>NC_138829.1:54453972-55177447 GCF_965183815.1 Platalea leucorodia
AAGTTAACGAATGCTGCAGTATTATCTATGTTAGAGGAGTTTCTCTTTTCTGCCAATCAATTTCATTCAATGTTGCTCAAGACCTAACTGAAATCTACGAGGCTGAAACAAATTCAAGGAAGGCTGATGCCCTGGAGAAATTACTGACGGATTTGTTTGAGGAAATAGAAGTTTAAGCCCCTTTGGAGATAATCTCAAAAGTATGAAAAAGATTTTATGCAATTAGTCAAAGATATAAGCATATATGACTATGCCCACAAACACTGAGGAAGCTTGGGTCTACCTCTTGTGAAAATAATATTTTTACTGTGGACTATTAATCATCAAAAAGAAGAAATAAATCATCATCAGAACAAACTAGATAATTGCATATAAGTTATCTCAGTTTGTTTCTTTAGCTGCACTTTCAGCTAATTCCAGTTTCTTGGATTATGTGGAAAAAGGACAAAAGTGTAATGAGACTGTACAATTTTCGAGAAAGTCTAGCAGTACTGCACTCCTTACACAATCTCTTTTCCATGAGCCCTGAGACCACAACTTTTATGATAAAGTTAATCCAACTTTCTTTCAGTACTATGTTATGAATCCTATTATGTGAATAGTGCTATAAAAGAGCCCGTTTCTGTCCAGACATTGCAAAAGGAGGCATAGGCATCCAGTACAAACACTGCAGATATCCAACAGGGGGTACGATGAAGCCCACCTTTTTTCTTTTGTCTAATTAATTACATTCTAGAAATAGTAGCCATATCTATAAACTGTTATCATTCTTACAGATCTATTGGGAGGCACTCCTTTATGTCATACCCTTTCATTCAATATTGTTAACATAAAAATATGCAATACAATGTAGTGAGGTTTGTTATGGTTACTAAAGATAAAGATCTACACATTCACCCCCTGCCTTTTCTGAGGCAACTTTAGCCTGATGGTTTTGTTCCTCCATGCATGGGTACAGTATCTCTTGGTACTAGTAAGTCAATGGAGTAAATACTATGCCAAAGGGAGAATGATTGTTATATGTGGCTATCTTTAAGTGTCGTGCACAGTCAGAGAAGCAAGGGAGAAGCTGTATTTCCCATCTACACTCCTAGCTCAATGGATCACAAGGTCTGAATCTGGCTGATCTGGGTTGCAACAGCACAGAGCAATCTGTAAATCCCCATATTAAATCACTCTGTTAGGAAGAATTTTGACAAATATCCGAAAGTCAGTAATGCACATATGTCTTCATCACATAGAAGCTGAAACATGGACTACATTGATGGTGTGGTGCAGAACAAATTTTCAGGATTTTCTTGGATTATGTGAAACATGTTCCCCTAATGAAAAGTAAATATTATAGATATAATAAAGATAAAAATCCAGTGCCCACCTCAAGGGTTGGACAGTGAGGAGTAAAGATATGCCAGATGGATGACTGCCCAAGTGAACTGCACTGCAGCCTCTACATAGGTGAAAATTCATTATTCATAAGTATGTAAAATCATTTGACTTTTTTATAAAACATTGGTTCATCTGACTTGTGGGCAAGTTCATGTGGAGAAATACCCATCACTTCAATTAAGAAAAATAATGGGTCATATTCTCCTGTGGCATGATTTGTCATTCCTGCACCAGTACAGTCCATTGTGTGACCATGATGATAGCAGTATAGAGGTATTACACTCTATTGTAAGTGGTCCCCCTTAGTACAGAAATAAATCCTATAAACACACCACATGTATACTGCTCAAATTATAGCCATTCTGCATTTTCTGTTCTGGTAAAGGTGTACGACTTCTACATACAGACAAAGCAAATCTGAAGCAAAACCAACCAATCAAAAAACACTGTCTACTTGGAAGGATACATGTAAAATTTAGCAAAATAAGCAAGGTTATGAGGAAAAAACCAACATGTTGCATGAGCTGTGGAACAAGAACGCCTGGTTTCATGCAGATCTGCATTATTGGTGATTAGTTCCTGGCTTCTCTGATTACAAGGGTTGAGCTCACACAATGGCCTTTCCTTTAATAGGGACATTCTTTCTTTTGCATGACCCCCTATTTTCATGGAGCTTGCAAGAATCTAGGGCCTCTGGGATTGCATACCTCTGTCAGATTTCACTGAAATGAGCCACTGACCTCAGGTGTTGTCTGGGAACAGCAGGTGAATAGACAGACAGACCCACGCTGCGTCACTGAATGACCTTAACTCGCACAAAAAAGCCAACTGAAATAAGAAGAAAAAAGATATTTTATTCAATACAGTAGACAGATGGAAGCAGCAGGTTTTTATATTCACTTAAATGTGCATTTGCCCAATATTCTTTTCTGTTCCTTCTTCTGTTCCCAAGCCCAGTACCTCAGTGAAATGGAGCACCATAACCTGGGGTAGAAAAAGACCTTAAAGGCAAAGATGCAAAAATGCCATTAGCACAGCTGAATCTCCAGAAAGGCCCTGTGGCTTTCAGCAATCTGTTTCCTGACAGGTCCTGCAGCAGACCCAAGGGAGGGGTGACCAGTGCTGAGCAGTGAGGTGTAGCACTGATGCACAGCTTTCTTGGCAAGCCTAAGGCCACCATGTAGAGCAGCAGGGTAGAGAACCCTAGAGGTAGGCTGAGGAGCAGTGAAACAAGATAGCTATGAAAGGTTTGTTGCTTTGCCTGTGCAAGAAGGGAGCCCAAGCTTTCCTCCCACACCAACTCTTTGTACACTCCTGGGCAATGAACTTCACACAGCTATACAAAGAGTCCCTTTTCCTGGTAAATCACACAGGGACCTTCCCGCTCCCCCAGGATCAATTGTCTTGTAAGCACAAAGGAAAGGTGTAAAAAGCCTTGCTGGAGAGAGAAGGAAATCCTTGAATGAGACTCCCCAGCAAAGGATGACCACACAGTCAACTCTGTGCCACGTGCTTTGCACACCTTGTGGGTGCATCTCTTCCAAACTCTCCTTGTTCCCAGACAGTATCTTGACTTGCAGTGACAAGGATCAACTGGCATACGTTGGAGCAAAATACATTGGTTGTAATGTGGCATTTCCCTCCCAAGATCCCCTTCAGTCTTGTGTGACACAGAAGCAAAACAGACCCAACAATGAAGACCACTCTTTTCAGCCCATCCTCAACAAATAGCTTCAGTTCCTCATTAATTTCCAAGATGTAGAAGAGACAACACCTTCCATGCGGGAGCCACATGATATCACTTTGTGTTCTGCCACCTGGGACTGTTTCAATTGCAAATCAATTAGAAGTATTTAGGTTGTTTAAAAAAAAAAAAAAAAAAAAAAAAAAAAAAAAGTTACAACTTTAGCCTGCCAATGTTTTGTATCTCTTTAGAGTACAGAAGTAGCCAGTAACCCTGTGTATCCCATGCCAGTTTTAGAGCAAAAACTTGCAGCAGCTTTCCAGATGCTGTAACAAGGGACACAGAGTACAAGTTACTGAAGTTGGTCTTGCTGAATGAGCCCACTTAAATCCAAATGGGATATAAATCCATAAGATCTTGACTAGGTCTTACCATCCTGCAACACACTTTCCATGAGCAATTGCCTCAGTATCTTACAGCTTTCTGGGGAATAGGCTGTAATTGCTGTAATTTGATTTGAGGACTGTCAATGAGCAGCTTTAGGACAGAAGGGGTGGGGGTGGGAAAATTATTTAAAAGGTCTGTTGTCATTACCTTGATTTGGGATGTTGACTTAGAAGAATTGCAGCAGATCTCAAGGATGAAGCTCTGCAGGGGCACTGAACCTACTGACTAAGGACATGTTTATTACTGGGGTGTTAGATTACAGTTAATAGAAAGGAAGGAATGAGTTTTTCTGGTCAATACATAACAACCTTTCTACTAAGACATAAACAAATCCTTGTGCAATTGCCAAGTGACTTTTTTCTTTTTCCGTGTCTGTGAAAGCATTTTGAACATTACAAGTGGCCACTTTGCTGACATTAAGAATGCATCTCACCGAAAACTGATGGTCACTGCTGAAACAGCAATCAAAGTGTTGCTTGGACTTCTATCCAGTGATAAATAAAACAGAGGAAACAACCATATGGACAGCATGGCTCTATTTCTTGAACAATCCAAGTCTAAAAATGACATCAAAAAGGAGGACTTCGGGGAAAGGATCGGAGTATAGACTAATTCAATGTGACTGTACCAGGTCTATATTTTCTTCCTTGTGTACGTATTCTATACAATAACTTACAATAATAGTGTTCCCAGCTTTACTACTTTACTGTCTCTGCTTTTCAGCAAATATAACTAAACTATGACTATTTGCCTTCAGCTGTCACCAGAACACAAATACTTTAAGTTAGTATCTGCTGTATATACCTAGTTACAGATTTAATTAACACAGTAACTGAATAGAAACACAGAGCAACCACTTTGCAGAAGGCTCTTTTCACCTAACTTTGGGAATCTGAAGTCTGGGCAAATAAGACCACATAAACGCCTCACTTTCCCTATCCTAGTCACCCCGAGAGAGTGATCATCTTCTAGAGGTGCTCTCTGGACTAAGGGAGGTCTGTATGAACCCCTACGGCCAGAGAGCTGTCTTCAGATGGGTCAGGTTAAGTGAAAGGAGTCCTGCTTAACATGACAGCATATATCCTTAGAGATTTTAGCTTATGTAGAAAATATAGATACTTTTATAAATCAGCTTCAGCAGTACAGGCTAATTTAGATTAATTTTACATAGGTTTTGTGGTATGCCTGCACTTTGCTGCTGTTGGAGTGGCAGCAGGGTAGACATGCCTTTAGGAAATGGGATGTCAGTTTGTTTGGTGATTTGTGCAAGGTGTTGAGAGTCCTGAAGCCTTGACAGTGAATATGCTGAGTGTAGGCTGGGTACCACTTGGTGTACGCTGTTCAGTACTACTTGAGTGTACTACTTGTTTAGTAGTTTATAATGCTTTTTTAAAGTAATACAAACAACAGAAAACAAAGCCATGAAACAAACCAGACACTACATAATGAATATCGTCATGTTCTAGGTTCTTTCTGAAATTCTCAGATCTCTCATTTAAAAAAAAAAAAAAAAAAAAAAAAAAGCAGCTGGTCTCTGCACATCAGCAATATTTTCTTAAATAAGTGCTATGGTCTAAAATGCAGCACAAAATCTTGAAGGTATTGTTTCCCTTCCTTCTGCACTATGTAGAAAGAATTAGAAACTATTCCTGTTTATCTGGCATTTATCTCAAACATGAGTGAACTACCAAAAGTAAAAAGAAGCTATTTGTAGAGAACAAATATCTGTTTCCTTATCTACTTTTTCTTCAGGCCACTGAATTTTAACTGGCAAACAAAAATCGTTTTGTGGCTCTGAGACTTATCAGTCTTCATCGGAAACGTTTATTTACAAGCAGTTTCTCAAAGTTGACTGTATTATATGGTAAATTCAAGTGTTTTATAAACTAAAAGTCAGCACTTAAGCAAACTGATAAAACAACATTTACGTGAACAGTAGCACATCTATGCTTTTGACCCAGCATGTTTACTTACAGATGGAGTATTAGTCTCAACCTAGAGGTTTCATTACACTACAGTAGCAGAGCTATTTCAGAGATTGACAAAGCTAGCTCAGTCTAGCCCCAGGGTAAAAAATATCAGGGATTCCCTTGGTTCATTAGAGGTACATAGAGAGGTTCATACAGAGCATGCTGCGTCTCCACCCTTACTCACTCGTCACCCTGAACTCCACCAGAATTACCAACCCCTGCCACAAGCTTGTCACCCTCCATGTCTCTACTGCTCTACCACATATTTTCTCTCTTTGGAATGTCACTGAAGCTCCTTTACATAGGGCAGCTACGTGGCAGCTACATCCACATCAACAGCAGTAAACAAAGTGGCTAGTTCACCCCGAAGCCCCTAACCCCATGCACTGGGTGGCCAGGTCTCTCTGGCCAGTAGACAGATACTGAAGATACCCTTCTACAAACCTTCAGGCTCCATTCCCTGAGGAGAGGTAGGAGTAAATTCCTCTTATTGGTGAGCTATTCCTTTTTGTTGTCTGTTGTGAGGTTTCTTGCACTTTCCTTGACAGCTTTCTTGCACTTTCCACTTGGCCAATCATTGCCAAAGGCAACTTACAGGATTTGCAGGCTTAGCTGCTGGAATTAGTCTGATGCACCGCTTTGTAAATGTGTTCTTGGTGTTTTCCTACCATAACTGCTTTGCAGTAATTCCCAAGAAATCACAGAAGGGCTTCTTGGACTGCCAGCACCAACCAGACTGTACGTGGAATCTGCCAGCACCAATTCCTTCTTATGCCTCTTACCCCAGAGAGACGAAGAGGCAAGAAGGTCCTGGGAGGCCAGAGCATGGATAGGAGAGACAGGCAGTTCCAGCCTGTGGAAGACTGAATCCCTGTGAGGGAGGACATCTCCCTCTGTGAGCACTGAAGATGACTTTGGATTCAGATTAGGGTTCCTTTCTCCTCAGTTTTCTTTAAATCTGAACAATGTCTAACTTAGAGAGCTAAAGGATAAAAAATATCTCTTTCATAGTATATCGCCTTAAAAATATGCAGATCAAAGGCATATAGACTGAAATTAGTGTGCAAACTGACGTCCCTTAGAAGCTTTGCCTGTGCATACAGTTTATTACAAACACAGATCCAAATCTATCAAGACATTGAGATTTAAAAAAAAAAAAACATGAGAAAATGAAAACTTAGCTTGAAAAATCAATCTAACAAGAAATCCCAGTGTCTTCCAATCTTCACGTTTGTTGGCTTTTCAGTAGAAAAGCTTATTCATATTTCTCCTCCTTACCTATGTTTACCTTAAAACCCATCTCCCTACTCTTTCTTGGGGGATGCTTATATTCTCAAATTCCAACATAAATAATTGGTCTTTTTGTGCCCATGTAGATGTAGTTCAGTAGTGTTTTAACATGCTTTTCAGTCTGTCAGCACTGCCTTGTGAGCACATTTGATCTCAGAGGTAGATGGCAGAGCCGCTCCCCCACTTAGTCTTTCTCTTTAGTCAATGCAATTCCTAAGACACATGTAATATCTATTAGAGACAGTGCATATCTTCGTCTTGCAGCTGTGGTTGGAACTTACCTTAACAATCACACAAACACAAAACTAGAACCAGGAAAGAAGTTGCACTTTCCTGTTACATAGTTTCTCCATCGGTAGCAAAGCCTCACAAAACCTCTCAGTGGGGAGTTAAACTGTGACATGGAGCATATCTCCATGAAACATGTAAAGTTAGAGAGTGAATAGACCAGGTCCTCCACTGGCTAAAGCTCAAGGTAAGCCTAGTGAAACCGAAGCAGCTGGGGTTGCTGACAACAATTGCAGATACAGCCTGTTCAGGTGCCTCCTTCAAGGCATGCCCATTCTTTCTTACCTTTTTGACAGAAATGAGGTAGAGAGGCCATATAAGCCAGGAAGGATCTCCAGGATTCCCATGTACCAAATAATTTTATTTCACTGTGGCAGAAAAGAGTCAAAGGACAAACTGCATAAGGGTTGTAGAGTTGTATCCACCTAGGCATCTGATCTGAATCTGAATTCTCTCAGTGCCAGGAGGCACACAAGGCGCGAACATCGTTCTTCCACTTTGATTGGTCTGCAGCTGCGTGCTCTGGAGTCCCAAGGGCCACAGCGCAGTCTTCTGTTGGTTTTTTCCTCAAGACATGACCGATCCAGTTCCATCTCCTCCTCCTCACTTCATTACTGATTTTCTCCATCTCCGAGTTGATGCTCGTCGTTTCTGCAACTTTTTTTTTTTTTTTTTTCCGGGAGGAGGTAGTTGGCCTCCTGCCCAACCCCCATGACTTGGAGGGCCAGTGGTTTTTCTGTCAGGGTGGCCTTCCCTTAGGCTGCGTTGGTTCGCGGCACCTTCTTCAATTTTATCCGGTGCACCCTCCAGAGAGGGATCCCCTATCCACCACCCAGGGGACGCGCCTTCTAGCCGTGCAGCCCCAGCCGAAGGTCCACCTAGGCATGCTGGAGATTAACTCCTGTTTTACATATCTTTATGTTTCTTGTGTTTACTTCTGTCATGTAATTTTTGCAATCTTGATCTGTTGAACTTGTTTTCTGTTTGGTAACTTTTATGATGTGTTGTCACCTTGGCTAAACATATAGATAAAATAAAAAGTTGGGAGGAATAATATAAATAAGGTTATTACCATTTAATAAGTGAGTCACAGTTATATGAAATACAGGGGCATGGGGCATCAGCTATGTATAAGTCAGTAAGGCAAATACAATCTTGGGCTTCATTACACTAACAAGAAAAATAGTATTAGTCACCTCTATCCTACCAGAAACAGAAAGACATTATTTCATATCAAAATGAAACTCATTTCACTATTAATTTTCCAAATTTTTTGATAAGCAGAAGGTCCTTTTATTGAAAACCAGACTTTTAACTCTTCCATTTACCTTTCTCAATCCCATTTTTGGGAAAAAATCTTCCTCACAAAGTCCATAGCTTACAAAAAATCTGAAATAGGGAAGATGGAAGGAAACATAATCAATTCTAAGGACAGCTCTTGCAGGCTGCTCTTCCTCTCTTCCTCCCAAAGCCGTGGTCTTTTTTTTTTTTTTTTTTTTTTTTTTTTTTTTTAACAGTCTTACTCTTTTCTTTAAATATGAGTGATCCAGAAGAGTTATCCAGGACAAATGTGCAGAGGGACCTGTATCTCACTCTGTGAAACTGCAGACTTTAGAATTTTGAAGCTGCTCTGGGAAAGAGAAACACACAATCCATTTGCTACAGGTTTTGGTCTCTTCTTTCAATTCAAATCATTTTTGAAATGGCTTTCTTAATTTTTTAAGCTGCCTCTGAATTTGTTGCATCTGTCCTCACTTACCTGGTCCCCAGCATGCTTTACTCCTTGCCTGTATTATCCCAAAGCAGAAAGACCAACAACCCTTGTTCATTCCCTGTTTGCCCCTTCCCACCTTCTAACACCACAGGCTGTCACACCATACTCTCTGCTACTATGCTAATGCTAAGGGAGCTCTGTTTTAAAAAGAAAATCAGGATGCCAGATCTGGAAATGTCTCCTGTAACACATCTTTAATAAGTTAACTGGAGACTAGGAAGTGAACTGAAGGAAGCTGGAGCTGAACATTACCCATGCTGAAGTTGTGGAGTTAAAATAGTCCCTCAGGCAAATGAAAACAAAAAAATTGTATTATTTCCTGTATTGTGTTTTCCAGAAAACCTTTTTGTTGTGACTGAAACGCAACTAGAGACTTCCTTCTCAACTGCTGAAGGACTTATTGAGGCGGCCCTTACAAATGCATAACTTTGCAGAACCAGGAAGAGAATCTGAATCCCCATGTCACACACAGTCTACAGTAAAATTTACACTGATATTAAGGCAACCCAACACCCCCTCTCCACCATCCCATCACATTACTTGACAAATCCACCAGAAGGACTGACCCTCACATAGCACTTTGATAAATCATTCATGAACAAATTTTCTTTCACCTTTACATGTGGATTAGGAAGAGGGGAGGAAAGGGGAAAATGTGGATGTCGTACCAGGAACAACACAAATGCAAATACTGTCGCATGGAGAGCTGAAATTGCCCAGCCTGCTTTCCCAATTTATCTAGGAGCTATACATGCATTTGAGAAGGTGTGTCTGTTTGCTGCCTTTTCTGCCTAATACATCAACAGAAATGCCTGCATCATGTCTGCTCTCTATCAAGCATTTGACTGAGGAAATAGTACTTCTTCACCTACAGGCATTCAAACCTAAGTTCCAGAGTGTAAAGTCATTTCTTGTGCACTATGGGGACAACAGAGCAGTCTCTGTTTCCTGAAAATGTTGGTCAATATGACTTAACTTTCAGATAGTAGCATGTTAAAGGGGACTATTTCTTGTACAAGGCTGAAGACTGGCAGGAAGTCACCTATGGGACTGCGCTTTGAGCATGTGACAAAGCCAAAATACTGTCCAGAAGATGGACTAACTTCAGCAAGGAAGGGAGACCCCAGTTTGCAGGGAGACAAGAAGGGCTGATGTAGAACCCTTGTGTACAACGCTGTGTTGTGCAGGTTTTTGTTTGGGTGAATGTCATGGTAGTTATGTTCATGGATTCACCTGGGAAAAGCTGCCTTGGAGATCAGCAGAGGCTGCAGAACCTGTATGCTGTTCCCACAGTTCCCCCTGTACCAGAAGTATCAAAACTTGTGCAAATAAAGACCAAGCTTACCTCCAAAGGTCCCAAGTCCATGAGAAGAAACCTTGGACCAGGTTTGCAACGTACTTATCTTGGGAGGAAAAGCAGCTGCTGAGAGCTCCCTGGCTCAACACACGTCTGTAAGAGGAAGCAGTGCTCGTTCTCTCCCACAGACAGGCCTGAGGCAGCATCTTCATGTACGAATTAGGTCCATCATTATTATTTTTACTACAGTGTGCACCCTCATGGTAATGCACTGGATTTTGCTCCTCAATATTTCACTTTGAAGCCCATCCTTGTGATTTTGTGCAAACGCTTGCTTACTTTCTGTGCAGAGAATCTGCTATGGTATTTCTGAGAAATGCACATTTCAACACATAGCTTAAGAAACAAAAAAGCTGAGAAGGGGCATGACATCTGAATTTGACTGTAATTGGGTCTGAACTGTTTCCCAAATAAGATGCATAGTGAAAAATACATAGAAACAAAAGAAAGTGACCCCATTGGGGAAATGGAGTGGTAAGATTCTCTATAAAAATGAAAGAAGAGATTTCAGGAGCATTTCTCTCCATAGCTATAACTGATGAGTGACAGTGGAAAGCAAGACAATGAGAAAGCAGTCTTATTTCTGAGAGTGGCAAGTTCTGATGCACCGTATGCAGCACAAGCTGGCTCTGAAACTGTATTGTTTTTTTTGTGGGATTCCTCAAGTTTTGTATCTCTCAAAATAACCTCCTAAACACACTGGTTTTAACCTTGTGAGCCAAAGAGAAAACTGCAAAAGAACTGACTGAATACTGAAGAAACAATTTTGAAATTAGGAGTTAAGAATTAACCACAAAGAGTTTGCCAAACAACAGAAAAATTTGAAGTTCAGACTGAATTTATAAAGGAGGAATAGCAGTTCAATAAAAGTACCAGGAACAAAGACCTGAAAGTAGGAAGATGAGTGAAGCTCTCGAAGTCACAGACAAGCAAGAACATTACCTTGGTGTGCACAGATGGCAGTAGTGCACGATGAGGGATGACCACAGTGGATTCATTCAGTTCCAGGGCAAAAAATCTCCTGAACAGTAGTTGCACAAGCATTGCACCTAATAAAGTCTGGTTTCCTAGAGGGTTCTGTCTTCTTGGTCCACTGAAACTCCAATTGTGTTACCCTAAAGGGAATTTTAATTGAACTACACTAACATTATTCATCCCAGCTAAGAATGTTATGAAGGTGCCAGTCAGTATATACATCTTAGTAGACATCACAAAATCCACCTGTCAGGTCAGAGGTTTTTAAGGTGTGTGACAATGAAGTTTTGTTTCCAACATATAAGCATTTTGATGTTAAGATGTCATGTTGATTCCCTGTGCAATAAGGGGTAAATTAATATTGAAGCTTCTCCTGTAGTGGAAGGTCTTTAACAGAGATATCCTAATCGAGTTTCTTTCTTTTACTTGGCTAATTTCTGTAGCCTTACAGAAACTTGAGACATCTAGCCATCTGCCAATTTGATTGAAATTGGCCAAAGGTCCTGAAAATGTTCTGGGAAACAGACAGATGTTTACACCAGCGGACACATTATTATTGTATAACACATATTGCATAGATAAGAGGTCGTTATTTAAACAGGGGATCTTTTCTACTAACTCCTGACGGTAAAGGTTGGAGTGATTTGACTGACCAGGATTATTTCTCTTTTCTGGATATATTCACAAGGCTTTGGCAAGTGCCCTTAGTAAAGCAGAGCACGTGTCTGTGCATAGTCACTGCTGCTTCTGGAAAACACTGTTTCTGCAGACACAGGTTGGCTTGTGTTCAGCAAGGCCAGAAAATACTATCAGTTTTTGAATGTTCACAGGGTCAAACATTTGCATAGCTGCCATATTACTCCAGGGAGGGGAAAAAAAAATGAAAGCATTTCCAGGAGAAACAAAACTGCAGGACAAGAATGGGGTGTGTATAATTTGTAAAGATCTCCACAACTTCTGGACTCCCATCGTCTAGTTTTGATTAAGCATTTCCTTACTGCTTAATTCCAGAGCTAATAAATATGGTCTCAGTTCTCTATGATTTCCATTTGCTGCTGCTTTTGCTATAAATGTACATTGGCCCTCATTTGTTTGATAACAAGGTCCTATCCTGACTCTTCCTTGATATTTACTTCTTGCAAAATAGAAACTTTTTATGTCTACAACATTCCTAGTTCACTTTACACTAGAATGTTTCTGGGATGGGTTTATCGTCCACAGCTGATAACAAGTGAAAGGTATGCCATGGATGGCTCATCTAACTTAATGTGCCACCACCCCCTCTGGACACTTTGGCCAGGATAAATCAGATAGTACATCTTCTACCAGTAATGGCTAATGACTGCTTTTCAACGCACTATTAAGCATTTTGGGATCCATGCAGACCCATTGTATACCTGAAGGATTTCTCACTGCTACCAGACTATAAAATTACCAGTGTGACCATGCTAATTGGGGAAGTCTTCCTCTTCTTTACAGATTTGCCAGTACAATCCTCCGTGCCTTTGTTTGTACATATACGTGTATATATATTTACATGTATCTATTACATATGATATGGTATGATGTGATATGATTAGTATAATCTCAAAGGTGCCTGGTCCTAACTTCACCAGACTGCCTCCTTGCCATATGTCCTTGCATCCTGGTACAATTCTGGGCAGGGCTCATCGTTATGGTACTCATGCCTCAGGTCTTATATTGATGTCCTGAGTTTTAATCCAGTTTCTGTTGTGTTGCTGCCCAGTAGTGAGTGGTACTCTCATCCAGAAGGGGCAATGTGAGCTATCCCATTAGCTTTCAACTGTATTTGCCCACTGTCTCAGAATGCTTTTATTGTACATTGTCCCACCTATCCACGTACTGCCAGTACTATTTATATCTTATCAACCTCCTGGGCTGCATTGGGCAGAATCTTGCCAGCTGGTTGAGAGAAGGAGGGATCTTTCCCCTCTACTCAGCACTGGTGAGGTACCTCCAGAGTGTTGTGTGCAGTTCTGGGCTCCTTGGTACAGGAGAGATATGGAGCTATTGGATCAAGTCCAGCAAACAGCCACAGAGATGATTAAGGGACAGAAGCATCTGTCACGTGAGGAGAGGCTGAGAGAGCTAGGACTGGTTAGCCTGGAGAAGGGAAGACTCATGAGGTGCCTTAGCCTTGTGTATAAATACCTGAAAGTTTATTTTCTTGCTGTTTTTCATGTTCCAGGAAGTTTCTAAACTGCTTATTGTAAGGTATGGCTGAGATATCCCAGAAGAATAATATATCTTACACATGCCCTGTTCTCACAATATTCTGTAAGTATCTTCTGCTATTCACCTGGTTATTCACACTTTTTAGGTTCTTATATTTTCAGTAGAATATTTGTTGGACCATAGTGTCCACATTCTTGGTGTAGGTCTCTGTTCCACTTCTGGAGATCCTACAGATGTTCCCTTGGTCTGCACTTCTGCCAGCAATGGCAAGTGGCTGTTTTGATCCCACACCTGCCTGATCTATCTAGATTGTAGTTTGTATCTGACATCATGCTCCCCCAACACTGCAAGTGCTTTTCTAGGCTCTTTCTTCCTTCAAGGCCTGCTGTCACTTTTCTGCCTTCAGGCTCGCACATAAATTATTCTGAAGACTTGTAAGATTATGTACTGTTCAAGCATTTTACTGAGGCATGATTGATGTATGAACAGAGAATATTTAAAGATTATTGTATAGTTGTATATATTGTTGTATATATCGTTAGAACTGCTACTTGTTTGTTAACAACTGCTTTTCTGATCAGCTGAGTCAGCTAAGGGGGTTTTTGTGCAAGAAACAATGATTCTAGTGTCAAATGTCTGCAGATACCTATTCCACCTAAGCATTGCTTGGGCAGTGTGACATTTAAGTGAATATACATAGTTCAGGAGACCTGAAAATACGAAAGGGACCAGAGGTGAAAAAGAAGGCTCTGATTTAAATGAAGGACATGACCTAATCCACACTTAATCTAGGAATGGACACAGGGCTTTGATTGAAATAAGGAGGTCCTGGAAGGACCGAATTTTGATCCAACAGTCTTTGCCTAAGAGAGGGGATGTTTTTTAGTATCTTCTAAAATAGTTGTGAAAGGTTGCTATCAGAGGAAATACTCTCTAAACTGGGTCTCAGCTCATGAAGTAAAACTGTAGTCATCCTAACAGTAAAAGCCAGCTTAGTGACAGGAAGGTTTTAAACAGATGGGCTTGAATCTTAAAAAAAAAAAGAAAAAACAAACCACCAAACAAACCAAAAAAACCCCAACAACAAAAAAACCCCAAAGTAGCACGGTGCTTTCTGGTTTGCCTGAATGTTGTTAGGCAGGGTGGAGGATGTTGTTAGGCAGGGTGGAGGTAGGCTTATCCCAAGCCCCAGTGCTCCACCAACGGCTTCCAGAACCCCCTGGAACTCCTGCTGCCACCACAAAACACTGCTGGTTACTAAGGAGCAAAAACCTCACTGCCATCTACATCAGTGCTATCAGAAGTTTTTGTTGTTTAAACTGAAACAGAAAAAAGGGACACATCTCCTTTCTACACAGGTGCTTTGTTAAGGGCCATGTTAGTAAAAGTTCAACACTGATCCTCAGATTAGATTCCAAGGGAACAACAAAAGAACCAAACTATGAAACAAACTACATGGGATTTTCCCCATAGGTGTTTCCACCCTTGGAAATGGGAACGTAAGCCCTAAGTATGTCTCACAATACGTATCAAATTTTCCATTACTTTGTGATAGTGATGTGTGACAACAGTTTCACAGAGGGAAGGGCTTGGCCACGTTGTGGGAATAATGAATATATTTTATGATCTACAGTTACTGGATTACATAAACAAGGAAAACCTTGTTTCCAGTTACAGGGAATTTTTCTCAAATTTGGTATAAATTGCTGACATTTCTGGTCAGAGAACTTATAAACCAGCATGTACATCTGTGATCTTAACACTCAAGTTTCTGCATTACCTTTTTTTTTCTTTTCCTTTTTTGACTTCTAAAGATGGCAAAAATACAAAAGCCATAAGGATACTCGAAAGGAAAGTGAACCTTCTGATACCAAGTCTTTAGAAAACTGATCCCTACAAGCAGATGGGCCCCACCTTGCAGCAAATTGAACAAATAAAGAATAATTTATCTTTAGGTGCAATAAGCATTATACGAAAGTTTGCCGAAGGCTGGATAATTCCATAAAGCTGCTCAACAAGAAGCCAGAAGTGATTAGAAATGAAAGATCTCACAACACCACCCTAAGTACTCAGCTTTTAATCAGATTATCAGACAGCAGGGCTTTTCTTAATTGATATAGCCTTTTATCGAATGAGGGTGTTATCTCATTGGTGAGGTCATAAAATATGAGTCACACAGAGTCAATAGGATAACTAGCACAAAGGCGACACTATGCATTATAGAGGCTAAAAATATTGTAGGTCTTGTAGGTGCTGTTTACTTTAAGGCAACTGGTGAGAGTTGTGGCCCTCTTTGACCTTCAGAAAAAGCTGTTTTAACCTCGTTTTAAGCTATGTCTACTGTTCAGAGTAATTCTGCTAGTCATGATTTGATATTGTTGCCTTGGGAATGCTGTGTAACATTTTGAATTCAGGGCATAATTTCTCATAAACAACTGTAGTTCCACTGATTTTCAGTTGCTACATAGCTGAGATTTTGATTTAGCTAAGCTGAATGCGTTCTCTGAACACTGAGTTTTGTGTTGTTAAACTGGCAACAAACTCACTCATATTAGGTAAAGAAAAATGAACATTATGAATGAAGTATTTCACAGTTTTACCAAAATTTTATCTTCAGAATGTCTGCCAGTCAGCACTGGACTTATTACATTGGAGATCTGGCTGTGATGACTCCTGGTTTCATAGCTGAATTCTTGTATGACTTTTGGCAAGACTCTGGCTTTGATTTTGTACAACGGTTAGGTACCTAACTCTTTGGTGTTGTACTCCTGCATGAAAACCAGTGCCTTAGAGTTTTCTTAGCTTCCTATTTTTTTTTTTTTTTTTTTGTCTATAAATTAAAGAGAGAATGAGTCCATAAACAAAACCAAGGCATTCAGCTAACACTTAGGAGAATCCTAGCAAAGCCCGCTGATAAAAAAATACTTCCAAACTGGTGCCATCACCTAGCTCCTAATGCTTTAAGTCAGAGAAAACAATGAACTGTGTTACAAGAGCCAGTCACAAGATCAGCATGCAAACAACTTTCTTTCTGAAATTATTTTTTAAACCAAACCAAAAATCTTTGTTTAAAACATCTTGTGTACATATTGGAAATGTTTTGTTTCACTTTCAGGCCCTTAATAATGCTTTTAAACATAGAATTATGCAAATATAAAAGGCAGAAAGAAAGGGGATTTTTCTTATCGTAGAATATCTCAAGTTGGAAGGGACCCATAAGGATCATCAAGTCCAACTTGTTGGTGTCTAATTCATCGGTGGTGGTAGTTAGACACCCATCTTTCAGGAATTAATTTCAACCTGACAAATACACACAGAGCAGAAGTGCCCAACTTCTTGTTACAGTGTGCTGGATTTCATTGTACAGCATCCCTAGCACATAGAGTACAGAGCAACTCAGCTTCACTGTTTCATTACAAACACCATCAGGGGTTGGCTTACCAGGCATACTGAGACTATGACTTCTCCCACCTTTCTTTCCACTTAGTTACTTAATGCAATGGCTTAATGTCAGCCACATCAAGTGTAATGTTTTGTCTTATGCCAGAAATGGTGTTAAACATGTCCAATGGATAAATAACTTTGTTCTGTTAAAAAGGAGCAACAGCAGCTTCCAAGCAGCAATGCAACAAGAATGACCAGAAGAACAGAAGGTATCAGCTGACACAGGAAATTAATAAGCCTTAAAGATGAAACAAATTACGTTCATTATAAATTTGCAAGGAAAAAAAACCTCCCAGTGTACCCTACAAAATGACCTGAAGCTTCAGCTTCAAGTAAGGTAAAAACCGCAAAAGACCATCCCACACACTACTAAAGCCAACAGACTGCAAAGGAAGCATTCACAGTTAACATAGGTGCCTCAGATCCCTAATTGTATTATCAGAGAATCTGAATGGTCTTAAGAGAATCAGAAACCCTAAGCAAAGAGCTTCTCCCTGCCACTGACTGAACAGCTTAAGATTATACTGAACAAATTTCTGCCCTCCTAGACAGAAGTAAATCCCAACTACCACCTTACTGCCATTAGACCCATTCTGTGCATACTGCCCTCAACAGATCAGGTAGTAGAGCACTGCTTAAGTCAACATTGACATTATTGATGAAAAGATTGTGTGCAATAAAAAAAAGAGATCATTCAGCTAAGAAGCCGAAAGTTTAATTTGAATGTCGATTCTTAGATTTGAAAGCTCCACTGTCCTTACAAAGGCACTCCAGCAAAGCCAGAAATCGATTCCCTGTTTCAAGACATATGCATATGCACAGAAGTTCATTGTATCACTGGGTAACTGTGTCATACTAAAGACCAGTGTAGTAATAAATTTTAAAGAACATTAGTTCACTTAGTTGGTGTATGTGAGATAATAAATAAACAGTATATTGTCCAAATGAGAACTGGATAATCTCAAGTTACAGAGGTTTATCCTAATAATGAAGTACAGGTACTGAATGGCTTAGAGAATTAATACTGAAATGTGAAGTCTTATTTCTACCACACTGAGACAACTCTGAGCCTTAGCTCCATTGACTGTGATTTATCATCTCCCAACTGCTATGTGGTACAGTTCAACCTATGCTGTAGTTCAGTGGCTTCCTATTAGGACAACTGCTATCAAACCGCAACATTGCTAACAGCCTTCCAGAAAGGCAGCTCTTTATACGGTCATGTAGAATGACCTAATTTCCAGGTTTCCAAGGAGGTGAATGCAGCTCAGCTTTTTAGGTATGTTGCTCAAGCCTTATGCAGATTACACTGAAAGAAGTACTCAACCCACAGATTTTTATGATAGCATCTTTATGCCAGCAGGGAAGCAATGGGTGTGTTTCTGGAGAATTTCAGGCAGAGTTTGAGCTCATTGCCTGACTGGAAGTCACATAGCCTGTGTTAATAGCCCTTGCAGTGGTAAATAATACAGGTGATACCAAGGTAAGACAAGAGCAAACAACCCAATCAATCTCTCTTTCACCTCCTCATTCCACAGGCTTGAATTCTTCTCCCACTATCAATGGGACAAAGTGAGCCATTGCTGAGGGCTATGGCAATAGTGTGGCTGGCTCAGTTGTACAGCAGTAGCCATCATGAGGTTCTAGGTTTTCTGCCATCTCCCAACTGGCGAACTCTGCAGCAGCAGTAAATAGTCATAAAACTCAACTTCAGGGTTGCAATACAGACACCTGAGCTGGAAGATCACGTTCCCTCTAAAGTCAATGGAGGGAGTCGAGCTCCTCCAGGGGAATATTTACAGCATCAAACTTAGCATCTTGCTATTCTCCCCTAGCGGTGGAAGACGTTGGATACTGCTACATGAACACATGCACCTGGTGCCCTTCACAAGTATCTGGCATTGCCTGTGGTTTCACAGGTAGAAGGACACAAATTCCCCTGTTCATGCATCACAGGTATCCTGGGCCATTTAAAGGGCCACAAGGCTTTTTCATTGGCACTATATTGAGGCAACTAAATCCTACTTCTGGGGTCTAAAGAAGGATGTCCAAAATCAGGCTGTGCCTGGGAGTCCCCAGTTCTCCCAAGTGGAAAAAAATGACAAAGTGCTGAGGGAAGGAAGCATTTGTTCTCATTCTTAAGTAACAGCTCCTCAAGTAGTTTTCTTGAGGGATAACATGTTCCACTTTCAGCCCTGTTTGGAAAACAGAGAGGGCACAAGAATGTACAAAAATGTAAAGGACAAATATGATGTGATGCATCATCTATAACCATAAAAATGGTGCATCATCCATCCAAGCCCAGTCTTTTCTGGCCCACTGTCAACAGAGCCCATGGAAAATTCTATCTCCTGTTTTCAAGCCGTATAGACAATAACAGCCTGAATTTCCAAGCCTAAGTTATTGGTAGTCACAGGTACAGAGTAATTAAACAGATATATCAAGAGATAATATTTTTTAGTTCATTTGTCAAAGATTAAAAGGGAGAATTCTTGAAGAATGAAACAGGGACTACCCTTTTTCCAGATTATTAACATGTGATGTCCTCCCAACATGCTTGCTAAGATGAATACCAAATATAAATTATTGCTGCTGAATATTTATACTTTGATGGAACTATATTTGCTGTACTAGAGGGTGCAGCAAGAGGAGGAGTCCTGCTCTTGGTATTCTGCCTCACTGGAAGGTATTAGGTGTACAAGCACAGTGAGTTTCTATGGTCTTTGAAATCCACTTTGGCTTGGACAGTTATGTCAATGACTCATACCTGCTGAGGTTGAATTCTCATTGCAAGTATAAGCCCACTCCCCGAACAGTCTGGGAAACCCCTTCTGTAACCCCTGACAGAATTGCAATAGTATCCATAGTCTCTTAAATTATCCCATAAAAACGTAAATAAATTGTATCTACATCAACAAAGCTTGCAAAATGAAATGATAAACAATCATTCATGGAAAGCAAGCTGACAACCAATACATTTTCCCTTCTCTTACACCAAGAATGTAAGAATATACAGTGTTCCATTCTTTGAGCCTGTTGAGTCCATTTTAATATTACAGGAAATAAACTAAATTGAAGTATCTTTTCCATTCTTTGGTGTATATTAAAATTTACACCGTTAAGTATCTAGGAGGTGCTACAGTGGTCTAACAAATTCAACATCCTGGTGCAAAAAATCTCACATCAGCCAAGTAAACAATAGCTTAACCACACTGTAAGTTTCTATCTAATTCCTGTCAATTAATAATCAGCAAATGACGTATGTAGCTTATCTAACAGAACTGAAGACATTCATTGTCCATATAGCTGAGCAATTAATGTCTTTCTGAATTTTACCTTACTTGTAGATCTCCCTTTTCTATCATTACAAACATTTTCCAAATCATATCTGGCTTCATGATATGAGAGGGAACTTTCAGCTGGCTACTAATGCTTTAAATTCTCTGTGTTGGTGAATAAAATGCAATGTTTTCTTTTAGATTGACTCTTATAAGTGTACTTTAAAAAGGAGGAAGTCACATTTTATGGATCTATAACTTTATTTTTCACCAGCTTGTTATTTTTCCCTTATCTGTGTTTATTCTCTTCTTTATGGAAAAAGATCTCATGAACTCCATATAACCACTCTGTGACAACACCTTCTGATGTGATGACAAACCAATGTACTTGCTCTTGGAACCGTAATGATCCACTGTATCATCAGAAAAGCCAGTCACATAAAACAAAGACAGGATTCCCATCTCTAGATGAAATATAATGGTTTACTAAAGATCAATCCAACCAATTTTCTACCAAAATGCAGCAGCTTCAGCTTTTAGAAACCTATCCACGTTTCAGAGAGGTCTTTAATCCTGTGTTTACATATATCATCTTGGGTCAATTGGGATCTGACTATGAACTTTTCTCGTCACTAAAATAAAGCCTGAAATCCACTGCCAGGCATGAACATTGCAAGCACCCCAAGCTTGAAAATTACATGAAGTAATAAAATGAACATTCTCATTAAAGAAAAATAATTTTCTCCTGTTTTCAAGTCAACTTGCAGGTAAGTTAAAGAAAAGAACTCAAGCTAAGAAACTAAAAAAGAAAAATAAAGTCACAGTAAATGACTGGGAATGAGAACTGCTCACTTGAAAACTACTGTATTATTGAGTTGGTATGTTTTACCACATCTGCAGCTAGTAAAAAAAGCTACAGGTATGTGCACTGTAAACAAACTGGATCTTACAAAATATGTCCCTATTTGCCACCTCACATCTCATGCACTTTATAACGAAAACTACTCAACCTTTTTTGAGTAAAACAGCATATGTTTCTTTACTAACAATGATTCAGAGCAACAAGCTGTTGCGAGAATCTATAGGATCTCATTTTCATGTTGCTTCAAATATTTGTTCATACTTCAACCAAAAAGAAATAGGGATTTCCAGGCAGAGAGAGACTGCAATAAACAAGACCATGTTTAAGGGTTCAGTGTGTTTGTCACCTGGACAAAATCCACCCATGGATTGGAAAGCCCTTAATTACAGTTCAGCCTAGAGACTAACAGGGCTCTGCAGGCCAACAAAAGTTGGCAGGTGAGCAATCTGCCAAAAAGTTCAATGCAGAACAGAAGAAAAATTAATGTTGAAAATATATACTGGCAAGTCTAATTATTCCACATCCCTGGTGCCATTAACCTGGGAAGTCAGATGTTAGTTCCTCCCTTACAAGAAATCTAACTGAGTTTCTACACCCTCATACTCATTGCACTCACAGCCCAGAAGGCCAACCGTATCCTGGCCTGCATCAAAAGAAGCATGGCCAGGAGGCTGAGGGAGGTGATTCTGCTCTGGTGAGACTCCCACCTAGAGTACTGCATTCAGCTCTGGAGACCTCTGTACAAGAAAGAAATGGACCTGTTGGAGCAGGTCCAGAGGAGGGTCACAAAAATGATCAGAGGGATGGAATACCTCTCCTATGAAGAAAGGCTGAGAGAGTTGGGGTTGTCCAGCCTGGAGAAGAGAAGGCTCTGGGGTGACCTTATTGCAACCTTTCAATACTTGAATGGGGCTTATGAGAAAGATGGGACAGACTTTTTAGAAGGGCCTGTAGCGATAGGACAAGGGGTAATGGTTTTAAACTAAAAGAGGGTGGATTTAGACTAGATATAAGGAAGAAATTTTTTACAATGAGCGTGGTGAAACACTGGAAGAGGTTGTCCAGAGAGGTGGTAGATGCCCCATCCCTGGAAACATTCAAGGTCAGGTTGGACAGGGCTCTGATCAACCTGATCTAGTTGAAGATGTCCCAGCTCATTGTAGGGGGGTTGGACTAGATGACCTTTAAAGGCCCCTTCCAATCCAAATTATTCTATGATTCTATGGTTCTTAAGTCCTGGTTTCAATTGCTCACTCATATTGCATGTATGCCAGCTTATTCCCAGGCTCTTTTCGGAAACAGACTGAGTCCACCCAGGGTGAAACCTGAATTTGACAGATACCTCCATTTGGGAACTTCTCTCCCAAGGCACAATGGAGAAACCCATGTTAGGACGAGCCCCCTGTAACCTACATGGTCCTTTATCATTATCCAACCAGGTCTTAAATCATCAAATGTCCTAGTCCCATGCCCAAGGTTCACAACTCAAGTGTTTGGCATCATGCTTTAAGACACCACTCACCCCTCTCGTTGATTTGTGCACTTTAAACTGAAAAAGGCTCAAACCAAACATAGAATGATTATGTTTTAGTAACACAGAAGCCCCACATAGCACCCAGAGGAAATCAAGATCAAGACCTTCCCAACATGAATGTGGCCAGTCTGCTCCAGAGGAAATTAGCCTTGGCAGTCAGAGATTGTTTGGATAATGTCTTTAGCTGTGAAGGCTCACATCAGATTTTTGTTTCCTCCTTTGATTTCTCCAAGGGCATCTCCAAGCCCTTCTTCTCTTTAGGACAAATATAATAATAAAAAGACAGAGGCTCTTTTACTTTCATATTTTGTCTTGTACTTTTGGGTTTATATCCTGTTACTTTTCTGCTCAGTGTTGGCATAGGGATGTGGCGCAGAAGTAGTTTCACTTTACTTTCGAAAGTTCAGATGAGTGGCAAATGGAAAAATCAATGAAGAAACAACCCCACATATGATTAATTTTAGAATAATCAGTGGACAGGGGCTTAAAAACTTTTTACAATGGAATTAAAGTAAGTAACTGAAATTTTTTTACATTTTGTTAGAAAACTGGAACTAGCTGTTTTCAGATGAGAAGAACAACCCCCTTTTTTTGTTTTGCTCTGTGGGGCTGCTGCCTAAGAGATGGATATGTCAAGTTATCATTCACAAGCCTCTGCAATATTGGCATCTGTGGAGGTCAGATGGGACATCTCCAGCCTGCCCATCAGTTGTGGCAGACCTCATTTGTTGTCATGTGATCATGCACATGAGGACAATTGATTCCAGCACTGCCGTGCGTGCCTTTAACCAGGCTGTGTTGCTCACCATTTGTTTGTACAGGAGGAAGCATTAGGTGGTGTGGGCACCACTTACTTCCTGCACAGCTGCTCCTCGTCTCTTCAAGGGAATGGAGCCAAATAGGAACAACTGTGAATGTGGACCGTGCCAACAGGATACAAGCGGCCCACCTCTGCGGACACCATTTCTTTTTTTTTCCAGGAGCTGATGTGTAGTCAGTGTTATCATAAAGGAATATGGCTTGCCACTGGCCATGGGTGCACACAAGCTGACCGACTGGCCCCATGGGCTCTGAGTGCTGATACCAGCCATGCAGAATTGAATCCTGTAGTCTCCCAAAAGATTTCCACCTCCCTGTTAACCCTGAGTGATGGTGGCTTTCTGTTGGTGGGCATGCCCAAGGGTATCAACGTAAAGATTCTTACCGACTGCTTGGACAGAGACCCTAAACGTATCATCATGAAGGTGAAGCCTTTGCTACTTTGGAGTTAATAAGAATAAGTAAGAGTCCTATTATTGACTTTCCCAAGGCCTCTCTCTCTTGAACAAGTCAAGTCAATACTTTAGTGAGATGATTTTATATAGCTGGTTAAAAAAAAAAGAAAACTAATGAAAACTTTTATCTTCTTTTTGTGACCACAGATGTCTATTTCTTGTAATACATTCTATATGTTGTCAGGAATACAGACTTTTAAAAACTGAACTGAAAACTTGATTTGGGGCATAAGGAAAACATCTGGAAAACACTAACTATTCTGTCCAAAGTGGTGTGGGCTCATCACCTTCTCTAACTACACCATTTGAACATGTGAGAGGTACCATGTACCTTTTCCATGCTCCCACAATTTCCCCAAGCAGTTATTTTCTCTGACGTATCTGAGTGCAGACTGTTATTGCTGATACTCTCCCCTTGCTACCAGGAAGAGGCTGAATCATCACACAAAAAATAGCCTAAGTTGCATTCCTCTTTCACCATATCACTTGCTTGGTCAGACTATGCTGCAAGAGACAGAGTGTGGGTAATAAAACCATGTAAGTAGCAATGGCGAGTAAAGGGGGGGGTGGGGGGTGGAGGGGAGAAAACGCATGCTGGTTTTTTTATCAGTTCATCTAGCCAGGGGCATCAGATAAACATAACCATTGACACAGAGATTTGTTGAGTTGGAACATCACCCAGGCTTGGCTTTTGGCACCAGTACAGGAAGAAGTAAGATTGTCCGACTCAGTAACTTCGAATGGGTTTCTATTTCTCTGGTTATTAACTGGCATCTGAGAGCTGCTAAATCAGTGAATTGTTATCATATTTGGGTCTGAACTCAGCAAGCTTGACTTGCTCATCCAGTTACTGTTGCATGTGCTTTGACATCAACTTTAGTAAGGAAGAGGATCTGAACCAGGAACTCCTATAAACAATTTTTCTTTCAAATCAGATTAGCAAGTCAGAAATACCAAGTGACGAGAAGGCTTCCTTCACAGACTTCCTTTAGCAGTCCTGAGCCAATGACATCAGGAGGACACAGGCCTTCATATCCACCCAAACAGGTAGAAAAGTTGATTTACTGTCATCATGAAAGCTACAGTTTTACCTTCACTTCAGCAAGCTATGGAACATAATTAGAGATGTATTAAAGTCAGACATACCTTCCTGATTTTAAAAAAGAAAAGAAAAAGGTGTTTGGAGGAAATGTTCACCCCAAATCTGGATTAAAAAAAAAAAGGGAAAATATATGGCGGAGGGAATGAACCTGTAATGACTTTGCTTGCTGGTTTTGACATTAAGGTTCTTCACAGGCAAAAAGTGAGCTTTCCAAGCAAGCAGATGGAGAGCTGCTTCTTTTGGCTGGGGGTGAAGGAGATATAGGGATAGAAGCAGAAGAGTTGTATCTTTTTTGAAGTGGACTGGTTGCTAGAAAGATCTTTTTAGCAAAATTATCCTGGCATAATATTCCTGACCAGTTCTTCTAGTAGCAGCCCTTGTATTGATAGGAATCTAGCAACTTAGAGATGCTCAGCAAGAGACTCAGAAAGGTCCATGCTTTGAAGTGTGGTATGCTGACTGTATAGCTGCACATAGGCATCACATCTACAAAATATACTCTTTGAAGAGCCAGATACACTGAAGCCTGTGGTTCCTCATCAAGCAGGCATGCAAGACATGCTGAGGAAGGAATATTTGGCGAACATATGGGAGAGCAGTTTCTCTTCTAAAAATAACAGAACAGTTTCCCTTTCTTTTCTTCTGTTGAACTCTGATGATACTGGCCCATCTCAGGATCTACATCCTTTTTTTGGGCTGGAGCTCCAGGATGAAAAATCAGAGTGAAAGCAGGAGGATATTATGAGCAATTTAGGAAACTGCAAGTATCCAAACTGCTCCCAACTGAAGAGAGAGCTGTCCAGCCTAAGAATTTTCATCCTTATGTCTTTTCTTTTCCATCTTTCCCCCAAAAATTTACCTTACAAATATCTTCAGACCATTGCCATTACAAAAACATTACTGCTACATTTTAAAATTTCTCTATATAGCAAATATGCAATAATAATAATTCCAAAGTGTAGGATATTTCTACTATAGGCATCACATTAAAAGCTCTAGCATCTATAAAACTGGATGGGTTATTTTCCAAAAAACAGTTTACAGAAGGGATTTCACATGCATTCTGGTTTACATTGGTCTAACACAACCTTTCACACCTAGCCCATAGCATCCTACCCAAAGTGGAATCAGGAATTACACAGACGAGGTGAAAAACTTGGTGTGAAATGCACTTAACTGAGTCTCTGAAATCCAGCACTTAAATTCTTGCTCCTTCTCTATTAAGAGTGGAGAGAGGCTCTCCCAGGAGGTCATTCAGCCCACCTAAAATCTGACTGGAACACGAAGTATAGCTAGACCTGAAGTTACCATTCTGTAGCAAACACCGTTAAAGCAGCATTCAGAACTGGCTTCTGACACCTGACCCAGGAAGATCAGTGTTGCTCCTTTGACTTGATCTATTTTAACTCACATTATACTGCTGGAAAAATAGAACTAAGCCCTGTACATCCAGTATTTTCATGCACAAGCTCTAGTTAGGGTTGTCATCTGTCATCAGTGTGGTGGGTCATTACCCACAGGTATGGTGTTTCTTCTGTCAATATTTGTTCAAGTCTGCAAATAAGTGGATTACCTGCATGTATATGTTTTTGTGATGGTTTGCATGTTAAATTTGTTGTTATCAGATCACAGAGGGTGTAACACAAATTTAACTACATTCATTTCAAAGAGATAAGCTCCTTTCTCACCCTGGTGATTTACCACAGACTGTTCACAGTAATATCATCTCTGGGACAGAGACAAGATCAAAAGACAAAATAAATGACAGAGCAGGAAAAAATTCTACTTCTTTTACTTTTCTAGGTATAATATACAATAACATAGCCAAAAGATTTTTCATCAGAATAATTTTTAAAGATAAAAATGGCTTTTTGAGTAAATGTAAAAAAAAATTCCAAAGGAAATGAAAAGAAAAAAACTCAAGAGAAATGCCTTTTTTTCCATTCTCATTTTCATAAACTTCTGAAAGGTCAGGGAGAAGAATGCGCTGAAGATGTTAATTTGACACTTCTCACACATCTTTATTACATATCTGGTGGAAAGGTGATTTTCCACCATGCTTTCACTGTATGAATTTTCTTACAGCAGTGGTTCCTACTTTAAAGTGAGCAGAGCTTTAAGGGAAAGAGTCACAGAGGTGAACAGAGGATTACACACTTTTCTGTCATGCCTGGAAAACAACCTATAGCACCTACCTTACTAAGCTGTCATGGAAGTCAAAATTGTGTTGAGCCATTAAATCAGGATCTTCCAGTCAATGGGAGAGTTTAGGTGCCTTTGAGGTTCCTGGTTCAGCATTAACCTCCATTTTCAGACAGTAAATGGTGGAGGTTCCTGACTTCAAAGGAAATAAGTATTTGCATTCATATCCTAGTACAAGAATGGTATATTCCACTGATGGTGAGGGAAACTTTATTTGGACTTGGCTGTGAATATTCATTCTTTTGAACCTATAAAGGGGACTTTCAGAGATGCTTACAGTCTAAATGCTTTCTTGAGCAACACCTGCTCTAACTCAGAAGTAAAGCCAAGGAATTTGCCAGATACAAGGACACTGAAATGCTGCACATGAAATGAGCAGCACGTTGAGACATTAAGTTCCAAGTGGGCGATGAAGTCCATTTTTAATGCTACACAGCACTACAGTAAGAGCTACCAGTAGTGGGCATTCGGAGAAGCACTTGCACGTGCTTGCACTACATTATGATAGCAATGAATATGAAAAAAAAAAGAAAAAAATATGTACTTCAAAAATAATCAGGTGAAAGGGATGAAAGAATGGGGGATTTTGCAAGTCTATAAAAGAAAAATAACCATAATTCTAACTATCATCTTTACTCCTGTACCTTATATTTATATATTTGCTTTTAATTTTTCTCTGTTTCCTGTTAATATGAAAATAATGCCTTTCACAAGCCACTTCCATTAGTTTTGTTCCCAAAGGAGTTTATTTCAAATTAAACTATATTTCTGCTTCTTTTACCCTTATTCCTTCTTCTGTCCATATTTTTCCTTTAAAAAACTATGAATTTCTTTTTCTAATTTATTTTAAACCAGGCAACTTTCTGCTTGATATTTTCTTGGCTAATGTCAACTGACTTTTTTCCCCTTCTTTATAAGTCCCTTTTTCTTTTTATGAGCTTCTGGCTTGCTTTCTTCTGATATACATATACCTATCTCAAGCCCTTTATTGTAACATTTATGGATTTCATATACGTGCACTCTACTGTCTTTATATGCTTTTTGTGTTCTCTTTAAAGGAAAGTACTTCCCTCTTTATTTTTCCACACACTGCTAACATTTTTATTGGCCAGAGATAGAAAATATCCCTTTGACACATTAGTGTGTCAAAGGTAAGAGTAAATGAGTTTGCTTTATTTTATTAGATATTAAAAATGGTTTACCTGTTTCTTAAAAAAAGTTGATTGATACTTTTTTTCTCTATACCGCAACCCATTACAATTATCATCTATGAAGTGTCCATGCTGCTATGGCTTCATACCTCTTCTGATTTTGGCTGCAATTCTAACATGCAAATAGCCGCACAATCAGCTTATTCCCAAAAATCAGGTGAAACAACCATAGCTGGTAGGCAGCATAACTTCTGTCTCTTTAGAAATATTTTAGCACATCAGCAAAAACAATTGTTCAGTGGAGGGCTTACATGCTTTAAGATTTTTTCCGCTTTCTCCCTTCCCACTACTGGTGATGCAGCTATCCCTCCTCCCTGGACTCACACACAAAATCCAAAGAGCAGGCCCAGATGGTGAGCTCTTATAGGTAAGCTCCACAACCTCCAGGACAGCAGGAACCTGTCACTAGATGCTGTGCCAGGTAATAGGCTGAAGTGTTGCTTCTGCTCCTCTGCACAGCAAGTATAGAAATACAGTGCAGCCCTGCATCCTTGGGAAGGTAAAACTGTTTTATCCAATAGCTTTGGGCTTTGGATCTGAATTTTGGGAGGAGTTGCTGGCTAGGAGACTCTCATTTTGAGAAATGCAACTATGAAATCATGGGGACTTCAGACATAGTTAAACTGGGGTGTGTTAAATCTGTTAAGGTCTACGCATCTTTTTGTACCATGGAGCATTACCTGGGGAGGGGTGATTAGTGCAAATTCCAAAGGGATAAACCACTTGCATAAGCTCAGCTTCTTCCCAGAGATCTGCATATGATCCACCACCCATCTGCATATGCACAGGCCTAATAGGAAGATAAAGACCTGTGTTGACATGGAGCAGGGATTCTTATTTAATCCTAGAAGTGACATAATGTTATTTCAGGAAGCCACTGAGCAGAACAAGGATACCATACAGTTAATTTGTGACCTCTGATTGTATATCTGTATACAGATGGAGATGAGTTATTTCTTTATGAGCCGTTCTTGTAATTACTCCTTACCATCAAAAGGTGTTGTCACCAGTGAACAAGGTCATTGCATCTGAAAGAGCTGAATGCAGGTGCTGAACCAAAGTTAGCTGTGCTAAGACTCTGTTAAGGTAAGAAGTTACTGTCACAAAAATTCTGGACTAGGAGGGGAAATGAGAAGTCATGTCTGGAGATATCTTGAGATTTGACATAGGGACCATGAAGAAAGCCAAGGGAAAAGAGGAAGAATATGTGCCATTTCTTGACTTCTATATTCATGATGTATATTACATATTGAGAACTCTAAACATTATCCTGTGTGCTTTGTTCTGAAATATCTAATCTTTTTTTTTTTCTTTTGATGAGAAACATGTTGTGTAACTGGGCTCCATAAAAGAACACATAAAAGTAGTATGCAAGGCTTGTGCCTAGGAGCAGCTAGCTGAATACTAGTCTCAAGCCAGTAAGAAATGTAGTTAATTACTAGCCAAAGATCTGTGATTTTGAAATATTTAAATACATGCTATTGTGAAAGGCAAGAATAATTTGGAGTAAGACCTGCTTAAATATTAGTAATCCACCAAACTTTAGAAATTAATCATAAACCCTCCCTAACACTAGAACTTTTCCTCCTTTACAGTGTGAGAAGGATAGAGTAGGATATCAATAAGGAGTGGAAATTCAGGAAATTATGTAAACTAGTGGCTGTAACCACACTAGGAAATCTGCAGTCCCTCCTGAATTCCACCACAGACTTTTGTGAGGGCAAAGAACAAGCTACCTGACTGCTCTTTCTCAGTATTCACATCTATTCAGAGTGTGAGATGGACTAGGGAGGGACTAAATTTCACTCTACATGTGTGTGATGCTCAGCATTATGGGGTTTTAACCCGCAGGTCTTTGAAATTATAATAACAAAAAAAAATCACATACTGTTATCCTTTTTACCTGAACTGAATTCTGTTCTGTTCCAGTTGCTGTTTCAGATTACTACCCAGCAAGATCCAAGAGCATGGCCTTGCCTCCATTCACTTCTTTCCTTTAGGCTGCTGCTTTCAGCCTGGCAGTGGGAGGATATGGGGTCCCCTTGATCCTGAGTATTTTCTTTTTGGTGCTCCTGTTTCTGTTCCAGGGAGGGCAGAGCTTTTCAGCAATTTATTCAGAGCTTCTCCAAAAGATTTTCACCTGTTTGCCACAAATCAAAAGCACCATGCTACTAAAACACATGTTCACAACTCTTCAAACTACCTTACATGGAAAGCCAGCAATTCCATTTTCATTGTAGCTTTTGAATCCTTTTTTTATCTGACATCATAACTAAATGTTTAAAGACTTATCAGTGAATCCCACTACACTTAAAAAACCCCTAGCATCTTATCTGCAAACTTGCTTAAATGACATCACCCCAGTATAAAAGCAGCTATTTTCCAGCCTTTTTCATTGCTGCTATGTTCTTCTCTTTCTTCTTACTCCTTTCAACCCAGTCACTGCTTCCTTCCTCCCTCTCACCTCCTGGCTGTCTTCCTCTCAGCCCAGCCCTCTCCCTGCTCCTCTGACCTCTGCAAACTCACCACAGCAGAAATGTCTGGAAGCCTGGGATCAACCTCCCAGCCTGCACTGAGAAGACCAAAAGTGTTTATGATGAGATTGTTCTCTGCTCCAAATCTCATTTTTCCTGTTGGCACAGCAAACGTTGGGAACTAGTGATCTGCGTAGCACTGTCAAATCTGCAATTACAAGCATTATTGCAAAAAAAAAAAAATAAAAAAAAGAAGGTCAGTGTCAAGACTATTCTTCACTCTGAACATTGTTCCCTATTGACATGGCTGCTGAATCAGCAATAAACAGTGGCTGTCGGTGTGAGCACTGGTTGAGAGCCTCTTCCTACAGCACCATGATACAGTGAATACATCTTGAAGAAGGTCCTTGTGGACCTCTTTATTCCCTGAAGAGCTGTTTCTACAAATGGTACATGTCTTGTCTCGCTCAGGTCTGTCATAACAGAGAGAGAAAAAAAAGGAGAAACATTAGCTGTGGGTGACTGACTGAACACAAATAACTGGAGGGTAAAGAGGTTTAAAATGCAGCTCATTTCCCTCTTTGACCTAGTCCCAGCCCTAACTATAACATCTTGGAGGTAAATGTTCAGAGGGAGCAGAGATTTTTCCTGCAGGGTATTTTCATTTTGCACACAGTTTCATTAATTTCTCCTTTTATGAGCATCTTATGCAATGCCGTGAGCCTGGCAGAATGGGCTGTGGCAGGGTGTTTTGGCATTTCAGTTTCACACTTGCTCCTTCCAGTCAAAGGAATGCCTCCAAGAGAACAGGTGTGTAGTGGCTGAACTGATCAGCCAATTTCACACACACATCCACTTTCATTGGACCTGGATAAATATCTGCAGTCATTCTTCGCTAATATTTACTCGAAGAGTTGTCCTCTGTGCGTACTCCATGGAACAGTTGCACTATACCCTGCTTCCACACTTCCTAGACTTTGCGCTTGCTTTTAACTAAGACCATTTTCCCATACACTATTACTTGCATGCGATCCACAGCCTGTTTTGCTGTCTATTGTTTTGTTCTTTGGTTGCAAGACCTTTGTGGCAGAGAGAAATATTTTGCCCTGTAATTACATGCCTGGCAGAGCAGAAGTTTGGCCTGAGACTAGAAGATAGATATATATATATAGAAGAAGAAGAACAGCAGTTCAGCTTCTCAGTGAACACTTCAGCTTCTCATGAACAGCATGTTCACAACTTCATACCACCTTCCACAGCAACTTACTCAAGACTGTCTGTAGGTAACCCAACTCCTTCTCGTTTTTTCTCAGTTCACTGCTCCTGTACTGGGCCATCTTCACTCAATTCCCAACACTTCATTTTTACTAGACACATGGCCTGAGCCATGTCTTATGAAATAACATACCTTTACCAGCCATAAATGTGGAATATGCAGAACCCAGTCTGTAACCAGAAGTAAGAGAAAAGACTGTGATCCAGATCCAAACTTTCTCAGGCTTTTGGAAGATGTAAATTATGGTTTCATTGTTAATGGTCAGGTGTACATCTGAATTGCCACAGTGGAGGGCAGAGAGTCCTGGTTTAGCATCTCTTTTAAAGGTTAGATCTAGTGGATGTGTGCTCCTCTCTTACAGTACATCATGGACCAGACTCATAATTAAATCAACAGAGCTAGATTTAAATAAGTAGAAGAGGGCTGGTTTACAGTACCCAAGAATTTACCTCCATTAATTTTTGGTAACAGAATAGAAATTTTCCAGACGGGTACTTCCGAACAATGGTTTCCTATGACATTTGATGTAAATATTTATTCAAATTAATGTCAATTTTTCAGTTTTTTTGGCACAATTTGTACCAGAACAGTATTACAAAACTGCAGGACTGTCACAGGTGTAGGAATAACACATGCTATTGTCTTTGGCTTAAATTTAGTTTTCATGGATAGACAGCAAAGAATATATACCCTGCTAGAATCCTGCTTTAACTTAAATATTTAGAGGGCTTAAGTGTGAGACTGAAGTGTAGCACAACCTTTGTTCTGAATTCTCATTTAAGGGACCAATGTAATCCCTGGTTTAGGGAGATCACATATTAGAAATACAGGTCTTCTATAGCTAGGTGTTCTATATATCTTTTTTGAGCAGCTTAAAAATTGTCTATACACTGATATAATAATCATTTCCCTCTATGGAGTAGGCTAAATGCAAACCTAGTTCTATGTGCTTGTAAATCAAAGTCAGTGGATTTATGCCCATTTATAAAAAAACTGAGCTAGACAGTAGTTACTCTGCCAGGTCTAACTTGCAAATTTAACTGAACTTTACCTCAAGTCCTAGTTTGACTTACTTTATATTTTTTTTTCCTTTAGAAGAGAATTTTTCAGTCTTTCCAAAGGACTCATCTAAGTTATAAATATCTTTATCTTATTTTTAAATACATTACTACACAATTAAAACCCAAATTAAAAATTGTCAGCAGGATTTCCTCTAATTCACTGTCTGTAAAATTCAGCAATTGTCTCAGAGATCACAGCTTTTCAAAGGTTACTGTCTCTTGCCTTGCTGGCTGCAGAGCTAGTGCGATGGTCAGATACCTCTGGAAGGCTGGTTATCAAAAGGGATATTAAATGAGATCAGCAAATGGCACGGGAAACAATTTTACAAAGCAGCCAGAGGGTCTGAGCTGGCAGAAAAAGCCAGTGTTAGCTGGTCTAGGACACTGCCTTCCTTGCTTCAGCTAGTTAAGGTTCAATAATCAAACAGCAGATGAAAACAGAAACCTTAAGAGTTCTGCAAAAAACCCTACTTCCACCCCACTATTCATATGAAAAATTGCATTTCTATGCAATGCATTTCTATGCTTTCATATGAAAACAGCATTTCTCTAAGGGTTTGCGTATTCCCTTAATCTTATTTGAGACCAAGATGATTTTCGTCTCCTCCAGCAAGATATCTGCATGACTGATGTGCCTTCAGGCAGCCTTTCTTGTTGTCTCACCTTTTGGGAGACTAGAGCTCTCCTTCCAATCTTTTGCACTACCGGTTGCTACATGCAGCAAGAGACTGAGGTGCCTTGCTACAAACACTAAGTACTCCATCATCTGTGTCCTTAATTGAGTGGAGAGATGCAGCACTTTCAGGCAATTCACCTTTTGCCTTTGAAATCTCTGCTGGGCTCCTCTGCTTCTTTCGAGTTGGATCTTACTGGCAAATCCTGTTTCCCTCTCAAACAGCATTGAACATGACTCTCCTATGTAGTTCCAAGATGGCATTATAGTGTGGAAAGCACCACTTCCACACATTTTCCCAATGTAAGAATCACATTAGAAATGTAACCTAAAATTTTTTCCATGATAAGGTAGGTATTATTTTCTGTACTTACCAAAAGCCACTTCCCAGCTGGCACCTTGAACAAATATGGAAACTTAAACAAATAAAAGTAGACAAATATTCTGTAGCTCCCAAAGATGGCAGATACAAATAGGTGATCTGGAAGCTGTTCATTGAAACAAATAATTGTCAGAATAAGCACCTCTAGCCACAACCACTGATCGTTAAGTTCATGTGAATGCAGAATTTCCTCATTCAGTGGTATTTGAAAATGAAATTGACTATGGTGAAAAGGGTCAAAACCTTCCTCCCTCATATTCTGACCCTACCAACTAGAAAAATGGCCTTTTTCCCCTTTGTGCCACAAAAGGAGTCTGTTTCATCCAAACTGCCCAGTTCTATCTCCCTCAGCAGCATCACTCTATTCTCATACGAGCTTTGCTCCTTGAATCCCTACTTCACTCCCTGCCAGTACAGAAAAACTTCTAAAGAGAGACTCTGCCTTTCCCCAGTTGCAGAGAGTCTTGCTGCCTCCCTGTACGTAGCAAGCCTGCCTTGTAACCGTGCTAGGGACATAGTCAGGACTCGTCAGGAAAATCTCTGCCAAACAAGTGGGAAATGAGACTTGGAACAAGGCTTGATTTGGACTGAATTTAACTGGGACAGCACCAGATTATTTTCCGAATTTAAAGTACTACTTTTCCAAGCAATGAAAATGCACGATCTTGTCAACAGAAAGTCACACGCTGCAGGTAGTCACAGAATAATTACACAGATGTTTGACATAATTAATTACAAGGACTATAGGGTCAATATATTTCATTATTTCAGCCATAGATTTTACTACAGATAAAGACAGAATACACTTCGCAATCTGGAGTTTAACCTGACCATGGTGTTTTGGTTCAAAATAGAGTTAAACTTCCTGACTGAAATATGTTGATCTGCAAGTGAATGTAATTATGGAAAAACCTGGGGCATATGCAGTGGCAAGGCAATAATAATTTATTAAACTAATATAGCAAATTATTAGTAAATATTATACTAATATCACAAATCATCCTAGTTCTTTGTATGAACATATAAATCGGTATGTGTTCTGAACATAGTTCCATTCAGTATTTAATTCGTGATTTGGATAATGGCATTTCTTGATGATACCAACCTTGGATGGGCAACAGGCACTCTGGAAAAAAGAATTGGCATCAAAATTAGCCAGATAAATTGGAAAAATCTGGAACATAAAAACTATTTGAGCAGTTGATTTTGGGTTGGCAAAGGGAATTTAGGAATTGCAGAGGTGCCAAAAAGCCGAAAAAGTGCCAAAAACCAGCCAGGAAAGTGGCACAGTTTGCTATAATTCCAGTTAGCATGTTAGTAAAATAGCATCATATTACTTCCATTCAGTTATTCTCTGTTTACCATTGAGGAAGTTTGAAACACTTATGCTTCCAGAGCACTTCTGCACAATCTTACGTATGCAAGCTGCCAGGAGCATATACTGCAGCTTCATCTTTATTAGAGAAATTCTCAAATCAAACTTCAATCTGTGACTACCAGTGGTTCTTGCAATGATTACATTTCCTGCTAGCAATAGTAGAGCGTCAGGAATCACCATCAGACTTATGGCTATCTTCAAATAAAGTCAAGGATGTACTAATAAGAGCCAAAGTGTGGGGGACATGAGAAGCAATTGCCAGTAAGCTGGATAGCTGCATAACTCTCTAAATACATTATTAATTGTAAGGGTAAACCCTCTCTTTAAGCTCGAAGATGTTACTTGCAGGTTATGGTAGTGACACATGATGGAAGATGTCTGTTCATAACACCTTCAATTCAGCTCAGCCCCTCTCAATTGCATTTCCAGAAGATGCTCTTTTAGCTCACCTTAACTAGTGTTACAATACCTTCAAGAAACAGTGTGCTGTAAGCAAATCTCTTTTGTAATTGTAGCCAGAGCTTAAGATGCAACTTTACCATTCTACAAGATACTACTAACAACTATCATTCCTTCCACTTTTCCTTCTTTATCTCCCAAAACTCCCATCAGAGGGACACAAGAAAATTCTCTGCACACCTGCCAGGGCACATTCTGTGGCAGCGCTTCCAACAAGGGTAGTTTTATTCTTTGTGTTTATTGGAATGAAGAGAAAAAGCAATGCAAAGGAGATCTTTATCTGGAGCTGTTTCTCCAATACTATGTATCACACCATTTCTTCCCTGGTTTGAATAGGCGCATGTCAAGAAGGCTGCCGACAAAAGCATTTTTTCAGATTTCCAGTATTTCAACAAATACTGTTTTCACATATGAAATGTGGCTCTGAGTTTTAAGTGCCTTGTTTTCAGGGAATGGCAAAGGGAAGAGTGATTGAACTCATGCACTCAGAGTTTGGGCACTTAAAATCTTTATCAGTGCCATAGCTCTGGCCTCCACCCTTACTTAGCAGTTAACCTGCTATCCTCTGTTATTAAATACTGAGCTTTGTTATACACTGCCCTAGACAGTGGCTAGGTTTGTGGTGTATTTAAAATTTTAATAGGATTTGTCCTAGCTAATCTTATATGTTGGAACTGTACAGTGTAAAGCAGTCATTGCTCTTTACACAGGGAAAGTGTTCTTAGACCCATTTATTTACCTAGTCATTTCCAGTTCTGGCTCTGACCAGGTTTCTCAGGTGTTTCTACTCTATTCCTTTATTTACCAAGGTGGGAACCAGCACAAATCACCATCCCTTCAATACCTCTGATTTTTAAACTTCTGAGCTAGAAGCCAACTGTGTATATCTATTTTTACTTCAGAAGTTAAAAAGACTCATGTTCCAAGCCCATGGAATTTCCCCCTATCTTCAGTAGCGGAAAAGTAGATTGTCAAAGTAGATTGCTTATCAGGGTGGCTCATCTCCCAGGACCGCTGAATTTAATGGACTGCACAACACAGAAATAATCATTACTGGCTGTAGACCTGAGGGCAAGCTGAGCAAAGGTTTTGCTTTTGGCTTTGAGAACTGCATAGTAAGTTTTGTGAATATCTGAGAAGGAATCCTTCAGTGGACAAAGTTTAATTGAATTATCAGAAGATTTTATAGGTCAGATACACCAAAACCTGTTTTGACTACCTAAGAATCTAGGCTATTAGAATGCTGCATGAGAGAAAATGTACAAAACTTGCATTATGAACTCTTAGTAATACTTATAAGTTCAGCTTGGAACCACTAGAGGGGAAAGTGATTGCAGTAAGAAAACATCTTGTATTTCCTCAGCTAGCTTAATCAGTGTAAATACAATGAGTTCATGTGAGCCATGACAAGCTGGTTCAAACAGGGGTCTATCTTGATGGAGCTTCAAACCATAACGTGCATAAATAGCTCAGTAATCATTAAGCATTATACAAATTGTAAGACCGAACACTACATCATTTAAGGCTTTTGATACACCACTGTTGCAGCAAAGTTGAAATACACCACAAAGTCTAAAAGAGTATGCTGAAGTGACCGTTGTACAGCTCCAATGTTGTGAAAACACCTTTGGTTACATGCAACCCAAACGATTCCTAATACACTGAATGGCTTCTCTCACTTTTTTCACCTACAAGCAGTATTTTGTCTTGATCTGATCCACCTTCACTTTGTGTGGTACAAAACTGGACTGAGTTCCTGGGAGCTGAAACTCTCCATGAAAAACAAGGCAGTCAAACCTATTTTAGCCAAATTTTAACATCAGTCTTTTAGCAAACTGACTTAGTGCTCAGCTGGGCAATGCTTCAGCTGCTGATGTATGTATGCTTACTCCCCTCGACTCTTCCCTTAGAAAAATAAGACTCTGTCATTTAGCAATGTTGAGTATATAACAACTAGAACAGCTTATCAACAGACACAGACAATTCTCTGTCATTGGGAATCTCTGAGCCAAGAGTGGATGTTTGCCTAAATGATTTGCCCTAAATCAAATGTAAATTGGTAAGTTACATGAAAAAAGTACAGAATAAAAAGTGTATGAGAGTGTAGACTGGGTTATAGAGGAGGTCTGGTTCAACAAAAGTGACCACAATGATCTCTGATGGCTTTAAATCTTTGAGTCTTGAAATGTACTAGAAGTTGTTTTGAATATCATTGAAAGAGCATGGAACTCACATGCAGGTTTACTTCTGTGCAGCTCAACTGAGTTATGCTGAACTACTTTGAAAGTACACCAGCATAAGAGACTTGAGTTTCCTGGAGTCTTGAATTCAATCCAAAACCTGTAAGAAAAGAAAGTGCTCCCCACCTGTTTGCAAGAATGATTCAGAGAGAACAAATGAGCATACAAAGGAGTTCCAAAACTGCAGGATCCACACCATAAAAGCAAACTTACTTTTCCTGTTTCTCTTCTTGTTGGACAGAAACAGAAAATGGAGGTGGACAGCCTTCTGGATTGTGCTTGTTTCAGAAAGCTTAAGAGCTCACTGTCTGCCATGAAACACATGTCAAATTTTTCTATTTCTTTCTAAGGATTGTAGCAAACTAATTTATTTGTTCCTTTTTGTACAGACAGAAAAAATGTTTCCTCATTTCATGACAACATTTTCTCTATCAAAAATGTTATTACCTTGATAAAGCTAATAACGGAAGACAACCCTTTGTGTCAATATTAATCTGAGATAAACTTCAATAAGAAACCCTACTTAATTTTCAATTTCCAAAAAAGTCAGCCTTTTTAAGAAATAAGTTTTGCAGCCATTTCTATGAACACGTAACTAATTCTACAACGGACAAGCATTCTTCAGATTTCTTCAGCATCCACTGCATAGAGATTGTAAGATTGTCAGTTCAGATCTGCCTTCAATGTATTCATTATTGCATATCTTATTTGCTTTAGTGCAGTGTTTTCTACCTGGAGTGTCCAAAACACTTTCCAGAAACAGTAACAACATTCCAGTTTTATTAAGAGGGGAATGGATAAGTGTTGAGCTTAGTTTGAGTCAACAGTCAAAAGCTTGCTCTCCACAAAATTACTTGAACTTATTCAACAACAGGGCTTAGTGCTTTCGCCAATAAGCAGGATCAGTCACGAAACTGAAACATAAATAATATATTGCAGCCAATAAGTTAAATACATTCTAGCACAAATTACTCTTGTTCTATCACATACCATATTCTCAAAAGAAGGAAAAAAAGCACTGAAGACACATAAAGAACTGACAGAGGGGTGTTTCCCTAAAGGTAGTTGTGGGGCAATGTAAACAGGAGATAAATGTGCTTTGTTGTGTTGCACAAAAGGAATCATAGCTCTTCTACTCTGTACCTGTATAATGGCTTCAGCCCACAAGCATGTATCAGAACTAATCACACACAGAGTAAGTCTTCAGATAGCATAATGTAGGACAAAAGTATCAGGAAGATAAAATTTGACAAAAGAAATTCCACATATTCCACCTTACCACAATGGCCACTGTATCAAGAGACAGGTGAGACACAAAAGAAGATCAAGTATTTGAAAACTGAGAGAAGCAAATGAAAAGGTAAATCTATCCTCTAGAAATGAAGTACTTGAATACCATTTTTATTATGAAAACTAGGAGAATTTGACGCTGTCCAGGGAATCTAGAAATATCATTATTTTGATTTCTAGGGCAACTGTAAACAGTTTCTAATTTAGTTTTACTTTCATAATCAGCTCCTCACCAAATTCTGCTTCAGATCTGAAGTCTATGTGTGATTCTCTCTGTTCACTTTATTACTAACAATGCAGACTCTGCCTGCATTCAGTCAGAAATATTGTTAGTACTCAAAGGAGCTGCAGAGTTAGAAAATGTACTCTGTCAAAATTAGACAATGGCTACAGCAATCACTACCAGCTTACAACATCATACTCCTACTGAAGACTGTTTGACAGTTGAACTGCCATTGATAAAGTTTGCCTGATTATGACAATAGAAAGGAGCAGAATCATCTTCTACTCATCCATAAATCCAGCAGTCATTGCAGGTCAAGGGAAAAAATTTCAGTCAATACAGTTCTTATGTACAAAACATGAACATGCAACACCAGTTTTCAGTCCCAGCAACAGATCAAAGCAGATAAGGATTTTCAAAGTTTTCAGATCAATAAAGCAAAAACCTAACTATAAAGGAGGTCAACAGACAATTCATCCACTGACGGATTGAATGTTTAATACAGTACAAGTCTCGCTGCTCAAGTTTGACAGCATTTTTGTTTTATATCATACTTTGGCATTCCAAAATGATAAGGAGGCTGACAGCTCGGCTTAGTAAACCATGCAGACCAATTAGTCACCTCCATGATGCATATTTAGAGAATATATCTAAAACCCACAGTCTGTGATAACTTACGACATAGAGCCCAGAGAAATGAAAATTTCTTATGAGAACTTATCCTCTACCTGCTCAGAATTAATGAGGAAGGATTACTTACGTGAGTAATAAGTGCAAGCTATCTGAAGTCATAATGTGCCATCTTTGTGCGTATGCAGTATTACACAATCTCTAAGTATATGATTGGATCCTGCTGTTCTCCACTGGGTTTCTATTTCACTGGGTACACATCAAGCACCTGCTGTAGGGAGGGTGAACCCTGATTCAAGGTTGAATGAGAGCATGTTGTGAGCGTGACGGTTGTCCACAGTCTGCCCTCTCATTGCCTGGAGAAATTTGCTGTTGTAGAGTGAATGTGGCACACAGATGTCAACATGTTGAAATGGATTGAATTTCTCCCTCAATTTGAATAGTTCCTTTTCAATGTTGCGCATATCTGTTCACACTGCAATTTTCACAGTCAGTGATTTGTTTTCTTCTAGATGCCGTGCTGGATACTTCAGCATCTCAGCTGCAGAACTGTGGCACCTTCACAGTTCTACCTGAAGTCTATATTTGAAACACGCACACTACCAAAATAAAGCTCAGGACTTTGAAAAATCAATCCTAAGAGTGTTAGACTGTTCACCCAAAATTACTGGATACCCATAACTTTTCTATGCCTCATCTAGCAATTTGTAAAACAAAGATAATAAACCCAAAGTATTTCCAAACATATTTTCAAAAGCAATATATTATTACTGATGAACTTCTCAGGTACTCCAGTGATGGACACCACAGAAAAGTAACTGAGGAAATTGATAAGTCTATATTCAGGGTAAGGTTTGAATAACACACAGTAACAAAGCGTTAGGACACATAGTTAAAAATAACTGAACAAATGACTGAAGAGATACTAATTATCGAAGCTCTGTATAAAAAAAGCAAGAATCCTCTAAGAAACATACTTCACTCATGTAATTTAAAACTATCTATCTCATGAAACTGCACTGATGGTTGTAACACCAATACTTCCCAGTGTACCCTTGCAAACTTAATAATATTTTATAAAAGTAAATAGAAGCTTTGCATAAAATTTACTAAACAGAAATAAAACAATGGGTGAAGACAATGTTAATATAAAGCATCATACCAATAACCACATAAGTGAACATCAGGATTGTCTTCAAAATACTTATGGTCCTGATCCCTGCTACTGCAATAAGGTCTTGCAGAACTGATGGTGATCCTTTGACACTTACAAACCTCATCCAAATTTCCAAGTGGATTTAATTTGTGGCCAATTTGTACCTTCCTGTATTTTGTCTAACATCTTCCATTGTTTAAGTCTTTATGCTGTACTATTATCTAAATTTGTAAACTGAAATGCTAAATATAGAAAAGCAACTTCTAAAAGTTATTTTACTACAGAGATTCAACACACACATGCATACCCCCAATGCAATACGTTCTCCCCTCAAGGAGGATGACATGATAGAAACTTTAATTATTAAAATGAATGGCAATATTTGAATTGAAATACTAAAGAGGTCTCTGCTAACTTTTATACCACAGCTATAAATTTAATTAATTTCTCAGAGGCTTGAATGATACATAGACTAAAGGATTTTGTTTCCTTCTCCATGTTTGTCTTTGTTCACATGCATTTGATTATATCTTCCATGCATTTTCGGGATAAAGAAAGTCTGCTACAGATTTAAACAGATTTTTGCAAGGGTCCAGTGGAGGAAGAACCATACAAATTCCACTAATAATAGGACCTATGACAAAACTCACTAGTGGTAATAGTATATGTATATCCACTTCTTACACAGTCTGTTGTTTATATTATTACAAACATATCTGAGTGTCATTCAGCAGAATGATGTCCACCAGAGTATTCTAACATGTAGACTTTTTTGAGGTTGCGCATCACTAATAGGCTCCTTTAAGGGTTTAGATACACTGCTCATCTCAGCGCTCTACCCCCTTTTTTGCTAGTTGCACCATTTATTTCTCTGAGCCTACAAACACCAATTGCTTCTAAAGACTGATTTTTTATTTTGGGGCACTATGGCACTACATAACAGAGTCCAGCTTTCAGCTGGCTTTAAGCAGTGCTGCTATGACCATATGGCACATTATAGCACTGGGTAGAGATATCAGCTCAGATCCCAAACACAATGTTGCAGTGTCAGTGCCTCAGAGAAAGGCAAATACTCTTAGCTGTAACTTCATATCAATGTAGTGACATTATTTCCTACTATAAATTTACTTTGGCTGTTGCTAACAGAGGGATCTCTGCAACATGCACCACTGCACAATGTAAATATGTCCTCAAGTATGTTTGTGTACATCAATTTTTTAGTCTACAATACCAAGTGCAAGTATTAGTATGCACAGTTGTGGTGTCTGTGTTTACAAGCTATAAAGAGGCTTAAGTGTTTATCACCTTTTTACACAGAGATATCCTGGACGTGTTCAGATAACATGGAAACCTTACCCTGGCCCCTATGTTCATACTCCTTATGGTACAGGATGCACATAATTTTTTTCTGCAGAACTTTCTCTTACTCAGAGCATTGCAGGGATCTTTTTGGTAAAATTGTCTTTAAGATTTCCTGCTTTGTTTGTTTATTTGTTTGTTTGTTGCAGAACTTAAATTTGACGTGACTGAATGAGGGAAACACTGAAAAGAGCAAGAGCAGTATCATCAAGCTGCTTGAGTGCCACAAAGTTCATTTGTGGTGCCTGTTAAAAGATTTATATCAAATTATTATCGTGGTTTTTAACTGTGCATTCTTCATTTTCTGGACAATCAGCTTGAAACACTGAGACTGAATGTGCAGACATGCTGAGCATTCAGCTACTGCTGAAACCAATGGGAGCCATACTCTGAATATATAGCATTGTATGTAATGCCAAATACTCTGAAAAAAAAAAAAAAAACCAAACAAAACCCCCCCAAAAAAACCCCACCAGATCCCAAGTTGTCTTGAAGTGGGTATGTCAAGAAGAAGATAGAGGACACTGGAGGAAGAAGAGGAAGAGAAGAATGCAGAGCAGTATTGATTGTAGGTAGATCCGAAGCAAAGAAACAGCAATGATACAGATGGCAGAAGCAGCCAGTCATGAGAAGGGTTATTCTGTATGCAAAAATCTTGGGAATGACAACCTGAAATTTGGCACTGGAATTGCGGAAAATGTGTGAAGGCAGGCATTCTCTAAAACAATGCTGTTCAACCTCTGAATGTTTTATTACAGGGAAAACACCTCATACCAGTGCAGGGTTACGCTGGGAACTTGTGGTGATCTTGCATTATTGTGCTAACCCTAATACTAATACTATTGTCCACTTGACCCAGTCCACACCAGTCATGACTTTCCAGATCTTTCCCAGGAAAAGAACTTGGTTAATATAAGAGCATGGGTATATTTCACATGCAATACTTATAAAATGAGGTCTCTCTACTAACTTTGCGTAGGTAGAATGTCTTAATACAGGACTCTAAGATGTTCTGTGACTGAATTTCTTCCCAAAGGAAAACGGTTAAATAAAATGAGAGATACTATACTCAATATATTTTTACTTCCTAGTCATACTGGTGTAAACTAGCCTCTTACATTGCAGCTAGTCAGCTTCCAATGCCTGATTTAACTTGCTATGCTTTGCTTGGGTTCTTCTAAATGACACTGCAACCTTTGAAATGAACAGATAATAGAAATAAAACCAGAAATAGAGCCTAACCATATTACATGTTACCTGTTTTACAGTAAAGTATAGAGGCTGCAGTGGAGATCAAAGCATTATGTACTTGGTCCTTTACCATGTGCAACTAAGAGACAGCAGGAGAACTATTCATGTTAATGAAATAGGGTTTCAAGTCTCAGGTATTAATGTGATTTGATTTTCAATCAATGAATGAGTTTTATTTAAGCATTTGGAAGTAAAGGAATGGATCAATGGCACCATGTTTGACTAAGATCTAGTAAAGGACATAAAAGGAGTTGTATCCCTATTTTAGTCTTTAACTATAGCTTTACTTTAGATAGACTATATTGTATCATACTATAAAATACCTACTGCAACTGTTTGAAATGTAGTTCATCTTCACTTAATTCGGAGAACACCTATAATGTTAATGAACAACTTTGAGTAGAAACTGATCAGTTGTCTCACTTTTCCATAGAAACTTTCAGATAAAAAACACAGGTTTGAATTTTCACAGATCAAAAATTAGGCACAACCAGAATGGTACTTCAGCTGAATGCAAAGCCTACTGTCCCAGCACCAATTCTAGAGCTTAAACTTGGCCTCAGAAGTGGGCAAATGACCAGCCAGTGAAAAGCCCAGCAGGCAGATCCATGTTAACTTGCATTTCAGTGCTGGCACAGAGGAAGTGTCATAGTTTCTATCAATTAAAAATGTTTTTCTCCTTCCCTCGAAATGAAGCTACTCCAATATAGCACTAGGTGGACTAGACACCTTCTGCATGTCTCTATGAGTCCATCATTCTAGCTCTTAGACATATAAATGGAAGCACTGATTTCAATCATTACTGCACCCAAAAGTTAACCAAATTTGCTATGACATTTTATTTGCATTCTGCAGAGAGGATGTATGAAAATGGTATACGACGGTCTCATTCGTCTTATCCTGATGGGTACCTCTGCTTGCCCTCGGGCTTCCCGGGCTCCGAGAACCCCCTTGCCTGCCCCAATCTAGTGCTGAGCCACAGGACTTACTCTTGCCGCCACTGTGCTCCTCACTGACTAAGTGAACTTTGACAGTAACTGTCAGAGGTGATAACATTTCCCTTAAATTTTCACTGCATGTATTTCTGTATATGCAAGTATCTTGTAGTCATCTTCTTTTCCTCATTTAAATAATACTAAGGTAAATTCTACAGACTTATATGTCAATGAAGTTGCCAGAGGTAAAAGTCATGACTGAAATAAATCAATTCTTTTCCTCAACACTTCCAATTTTATTTAGTTATGTCACTTTTATTTAAATATTAATAACCAGTTGTACTTTAAAAATGTTCAGGAAAGACAGCACCTTTTCTTGCTTGTTTACTGCTTAGGGAAAAAAAAATGTGCCTTTTATTTCTCTCTTAATGTTGAAGTTACTTTCTCAAATATAACTGCTCCAACAGAGAGAATACATATTATTTTTCAGAAAAAATCATAGAAAATCATGTTTGAAGGAATCTCAAATGGCCATTTAGTCTATTCCCCTGCCCCAGGGCACTATCAACAGCACTTACACCATTGTCAGGTAGGTGTTTTTCTAACCTGTTCTTAAAAACCACCAGTGATGGAAATTCAACAGTCGTCTTGGGCAACTTATATGAGTACTTCACCATCCTTGCAAAAAGAAATTTTCTCCCCAATGTTTAACCTAAACTTCATTCCCAGTTTTAAAGCTAATTATGTCTTGTGCTCTTGCCAGAGAATACAGAGACCATCCCAGTACCTTCTTATTTGCAGGAACCGTTTGATCCCATGTGCGATTATGGGATCCATCCTCCTACTGAAAGACTGTCTTTCTCTACACCCCAGGGTAAAACACTATAAAAGGTTAATTCACCAAAGTAATATAGCTGTAAATAAATATATTGACATATTCACAAAACATTGTTCACTCTCTCATTGTTCCTAAGATAAGGAACATTCCAAAGGACATTCTTGCAAATCAGTCTTTTTGTGTCTCTAGGAACAGCAATCACCAAGAACATCTATACTTTTTATTGCAGGTAGAATCAATCTAATTTGTTATGGTGAAATGATGTTTGCTCAGAAGGGAAACAGCTGAATTAGCACTAAAACTGCCCATATGAGAAGAAGAATCCCTCAAGGAAAGGTCCGTATTACTGACTCTCCAATGCTGAGGCATTTTCACCGCATAGTCCTGTGTTGTGTCTGGCCTGTGGATAAATGCTAACCTTAGATGACATTTGATTTATCCATTTTCACAGGCAAAGTAGCTACATAAAGAGGTGCAAACTCATTAAAAAAATTGGTGTCAGATGGAACTTCCTTGGGTTTTTTGAGATGTTAAGTTGCCATCATTTACCATAAGGAGGAAAATTTAAAAAGTGAAGTAATTCATTCCAAGCTCCTGTTCAAAAGTCACTCAGAAGTCTCTTAAATTGTATTTATCCCATAATATATAACAATTTGGGAAGACTAAGCCTGAGCAAAAATTCTTCCTGCTCACTTCTAGACAATCAAAAAGACATCAAAAAGACCTGTAGAAAGAAGACTCCTCCTAGAGTGCAAATACCTGAGGGAAAGTCAGAGCATCCTCTATTTACCTGTGCACCTGCAAAGGAAAACGAAAATGTCTGAAGCCCCACCTTTCAAGAACCTTGTGAAACAATCTGGGAACTGAGCCAAAACCTACTCTTTCAGTATATAAGACTCAGGAGCAGACAGGTATTTCCTCAGAGGCAGGTTGTTCGGTAGTTTCTACCGGACTTCCAGAAGATGGGCACAGGTTGTGGGACGCGAATACCACTATGGATATCAATACTAGCACTTGCCTTCATACAGATCAAAGGTAGGAAGATTCACTTGCTTGGCATTTTTACTGTTTTAAAGAATTTATAACTTGCTTCAAAGCTTGAAACATTTTTTTCTTGGCTTTGTTAAGCTAATGAACCTGTTACCTTTATGCAAGATTTTCTTTTCTGTTACAAATACTTTGCTTCCTAAGAAGAGGAAATTAACTGTCTTGAAAATTTATGTTGTAATCCATGCTCTTATCCTATTTTCTCCAGCCGAAATCTGGAATAGTTCCACTGAATTCAGTGGAACTCCCTTGGAACTCACATTTCTACCAAAATGCCTCAAGATTTGCATTTAGCTTTTCATGTCCACTTCAAGATGGTACAGCATTTCTAAATGCACAAACCAAAAGTTGCAAAAGTGGCTTTAGGAAGGAATCAGTGGAGTCTGTCTGCATGCATTATTAAAGATTTTGTTTGTTTTATCAGCTAATGACACAGTATTGAAAGAAAGGAAGAATTTTGCTTGAAAAACTTGGGACAACAGATTTTAAAAGTTCACATATTCTTGCACATGAGGTTGCATTAAAGCTTAGAGCACAGGGTTGGTTTTTGATGGGGTGAAAACAAATGGAGTTGCCTTAAATATTCTACGAGGGCACTTAATACTCACAGATGAGTGGAAATCTTTTTTTATGTATACTTCACCTGTTAATTTCCCTTAAAGTTTAAGGTAACAACGTTAGTTTTCAGTGTATTTTGATCTCAGACGCAGATCCTACTGTATTATTTTACTTTTTCCTACTTCCAGGTAATTCCACACTAACATATGTCAAAAAGTGGTAGTGTCAAAGAATAGCCCATCAAAAGACTAACTGTAGCATTACCACACTGTGCAATGGAAACAGGAATCTGCGATGCATATGGCGTGAGGTAGAGTGTTGGAGCCATATAGTGCATGGAGAGATAAGCAAAAAGCTCTCTGAGGCTAGGCAGTGGAGAAGAGGAGCCCAGAAGCACTTAATGGTTCAAAGCTTAAAGACAGGCACGATGTGTCCTTCCAACACTGGCTGCAGACTCGCAGCTGGTGTGAAAAGGAAGGGACTCACAGAGCTCCCTGCAGCTCTGATTTCGGCATTAGCCCCTCTAGCGGTGCTACCCACAGACTGCCCTTGTTGTGGGATGCAGCAGAGGGTGAGCCTGCCTTTTCGGTTTTCTCCAGCCAGCACAGCTTCCCCTGCAACCTGCCCTCTGACGAACTCTCAATAAGCAGTGCATTAAAAGCCCCTCTGACCCCTGCAGATTTTGTGTGTATTCCTATTCTGATGCTGCAGTGGAATGGAATGAAAAATGGTTTCTTCGCTGGAAACAAAAAGTTTTGCTTTGGGGCAAAATCAACAGTTCACAAATGTATCTGTGGGAAAGACCTATTTCTTTCTGTGTGGCTTGTGTGTTTATTTTCCTTCTGCTGCTTATTACAAAAAGTGCTTGAAACTGTAAAATACAGAGTAACTTTGGCTTTCAGTAAGAGAGGACAGAGATGTTTTTGATGGCTTCCCTGCAGTAATTTATTAGGAAAAAAAAAAAAAAAAAAAGCTGAAGAAGTGGTATATGGCCATCATGGTTACATGTAGCACAAGTCCTGATGCAAATCTGACTCCTGTACATGAACATAGCTTAGCTAATTTTTGATATACTGACTGTTGCATGTTTAAACAGATATAATTGAGAAATTATGAGGGAATTCAAGAAAATTAGACATTAATATTTTCCTCCTCCACTCTTTTTGATGCAGTTCAAGCCCAGGAGGATGAACAACAAACAAAATCAAACTATGTTTCTCCGTCCATCCTGCAGCGACAAAAACGTAAGTATTTTTATGCTGATCAATTTCTAAAATTTTGTCCCAAATTATACAGATGAATAATAAGATTACTAGGATCTTCTTATTCCTAGCTAGAACATACTTTCCTTTCCTCTGCTTCCCCCCCCCCCCCCCAAAAAAAAAAAAAGGAGCGACAAATCCTATGTATAATATATCCAACTTCCAGTCAATCTCTGACTGCTCTAAACTGGAGAACTTCCTCTGAGATCTGGCCCAGTGGATCTGGTCCACTGATATGATACAGTAATCTAATCTTTAACTTCATGAAAGGTACATACCTTCTATCTAAAAGTGTATTTTCAGAAGAGTTGTGTGTATATATACATATCACCAAGGTACTTGATAGTAGGTAATAAAAGATACATTTTTTTTATTCTGTGTCAAGATGACTACATCACTCACGAGTGAATAAGAAAACTGTAACTGCCTTAAACATTAGAGTAAGCACTATAAGATCATGCATGACACATAACTGTACAGAGCAAACAGCATAACTACGCAGAGGAAAATAAGGGTGGAAGGATATAACGCTGACTGGTATATTAGTGAAGACAGGCTGAAACAATTAGTCATTAAGCCTGCCCTGCAATCTGCAATTTATGAGGTCACTAGCTGGCAATTAAAATAGTGATAAACCGCAACTGGAAGTGTACCTCAAATTATTTAATAATAGTGAGTGCATTTAATTATTGGAACAGATTGTCAAGGAAGGTAATATGTGTGCTTTCCCTCAAAATCCTTACATCAAGACTAAATGAGATTGTCTTTCAAAAACACATACTTGTCTTAGTGATATTTTTGGGTCTAAATGCAAAAGCTGATGGCTGATATTGCACAATCTACAGTTTGGAAGTCATCAAATTCTACAATTTTGATACTTTCAAGGGAGAAACTGCACCAGTTCCTCAGACTCTCATCTTAAGAAAGTTACATTGCAGGTTCTCTAAGTATTCTATCCCTTTCGTTGCTGGATCCAAAGAGAAAACATTGGATTTGGACATGGAAGATTTAGGGCTGGATCCTAACAATAGAAATCATTGCATGAAAAGCACGTGACTAAAGTTTCACAATTTAAACTGCTTTTTAAAAAAATCTGCTTAGAGTTGGTTGTGCAAAAGTGCATGTCTCAGCACAAAGATAGATACAAGCTTCAGAAAAAAAACAGCTCCTCCTTCTCATCCTCAGCTTCTGACATTCTTCAGTAATTTCTGCTTCTAAGTGCACTGAGAGGCAAAGGTTCAGACATAGACAGTAGCACTGCTTTTTCTGCATCGCTATTACAACACTGTGCTCTAAGGACCAGATTGCTGCTTTTGAGTTTAGAACATCAGAGCCAGATGGGAGTCTTGAACAAAAAAATGGTGGAAAGCACTACAGCCAAAGAATATGGTCTTTGGGATTTGGCTGTTCATGAAATATATAGAAAGACAGAACACAAAGCACTGTGTAAAAACCACCAATTAAACCTTGTGAAAACTTCCCCCTAGAGTGTAACTATAAGTAGGAAATGTTAATCACTAAAGAGACTAGGCAATCTCTATCCATTTTTTAGGACTTCTAACAAGATTAAATTTGATTGTTTTTTTCCCCTTAGATTTTCCACCAGCTTTGAAATCCCAAGAAGTAACAATAATTCCACCTTTTCAAAACACACTGAAAGTAAAGGGTAAGTTAAACAAATGTCATGGCTCAGATATCTGTGTTCTTGATCACACAGGTAGAGCGTAGAGTGACTGAAGAGATTAATAAATTATGTAGGATTCTTTAACATCATAAAATAAAAAATGAATAAGAAAAGCATTCAGTTCATCAGGTAACAAGGATAATCTAAATGTGACCCCAGTACTCAGCCTGCATTTTGTTAATATGATGCAGCTGAAAAAAACAACAAAAAAAATTTTAAAAAAATCATGTACAATATTTCCAGTAAAGAGAGGGAAATATTAATGTGTTCAAAGCATTGGTGAGATACCTTATCTAGGGCACAGGCTACAATTCTGACTACCCGTGTTCAAGCAGGGTGAGTGTAAATCTGGAAGAGATGCAGAGAGGGACTGTGAGGACAATCAGGGAGTAAGGAGAGCCTGCTTCTAAGGAAATGAAGACTGAAGAGAGATAAGTGATTTCTATAATGGGTGAGGGGAGGAGCAGGGAGGTGGAACCCCTTCAAGGAGAAGTACAATACTGGCACAAGAAGAACCAGCCATACAATGAGACAGGAATACATTTTCGAAGATGCTGGCAAAGGTCTTCCAGCCATTGAAAGGGTGCAGCTATGAGTGGCCTTCCCTAGCAGAAGTACCAGCTAAACTAACTTTAAACTGGTTTTATGGTGAAGCTTTAGAACTTCATACATTTAGGAAAAGATTTATAGAATATGGCTGTCAGCAGAACCAGAGCATTGGACATAGTGACCCGGGAGGTCTCTTCCGATCTTAGGCCCTATATCCCTATGCAAAACAGATTAAACACAAAAGATAACAGAACTAAGTAAATAACAGATCAATTAACAAATAGCTTGACAAGAAGGAAAACAGAAGATGGGCTTTTTGGACAGAGGCTAGTGAAAGAAATAAAAAAGGAAAAGCAACTAAAGGGAGGATATCTACAGCAAATTACAGAAAACTCTTACTCGTTATTTTAAATCCACAGCTGGCAACCCCTCTCACAATGGCCGCGTGTGCAGCACATGGGGTAACTTCCACTTCAAGACCTTTGACGGGGACATCTTTTACTTCCCTGGGGTTTGCAATTACATCTTTGCATCCAACTGCAAATCTCCCTATGAGGACTTCAACATCCAAATAAGGCGTACAATGGTGGAAAACGCTACCATGATCACTCAAGTTGTCATGAAGCTGGAAGGAGTAGTGATTGAACTGACCCGTGGCTCTGTCCTGCTTGATGGCAAATCGTACGTTCGTAACTTGAAACTGCTATCACTGCTCTTGCTCCCAGTGGGCTCTTTGAGCGAGCATCCCTTTCCCTCATCTGATCTCACATTGCTCCCCAGTAGCTGGAGGGTTCAGGTCCTTCCTGAAGTATCAACAAAAACAAGAAGGCCTGACAGTGAGCTAAGTGCCACTTCTGCAGATTATCCCTGCGTCCATTTTGTTCAGATGAGCTATACCCCAGATGCTGCCCCACTGCTACAATTGTGTATGTATACATACAACTGAGTCTATAAGCTGGATTCAGTCAAAGTGTTAGGTTTTTACACCCTTTAAGTTTCTACTTTCCACTAATTTTATCAGAACAGGATCCTTGAGAGGAATTTTTGACAGCTTTTGTCCTTGCACTGAACAGTATGCAGTTAAGCAGTGACTGTATCTTGTACCTGCACTCATTTAAAATGCCTGGAAACTTGCCATCTATGCAGCAATGGTAGCACTGACTTTGGCATAGGGTGTGAAACCTGTCCAAAGGGCTGGGTTAAAATTTGGGCAGCTATCCCACAGTGAATTATGTATTATAGCAGCTATGTACAGAGAGCCAGTCTCGTGGTTACCTTGGGTACATCTTTGTGAACGGCACTCATGTCACAGAAAGCCTAAAGAGTCTATCCCTTTATTATCAAGGACTTTAAGAAGTAAATAGCAATATCCTGAAGCATACTGCCTGCAAAACAGAACCTCCCAGCACTTTTTTGAACAATACAACCAAAGACACATGCCAACATTTTATCTAGCAAAACACCATTAACAGAGATAGCCAAAAGGAACAGCAGGGAAAGCAAGGCTGATCCATTTGCACAATGAGAAGCAATTGCATAGGAAATAGCCTAAATGTTACGAACTTGTGTTGCCTGTATTCAGTTACTGCTCTGACTAATTTCCTCACCTATGCATGCTGAAGCTTCTCAAAGAGAATGAGAAAGGATATCAGTGTGGATATTCTGTCCCTGCCCCTGATGAATTATGGTAATCTTTCCCCAGGGTTCAGATGCCCTACAGCCATATGGGAATCTTGATAGAGAGAAGTAACAGCTATTTGAAAGTTTCTGCCAAGTTAGGACTGATCTTCCTTTGGAATGAAGAGGATGCCCTCCTGGTAAGAAAACATCCAAAACATGGCAGAAAGCCTGTATTTTGAAAACAGTCTGTTTACATCTTTGCAGTCTTAATCAGCCAGGCAGGCACTAGTTACTTTCGGATTTGTGTGCATTTTTAGTGCATTGTTCTGTCTTCCAGTCTTCTCCCAATTTCCCCTTTTTTTTTTTCCACCAAGCTCAGCTCACGATCAATAGACCCCCAATTATAACATCTCCACCTCACAGTGAAGTATTCCTCAGATTCCAGATCTCACAATGCACTGATGTTCACAGCCCTAGGGCTAGAATAAGACCAAGTTTTTCATGGTGGTCACTGACCTTCCCAATGGTGCCTACCTTGTTACCACACAACACAGTCTGCACAGCATACATATGTTAAATTTCAAGTATATAAGCAATATTGATGTAGGTTCTGTTCCTAACCATGAAGGTTGACATTACTATGAACCTAAGCTCTCTTTCCTCCTTTCTTTTAGGTGGAACTAGATAAGAAATATGCCAATCAAACTTGTGGACTTTGTGGGGACTTCAATGGAATTCCAGTTAGCAATGAATTTATTTCAGAGAGTAAGTAATAAAAAGCTTTATTAAGTATCGGCGCTTTTGTTTTTGCTTCCTTTAGCAGTATACCATAACATAGGGTGCAGGTTGTATTGATTGCAAAACTAGTGATACTTCTTTATGTATTTCTATGATGTCCGTTAGGTATAGACTCAGGGCTTTGACGTGTATTAGGCTGCTTCCACCACTGTTAGATCTCTTAAGACCTGCCACATGCAACTTTCTACTTGTTTTCAATAGTTAGGATCCAGTCCTTTTATACCTTCTTCATCTCCTTTCGCCTTTCATATTATAGTGATATTATTTGGTAATCACTGTTCATGTTATAGTGCGTAGTGTCACAAAAGAAAATATCTCCATGCAAAAGGCAATAAACTAGTAAATATTATTCTAATATTTGGACTGCTTTTTACAGAGACAAAACTGACTCCCATACAGTTTGGGAATAGGCAGAAGATGGATGGACCCACAGAGCAGTGTGCTGACCCTATTCCTCCTGCTGTTCTGATGAACTGCTCAGCTGAATTTGTAAGAACCTCTCTCTCAAAATTTGTTTTCTCATTGTAAAATGCATTCTTCCTGTCTTTGGAGAAAATTTGTCAGAATTGGAAAAAATATAGCATGAATATGACTCAACCATAAGTCTGAAAACAAAATTTTTCTAAATTTAATTTTTCATTCTTTGCTAAAGTGAATGCTAAAAAGTTGCATTCCCCTTCCAAGAGAAGACTAGATATTTTCATGAGAGAGACATTCACTGAGGATGTCTTAATAGAAAGAAACTGTATAATGCTTGGGAAGTCACCTGAGCTGAAAGTAACTCAAGATATGGGAAGATACAGGAGTTAATCAAAGGAGTTCCATGTGTACTTGCCCTATTGTTGTACTTTTCCCTAAACATCTGCTTACGGCTACTGTTGGACAGGTTTCTGGACCAGATAGACCTTTGGTTTGTTCTGCTGCATGCCTTAAATAATTAGTTTCATATTTTCTAAACACTTGTTTTATCTTCTTTATTTTCCCTCCTAGGCTTCTATCTGTGAGACAGTATTAACTAGTAAAGCATTTACAAGCTGTAATGCACTTGTGAATGTTCAGGACTACATTGAAACTTGCATACAAGACCTATGCCACTCTGATAGTTCTATGGCTGACTTCTGCATGTGCAACACCTTTGCTGAATACTCCCGGCAGTGCGCTCATGCAGGTGGACAGCCTCTGAACTGGAGAACCTCCAAACTGTGTCGTAAGTATCTCAGGAAAGGACTTTCGCCTGTGCTTACTACCCATATCTAGTAAGCTTCAAATATGTGAATTTTTTTCCTGAAGAAGACAGCTGTTTAAAGGTGCATGTAATTTGCATGAAATCAGTTTTAACCTGAGCATACTCAAGAGTTTGGGAATATGGAAGTTTAGAGGATTTTGCATTACTAAGGGTTTTCAATATATATCGGAAAGTCTAAAACGTTGCAGCCTCCATTTGGATCAGGAATCCCCATTGTATCTTGACAGAAAACATTCTAAATTGCAAATACTGTTTTCTCAACATTTCAAAGGAAAAGTCAGCATTATAATATTCTTTCTACTTTCAGCCAAATTATGTCCTTTCAACATGCAATACCAGGAGTGTGGCTCCCCCTGCTCTGACACATGCAGCAACCCGGAACGATCTGCACTTTGTGAAGATCATTGTACAGATGGCTGCGTCTGTCCTCCAGGCAAGCTTATTTCCTGCCCTCTTCTCACAGCCCAAACTGCTAGAACACTTACCTGTACTCATTTAACAAGTTTCCTATTCTGTGTCATTCTCATCACGTCATCGCTGTTATTATCATCAAAGTAATAACTACATTTCTTCATTGATACACATGAACCACTTCTATTCAGATTACTAAAAATGCCCTTTTAAACAACAAACGTGCCTGAGACATGTACATAATGACTGAACTGAGAATAAGATGCTTTGCTCCTAACAATAAGGGGAAGTCTTCTATTCTCAGCATCCCTATTCAGTTCACAGAAAGTATGTAAAGTTTAATCATATTTTGTCCATAATGATAACACCTGGTGTTAGCAAAGCTGTGTCTGGTTCCCCAGATTACCAAACCCTTCCTGTCCAGTGTTGTGTGTCTAAACAACAAGGACCTGAGAGAGCACTGGGCAGTGTGTAAAATCTGGCGCTTTAGAGAATTACACAGGAGAACTGAACATCAGTACAAGACAAACAATGCAAATGTGTTCTCTTTGTGCATGCCTACTTCTAGGGCTGAGAATTAGTGCTGTTGTGAGTGACTGCATGGTAGGATCTTTACCCCTTGCAGCTCTTCTGTGCATCCTCCATGGTGTCTCACAGAATTCAACATCACTTGTTTGTATAATAGCATTGGCTTCTCTTAGATAATCTTCTGCCTTTGGGTATAAAAATATTTACTGTACAAATATGTCCCTGGGCAGTCTTACAAATAGTTCATCTATTCCACCTCATTATCTAGTAATTTTAATCCTAATTCCAATCTAATGAAGTTCATAACATAAAAATATTTCCCTAGAGGTTTCTTTTGATCACCCTAAGATTTTAGAATGGAATTCTAATGGAATTTCAATGGAATATAGCCCTTCAATCCCTACATAGCTGGCATCCTATTATTTTAAAGTACTTTCTATTCATTTTCTGTGTATCACAGAAGAAATGGAACATGCTTTCAGGCATCTGCCAGATACTTGCACAAAAGCAGGTTTTGCAGTGCACAGAATGAGTAACAGACCATTTCTTTTCCTAGGAATGGTATTTGATGACATTAACGGTGCTGGCTGCATTCCCCGTAAAGAATGCCACTGTACCTATGAAGGTGAAACTTATGCTCCTGGTGCCTCCTTCTCATCTAAATGCAGATCATGGTAACATACTCCTTTTCTCATACTTCTTTTTTCAGGTGCATTACCTGAACATTTTGAAGACAGGGAAAAATTACTAATTACCCCTTAAAAAGAAATGAGGAACTACTTATCAACTGGAGTTCCTTGATTACACATTTTTAGAGGATACTTACATCTTTGTTTTCTCCTCACACCTGGAAGCAAAAATTTGAGTTTATATATAGGTACACCAATTTCAAGACCAATCAATTAAAGGAGACAATCAAATTTAAATACCGCAGGTGTTTAAAAATGTGAAGTACTGTGTTATGTCCTTTGCAGCACTACAGTATAATACTAGGATGCTCATGTAAATACAATGGAAGACATGACATTTAGGGACATGTTGCATTAGACAGAGTGGGAGATCACATTTGAGAGGCATGTTTGACAGATATGATATATATTTTTTCAATATCACTATAATTACTGAAGTATTATTGCATAAGTGTATGCAAATGCACCTATCTATCTATGAATACAAGAACCACAAACATGCATGTTATTTTCCAAGAAATACTTAACATGGTTGAAGTTTGGGCCATGCTAATGGGGACGAGGAGCAATGCTTCATATGTAGCAGAATGGATGCCAGGTTCACCAGGACTGAATTCTGTCCCAAGACTGGAAATGAACAGCAATATATAAAAATTATCACTAATATAAATGTGCATGCCCCATGCTTATTCTGAGATTTCAAAGCAATGTTGGTTTCTTTAACAATATGATCAATGCTTCAAAAGGAAAATTAAGGCATCAGCTGCCCTTATTGTCTCCTATTTCATTTACACTTGCATTACCCAATGTTACTGAATCCCCTCTTCATTTCAGTACCTGTGCTGGAGGTGAATGGTCTTGTGTCACCCAGTCGTGCCCCGGGACTTGCAGTATTGAAGGAGGCTCCCACATTTCAACTTTTGATGAGAAATATTATTCCTTCTTCGGAGACTGTAGCTATGTCCTAACCAAGGTAAAAATGAGTAACAATCCTTGCTAAAGAAATATGCTAATGGAAAATGTTTTCATTATATATAATGTTGTTTAATTAAAACTACTGGCAATCACATCAACTTTCTGAACCTTAGAGGGCCAACATGGAGCCTTAAATGGATTTCAGGGGGCTTTCTGTTTGGGTAATACTAACTAAACATATGGTAGCGGTTTTGTGTTCTTTGATCATCATTTAAGAATTCCACTGAGTATTTAGGTTCCATGAAACAATCTCCATGCTTCCCACTAATTTTTTAATTAGATATTGTCTGTCTGATGTTTTATAACTACTTCTTTCTGAGAAATGTGTTTATACATCCATTGGTACCGTCCTTTTTGTCACAGTTAATATAGTTCAATGGCTAATTTGATTAACAGTATTCCTAATGGAATTATTATTATACAGAATTCACGGGAGAGGATTTATTTCATTAAGATGATCAACCTTCCAAATATTCTTTCCCAGTAAACATAGAAGACTCTAGAAATTAAAAGCTAAGCAGTCATACATGTATTCCAAAACCTGAATTAGAAATTGAAGGCTTACAAAAACACCTAAGATTTACTGGAGTTTTTAGATTAGTAGAGACTGAATTCTGAGTAGGTATATCTAAAATAATGACTACAGATTTGCAGAGTTCAGAACCCTAGGTATATTTGTTGTTTATTTGTATTGGATGAGTGATGTAAACAATTTTCATGAAGAATTCATATTAAATAAAATCTGTTCTCAAAAAGTTCAAACTGAATGTTACCAAGAAAGAGAACCATAAAAACTTAGAAATTAGCTAGAATGAGGTAATTTAGAAATAGATTAGACTAAATCAATGAAACTTTTTGGTGAGATTCACAAGCACTGGGCTTGATCCACAATGGGAGCATAGATCAGACTTACATGTTAAACTCCCCTTTTGGCATCAACACATAAAATTAGATTCTCAGAGGCTCTGGAGGTACAGAAAACCCCTAAACTTGGACACAATTTTAACATTACATTTCCAGATGGCTGTAATTCTGCGTCTCAGCTGTCCTCAATTTAACCTTCATTATGCCAAGTGATAAGACATGTTCAGAATCACAGCCTTCTGCGTGTTTCCCTATAACATCTTGGCCATTAGGCGCACTTTGAATATAGCCCACAGAACACAGTTCAATGAAAATCAGAACCAAGAGAAAAACTGAAATTTGCCTTTATCCAGTAGTTTAGTGAATAGTGATTTTAGCTTAATTTTCTCATATGAGGGGATATTTAAATGCACATTTCCTACCTGTCAAAAGAATGTCCAAATCACCAGGCATCTATTCAGTGCAGAAGAGACTGGAAAGAATTTCTCTCCTCTCCCAGGTAAACACCATAACCAATGGGCAAGAAAAGCACACTTCCTTCTTCTTCTCTAGCATATTAAACTAGCATTACCTAAACATTAGGAAGTTTTAATGTCCAGCTTAATATGTCTAACTTGCCCTTGAATGTCAGAAGCAATGGATAGCTTCCACTGTGCAGACTGCATGAATGCCAGCTTACTTGGTGACTGTATACATATATGTAAGAACATATGAGCAGGAAGAAAAGGAATAAACAATATTTTAAATGACTCACTTTACTAAGAATGCCATTTGAGTGTGAACCTTTTTAACATAACAATATTTTGATATAACAAATCCTTTTAGCATTATATTTTGTTTTCTTCTTCTAGCTCTGTGACAGCAACGAATTCACTGTTCTGGGAGATATCCACAAGTGTGGCCTGACTGACACTGAGACATGCCTCAAGGGTATAGCCGTCAGCCTAAGTGGAGGACAAACTGTAAGTAGCAGATGTAGACACCTAACATTCTGCAGGGATGTTTTCAAAGCTTAATAGACAAGTGGCTTGCAAATGACACATAACAACACAGACAGGAAATCTGCACTGATTTTTTGTTTTATCTCATTTGAACATCATTCAAAGAAAAATTAAGAATAAAGTAGGTTTGATTCTATGATTGGAAGGCAAGATACTAGTAATTTTCTGTCATTTAGTTATTTTTGGGCTTTTGCTTGTTTGTTTTGACAGTCAATGGACCACAGTAATAAAGAGTAAAGAAATAGGATAGGAATCAGAACATCATCACAGTCTCTCCCCACTTTTTTTTCCTTTATCCTGAACAATACTAGAGAGAAAATATTTGGAAAGTGTTTTACCTTTCCTAAATATGCTTGATAATCATTGCCTTTTTTTGTGGATAGAACATTGTGATCCAGCCTTCTGGCAGTGTATTTGTCAATATGATCTACACACAGCTGCCATTCTCTGCAGGTAAGTTCCTCTGGAAGACTTCTGTGACATTTCTTATTTTTTTTACTTCAAAATTTTATTACATTGGTTAATCTAAAGCCAAATTCTGCCTTTGGTTGCACTGCAGAAAATCCAAGGTACTCTAATAGAGCAGTCTCTCATTTTTGAAGTAATAGGGTTTGCCTATTTAGGTCTTATAATTTTAGCCAAATTATGGTCTAATTTTAGCATATCTAACTAAATGGAGATTCAATTCAAGCAAATAGTATCATTGCACATGTCTAGATCCAAACATTGGCGTAAGAGAGAAAAGAAAAATTCTGATATGCGATGGGACACCAATATCTCAAGTTGTTTAGTTCCCTGTGTTCCCTCTGTCCCTTTGCTTGGTGAACGTTCATCACTGGAGAGTTTCTCTCATGCTGGTTCTTCTCAGATACTACTGCACCTGAACAGAAAGCAAACCATGAAAGGATAGGATAGGTCCAGGTTGGAGTCTACCACTAAATCATGCTATATAATTTTCATCAAGCAAAGGTGATCTATTTAAATGGCAACAGAAGTGTGTGCTCTTCCCCTTACTTTAAAACACCTGTCAGAAAGTGGAGGGTTTTTATACATTTATTGTTTAGGGCAAAGATAGCCTGTTTTGGTGCTGGATTTGAAATCCTATATGGATCATTTTTCCTCCAGTTATTCAGAAATTAGGATCATATCAAACACAGCTGTAGAATCCCTCTATATAATGAACAGTTATTTCAACTGCTCATCTCATATGAAATTATAACTATTATATTCTTATGTCCCTAGCAAATGTCACCATCTTCAGACCATCATCCTTCTTCATCATTCTGCAAACAACCTTTGGTCTTCAGCTACAGGTTCAGCTCGTGCCTCTGATGCAACTTTTTATAGACTTAGACCCATCGCATAAAGGGCAGACCTGTGGTAAGTGATCTTACTGTAACAACTGCCTTCATCAGTACACATTTCATTCTGTAGGAGAATTTCACAGCCCATCTGCTTCCTTTTAGGTCTCTGTGGAAACTTCAATGACATGCAGACAGACGATTTCAAAACCACCAGTGGTGTAATAGAGGGTACTTCAGCTGCCTTTGGCAATACTTGGAAAACTTGGGCTGATTGTCCTGATGCCAAAAACACCTTTGAGAACCCCTGCACTGTGAGCATACAAAATGGTAAGCTCAGCATATAGTAACCTCTTCCATTCTCTTTTAAGATGGAAAGAAGGAATAAGCAGATCAACCACCAAGCATTTAGCCAAAATAACAGTGGACCATTTGCACACACACTATTTTCCTCAGTTGACACTAGAAGTCGTCAATTAATAAATAATAACTAGGATAATATTTTTGGATCTTCAAAAATATTGCTTTGGGTAAGGAAAGCAAGTGTTTTTGCCAACTTAAGGGAAATTGGAACCACATGTTATATCAGGGAAAGGACTGATTATCCTATGGGAAAAAAGCTGTGCATAGCCCCACTGAAGACTGGACTCACTGTGGTCCTTCCAGTGTTAAACTGAGAACCAGACTTACAATTCAGAAATTCATAGCTCTCAGAATCCATTTCAGCCAATGAAATATGTAATTTTTGAGCATTCACAGCCACTCTTCCATTTTCTGAGATGAATTAGTGTATTTTTAATTCACAATGTGAACCTCCTTTTTCAAAATTCAGCTAAGGATTTCTGAGTTTATTCCATGACAACTACCATGAATTAAGAGCATTCAGTTTATGAAGAGTTCATATTTCTGTATAGAGGAAGTGAAAGACCTTTTGTGTTTCAGCAAATGCAGAGCTGAATTCCATTGTAAAGTTAAGGTTCTGCAATTTCCCTGCAGGAGGTATAGTTACATTGAGACAAGAGTTTAGACAATTAAATGCAATAGAAATTCTTATCATGTTTTCAATTCACAGACCAGTATGCTCAGCACTGGTGTGGACTGCTCTCTGACACCATGGGACCCTTTGCTGAATGTCACTCAACAGTGAATCCTGAAGTTTACCAGAAGGTACTTTCCTCTTAACTTTTTCCCATTTAAAAGAAAAAGACTCAGATTTCTGATACTGTCACCAATTGGGAGGAGATACATTCATAATAGCTCTTTTCAAGCCAAGGGCTCATTTTTATCTACACATCATAATAATTACTCCTTTGTAAAGGTGTCTTTCTTTCCATTCCCAGGAGGATAAACTTACAGGCATATTCCTGCCTGTATTTCTAGGTACTAACTTAAATGCCTAAGCTAGGAGCTTGGACTCCCTGGACTCCTTATCAGGTCAAAGGACAAAAGCTGTCCATCCTGAGATATAAGGAAAGCTTTAGTCCGAATCTTAACTATCGCTTTTCTTAGTTGCTCTGAACTGCTCTCAGAAGGCTTTTGCATATATCCAAGGACAAGGCAAGAAATGTGTGTAAGAAGCAGCAAAAAGATTTAGATAAGATATGAACAAAAATATTCCAGGAATTCAAGGTGATGAAGCTTTGGAACAGACTGCCTGGGGACTTTACAAAGTCTCTCTGTTATTGGAAATCTGTAAGATTATGTTCAAAAAACATCTTCTGGAATGATAACATTAGAGTGACCTTGCCCGGCATAGCAACACATTAAATGACTTCTTGTTTTCTTTGTTCCTCTGATGCAGAGAGCCCAAGTCCTAAGCCTAAGCCCTAAAAGTTGGGTGGCATCAAATACCCTCTACTTGTTCTAAGTATATATGGCACAGTGGCTACAAACTGGAAGTAGTTGGGAAACCTACTAATACTTGAAAAAGTAAAAAAGAACAAGAACAAGAAAAAATAGTTTAAAATTGTGGACCTCTAATTACTCTCTCTCCTTGCAAAGAATCTTATTTGAAAGCACTTAGTGAAATCTTTAAATGAAAAACAGGCATATGTTTACTTATGCATATGGATTACCCTCACTTTTAGCTCTAACAAACATGACACTCTAAAAAGTATAAAGCACCATGGCTTTGACAAGACAATCTGATGATCATATGTCATCCTCTGTCCCTAGAACTGCATGTTTGACACGTGTAACTGTGAGAAGAGTGAGGACTGCATGTGTGCTGCCCTTTCCAGCTATGTCAGGGCCTGTGCCGCTAAAGGTGTTCTCCTCACTGGATGGAGGAACAAAGCCTGCAGTAAGTTCTACTTCCCTTTGCCTCTTGAAAATGATCATCCAGAAGGCCCCACACAGCAGCTCTCAGGGATTCCCATAGTAAATTGTGTTAAATTGTGTTTTAAGTATAGCATTGACTTTCAAGAATTTGAGGAGGAAAGGAATACCACAAAAGACAAGCAGTAAGCAGGGAGAAATATAAAAAAGAGGCTTTGTTAGATTACTTGCTCAGAACCAGCAGAAGCAACATGGACCTCAATACCCTTGCAATAGGAATAAAATAAGTAGGGTGTTTCTCAGTTTACTTTGACAAAAAATATAAAAATAACAATGAAGAAAAAACACGCTATGCATTAATATAATTGAACTTTTTTTTTTTTTTTAACCTGGACAAAATATTTGTAATCATCACACATTTATAGGGCAAAAGTCTGCTCTAGCAGTACAAAAAAAAATTACATTATTGAGGATATCAGTAAAGAACATGTACTTACATTGCCATGTTTATCATATATACTTTACCTCAAATACTGCATTTATACCTATATTGATTCTTAAATGAACTACAAATGTAACTCACCTTTTTACTCTCAAGCAAAATACACCACCTTGTGTCCGAAATCCTTGAAGTACACTTACAATGTTGATTCCTGTCAACCCACCTGCCGGTCTCTGAGTGAGCCTGATGTCATATGCAGCATCAAGTTTGTCCCAGTTGATGGCTGCACCTGCATAAATGGAACCTACATGGATGAAAGTGGCAGATGTGTGCCTGCTTCTAGCTGTCCTTGTTACTACAAAGGAATGCCTCTGTCTTCTGGAGAAGTTATTCATGATAATGGTGTTGTCTGGTAAGAGATTTGTAAACAAATGAGATTGGATATAGGCAATCATGAAATCATATATTCATTATGCAGTCTATTAAAATCAAATGTATTTCTCTGCCTAATAGCTTCAATACAAAAAATCACGGATCCTTAAAAATTGTTAGGGCTATTCATGTTTGGAAGATTGTACTTAGACTATTACAGGAATTCAACAGACTATACTGTGGTGGGTTAGCCTTGGCTAACAGCCAAACTCCCATCCAGTCACGCACTCCCCACAACACACACTTTTCTTATCCATGACTGTAAATGACTTGTTCAATGGTGAAAGATGCTTGATAATCCCATTACAGATTATTCCCATTATGAATGGAATCTGAACTATTCTGAAGGACAGTTTTTAACCAGGCAAATGGACAGAGCAAACCTGTCTTTATATAGAATATACTTGTATTTTGGTCTGCTCTAATATAAAATATTTTTGAATAGTACAGACTATTCTGATAAAGCACATGTTTTCTCTGTTTTATCACAGAGTAATTTTTCATTATTTCAAATTCATTAGGAAACAAGCTGAAACTTAACAAGAAAAAGCAAAAACATATCCATTCTCTCTTTTTTTTTTTTTTTTTTTTAAAGCACTTGCACCTATGGAAAGCTGAGCTGCATTGGAGAGAAACCTGAACCAGGTGACATATAACTTCAGATTTTCTTTAATTCTCCCTTTCCATCTTCATCCTTTCCAGTTCTCTCTTTTTTTTTTTTTTTTTTTGTCATAATGATGCAGATTGTACAAGTCTGAAATCAAACAAGAAAATGAACTGATGACTTCTGTAATGTAGAGGATATTCCCAAAATATAGAGAAACACTGTCTTACCTTTCAGATGGCTGAAACAAGTTATAAGCCCCTGGGTTACCCAGGAGAAAAGAATACTTGGTCACCTCATTAAAAGTGAAGTAAAAACTACCCACATTTTAAATAAAATAAAAGTACTAAAAGCCTAAAAAAATACAAAGCAAACCAGGATCTTTGTTTTCTTGTTTTTTTTTTTGGTTTGGTTTGGTTTGGTTTGGTTTGGTTTTTCTGAAAGGAAGTGTTTCACGAAGCTAACTAAACATTAATTTCCATGAGTAGTCCAAGCATAAGCACTAAAAACAGATGAGCATGACTTCAAAAAAATATTCAGTTTCTCTTTCTGGTCAAATGCATTATACTAAGGTATTTCACAAAGGAGTCTTTTTTTTTCTTTTTTCCCTTCAATCTGCATTAAGGAAACACAAAGATATAAATACATGGTTGATCTCACATTTCTCATGGCTTTTCTCTCTTTCAGTCTGCATACCTCCCATGGTCTATATTGACTGTGGCAATGCCACTGCAGATGTGGTAGGAGCAGGATGCCAGAAGAGCTGTCAGACTCTAGATACGGAATGCGTAAGTACAGACTCTTTATACCCAGTTGAAAGCATATTAAACTAGATCTTGTTTACAATTATCAGCTGCAGCTGGACTCTTCCATCACGGAAATGTTTCAAGTCATGTTTTCTATATGGTCCTTACAGTACAGAACCCACTGTGTCTCTGGCTGTGTATGTCCTCATAACCAAGTGTTAGATGGCAAAGGTGGCTGTATAGCTCCAGAAGACTGTCCATGTGTTCACAATGGGAATTCCTACAGTCCAGGAGAATCAATCAGAGTTGGCTGTAACAACTGGTAAGAGCATATTGAAAAATATTCTTTTCAAGCATCTGAAAGGGGATAGTTTAAGCTCTGGGTGAATTACAGCATTTCAGTCTAGCAGTATCAAGATTTATAGGAAGGAATCCCACATAAGATGATCCACTTAGTACCTAAAAAGCAAGCTCTGTCTGCCTTTTACAATGGCACACAGCACAGAAATTGCAAGTGGTCAGAAGAACAATGTGGTTTGGATGTTGTCATATTCATTTGAGTCAAGAAAGTTTTTTCCTTGCAGGCAATCCCTACATTTCAATACCTCCAACAAGATTTGGAAATGTAAAGATTTAAAGTATTTTCTAACCCAAATGATTCATGACATCATGAAGTAATACAGTCTTTGGTCAAATCCCAAAGGCTCTTGAGATATGCTGCATTTCTGAGAATAAGCAAACCTTATTTTTTCATTATAAGCTTAACACATTTTAAAATCAGACTGATGTTCGTGCAGGAATGTACCCATAGTTATATCATGTGTATGTCTGGTTTTTACATTTGAGTGCTTTTCGTCTTATGTAGCACATGTAGAAACAGAAAATGGCACTGCTCTGAGGAACCTTGCCTGGAAACCTGTTCTGTTTATGGAGATGGGCATTACACCACCTTTGATGGCAAACGTTTTGATTTTGAAGGAGACTGTGAATATGTTCTGATCCAGGTAACAGAGTCCTTCCCAGATTTTTGTACTATCGAAGTACCTTGTGTTTTACATATGACCATGTAGCATAATTAACACTGAATATCATTCCCCTGTTTCAGAACTACTGTGGTCAACAAGGTATGAATCAGGGAACCTTCAGAGTCATCACTGAGAACATTCCATGTGGCACTACAGGAACCACCTGCTCTAAGTCTATTAAAGTTTTCCTGGGAGTAAGTATTTTCTTAAATAAGTTGTGCCCCAGGCCTAATGTGCCAAAAGGACAGAACAAGCTGTTCCAGATAGACTGCATTGTAGAAGAGTCCTCCAAGACAGTGAAAATGTTACTACATTTCTTTGCTCACTGCCAACAATTCTGCTCTCTGCTAGAGAAGGCAAAGGAGGGAATTCTGAAGAGAAATTGCTTAACATGAGGTTGTTGAATTGAATCATTTTGATGATAATAGAGTTATTATTTCAATAACGGTTACTGGCAATATATAAATCTCTACCCAATAGGTGACTTGTTTAATTGGCCTCTAACTTTTTCTTTTCTTGTCCTAGAACTATGAGCTGGTACTCAGTGATGGACACTCTGATGTCATCCAGAGGACACCTGGAGGAAAAATGCCATTCCAAATCCGTTCCATGGGCATCTACTTGGTGGTTGACACTACCGTTGGCCTGATACTCATGTGGGACAAGAAAACCAGTATATTCATCAAACTTAGTCCCAGCTTTCAGGTACATTTTAAAATTGAAAAAACCTGGACAAAATGACTTCTGAAACATATTCATGTTATCTCTCAAAGAAAAAAATGGAAATTTAGACTGTAACTGGAAGACTGAAAGAGCAGCAATTGCATATTATTACTCTTGTAGTGTTGACTTAGTGTTGACTTACACATTTCCCTTAAATTACATTATTCAGTAATGGCAAAACAGCAACTACATCAGTAGCTTTCTTCATGAGAAGTCCTCACTGAAGAGGTATGTTCAGGATTAGATAAAACTAGTTAGCTCAATACTAAGAACAAACACCATGAGTCTACTCTGTTTCCTGTCCTTATCCTTCCTAACAACAAGTTAGAGATACATCTTCATGAAAGATATTTTATTAAAATGTCCAAGACTGTTACTGAAGAGGCCCAGATAATCTTAAATAAGATTCATCCTGAGGTCTGTTATATGCAGATATTGAGAAACTGTATCTTACTGATCTTTGTCTTTTTGTGTTGACCCCCATGCAGGGACATGTCTGTGGACTTTGCGGAAACTATGATGGCAATGGAAACAATGACTTCACTACTCGCAGTCAGTCTGTGGTAGGAAATGTGCTGGAGTTTGCCAATAGCTGGAAAGTGTCTTCTAGTTGCCCAAATGCCAATCGTACCAAGGATCCATGCACTGCAAACCCATACAGGAAAGCCTGGGCACAGAAGCAATGCAGCATCATTACCAGTGAAGTGTTTGCGAAGTGTCACTCCCAAGTATGACAAAAACTTCAGTCTTAAATTCTCTTGAGCCAGAGATTACATTAATTTTTATGTTGGATAGCTGAAAAATACACTAAAATACACTTTGTCATGCTTAACAAAGTGAAGTCAGGCCAAGTTCCAGGGAAACTGCATAAGAAGTATTTTCACTTTCATTTTCTCAGCTTGTGCTTTGAACTAGTATGCTAGAGAAATTGATAGTTGTTTTTTTTTTTTAATAGAAGGGACAATCACAGATAAATCTCAGGATATGCTTATTTTCTAATGGCATCATTTTCTACTAATATAAATATCAGCCACCTGATATACATGATTGTGTGCTAGCTTGTAGTAATGCAACAGTATTCTTTCTGCGAATGTATCTTCAACATCAAATAGTTCATAGCATTATGAGTTATTAGTAATAGATTTATTCTACATTTTCCTCTTGATTTTTTAAAGCATTCTCATGGTTTCCTCCTTTCTTATCTTTCTCACACATACAGAGTTGTCAGTTTCAGATATTTTATTCAGCTTTTTTAGGACAGTGAATGCCTTTTCAAAGAGGACAAGTGCATGAAAACTCAAATGTTTTCTCCAACAGGTTGAACCAAATGAATATTATCAAGCATGCGTGGATGATGCTTGTGCCTGTGACACTGGAGGAGACTGTGAATGTTTCTGTACAGCAGTAGCCGCCTATGCTCAAGCATGCAATGAGCTGGAAGTCTGCATTTCATGGAGAACTCCATCCATTTGCCGTGAGTCTCACCCTGCTACTTTTTGAAAGGATCCGGAGGGAAAGAAAACAGAGAAGAAAAAAAGAAAAAAAGTAGAATGAAAAAAGAAAGAAGGATAAAATTGTATTTGTAAGACACACTGCCGTATTCTAAAACCAGCAAAAAACCTACAAAGCAAGTTGGGTAAATCACTGGAAGCCAATCTATCTTCTTAAAGCAAAACCATTGAAAGTAACTTTAACAGTGGTGTCATTAGCATCTGATTTACTCATCAGTCATGACACACAACTGGTGAACTGTAATATTATATTACACTCCCACCTGTCTACATCAGGCTCAATGTAAATAAATATTAGTGCATACTAGCTAAAATCAGTGACTCAATTAATTGATTTTTCATGCTTAATGTGTAACTCTGTTCTATGCTTTATAACTTTATTGGTGCCAAAAGGTGGTAGAGGTGCAACAATTGGGTTAAATTAGAGATAAGAAAATATACTGCTCACCACCTGTGATTATGGTGATCATATGGGATTTCTACCCAGTAAAACTGAAAGACTGTAGAGCAAAAAGATCAAAGGTCTTTTTCTGTCATTTCTCCTTCCTCTAGCTCTGTTCTGTGATTACTACAATCCACAAGGGGAATGTGAGTGGCACTACAAGCCATGTGGAGCCCCTTGTATGAAGACCTGCAATAATCCAAGCGGGAACTGCCTTCATGAGTTGAGAGGTTTGGAAGGTAAAAATAATTATGCATATCTCACTCTACTTATAAAAAGCTAAAATGCAATATACTTAACAAAATTTATATTACTCAGTATATGACACAGAAGTTATAAGAAGAGATTTTATAATTAGTATCTTACTACCTAATGGATCATGAACTTGTTTGGAGTCAAGATGAGGACCAAATGCTCCAAAGGGATAGCAATAACAGAGTCTGAAATTCTGCTTACTATATGGGATAATTTGGGGAAAGCAGATATAGGCAGAGTATAGACTTACTTCTACTTGTGAAAGGCCTAGTGTCAACATAACTCTCATTTTTTATCGCAGGCTGCTACCCGCACTGTCCAAAGAATAAGCCCTATTTTGATGAAGAAACCATGACTTGTGTTTCTAATTGTGGTTGTTATGAAAATGGAAAAAATTACAAACCAGGAATGCAGATGCCTTCAAAGCAGAATTGTGAATCATGGTAGGATTAGTAAAGATTTTTAAACGTTGAGTTTAAAGTTGTGGAACATAATTCATCATGCATTAAGCTTTTTGTTTGCCGATAGGAACTAGGCCAGTCATAGGCTGCTGAATAATGTCTAATTTTCTTCCATTCCCAGGAACTTAAATGATGACACAGTGAAACCTTTTACCATAGAGAGACTAATTTACTACTTATTCTGCATTTTTATTGAAGTACTTTTAAATTATTATTATTATAATCATTAAATTAAGTAAAAACAAATTAAAATAATAATAACTATGGTAATAGCCTGAGAATTTTTATTAAGATATCCCTAAAATCATTATGTGAAATTATTTAGAAGCAGCAGGCAACTAATCTTCATTGGTTTGAGCTTGTTTCTGTTATTGCACCAGTACTTGCATATTTGCAACAATCAGCAAGTATTCCCACACATTCTGCCAGAATTGATGACATGTTGGGACAAGTGTTGCTAAGCCTTCTATCAAACAGCATAAAGTTAGCAGAACCAGTTGTGAAGCAGTTAACACCTGTCCTAAGATACCTTTAAAGTAGCTACACTTGAATGCTGGAAGCAGTGCAGCCAGAATGGCTTAGCATGAAGCCCATCTGACCTAACCCAACTTTCATGGCATGTTTTGCAGTTCATAGACAGCTTTGCCTGCATTGTCTATGTCATTAACAGCACTAAACCTAACCTGTTAAATACATACCTATAGTTACTTGTTTATTCAATGTACAGATGCCCTTAGTCACTGCAAGTAAATATACCGAGATTCAGTTAACAGATAATAGATACATTCCCTTTAAAACCAGAATGCATTCTTGCATCTTTTGGAAGTCTGATGGAAATTCTCTGTGTAGACAGTCTCAACATATGGATACAGTGATCCTTTCTCAAATGATACGTTTATGACACTTTCCCTTCCAAAAAATAAGTACACATATCACGGAAGTAAGACCATTTCAAATCACCCTTCCCCATGTCTTTGCCCAGCCGCCAAAAGCACCAATAAGGATACTGCATGTTTAGTATGATAGCACAGAAAAATTGCCTTTCTTGCCACAAAACTGAGTAATCCTACCTAACCTGAATTTGTACAATAGAACTGAACATCTAACTCAGAGAAAATAGGGTCTTTCTACATTTAAACACACAATGAATAGCAAAGGATTGATAGAAAAAATTGAAACAATAAAACAATGTCATGAACCAATATATTCACATTCATCATTTCCTTTTTTCTCTTTTCCAGTGAATGCACAAGTCATGGCAAAAAATGCAGATATGATGAATATGGTATGTTGACAAAGTTGGTTTTATCTGAATAGGACGCATTTGATGTACTCTGCTTTGTGTTTCAGATACCAAGGAATAACACTCTCTTTTGATTTACAGAATGCGTCTGCATTTATGAGGGACAGAAATACCACTATAAAGATGTGATCTACAATACTACAGATGGCACGGGAGGGTGTATTGTTGCAACCTGTGGTCCCAATGGAACGCTTCAAAGGGTTGTCTATGAATGTCCAATCTCAACATCACCCACAACAACAACGTTTCACTTCAGCACTACGCCACCTGCCACTACTTCCACAGGTACACACTTTACAGCCCGTAAGAGTGTATTCTGTTCATTAATGAGTAAAATACAGCTACAAAACCATGCCCACACTCACAATGTAAATGAATTAATACAACCTCAAAATAAATGACAGTAAGTCTAATTTGTTATAAGCATTTGGTTTCAGTCAGTATTTGGTAACCAAATTAAAGCAAGGAAATGAACACAGAAAATAAAACCAGTTCTGAAACTCCAAAATAGAAACCACTGCACACTGGTTTGATACTATTATTTTGCTTATCTTCATAGTGAACAATAAAAAAAAATGTATCAGATTTATTATCTGTAATTGTAACTATTTCCATACCTGGAATAATCTTTACTGAAGGAATAATTCATTGTTTTTCCTATTAAATTACAGAATGATTACGTTCTGTAAAATTCCTGGTAGGGTTCATAGTATTTATAATAACAGTACTAAGTGGGTTGCTCAGATATTGGCATTGAGATACTGAAATTTTCATTTCTATAACTCCTGTTCAGCATTTTTCAGGTTGGTAATCTCTACTATGGGCACATGTTGTTTAATGAAATAAGTACTCAGTATAAAATTTAGAACTACAAGTTTTGAAATTACAGAAACCATCAGCACTGCTGGAATTCATTAGCCATTTTCCAGCCATTTCTCAGTGAGAATTCACCTGCAAAAGCTTATGGACTCCTCTCCAACCGATAAATGGTTTCTTAAGACCAGAGCTGAAGTACAAAGTGTAGGAGTGTTAATAATGCTGCTTTAGACATCTTTTACTTCAAATGGAGGAGCAAAGACAATTCAGCATATTACAGGAGGAGTCAACTCATTTGCAAGAAAAAAGTACCTATGAATCTTGATGCATAGACTAAACGGTATTCTTCCCACTGGATTTGAATCCAGGCTTTGACGTTGCAGAGAGACTAATAAATATTGAAGCAAGATACAAAACAAGCAATTACACTGAACCAAATGCAAAAAAATGTGAGATGTTTTTTTCCCCAATGTGTATAAATTATGCCCAAGACTTATTTCAGCACTTTGTAAAAGATAATTGGCATTCTCTTGGGAAGTGACAGTTCCAAGCACGTCAGTACATTAAATTGGTGGGTGATGGATTTTCTGTTCTACTTCATATTAAATTATAAGTACACTAAACTGGTGCACTACAGGCTCACAATGCAAGCAAATGACCTTAGGAAAATTTTCAGCCCATTTAATATAATAAAAAAGAGAATATGTATGTGAATTTATTCTAAGTTTCGTGGACTCTTTCTTTTTCTCTTTCACAGTGTCACCAACTACATCAGTATGTGTTCATGAAGTCTGTGAGTGGTCAGAATGGTACGATGGGAGTTTGCAAACCCCTGGCTATGATGGTGGAGATTTTGAAACCTTTAATGACTTGAGAGCTAAAGGTTATGATGTCTGTAAAGCTCCACGGGCTGTTCAATGCAGAGCAGAGAAATTCCCTAATATACCACTGAAAGACCTTGGCCAAAAAGTAGAATGCAGTACAACAGCTGGGCTTATATGTTATAACAAAGACCAAATTTCAACAATGTGCAACAATTATGAAATCAGAATCTTATGTTGCGTTTTTGTACCATGCTCTTCCACAACACATTTCAGCATGTCAACACCAATCACAATTCCACCTAACAGCACAGAACCATCAAGTTCAACTGAAGAAACTACACCACTTTCAACCACTACAACATTACCAGTTACTACAACTTCTGAAAGTACACCATTCACACCTTCAGCCACTGAAGAAACAACCACAAGTACAACGACAAAGACAATTCCTGTCACCACTTCTCCTTCAACAACTCCACTATGCATTAAAGAAGAATGTCACTGGTCAATGTGGTATGACGTCAGTTATCCAGGGTCCGGATACGATGATGGAGATTTTGATACAATTCAGAACATTAAAAAAAAGGGATACAAAGTCTGTGATAACAGAAAGGCTGTTGAATGCAGAGCAGTAAGGTTCCCGAATACACCATATCCCCTCCTGGAGCAACACATAACATGTAATACAGAAGAAGGGTTGAAATGCTACAATAAAGACCAACTACCACCCATCTGCTACAACTATAAACTAAGATTTAAATGCTGTACAACTGTAACAGTACCGTGTGAGACACCTACAGCGCCCCATATAACTCCTCAACAATCTAAAACAACTCCGATATTTACAACAACTCTAAGTATATCATCCACAGAAGAAACAACAACACCACACATAGAAACCAAACATAAGACAACTACAGTATCAACAACTCCACCAGAAACAAAACATATTCAAACCAGAACTACACGACGACCAACAACACACACCCTATATGAAAAAACGACAATGACAACCTCAAGCACCACTACGCTGACCACTACCCCATACTTCCCCACCACAACCTCCACCACCCCACAGCACACTCCTCCCTGTGAACCCGAAGCGTGCTCCTGGAGCGAGTGGTTCGACGTCGACTTCCCCTCCTCGGGGCCCAGCCAGGGAGACTTCGAAACCTACCAGCACATCCGCGCCGCCGGGAAGGAAGTCTGTCAACATCCAAAGGAAATTGAGTGCCGGGCGGAGGACTACCCCGACCTTTCCATCCAAACCGTCGGACAGGTCGTGCAGTGTGACGTCCGCTTTGGACTGGTGTGCAAGAACGAAGACCAGAAGGGCAAATTCAAGATGTGCCTCAACTACAAGATCCGTGTCTTCTGCTGCACCCCGAACTACCACTGCCTAAGCACCACCCCCTCCTCCACCACCAGCCCCACCACCATCACCACCCACACAACTCCAGCCTCCACCACAGTCACGACCTCCACCTCCTACCCCTCCACCACGCTGCCCACCTCCTCAGAAACCACATCGCAAACCTACACCAGCACCACCAGTCCCACACCGACCACTACCCCATACGTCCCCACCACGACCTCCACCACCCCACAGCACACTCCTCCCTGTGAACCCGAAGCGTGCTCCTGGAGCGAGTGGTTCGACGTCGACTTCCCCTCCTCGGGGCCCAGCCAGGGAGACTTCGAAACCTACCAGCACATCCGCGCCGCCGGGAAGGAAGTCTGTCAACATCCAAAGGAAATTGAGTGCCGGGCGGAGGACTACCCCGACCTTTCCATCCAAACCGTCGGACAGGTCGTGCAGTGTGACGTCCGCTTTGGACTGGTGTGCAAGAACGAAGACCAGAAGGGCAAATTCAAGATGTGCCTCAACTACAAGATCCGTGTCTTCTGCTGCACCCCGAACTACCACTGCCTAAGCACCACCCCCTCCTCCACCACCAGCCCCACCACCATCACCACCCACACAACTCCAGCCTCCACCACAGTCACGACCTCCACCTCCTACCCCTCCACCACGCTGCCCACCTCCTCAGAAACCACATCGCAAACCTACACCAGCACCACCAGTCCCACACCGACCACTACCCCATACGTCCCCACCACGACCTCCACCACCCCACAGCACACTCCTCCCTGTGAACCCGAAGCGTGCTCCTGGAGCGAGTGGTTCGACGTCGACTTCCCCTCCTCGGGGCCCAGCCAGGGAGACTTCGAAACCTACCAGCACATCCGCGCCGCCGGGAAGGAAGTCTGTCAACATCCAAAGGAAATTGAGTGCCGGGCGGAGGACTACCCCGACCTTTCCATCCAAACCGTCGGACAGGTCGTGCAGTGTGACGTCCGCTTTGGACTGGTGTGCAAGAACGAAGACCAGAAGGGCAAATTCAAGATGTGCCTCAACTACAAGATCCGTGTCTTCTGCTGCACCCCGAACTACCACTGCCTAAGCACCACCCCCTCCTCCACCACCAGCCCCACCACCATCACCACCCACACAACTCCAGCCTCCACCACAGTCACGACCTCCACCTCCTACCCCTCCACCACGCTGCCCACCTCCTCAGAAACCACATCGCAAACCTACACCAGCACCACCAGTCCCACACCGACCACGACCCCATACGTCCCCACCACGACCTCCACCACCCCACAGCACACTCCTCCCTGTGAACCCGAAGCGTGCTCCTGGAGCGAGTGGTTCGACGTCGACTTCCCCTCCTCGGGGCCCAGCCAGGGAGACTTCGAAACCTACCAGCACATCCGCGCCGCCGGGAAGGAAGTCTGTCAACATCCAAAGGAAATTGAGTGCCGGGCGGAGGACTACCCCGACCTTTCCATCCAAACCGTCGGACAGGTCGTGCAGTGTGACGTCCGCTTTGGACTGGTGTGCAAGAACGAAGACCAGAAGGGCAAATTCAAGATGTGCCTCAACTACAAGATCCGTGTCTTCTGCTGCACCCCGAACTACCACTGCCTAAGCACCACCCCCTCCTCCACCACCAGCCCCACCACCATCACCACCCACACAACTCCAGCCTCCACCACAGTCACGACCTCCACCTCCTACCCCTCCACCACGCTGCCCACCTCCTCAGAAACCACATCGCAAACCTACACCAGCACCACCAGTCCCACACCGACCACTACCCCATACGTCCCCACCACGACCTCCACCACCCCACAGCACACTCCTCCCTGTGAACCCGAAGCGTGCTCCTGGAGCGAGTGGTTCGACGTCGACTTCCCCTCCTCGGGGCCCAGCCAGGGAGACTTCGAAACCTACCAGCACATCCGCGCCGCCGGGAAGGAAGTCTGTCAACATCCAAAGGAAATTGAGTGCCGGGCGGAGGACTACCCCGACCTTTCCATCCAAACCGTCGGACAGGTCGTGCAGTGTGACGTCCGCTTTGGACTGGTGTGCAAGAACGAAGACCAGAAGGGCAAATTCAAGATGTGCCTCAACTACAAGATCCGTGTCTTCTGCTGCACCCCGAACTACCACTGCCTAAGCACCACCCCCTCCTCCACCACCAGCCCCACCACCATCACCACCCACACAACTCCAGCCTCCACCACAGTCACGACCTCCACCTCCTACCCCTCCACCACGCTGCCCACCTCCTCAGAAACCACATCGCAAACCTACACCAGCACCACCAGTCCCACACCGACCACGACCCCATACGTCCCCACCACGACCTCCACCACCCCACAGCACACTCCTCCCTGTGAACCCGAAGCGTGCTCCTGGAGCGAGTGGTTCGACGTCGACTTCCCCTCCTCGGGGCCCAGCCAGGGAGACTTCGAAACCTACCAGCACATCCGCGCCGCCGGGAAGGAAGTCTGTCAACATCCAAAGGAAATTGAGTGCCGGGCGGAGGACTACCCCGACCTTTCCATCCAAACCGTCGGACAGGTCGTGCAGTGTGACGTCCGCTTTGGACTGGTGTGCAAGAACGAAGACCAGAAGGGCAAATTCAAGATGTGCCTCAACTACAAGATCCGTGTCTTCTGCTGCACCCCGAACTACCACTGCCTAAGCACCACCCCCTCCTCCACCACCAGCCCCACCACCATCACCACCCACACAACTCCAGCCTCCACCACAGTCACGACCTCCACCTCCTACCCCTCCACCACGCTGCCCACCTCCTCAGAAACCACATCGCAAACCTACACCAGCACCACCAGTCCCACACCGACCACTACCCCATACGTCCCCACCACGACCTCCACCACCCCACAGCACACTCCTCCCTGTGAACCCGAAGCGTGCTCCTGGAGCGAGTGGTTCGACGTCGACTTCCCCTCCTCGGGGCCCAGCCAGGGAGACTTCGAAACCTACCAGCACATCCGCGCCGCCGGGAAGGAAGTCTGTCAACATCCAAAGGAAATTGAGTGCCGGGCGGAGGACTACCCCGACCTTTCCATCCAAACCGTCGGACAGGTCGTGCAGTGTGACGTCCGCTTTGGACTGGTGTGCAAGAACGAAGACCAGAAGGGCAAATTCAAGATGTGCCTCAACTACAAGATCCGTGTCTTCTGCTGCACCCCGAACTACCACTGCCTAAGCACCACCCCCTCCTCCACCACCAGCCCCACCACCATCACCACCCACACAACTCCAGCCTCCACCACAGTCACGACCTCCACCTCCTACCCCTCCACCACGCTGCCCACCTCCTCAGAAACCACATCGCAAACCTACACCAGCACCACCAGTCCCACACCGACCACGACCCCATACGTCCCCACCACGACCTCCACCACCCCACAGCACACTCCTCCCTGTGAACCCGAAGCGTGCTCCTGGAGCGAGTGGTTCGACGTCGACTTCCCCTCCTCGGGGCCCAGCCAGGGAGACTTCGAAACCTACCAGCACATCCGCGCCGCCGGGAAGGAAGTCTGTCAACATCCAAAGGAAATTGAGTGCCGGGCGGAGGACTACCCCGACCTTTCCATCCAAACCGTCGGACAGGTCGTGCAGTGTGACGTCCGCTTTGGACTGGTGTGCAAGAACGAAGACCAGAAGGGCAAATTCAAGATGTGCCTCAACTACAAGATCCGTGTCTTCTGCTGCACCCCGAACTACCACTGCCTAAGCACCACCCCCTCCTCCACCACCAGCCCCACCACCATCACCACCCACACAACTCCAGCCTCCACCACAGTCACGACCTCCACCTCCTACCCCTCCACCACGCTGCCCACCTCCTCAGAAACCACATCGCAAACCTACACCAGCACCACCAGTCCCACACCGACCACTACCCCATACGTCCCCACCACGACCTCCACCACCCCACAGCACACTCCTCCCTGTGAACCCGAAGCGTGCTCCTGGAGCGAGTGGTTCGACGTCGACTTCCCCTCCTCGGGGCCCAGCCAGGGAGACTTCGAAACCTACCAGCACATCCGCGCCGCCGGGAAGGAAGTCTGTCAACATCCAAAGGAAATTGAGTGCCGGGCGGAGGACTACCCCGACCTTTCCATCCAAACCGTCGGACAGGTCGTGCAGTGTGACGTCCGCTTTGGACTGGTGTGCAAGAACGAAGACCAGAAGGGCAAATTCAAGATGTGCCTCAACTACAAGATCCGTGTCTTCTGCTGCACCCCGAACTACCACTGCCTAAGCACCACCCCCTCCTCCACCACCAGCCCCACCACCATCACCACCCACACAACTCCAGCCTCCACCACAGTCACGACCTCCACCTCCTACCCCTCCACCACGCTGCCCACCTCCTCAGAAACCACATCGCAAACCTACACCAGCACCACCAGTCCCACACCGACCACGACCCCATACGTCCCCACCACGACCTCCACCACCCCACAGCACACTCCTCCCTGTGAACCCGAAGCGTGCTCCTGGAGCGAGTGGTTCGACGTCGACTTCCCCTCCTCGGGGCCCAGCCAGGGAGACTTCGAAACCTACCAGCACATCCGCGCCGCCGGGAAGGAAGTCTGTCAACATCCAAAGGAAATTGAGTGCCGGGCGGAGGACTACCCCGACCTTTCCATCCAAACCGTCGGACAGGTCGTGCAGTGTGACGTCCGCTTTGGACTGGTGTGCAAGAACGAAGACCAGAAGGGCAAATTCAAGATGTGCCTCAACTACAAGATCCGTGTCTTCTGCTGCACCCCGAACTACCACTGCCCAATCAGCACCACCCCCTCCTCCACCACCAGCCCCACCACCATCACCACCCACACAACTCCAGCCTCCACCACAGTCACGACCTCCACCTCCTACCCCTCCACCACGCTGCCCACCTCCTCAGAAACCACATCGCAAACCTACACCAGCACCACCAGTCCCACACCGACCACTACCCCATACGTCCCCACCACGACCTCCACCACCCCACAGCACACTCCTCCCTGTGAACCCGAAGCGTGCTCCTGGAGCGAGTGGTTCGACGTCGACTTCCCCTCCTCGGGGCCCAGCCAGGGAGACTTCGAAACCTACCAGCACATCCGCGCCGCCGGGAAGGAAGTCTGTCAACATCCAAAGGAAATTGAGTGCCGGGCGGAGGACTACCCCGACCTTTCCATCCAAACCGTCGGACAGGTCGTGCAGTGTGACGTCCGCTTTGGACTGGTGTGCAAGAACGAAGACCAGAAGGGCAAATTCAAGATGTGCCTCAACTACAAGATCCGTGTCTTCTGCTGCACCCCGAACTACCACTGCCTAAGCACCACCCCCTCCTCCACCACCAGCCCCACCACCATCACCACCCACACAACTCCAGCCTCCACCACAGTCACGACCTCCACCTCCTACCCCTCCACCACGCTGCCCACCTCCTCAGAAACCACATCGCAAACCTACACCAGCACCACCAGTCCCACACCGACCACTACCCCATACGTCCCCACCACGACCTCCACCACCTCACAGCACACTTCTACCTGTGAACCCGAAGCGTGCTCCTGGAGCGAGTGGTTCGACGTCGACTTCCCCTCCTCGGGGCCCAGCCAGGGAGACTTCGAAACCTACCAGCACATCCGCGCCGCCGGGAAGGAAGTCTGTCAACATCCAAAGGAAATTGAGTGCCGGGCGGAGGACTACCCCGACCTTTCCATCCAAACCGTCGGACAGGTCGTGCAGTGTGACGTCCGCTTTGGACTGGTGTGCAAGAACGAAGACCAGAAGGGCAAATTCAAGATGTGCCTCAACTACAAGATCCGTGTCTTCTGCTGCACCCCGAACTACCACTGCCCAATCAGCACCACCCCCTCCTCCACCACCAGCCCCACCACCATCACCACCCACACAACTCCAGCCTCCACCACAGTCACGACCTCCACCTCCTACCCCTCCACCACGCTGCCCACCTCCTCAGAAACCACATCGCAAACCTACACCAGCACCACCAGTCCCACACCGACCACTACCCCATACGTCCCCACCACGACCTCCACCACCCCACAGCACACTCCTCCCTGTGAACCCGAAGCGTGCTCCTGGAGCGAGTGGTTCGACGTCGACTTCCCCTCCTCGGGGCCCAGCCAGGGAGACTTCGAAACCTACCAGCACATCCGCGCCGCCGGGAAGGAAGTCTGTCAACATCCAAAGGAAATTGAGTGCCGGGCGGAGGACTACCCCGACCTTTCCATCCAAACCGTCGGACAGGTCGTGCAGTGTGACGTCCGCTTTGGACTGGTGTGCAAGAACGAAGACCAGAAGGGCAAATTCAAGATGTGCCTCAACTACAAGATCCGTGTCTTCTGCTGCACCCCGAACTACCACTGCCTAAGCACCACCCCCTCCTCCACCACCAGCCCCACCACCATCACCACCCACACAACTCCAGCCTCCACCACAGTCACGACCTCCACCTCCTACCCCTCCACCACACTGCCCACCTCCTCAGAAACCACATCGCAAACCTACACCAGCACCACCAGTCCCACACCGACCACTACCCCATACGTCCCCACCACGACCTCCACCACCCCACAGCACACTCCTCCCTGTGAACTCGAAGCGTGCTCCTGGAGCGAGTGGTTCGACGTCGACTTCCCCTCCTCGGGGCCCAGCCAGGGAGACTTTGAAACCTACCAGCACATCCGCGCCGCCGGGAAGGAAGTCTGTCAACATCCAAAGGAAATTGAGTGCCGGGCGGAGGACTACCCCGACCTTTCCATCCAAACCGTCGGACAGGTCGTGCAGTGTGACGTCCGCTTTGGACTGGTGTGCAAGAACGAAGACCAGAAGGGCAAATTCAAGATGTGCCTCAACTACAAGATCCGTGTCTTCTGCTGCACCCCAAACTACCACTGCCCAATCAGCACCCCCTCCTCCACCACCAGCCCCACCACCATCACCACCAGCCCCACCACCATCACCACCCACACAACTCCAGCCTCCACCACAGTCACGACCTCCACCTCCTACCCCTCCACCACGCTGCCCACCTCCTCAGAAACCACATCGCAAACCTACACCAGCACCACCAGTCCCACACCGACCACGACCCCATACGTCCCCACCACGACCTCCACCACCTCACAGCACACTTCTACCTGTGAACCCGAAGCGTGCTCCTGGAGCGAGTGGTTCGACGTCGACTTCCCCTCCTCGGGGCCCAGCCAGGGAGACTTCGAAACCTACCAGCACATCCGCGCCGCCGGGAAGGAAGTCTGTCAACATCCAAAGGAAATTGAGTGCCGGGCGGAGGACTACCCCGACCTTTCCATCCAAACCGTCGGACAGGTCGTGCAGTGTGACGTCCGCTTTGGACTGGTGTGCAAGAACGAAGACCAGAAGGGCAAATTCAAGATGTGCCTCAACTACAAGATCCGTGTCTTCTGCTGCACCCCGAACTACCACTGCCCAATCAGCACCACCCCCTCCTCCACCACCAGCCCCACCACCATCACCACCCACACAACTCCAGCCTCCACCACAGTCACGACCTCCACCTCCTACCCCTCCACCACGCTGCCCACCTCCTCAGAAACCACATCGCAAACCTACACCAGCACCACCAGTCCCACACCGACCACTACCCCATACGTCCCCACCACGACCTCCACCACCCCACAGCACACTCCTCCCTGTGAACCCGAAGCGTGCTCCTGGAGCGAGTGGTTCGACGTCGACTTCCCCTCCTCGGGGCCCAGCCAGGGAGACTTCGAAACCTACCAGCACATCCGCGCCGCCGGGAAGGAAGTCTGTCAACATCCAAAGGAAATTGAGTGCCGGGCGGAGGACTACCCCGACCTTTCCATCCAAACCGTCGGACAGGTCGTGCAGTGTGACGTCCGCTTTGGACTGGTGTGCAAGAACGAAGACCAGAAGGGCAAATTCAAGATGTGCCTCAACTACAAGATCCGTGTCTTCTGCTGCACCCCGAACTACCACTGCCTAAGCACCACCCCCTCCTCCACCACCAGCCCCACCACCATCACCACCCACACAACTCCAGCCTCCACCACAGTCACGACCTCCACCTCCTACCCCTCCACCACGCTGCCCACCTCCTCAGAAACCACATCGCAAACCTACACCAGCACCACCAGTCCCACACCGACCACGACCCCATACGTCCCCACCACGACCTCCACCACCTCACAGCACACTTCTACCTGTGAACCTGAAGCGTGCTCCTGGAGCGAGTGGTTCGACGTCGACTTCCCCTCCTCGGGGCCCAGCCAGGGAGACTTCGAAACCTACCAGCACATCCGAGCCGCCGGGAAGGAAGTCTGTCAACATCCAAAGGAAATTGAGTGCCGGGCGGAGGACTACCCCGACCTTTCCATCCAAACCGTCGGACAGGTCGTGCAGTGTGACGTCCGCTTTGGACTGGTGTGCAAGAACGAAGACCAGAAGGGCAAATTCAAGATGTGCCTCAACTACAAGATCCGTGTCTTCTGCTGCACCCCGAACTACCACTGCCCAATCAGCACCACCCCCTCCTCCACCACCAGCCCCACCACCATCACCACCCACACAACTCCAGCCTCCACCACAGTCACGACCTCCACCTCCTACCCCTCCACCACGCTGCCCACCTCCTCAGAAACCACATCGCAAACCTACACCAGCACCACCAGTCCCACACCGACCACGACCCCATACGTCCCCACCACGGCCTCCACCACCTCACAGCACACTCCTCCCTGTGAACCCGAAGCGTGCTCCTGGAGCGAGTGGTTCGACGTCGACTTCCCCTCCTCGGGGCCCAGCCAGGGAGACTTCGAAACCTACCAGCACATCCGCGCCGCCGGGAAGGAAGTCTGTCAACATCCAAAGGAAATTGAGTGCCGGGCGGAGGACTACCCCGACCTTTCCATCCAAACCGTCGGACAGGTCGTGCAGTGTGACGTCCGCTTTGGACTGGTGTGCAAGAACGAAGACCAGAAGGGCAAATTCAAGATGTGCCTCAACTACAAGATCCGTGTCTTCTGCTGCACCCCGAACTACCACTGCCCAATCAGCACCACCCCCTCCTCCACCACCAGCCCCACCACCATCACCACCCACACAACTCCAGCCTCCACCACAGTCACGACCTCCACCTCCTACCCCTCCACCACGCTGCCCACCTCCTCAGAAACCACACCGCAAACCTACACCAGCACCACCAGTCCCACACCGACCACTACCCCATACGTCCCCACCACGACCTCCACCACCCCACAGCACACTCCTCCCTGTGAACTCGAAGCGTGCTCCTGGAGCGAGTGGTTCGACGTCGACTTCCCTTCCTCGGGGCCCAGCCAGGGAGACTTCGAAACCTACCAGCACATCCGCGCCGCCGGGAAGGAAGTCTGTCAACATCCAAAGGAAATTGAGTGCCGGGCGGAGGACTACCCCGACCTTTCCATCCAAACCGTCGGACAGGTCGTGCAGTGTGACGTCCGCTTTGGACTGGTGTGCAAGAACGAAGACCAGAAGGGCAAATTCAAGATGTGCCTCAACTACAAGATCCGTGTCTTCTGCTGCACCCCGAACTACCACTGCCCAATCAGCACCACCCCCTCCTCCACCACCAGCCCTACCACCATCACCACCAGCCCCACCACCATCACCACCCACACAACTCCAGCCTCCACCACAGTCACGACCTCCACCTCCTACCCCTCCACCACGCTGCCCACCTCCTCAGAAACCACATCGCAAACCTACACCAGCACCACCAGTCCCACACCGACCACGACCCCATACGTCCCCACCACGACCTCCACCACCTCACAGCACACTTCTACCTGTGAACCCGAAGCGTGCTCCTGGAGCGAGTGGTTCGACGTCGACTTCCCCTCCTCGGGGCCCAGCCAGGGAGACTTCGAAACCTACCAGCACATCCGCGCCGCCGGGAAGGAAGTCTGTCAACATCCAAAGGAAATTGAGTGCCGGGCGGAGGACTACCCCGACCTTTCCATCCAAACCGTCGGACAGGTCGTGCAGTGTGACGTCCGCTTTGGACTGGTGTGCAAGAACGAAGACCAGAAGGGCAAATTCAAGATGTGCCTCAACTACAAGATCCGTGTCTTCTGCTGCACCCCGAACTACCACTGCCTAAGCACCACCCCCTCCTCCACCACCAGCCCCACCACCATCACCACCCACACAACTCCAGCCTCCACCACAGTCACGACCTCCACCTCCTACCCCTCCACCACGCTGCCCACCTCCTCAGAAACCACATCGCAAACCTACACCAGCACCACCAGTCCCACACCGACCACGACCCCATACGTCCCCACCACGACCTCCACCACCCCACAGCACACTCCTCCCTGTGAACCCGAAGCGTGCTCCTGGAGCGAGTGGTTCGACGTCGACTTCCCCTCCTCGGGGCCCAGCCAGGGAGACTTCGAAACCTACCAGCACATCCGCGCCGCCGGGAAGGAAGTCTGTCAACATCCAAAGGAAATTGAGTGCCGGGCGGAGGACTACCCCGACCTTTCCATCCAAACCGTCGGACAGGTCGTGCAGTGTGACGTCCGCTTTGGACTGGTGTGCAAGAACGAAGACCAGAAGGGCAAATTCAAGATGTGCCTCAACTACAAGATCCGTGTCTTCTGCTGCACCCCGAACTACCACTGCCTAAGCACCACCCCCTCCTCCACCACCAGCCCCACCACCATCACCACCAGCCCCACCACCATCACCACCCACACAACTCCAGCCTCCACCACAGTCACGACCTCCACCTCCTACCCCTCCACCACGCTGCCCACCTCCTCAGAAACCACATCGCAAACCTACACCAGCACCACCAGTCCCACACCGACCACGACCCCATACGTCCCCACCACGACCTCCACCACCTCACAGCACACTTCTACCTGTGAACCCGAAGCGTGCTCCTGGAGCGAGTGGTTCGACGTCGACTTCCCCTCCTCGGGGCCCAGCCAGGGAGACTTCGAAACCTACCAGCACATCCGCGCCGCCGGGAAGGAAGTCTGTCAACATCCAAAGGAAATTGAGTGCCGGGCGGAGGACTACCCCGACCTTTCCATCCAAACCGTCGGACAGGTCGTGCAGTGTGACATCCGCTTTGGACTGGTGTGCAAGAACGAAGACCAGAAGGGCAAATTCAAGATGTGCCTCAACTACAAGATCCGTGTCTTCTGCTGCACCCCGAACTACCACTGCCCAATCAGCACCACCCCCTCCTCCACCACCAGGCGTACCACCATTACTACCACATCTGTACCATGTTGCACCAGCACTTCTTCTACCCCTGTATCAACAACGTGTTTCTGCAAAATTGGGGATGTTATTTTTTCACCTGGTTAGTTTTCATATTATTATCAGTTTTTATATCTCGTATTTAATGCTTTTGCTTATTTTTCATCACAATTTTCCTAATATTTATTTTAATATCTTCACAAGTTTTACTGGGAAATATTGTAGTGCTGTGTTGAAATTTTGAGCTTTTTTTAATCTGTTGTTTTTTTTTTCCCCTTTGTATCTTACTGTATTTTCTTTTTTTCCTTCAGGTGATGTGATTTATAACAGAGTGGATAGTGATGGATGTAGATTTTACGCCCTCTGTAGTCCAACGTGTACAGTTGAGCGACACACTGTTTATTGTAACGTTACTACTCCTATAACTACTACTTCCCCTGAATGGTCTACTTTAACAACATCAGTTCCTCTGCCTATCACGTCTGGAAGAGTTCCTTTTCATGGTTGTGTTTCTGCTGCTTACCCTCCTCTACAGGTATGTAGTTTCTGTGTTATGATTGTTGAAATAACATCAGTGTTTTGTTGTTACCAGAAAGGAACATTTTGCAGTCTTTAAACCTTATATGTGCAGATTGCCAGAATAATTGTTGCTAGTGATATATACATGACATAACATTTTTATGTGCTTTCTTTATAATTTTTTTCATACTGAGAACCAAGCTGCAATAACGTTTTCTAATTACTTTAGTGCTACTAAAACACTTCCTGATGCACTGCATTGCATAAATAACAAACCTTCTTACTTAAATAATAGAGAAAATTTTCTTGTGCATTTTGTTTCTTCACTAAACAGAAAAATTTAAGCTACTGTTGAGGCTTGTATCTGTTTCTGTTCTCCTACCCTCTTACCTGTACTTCTGTACACATTCTTCTGATAGTGTTGGTCTGTGCTGGTAGTGAAGTACAGTATACATAGCTAGTATAAAGGTCATCAGGTTCCTTAACCTAAGACCTATCCCCCCAAACCTCAGAAGAGCTCCTCATGCAGAAGAAATAGCTGGAATTAAGGTTCCCACCTCCTTTTAGCATAAAAAAAAATGTGTAGAATATTGACAACCTTGTACTATCAGTGAAGATTTTCATTTTAGCCTTTCCTTCAGATTTGGAAAACAAAGCAGTTTCTTATCCTCCATATCATGGTCAGAATTATGAATACCTCTGGTCAACATTACAAATCATTAGTACCACAAATTGAAGAGAAGTAACACATATTAATTTCTTTTCCAACACCACTGTTACTGGAAGCACTGTACCATTAAACTAAAAATATGAGTAAAGTTCATATCTGCTTGTAAACTCCTGTGACAGCAATTTTTGTTAATTTTGCAGCCTGGACAAAGATACAAATTATCCAACTGTACAGAACTCATCTGTAAGGGAGACAACAAGGTAGAAGTAATTCCAATGCACTGCCCACCTGTAAAGGAAATTACCTGTGCGAACAAATATCCGGCAATACTGGTACCTGATGAAAATGGCTGCTGTTACCACTATGAGTGTCAATGTAAGCACCAGTAGATTAAGGAATAACCTTTTTTGAAAAAATCAAAACTTTGCACAGATTATATGGGCATTTTGTTTTCTTTGACTTGCTCTGTAAGTAGTAGTATATTCACTTCAGTTTCTAAATTCTTTCTTCTACACTAATTTTCATGTTAATCTTCTAAATATTTTCTCTCTACCAGGTGTGTGCAGTGGATGGGGTGATCCCCATTATATTACTTTTGATGGAATCTACTATACTTTCCTCGAAAACTGCACTTACGTCCTAGTGAAACAGATTGTACCTAAATATGACAACTTCCGTGTTTACATTGACAACTATTACTGCAATGCAAGAGATGGACTTTCCTGCCCTAAATCCATTCTTATTTTCTACAAATCTGCAGAAGTGGTGCTGACCCGTACACTCATGAATGGTGTGATGACCAATGTGGTAAAATACACATTCTTTATTTCTCTATTTTTGCAAAAAAGAAATAAGGTCTATAGGCCTTACTGATTCTCATTTGAAATACAGTCTGTTAGAATATCATAACATGGAGGTGATGAGGGCAGAGGTTATTATCAGGAAAAAAAAAGATTACATCAGTTTCTAAGAAAAAAATGTCAGAAACAGCATAGCACTACGCAGATATGAATATATTATGTGCATGTATGTGTATATATAAATAACACTAGGAAACAAACTAATAGAGCTGATAGAGAGAGAAGAAGGAAAGAATGCTTACACTGGTGCTTGACGCATGTTTCATGAAAGCTAGTACATTGTGCCATTCACTTATGTAAACAAGCACATTATGAAGCAACACAAATGTAAATCACAAGCATGGCTCCTCTCTCCTGGTGAAGATGGGTATGTATCCCTTATCAGATGGATGACTAGGGACTGCTTCCTCTGCACAGGGAACTTCAGGCAGCAAACAGGCTGGGACATGATTCCCCCTCCAATTCCCTGCTGGGAAGAGAGGTATAGCTAAAAAAAAGTGGTGACCGGGGGTGTCACTTCACTTTTGTAATCCTAAACTAGTGCTGGCAAGCCAGTGAAAACAAAAAGTCCATCCCACTGTTACACTGGGGAATTTATGAGTCGATTAGAGAACACAAAGATGTGGGAGGAAAAGTTTGTCTTAATATACGCTTTCCCCCTACAGAGCCATGCCAAGTTCTCCTTACCTACAGTCAGAAAAGCATGCTGAAACAATTAGTCCGGTGATTCCCTGTGAAAGAAAACAGTAACTGACAGTTTTAACTGTTACTTTATCCCAATTCAATGAGTAGAAATTTGCAGAGTAATTTCTGACAAAAAGTTATTACGCAAATATGTCCACCTTCATTAGCTCATATAAGATACAGGCTGCAAATGGAACAGCTTAGATTAACGAATAAATATGACCACTACATAAAACTGGCACCAGGGACATTTGACTTGATTTTGAATTCAGACAACTCTTCCAGTGCCAAGCAACATGTAGTATAGGGACAGTGTGATTTTGCAGCAAAGTTATTATGGAATAATGGCAGGAATATTTCTGTAGTTAAAGAAAACTACCACTCATTTTCATATGAAAAATGTTTACAATTAACAAAATTATGAGGGATACAAAAAAAATACTTGGATTTCGAATGCTATGCATTAGCACACCATCTGCACAAACACAGCACATAGAGGACACCGATTATTATCACACTGTAGCAATATAGTAATATAAGCTGAGATATTAATGCATATATATGCTGATATTTTTATGTCAATGGGCATTGGATGTGATGCACAACAATATGGAGTTATGCATGATTATGAAGATTAGAAAATACATTATTTAAAACAATCAGGCAGAAACAGCACTTATTCTGAAGTTGTGGTTTTTTTTTAACCCTGCATTCAGATGTACTTCAACCAAAAGATTGTCAAACCAGGCTTCAAAAAAGATGGCATTACTTTCTCCACACTTGGCATCAATATGATTGTTGAAATACCAGAGATTGGTGCAACCATCACCTTTAGTGGGATGATTTTCTCGGTGAAACTCCCATATAGCAAATTTGGCAACAACACCGAAGGACAGTGTGGTAAGACAGATGCACTAATTGGAGGTGGGACTCTTTCCCCACCCTACCGTGGTTATTCTCACCCACTCTGGCTATGCAGTCTCATGACTGACAGAAATTTTTAAACAGCAGTAAAATGGAAACGAAAACAGTTCTGCTCTTCTGTAGGATCAAAAGCTCAATAATTCAGCAACCTGATTTTTTTCTTTGGGTCTGTGGTTTTAAGGTTTGTTCGTTTTTCCCTAACCTAAGTTAAAGTTCATATAACTGTAAAGAAAGCACTCCCTATGAAGCAAGGCACCTTATACATTTCATGAGTACATCACGTCTAAACGTGATATCAGTACAATAATGTATTGTGCATCTCTGATGTAGCTTATGAGACTTACATAGCTTGTCTCTTCCAGGAACATGTACAAATAATAAATCAGATGAATGCCGCTTACCAAGTGGTAAGATTATTTCTTCCTGTCCCCAAATGGCTTATCACTGGATCGTTGATAACAACAAGTCATGCCATGGAGTACCAATAAAACCAGGCGTAACCACACCTCCACCAAAGCCTCACTGTGAAAAGCCTCATCTCTGCAAGCTTATCTGGAGCAAGTAAGAAAAAACCTGAATGAATTCACTCTTTCTAGACAAAACTGTCTGAGTATCTTACAAGAAGAGCAAGAACTATAGCCCTAGCATGTGATAATAGCTGAAAATGTCAGCTTAATGGCAGGATAAATACAGTAAAAGGCCTTTGCAAAAGAAACGGCTCTTCTTTAATGACTTGCATGCCAAAGATAACTGAACCAGGAGAGGTGAAGTCAGAAAATCAGGCATGCAGCAAGCACTAAAATCCATACTCCCTGGGTTACAATCTCACAGATTTATGTTATCTTCCTTCCTACCTTCCAGGGTATGCTCACTCACTCTTAGTTACACCTTTAAGTAAAGACTGAACTCTAAATTTGAAGTAGGCCTTCAGTACGAACCATAAAGAACCTGGTCACCAACCAGGTTAACAGAGCAGACAGAAACGTCTCAGCCAAAAAGCATCCTTCATTCTTTGTACATTCTATGTAAAACATGGAGCTCCAAAAGCACAAAGGCTTGTTTCCTGCCGTATTTCCTATACTTGTGTGAGCTCTGACAAGAGCTTTTTTTCAGCTGGGTCACTTATAAAGGCCCTCTTACGCATGCTTGCTGTAGTGTCTAATAAGTAATGAGCTATTGTATGTGCAATTTTTCTATCTCTTGGCTACTTTTATCATCCACTTTTCCTCAATCAGATGCAGTTGCCTTGTTCATTAAATTTCTGATGTCAGACTGATGAAAAGTTGTGTACACATACAGAAACACTATGACCATTAGCCTCTTTAAAAAAAAAAAACAAAACAAAACAAAAAAAAAAAAACAAAAAAAACAAACCAGAGCTTCAAATTTCCTAACCTCTCCTTTCCTGACTTTATTGGCCATTCTTAGGGTTTTGTTTCTTGTAATACACTCCTTCCTGAAGCAGAGTCACGTGCCATTAACTGGGAAGTGCTGGATTTTATATAATGACTGGTTAACATAAAAGGGGTTTGGTTTCTTCTCTGTCTGCAGGATTTTTGCAGAATGCCATGCTGTGATACCACCAGAACCATTTTTCGAAGGCTGTGTTTTTGATGGATGTCGCATAGCCGATGAATCCATGCAGTGTTCCAGTTTGGAGATGTATGCTACAGAGTGTGCTGCTAGAGGTGTCTGCATTGACTGGAGAGGAAAGATCAACAATACATGCCGTAAGTATTGCAGAACTCAGAAATGTGTGAGAGAAATGGTAGTAATTAGTGTTTTATTCAGTAAACACATCTTACATCTAACACTTGACTACTGTCTACAAAAATACAGCGATGTCCTTACAGAAGCTGCAGATGAAGAAGGCAAAACTGTAGTCACTTTTGCTGCAAAAATGCATCTACTGTGAATTTTTGATCTTTTTTCTTCTTTTTCCATACAGCATACAACTGTCCAGCAGGCATGGTATACAAGCCATGTGGGCCCATTAATCCTGCTACCTGTGACCCACGGTATGGAAAGACAAAAAAACCCCACCCCAAAACAATGGCTTATATATTTTTTTTCTATTTTTACCTATCTACTTTCCTTAGAAAATGGAGTTACTTCATAATGAAATGTTTCTTGAATTTGGATAATTTATTCAAGATTAATAAATATCAATCAGCTCCATGAATATGCACTTCCTGTTGCACTTCAGAAAATGTAAATTCTTTTGTCTCCCTTGTATCTGACATGGCAACCTTCTACATATCCTGCTCTCTCTCCTGCTTCACCGCAAAAACGTTGTACTCAAATACATATATTCCTCCCACTCTAGCTTTGTTGAGCGTCCTGGCTATGGAGTAACTGAAGGATGTTTCTGTCCCGAAGGAATGACACTTATGAGTGAAGACAGTAACGTCTGTGTCTCTGAATGTTGTAAGTGATCTGTAGCTAGTTTGGGGAATAAAGAGAAATCAGGATTGATAGTCAGGAGGCCTGTCTTCTACTGCTGTCTTCTACATGGGCAAATCATGGGCAAATCAGCCTCTTTAAGCAACTTTAGTCTCCCCATCTAAAAATCAAATAATAATCAATATTACCTTTTTTCCATCTTCCTTCCTTACATGAGACCTACCAAGATGGTAGAAATCTACATTTCAGAAGAACTAGTCTGCATATTCATTTCCTTGTTAGTTTTATCTTCACAGTATTTCTATTTGAAACTGAACAAATTTACTCCTTTATGTCAGTTTTCAGTGGTGTAAATCTCCATTTGTTTTCTTTTTTTTTTTTTTTTTCTTTCCAGCTTGTAGGGAACCAAATGGAGTATCCAGATGGGTGAGTATCGCAATCAATGTGGTTTATCAAGCACAGACAAGTGAAGCAAGAGGATATTTAATGTTTCACAACAACAGTTTTGCTTAAGTTGGGGGAGACTTTAGTTTTTTTTTTCAAATGTTCGTTCCCCTTTAGTGTTAAAAATAATTACGAGTGCCAGAGCAGAAACCACATTACTCCCTAAGAAATTTAACAGAATGTGATGGGATATTCTTTCAATAACCATCACCTCACATACTGAAAAAAAAAGAAAAAAAAAAATGAAAGAGAAAAAAAGAGATAGATGGTAGTAGTGGAACTTTGGCATATGTGCTTCTTTTATTTCCACAAATTTGGCTCACTAAAGTTATTAGAGAATAAGGGACAGATGGATAACAAAGTTTACCTGTTGTTGATAATGTTGATAGTCTGCATTCTTAGTTCCTCAGCTGCATACAAATTATAGAAATTTCTCTCTGTAACCTAATGTGCAAATGAGTATGGCATATGATAATTTCTTATTCAAAAATGCATGCAAAGCTCAATCACTTCTCCTTTAAAGCTCTTGTATCCCTCATACTAACACTACTAATAAATAGGAAGCGATAGCTGTGTGAACATGCTCAGAACCTTCAGTGGCCTCCAGTATCTTCCCTTAATTAGCTTTAGTTCAAGGGTTTCTTATAGAATCTAAAATTACTAGAAATATAAAAAGGCTTATGTACAGGTATCACTGTATCCATTAAGAAGTCAACTAGAAACAAATAGAATTATTTTGGTTTGAATTTATATATAAATTTTTATATAATTTTATATATAATTTTTTTCTTCCATTTTTTTTTCCTTTTTCTTTTTTATATAGCCAGGAGAAAAATGGACAAAAGATTGCCAGGACTGTGTCTGTGACAAGAACACTCTTAAAGTGCACTGTACAAAACACAAATGTTCTCTGACACAGCAGGTATTTTGTGATGAACCAGGTTACATGCCTGTTCAGATACAGATACCAGAAGATCCATGCTGTAGCAGGACTGAGTGCTGTAAGTACTGTCTTAGTTCTTTATCATGGGGAATATACTATATTCATTTTGGGGAACTACAGCAATAATTCCTCATTTTTTCTATAATTTACATTGATTTCATAATGCTTTTCTCCCTCATCCCACTTCTTAGGACCTTCTTGCAGAGCATTTACTGGATGCCTGAAGAGAACAAATTTAAAGATGAAAAGATTTTACATAGTTACACACAGAAAAGTAACTGGAAATCTCCTATAATTTAACACTGAAAACTTTTAATGCTGCCACCACCTGAAACAATATTCAAAAACCTATTCAAAGCATTTTCTGTTTCAAAGACCAGTATAAAAAAAGTTTTCTTAAAAAAAAAAAAAGTCTTGAACATTTAAAAATCGCTCAAGAAAGTTCTTGAACCTTCAAGATGAGAGTCGTCAGATTCCCCAGTTGGTACAAATTTCTCTTTGGAAGTATCTCTTTCCAGCAATCACCACTCTGTTCTGCTCACACAATGCTTTGTTTTACAAAGGTTATGGAAAAGCCCTTTCACTTTAAAAATAGCTGGGCAAATATACTGAATTAGCCATTAAGCTAGCTTGTGTAAACAACACCGTATTTGCCCCATGGGAAAACTTCTGAAGTTCATGCAAAACAAAATTATTTTCATTTTAAAATTCTGAGTTCATTGTTTTCTATGTTCTTTTACATTAAACAGACTGCAACACTAGCCTCTGCCCTGAGGTTACACCCCAGTGCTTAGAGGGACAGGAAGTAGTCACAATAATGCAGCCTGGAAAATGCTGTCCTACCTTCGGGTGCAGTAAGTACTATGTACCTTTCTCATGTGTTATTCACAGCTATATTTTTCTAAGTTTATGAATACAAAAACCTTAAAAGAGAAAGATGCAAATTATCTGTGTTATCATATTGGGCCAACAAAGCAGAAGTTTTTTCACATACTGCTGCTTCTTAAAACTTACACCTCTATGACACCATCTTTCTTCCTTCTTTACAGGACATGGCTGTGTAGTCAATGAAACCTACTATGCAGTAAGTACACAAAGTAACTCACTATAAAAATATACCTTCACATATGTTCACAATGCAATATTTTTGAAACTCCTATCATGGACTATATTTTGCAGAAAGGCCTGAGATAAAACATTATGAATTATTTAATCAAGGTCAGCACATCAACACCCTCCCTGCAAGCAAAAGCATTTTCTCCTCTCCTTTCTGCATTAGCAGAATTTAATTCCAAAATGGATATTACCAACAACAGAAACTCTGCTTAAATAAAACAATGAAAACTGTATTTAAGGATAGTTTAGCCCATACATAGTTCAGCTTTGTATTTTCTGTGACATACATACACAAAGTAACTTACTTTTACTGACTAATAATGACTTTTTTTTCTGACTTCCCCTAGCCTGGAGCTGTCATTCCATCAGGCCCCTGTGAGGAATGCACCTGCTCTGAATCCTCTTACTCAAGCCCTCACCACACTACTGTCCAGTGCAAGCCTGTTATCTGTGACACATACTGCCCAGCTGTAAGTGCTATTTTGCTGTCAGTAATTCCTACCCCACTTAGCTCAAATATCCACCAGTTAAGGTCAGTGTCCTGACTGAATGTAATTTCCTCTCCGTTTCTTTCAAAACAGGGTTATAGGTATACAAAGAAACCTGGACAGTGCTGCGGCACGTGCAAGGCAGCAGCTTGTGTAGTGACTGTGGGAGACAACATTACACACGTGCTCCAAGTAACTATCCCTGTTTCAGTTCACTTTTGTGGAACTCTGCTAGTTTTTTCACTCTTTTGTCTCCTTGTCTTTGTTGCATTTATTTGCTGCATCTTTTCTCATGCTAGACAAATGCTTCTTCAGGCAGGGAATGGACTGTCTCACACAGTTTGAACAGTACCTTGAGCCATGAAGCTCCAGTTCTAAGACTTCTGGAAGCATCTGTGATACTGAACAATGGCTTTCAGAAATCAACATAGAAGAATACATGGGTGAAAGCAATGAGCCCTTATTTGCCTTCAGCTCTGAAAATAGAGCACGCATTTTGCTCAAAGTATAATTTTATCTATGGAGGCAGTTTTTTGCTCCAGCCAGTCTCAAGTTAGCTGACAGGATGTCCTAAAGATACAGAGCTTTAGGACAGGATGAGTCAGTGAAACCAGCAGAAATTCTGACATGTATCTGAATGGACATACCCATAAATTCTGATGACAAAACCATTGAAACACAAATTAATCTTTCCAAATGAGTCCACATGCTTATAAAAAGCATGTCCCTATCCAGATAAAAATGCAGCCTCTTCACTTGGTTAATGAAGACGACTTACAACAGTATGATAACATGACAAGTGACTATCAGCTGAAATTCGAGGAAATTGTTCAGACTAATCAAACTGCAGTAGGCAGCAATGATAAGGCACTGGGGTGTGTGGGGGGGGGTGTGGGGGGGTGTGTTTCATTTTTATGTAAGAAGATTTTTATTCACTTTAATTTTAACTTTCAGGTTGGAGAATTCTGGAACCCACCTGGTGATAACTGTACAACTTATACATGTGAAAAATATGATGACCAGTTCATTCCAGTTGTCTTACAGAAAAGATGTCCTCCCTTAAACCCTGATGACTGTGATCCAGTAAGTACTCTTCTACCAGTTCTCATGTTTGAAAATGTTGCAGTGGCTAACACCAGTGATAGAAGGATCATGATGTCCAAGGAAAATACGTAGCAGAAGCATCACACAGGACGTAGCTCTCATTTTATCCTTTCTGAATCTGGTCCCCATCAAATATCATTTCAGAAAAGCAAATCAAAATTAATCTTATTGAAAAATAATGGGATTTTTATTCCTAAATTATTTAAGATTATAAATTTTTTAGAATTCACTTATTAAGAGCAAAGGTGAAGGAAAATAAGCTACTTCAGTTCACAACATCATTCAACTTAATACAGCTCAGGGTAGATTAGAACCAACCCCACACATCTGGGGAGTCAGGTACTTCATTAATTGTGTTACCCTGTCTGACATAATCCTTCACCTGTACTGACTTTTGTCACTGAAAATATCCCACAGGTGCTACAAGATTTATTTCTGAAGTTTTACTACTGAACTCTGATGACAGCAAAGCAGTTCCAGTCCCCCTCAATGTCAGCTTTCAAAGAACTCTTATTAATATTGAATTGAAGTAGTTATGTGCTCTTAATATTTAGCCTTGCTTGAAATTAGATTCCACATCAATACAAAGAAGTTCCTGGTGCCAGAGAAACTTAGGAAGCAGGGAAAGTCTCTGCTTTAGTATGCAGATATGAAACCTGAGTTATCTTTTTCTGTTTTCCCACTCAAGGACGACATCAAGCTATCTGACGATGGCTGCTGTAGAGTGTGCCACAGAAAACTGGAGAGTAAGTAATGATAGTATGCGCCTTATTAGGTATATTAGTCCATCTTGCATGGTAGATTCATAGACAGAAGAGGTGAACAGACCAAGGTTGGGACCACTGCCTCACAGTGGGGTGTGAATGGAAACAGGTGGAAAAAGAAAGGAAGAGAAGATTTCCAGCACGCGCTTTAGGGCCTTGGAAAACATGGATATAGTGAACTTTCCCATTCCCTACTGTTAAATGCTAGCCCTCTTGTGGGAGGGAGAGGACTATAACTATTCTCCAACTTCCATAGATACACTCCCTTTAAGGAAGAAAGCGAAGACAGCCTTGGGAGGTGGGTGTGCATTGAGCAATTACCACAGTACTGCTCTTTATTTCTGCATCCTGCACCAAATCTGCATAAGCAAAAGGGAATTTTTCATTCATTGATAACACAAGCCACAAGAGTCATCATCTGGCCTTTAGCAATTAAGAGAAATGTAATGTGACCTAATTTCCTATTACAGCTCCATCCATCTCAGTTTTCTACTACAAACTGTCATACACAGACATCTATTTATATGCACATACATTTTAACCTATTTTCCCTTCGCTTGTGACAACCTCAGGTTGTATGAAGCACAATACTACAACTGTCATCAAATATCATGGATGTGTATCTCCTGCACCTGTTGAGATGACATACTGTGAAGGCAGCTGTGATGCTTACTCACGGTAAGTGGTATAAAAGATAATTGTGATCTCTTGCCTTCTACTCTTTACACTAGTTACATAAAGCAAATTGCAAGTTGTTTTCTAATATGTCCAACATCCACCTAGTCATCAGCAGTTTCCATTGTGCTAACTAGAATTTTTGAGAGATGTGAGGTCGTAATAGCTTAATTACCTCAAGACTCACAATGTTTTAACAGCCTGTTCAGTGTCATAGTGAATAGACTCAAGTTTTGATTTTGCCCATGTAAAAGTGAGGTTATGTGTTTCTCACTATTCTCTCATTTTGGACTGGCTTAACATGTGGTCTGGATCAATTAATTTACTTTTTCTGTGCCTTAATGAAGAGTTAGATCCATCCATTTTTACAATGAGGAGCAACTTACTTATATTTCACCACAATACTGTAAGAATGGTAATATTGAGCAATAGTCCCACATGCAAGCACAAAACTTCTGGTTATATTTAGTGATGGGTGGGAGGGGCAGTGGTATTTCTCACATAATTTCTGAATCTTTGATTTTTGTTGGTTTTGCAATCAGATATTCTCCAGAGGCAAACACAATGGAACATAAATGCTCGTGTTGTCAGGAAATCAAGACCAGCCAAAGAAAGGTGACACTGACATGCAGTGACGGAACCTACCTTGATCACTCATACACGTATGTGGAGAAATGCAGCTGTGTGAGCACTGAGTGCATTCCCCAAGTCAGCACCCAACAGGCAACAAAACAGATAAAAGCCTCTCAGGAACAACTGAACCTCTAAAATTAGAACTAGGGGGAAGAAGTCAAACAAGGTTTGAACATAAGACTAAAAAAAAAAAAAAACCCAACAAAAAAAAAAACCACACACACAAAAGTGTCAAAAGCAGCTAAAATTTTGGATTAACAGATTACATTTTCTGCATACAAACTCAATATGCCTGTCTACATTATTTCAGTTTTCATTACCAATATATCTCCATTGTTTTTCATGACTCTTCTTTTTATACCTTGAGAGGTACAGCATAAGGTCATTTTGATATATTCTCTTTGTTTGTTTGTCTTCTCAGAAGTGCTGTACTGTTAGGCTGAGCTTTCCTTACACTTGAAAAAAGTCTATTATGAGAAAAACACTCTTTTCTGGCTTGAAGCTTGCCTGTGGTGCCATAATATAGATGCTTGACAATATCTAATATTTCCATTGACAGAGACTGACCTTTTTAATAACATTTTCATTCCAGTTCATTGAGACAAATCAAAAGCTAAAGTCCAGAAAACAAACAAACAAAACCCAAGGAAAACTGTACCTCTCTGTTTGTTTATTTTCCTTTTTGCATTAAGGAAAACTTAAACTGCAGAAAGCCATACCTTCTCAAAACTATAAATTTCAATATTTTGAACAATTTATGATGGGCATATTTCCCTGTATATTCTCATGAGATAAAGAAAGATATCCTATCATGAGAAGCTGCTGCACACTACTCTCTGTTTACATAACACCATCAGCATCGTAACTGTGTGAAAATATGGATTTTTTTTTTTTGTTTGTGCTTAACTGTTTACAGAAGAAGTATATATATATATTTTTGTCAACAGGGGCATATGAAGGATTTTTGTAAACAAAAGATAATAGTAATAATAATAAATGTAAATTCTTTCCTAGGAACCTTTTAAAAGTTGAACCATTGCTATTTATTTTGTTTTTGGAAAATTGATTTATTGGGTCATTTCTTTCAGAATTAATGTTATCCCATCTCTTAGTCATGTTATCTGGGTGTAGTATATTTTCCTCTATTTTGTTTTGGAATATTGTTTTATTTTTGTTCCTTATGAAGAAAAGTAATGATGATTAATAAATTTTAAGCATTTTACAGCGTGTTTCCTTTGACTTTTCACTGAATCTGTCACATGAGAGCTGCTGGCCTTGTAAAATATTTGCTTCTCATCCTACTACTGCCATTTCTCAATAGCTCCAGGTCAAATGTCAATCTAGTCTGTAGTACCTAACCCCCTATAGAGCTTTGATACTGCTTTGAATGAAAGGCACTAAAAAGCAAAGTGTTCCAAGCACATCACTTCAGATGCTATCAATTAGTGACCTTCCAGTAAGCAAGCACACCTTTGAGTCTGTACACATTTTGCAGCTCTGAAAGTTCCTTATCTGACAGAGAGAAACTATCCAAACTATTCCAAAACAGTTAGTCTCATATTTTAGTTGCCCACTGCAACGTACATAAATCTCAAACCTGAAATTGCACTGTTATAAATATACAAGTTTTGACAGGTTACTGTGCAGCTTTAGTTACGCTGTACTTTGAACCGGCCACCACAGATCTGACTGTAGAATGTATAACATCAAGTAACATATTTTACACAGTTTACAAATGACTGCTCTAGGATCGGTAGGGGGAACAGTAAAAAATTAAAGGTGAGGACCTTTCTCCTCACCTACAGTTTGGACAGCTCAGTAGAGCAAGTAATAGGGGAGCAACATCGGCTTTCTGCAGGTGCCCTGCAGCAGCTTAGGCTGCTTTCTCACCCATTTTCCTTTCACAGCACGATAACAACCCATATACTCCCCCACTCAGAGGTGAGTACTGCGGATCACAAGTAACATCATACTTCCTGCTAGCAAAAATCCCTACCTCCTCTCAACTTCCTGTTGACAAATTGTTACTTCACTGTCTGTTTTTTCCAGTCCTCAGGTTCTTCTGCTTCCCAATGATGCCCCAGGTGGCATACTGCTCTGCTCCCTCCTTTCCACCTAACCCACCCGGCTTCCCAATCTAGCACTACTACTACTGAATTCATGACCAGTTCAGTGAGTGACAGATTCTCTGGCCTTCCCAGGAAAGCCAGGAAATTATTCTTCTCCCACTCATTCTGCAGAAGGAAAAAAAAGGGATTGTCTATAATATAAAATCAATTATTATGCATTTCTTTGATCCACAACAGCTCTTTGTCCACAGTTAACCCACTGAAATAACAGATTCCCTGCATGTTGCTTCAAGATCATTAGTTGTTTTCCCATGCAAAGCCTGTATCTCAGCATCCCAGCAGCTACCTTCTTCCCTCAAAAACTCTATGTGTATTAAGTTTGTGCCACCAGCCACTTTGTAAAACTCACTTAAAGAGGAAAAAGGAATATGATGAGGAAGAAGGGAATGAGAGACACATAACATGTGGCACATGGGAAGACTGAGAGGTGATAATGACAGGGACAGCAGAGGCCAAAACCAACCTAGAGTTTGGTGACATAAGAAGAAAAAAAAAAAAAAAAAAAAAAAAAAAAAAAAAGAAAGAGAAGCAAAGGAATGGACAGACTTTGGTCCTGGCATGGGAAGACAAGAAGGCAAGGAAACAAGGAAGAGAAACATAAGCCAAGGCAAACCATGGAGGCACACAGAACCTGTGGCTGAGGACGCACTGGAGATGCTGCCTTGGAGAAGGAAGGATCTGTATCACTGTATTCAGTGCTGGGAAAGAGCAAATGGGAAACCTCAATTCAAGAAAAGGAGAACGGGAGCAACATGTTTTGGGCATGAAAAACCAAGTGGAAGGACTTTCAGGGACTCCCTGAAACAAGACACAAAGTAAATGAAAAACAGGGAGCTGCAGTGGATGTAGTAGACCAGCCTTACATGCTTCCTAAATTTTCCTTTACATAGGACCTATCTTTGCTCTGAGTTTTTGCTGATGCAGACTGGGTAATAGCTCCAAAGTAAACTTTCCTAAAAACTGGGATGAATGAGATGGGTTATATCCCTCAAAAATAAATCGCCAATTTTTTAAACCATAGATAAATAATAAGGTCAATAAACAATTAGGTGGAAGAAAGTGATTGGCTTGGTAGCTCTCTATTGACACAGGTCAGAATACTGTGCAGGTCATACTGAACTACACTAGTGTAGAAAATTAATGTATATTACACCAATGCTAACACCAGAGGGCTCTAGACTCACAGTTTACAAGCATGTATGAAAAGGTTTTCTGTCAAAAGGGTTTCTTTCAAGGCACTTCAAAGTGAGACACATAATAACTATTGCCTTACTTTGAAATCATTAAGATAAACTTGGCTCTTAACTTCCTGTTGTATCTACAGGCATCCATTCCACTTAATGTATCAAGACTTGTTTATATATCACTTTTTATTTTTTTCTTATCTGATCATCATTGGAACACAAATAAATGGCAGCAGAGAAATCATTCACTTAGGACAGAACTTATTCCAGCTGTACAAAAAACATTCGAAGGTTTTGGGTCTCATTTCAATATTGGCTGTCAGCAGTCCTTCCTTGGGCATTCGTACACTTCCTCTCCACTCAGGACTACCGTTACATAGCCTAACTACTGCATGACTAGCTTATTTTTTCCCCTTTTCCACGCAGCACTTTAAATCTCCGTAGTGTAAATAAAAAATTGCTAATAATCGCTATTCAACTGTGCTTTGTAATTATCAGTAACATATAAAATACAACCTGAAATTATGTGTCTTCAGATTTACTGCCTAGGAGTCCACTTCAGGTAATTCATGTGACTGTTAAAGCACAACAGCCAGCTTTTAAGCCGCATCACAGTCTGAAAGCGGCTATGGAAAGACTTAGGATTGTTTGTGGCACAACCCAGGATCAGGGCTGATAAAAGACAACTCAAGAATGGAAACCACACTTGATAATAGCAAAACCCAACTCAAAGGAGGGAGCTTTCTTCCTCTTCAATAGGTTTTGTTCTACCATTGCAAAAAAGACTACCTCTGTTGCAACCAGCCAATGTAAAACAAAGTTTTATAATAGAACAGGAGACTAGTTCTATTTGAACATTATTAATGTAATAGTAAAACAATTATAAGTGCACGGAAAGTACATTTTTGCAAATGATGCAGTGCTCATGACTGTCACATTTTCTTTTGCTTCTTACCGTTTCATAAATTATCTTCCTTCTTGAGTCTCTCATTTCTTTCGGCATTCATTATAATTCTTATTTATAACCATAATTTGGTTATAAGGAACCAGCAAATGTTTGCACTGTTACAATAATTGTTGTTCCTAACAATTATTCACATAGTTAAAATCTTTTAAATAGACAGAAACTTACTCTGTCTGCTAACTCCTCTCCTGCTGTTACAGCCATTCCTGCAAATAAAATCCCACTTTTGCTTCCCTCTGTTTTAAGAAAGCAAAGGCTGTCCAGGCAGTCAAAAATGAAGCCATTAAACATGAGGAATTATAGACATCTCATGCACTAAGTCTCACAAAATGCTGTGACAACTGTATGAGTCTAGTAGCCAATCCTGAAACTAAATCATTGCTTCTGTACTTGCACCAGTTTAACTGCAAGGATATCCCCATGGCTGTTATTGGTTTTCATTGACTTCAAAAAAAATAAATGCCAGAAATATTTGAGGGGACCCTGATTCCAAGGCAAATTTGGAACTGGCCTAAGTTTTGGAGAATATCAGATGTGGACTCTGCAGCTGTTCCCTCACTCAGCAAGGAGCCGGTCAAAACCTCTCATTCCACTTTAGCTGATCTCTAGGGAGGTTTGGGGCCCAAACTGAGCTTTATCGCATTGCTCAATGTCACACCTACTGAGGCACATGACTGCCAACTGCAACACAGGCACAATGTGAGAATTCACAGACAAAATATGACAGTAGGTGATATAGAATCTGTGCAAAAGGCATAATAAACACCATCATGGAATGACCTCCTGCCACAGCAGAACTAACTCTTTTATTCACGTTAGCTGGTGGTTGCTCTGTATTCTGGAGAATGAGATTATTCTACCTGATGCAGTTCTATCACTTGCTTTTCTATGAATGCTTTATGACCTCATACTAATGGAAATTTGGGTCCATTATTCAGATATCTGCTATTTTACAGGAAATGAGCATTGTAATTGCACTAAATTCGTGTTGACTGAAGATAATGCAAAACAATACTAAATCACATACCTCATGGCAAGGTGCAGTTGCATAACATTCATAATAGAGAAATTGTCACAGTACACTTGATCTAACAGAGACATGTAAAAAACTTTTACCTTTAGCAAGGAAGCTATATGATTAATATAATCCACCCCTCAGTAATCCTAGACAGGATTTTAATGACCAGTATTTCAAAAAACAGTCTTTCAATCTCAGTTCAGATTCCATCAGAAGTAATTTTTCAACCTAAACCATTCTCACATTTCCAATATACTCTGGGCTGTTATAAAAGTGTCGTGGTTTAACCCCAGCCAGCAACTGAGCACCACACAGCCGCGCGCTCACTCCCCCCACTGTGGTGGGATGGGAGAGAGAATCGGAAAAGTAAAAGTGAGAAAACTCATGTGTTGAGATAAGAACAGTTTAATAATTGAAATGAAATAAAATAGTAATAATAATAGTAATAATAGAATATACAAAGCAAGTGATGCATGATGCCATTACTCACCACCCACCAATCGATGCCCAGCCAGTTCCCGAGCAGTGGCCCCCCGGCCAGCTTTTCCCAAGTTTATATACTGAGCATGACATCATATAGTATGGAATATCCCTTTGTCCAGTTTGGATCAGCTGTCCTGGCTGTGCTGCCTCCCAGCTTCTTGTGCATCTCCAGCCTTCTCAGTCAGTACAGCATGAGAAGCTGAAAAGTCTTTGATTTAGTGTAAGCACTACTTAGCAACAACTAAAACATCACTGTGTTATCAACATTATTCTCATACTAAATCCAACAGCACTATACCAGCTACTAGGAAGAAAATTAATTCTATCCCAGGCAAACCAGGTCAAAAAGAAAAAAAAGTTTGTTAGTCACTGTAAATGTATATTTTGTTGTTATAGATTCTACATTTATTTATATATACATGTGTACAGACTGGAAAAGTTATATATAGGACAAACTCATCAACAATCCTACCTCCCATTTTTCTTCTATCTTCAGTCTGAAACGGTTAGCACCAGAGGCTTCACACACACAGCCTGTTAATTCAAAGCCATTACTAACCAGAAATAACAGAGTAGCCCGCAATTTTGTTTCAACTTAGCAAGCTGGAGGTCCTGAAGAAAAGGCATTTCTGAAGCAAGCTTTCTAGCAGAATACAAACATTTAGCAGAAAATTCACAAAATCTGGCTTTTTACATAAACAAAGAATAGCCCGTTGCCATGTTAGCTTATCATTGATTTATTAGATCTGCTCTTAAATTCTTTCCTGAATAATTCCTGTATGTCACTATCTTTGTGAGAGGAACAGTGGGCTTGAGGGAAAAGGAGGAATGCTACCAAAAAGCGTATGAACTTCAGTCAGCCATCAGACCACACAGATTCACATGTGCCTTTCCTTCAGTGCAAGAACTCACCCATGAAAGGAAACCCTTCCATAGCAGAGGGCAACCAAGGCCTCAGTTGTATCTATGTAAAACCAGCACAATCACTGCTGAATCACACCCTGGAAAAGAGAGAAGACTTCTGTGGAATCACCAAAAAAGCCAGGGAGGAGAGAGAACACAATAAAAAAATGCACCTCGTGGGAATACTTGATCTTACAGGTTGCCTTTATATGTTAAATGCAGAGATTTATTTGTGCAAAAAGCTGGGCCAAACCTTTGTTTATACTTAAACTCCTGGAAGTTCTCCTGTGACACAACTGCACTATAAAATTGATTTAAATTGCCAGCCACTTATTTGGCACAAGGAAGACTTCAGCTGATTTTAAAAGACTACATGATCTACTCTAATCCGCCCCTTCTCAGCTCTCCAGGCTTGGAGTACACCGCAGGGATGGGGCGAAGAATAGCTCAGGTCTGCTCAACTCCTGCAAACCTGGCAAAGCTCACGAGCTCTTCTACCTCAGTATCAAAGAAGCCATTTTTGCACTGCCGAAGCAGAAATTCACACAGAACAGCAATCCTAAGCCACAAGGCCATCAAAGCTAGCCTGCGCTCCAAGAGACACAGAAAAACCTGTCAGCATTACACTGAGGTAACTACAGTGGACGTGATAGCAGGATCTCAACTTATCTCACAGGAAAATACAAATATGCACTGTGACTAATCTCTGAGACTTAGACTTTCAGGAAACTATGAAAATGGCTTGGAGACTTTTTTACAGTTCCTCTGCCCCAACTGAAAAAATTACTGAACATCCCAAATGCCTCACTAAGCACACCTCACTTACCCAATTGAGGAAGCATGTTTGAGCAGCACACAAGGGTTAGAAATGAATAAATAGATAAATGTTACCAGAGACAGAGACTTTCTCCTACCTTGGTTCACTTACTCTGGTATGGCCACACTGGTGTTATTCCATGATTTTTCTAGCACACGTGACATGAGCATCAGGCCTTCGTATGCTGGGAATCAAACACAAAGCAAAGCATGAGGATTACGCTCTTTCTTGCATTTATGATAGCAACAATAAAGAAGAGGCCATCTTTCTAAAGGCAGGTTTATTTTTTCAAGTTGTCAATTCACTTTAAGCAATTTGAGATCAATCTGATCTGGTGATGTGGCCAAGCTAACCATTTGGAAACTGCACATACTAAAGCCTCCTGGTAGCAAATTGCTTCAATCCTGGCGACTGTGTTTTTTAAAAGCTTATATCAAAGGTAGAATTAATGTAATGTATTACAAATAATTTCTCACACATAATTTAGTCACAAATGCCATTAAATAATAAAGACTCAAACCACACTGTGCCCCACACTGCTCTTTGAAAACTCCTTTTACAAGGGCTCAGAGTAAACAGTACAGGATGAAACAAATTTATCTGAATGTGCCACAACCTGTTCATCCATGATATAAGAGCATTTTGGGAGTGAGGAAAGAGAACAACCACCCACTGCCTTCAGAGAGCTTTTCCCACTCAAAACACCACCACGGCTGTCACAAACTGTTGAAGATAATGCTGCAAAAGGGTGGCAGCACAGGAGCTGTCAGGGGCCCGGCAGAAGGAGGTTGTGTCCTTCCCAAGGTCTAACTCCAAACTCACCAAGCTCCAGGAATGTCCACCTGAGAAATGCAACAGAGAGAGGACCCCCTTCCCCAGGTGGCCTTCAGGTACACCATCTTAAACTTACAGGACCACCACAGGATGCAGGGCCCCAGCAGCAGGAAACACTTTGCTCCTGGGTAGCTAGCAGCTGAGCAGCTAAGGTGGCCGGCCTGAGGTGTGCCACGCTCCCTGGCTGTCATCGAGGCTGGGTAAAGCCCCCAGAGATGACATCCACCAGAATGCAAAGTGTCACCTGCCTCCCAGAGAAAGTGCAGCTCTTCACAGGGGCTGCCAGGCATAGTTTATCTCAGCACAGCCCCCCAGATAGAGGGATGACTGGCACCACCCGGGCAGCGCCCTGTACCACACACGCAGGGCGCCTGCAGCTCCAGAGATGGCAATTCACCATCATCACCACTTCTTTGGGAGAAAGGCAGTGAGGTATGTACCTGCAGTGCAGTACTCCTACCTCTTCAGCAAACCTATTCCTTTTTTTTTTTTCCCCCGACAGGAATTTGGGGCGGAACAACCCCATCCTCTCACACAAGCAGGCACCACAAACGAAATCACAGGCTTTCCACCCTGAAACGACTTAGTGGAGCGCAAGCTAAGCCGCCTCAGCAAGGTAATCTGTTAACTCATACCTGAGATTACATGTAAAGCACTGGTGGCAAACTGTCCCCCAAAGCCCCCCATGCCCTGGTAGGCCTGCCCTGGCCCTGCTGCAGCCCCAGGGCCAGCCTCCCTTGGCCCCTGCAGCCGGGGCACAGCAGTGCCCTAGCTCCCTCCTATATCCTCTGTGGCAAAGCACACACCATGCAGTATTTATACACGTGGTATAAATACACAGTATTTATATACAGGTGAACAAGGCAAGCTACCCCACCGTTTTCCATAAAATCCAGTTTCTAACATCACTGGCATTTGGTACGGTTTTAGCTTTTTTAAAGGTTAAAAGAGAAGAGAGAAAAATGTCTCTATCTGATTTTTGAAAGTATATCTTTTGCCCAATCTCTTTGGTTTTATCAGCAAGTTTTGCTGGTTGATCCTGGTTGCCTGGCACAGCAAAGTTGCATAGGTACTGCATTTTACAGCCATCTGTGTGCCTTAGTAGATGCTCCCCTGTCTCTGCCTGGTGCACATTTCTGCTCTGTTTACAGGGCCTTCAGGCAAGGCTGAGGATTCTCTTAATTTAGACAATGGGCTGAATCAGGACAATTATGCTCAAAGCTGTACATATTCCTCTCCATAAGGTGTGCCAAATTGTGGTCTGGCACTGCTGAGAATCTGATGTGTCATACCAATGAACTCAGGTATCCTGACTGCAAAAGTAATGACTGTCAAGATCAAACAGGTTGCTTACAAGGAAACAGCAGAATGTAGGCAAGGACAGCCTGTTTGCCACCTTACTGAAAGAGCAATTCTATCCTCACTTATATTTCTTGAGTCTGTCTTGTTATTTATTCTTTGTTTCATTCTTAATATCCAGTGTGTCATGCATCTTAATGCATATTTGCACTGATAATTATATTGCATTTCTTCTGTTACATGATATAGGCTACTGACTGTTTCATTTTGTTTACTGACATGTATATGTTTTCTTAAATATATTTTGAAATAAGTATTTTAAGCATATTATTTTTTAAACAATAATGTGTATTTATATTTTAAATTAAATCCATAAGCTTTCACTCTTCTGAAGAAACTATGTTACTAGTCTCCAGAAAATATAGCTAGCTGCTTTCAAAATTACACAGGAAGTTTCACAGTTATGCATTTGATTTATTGACCTATTAGCAGTTGCTTAGAACAACACTGGTCTATCTTGTCAAACTTAAACTTCTGTACAATACAGTATTAAACAGAGTGTTTTGCTTGAGGCAACAGGTTATTTTGTTCTTTTCTCAAAAAAAGTTGTGTGTCATCTAGGATGTGACTCAGATATTTCAGCTCTGTTAGGCAATCTGCATGGATATATTTATGAACTCTCACATTAAGAGTACTTTCTGTGGTTAGTGCACAAGGACCCCAAAGGGGAAAGGATCTACACGGAAAGTGCGGATTTGTTGTCTATTGTTCTTTGCTATTTCAACCAAACCTTTTTGTCTTATTTTCAGTAATCAGTCTGGAGCTACTTGTACTATTACTTCTCTGAAGTCCATCCAGCCTTCTCTCTCTCAAATGAAGGTCACAGGTAATATAAGGTTTGTAGGTAGAGATAATGTTTTATTGACTTTTTTATTAGAAAAATTAGGCAAGCTTTTTGGCACAGAAGCCCTCCAGTCAGCTTCAAAAAAAGGCAACTAAATATTTTGCCATCAGTGAGTTATTTCTTAGATAAGTCTACCTAAGGAAGTGGTGAAATCCAGCCAAATCCTACTCTCCTAGCCCATTCAGCTGAAGCCAGGAGGACTGGATTTGCACAGTCAGGGCAGAATTTGGCCCACAGTCAGCTTCAGGAAAACATTTGCATCATTGACATGAATAAAAATCCTCCATTATTTTAGTGGTATGTTTAAAGGCTTGCTTTCTCCATATACTTCTATTCCACTATAGACACTCTAAACAATTAGTACTACTACTGTAACATATGTATGTTGCTAGATGTAAAAGAGACTTGTAGGACTCACTCCCACTAGCTGTACCGGTGCAATTGTTTTGTTACTTCAAGTAGAGCATACTGTAGTGTTACATTTACATGTCTCTACACTGTGTATAAGACGCATACATATGCAACAACCATGTAGACAAATTCTAAACAAGTAGTCAGTATTTTACCTGTAAATACATCCCAGGAAGGCTCCTGGGTCTTGAGGAATTGTTCCCAGCAGAAAGGATTGGTCCCTCTAGTATTAACATTGGTGTGTTACGGGCGGTGGCGGTTGCTTGCTTTACTGAAACTGGTTTTGTGATAGGTTGTTTCAGGGTCCTCCACTTCTATCCATGTGTGTGACACCATTAGCTGCTGGTAGCAGGCAAAGTCCTCCTTCTAACTGGAAAAACTGCTTTGCCCTCGAGTTCTGCAAAGGTTGAGAGTAGTTGCCATTTTATCCCTGATAATAAATCTCCTATTCATTTTGACAAAGGCTTAGATATTTAACAGGTGTCACACAAACTGAATCCATACAGAGCAAACAGTCAGACAGAGACTGCCATTGTGGATGAGTGATGTTACCTTCATCCTTGTGCCTAAAAATGTCATTGAGGTGTGGTCTTGGCTCTACCCCAACACAATGCACATGCTGACAGATCAGAGCTTTGTAAAATAATTGCTGGTAGATAAATTAAATCCTCATCAAAAATGTACTTTGATGAAAAGATCAATATAAGTAATCAAGACAGTCTGTTTGGAAGCCATATGAAAGCTAAAGGAACACAGAACAAGGACAGAGTTTTGGTTGAAATATTTCTGTAAAAATCATGCAACAGCATGAGTAACTTTCCTTTATAGGAGGGAATGAGTGCAAGGAAAGGGTGATCCTACTCTGTCTCTCTCTGTTTTTTCTTTTTTTTTTTCCCCCTCCATTGTCTGTTGTTTTTTTTTTTTTTTCTAGTTTTCTGATTGCATTTCGTTAATAATATTTAAGTTTTGGGGCTATGGGGTACTCATTCTTAGCTGTCAACTCAGCAACATTCTTGAGAATTTATGAAACTCTGAACTCATGAATGGCTGTGTTGGAACAACTGGGATTACTTATGTCTGTAAATCAGATTCCACTTAATACCCAATTCCATTCCACGTACTTATTCAGAAAGGTCACTTAACATATGCATTTCAGAATAAACTAAATGCTTGCTTTGTTGTTAGTGTTACCCTAACAGCTAAGAATCCCACTCACATGGACAAGGATTTTCCTGTGCTGGGCACTATAATATACTATGGTCTGTATAAATTCTTTGAAATATGCACATACGAGCTTTGCCAAACTAGATTAGAGTTTCATTTTGTTTACATCTCTCTGCATTGTCCTATTATTATTTATCTGGATATTTATTAAGCCATGGTGGTGCTTGTAGTAGAATGGCATAGAATTACTCTCTGCTGTGCTGTACAAACATGAAACGTGAGAATTCTTAGAGATAAAAGGTAATATAAAGACACGGAAGAGAGGAGAGAGAGAAAACAGTAATAGGCATCTAAGGTTACCTGTGCTATTTATGAAGCTTAAAGGAAATAGACAACTGCTTGAAACTGGGATTTTGCTAGTTGTTTCTGTAGTAGCACGGCCTCTGCTCTGCTAGTTTTAGGACAGCAGTCGCAGTGTTCATGGAGTGAACAGCAGTCATTAAACAGAAGGGAGGGGTCAAAGCTGACTAGGGACAGAAATTTTTCTTAAACTCCAGCAAGCAATGTCATTTAAAGGAGACTCTGAGATACAAGGATGTCCGCGCACCACCTCCAAGACAAATAAAATTCAGAAGCATGACGTCCTTTCCATGGTTTGCCCAGAACAGTACAGAAAGGAATTCTTTATACCAAGTTGTTTGACTCTTTCAGTCACAAAGGCCAGCCAGTATCTTTAGTTGTATTTAATCTAGTTTACCTCCAGGATCTGGAGGTACAAATAGATATATTATCCTATTCATTTTTTCACTTGCTACCTCACACATGTTCTCAGCTTCCTCACGCATTCATACATACCCAGTTCCGTCTGAAACATATCTGCATTGTCTCCTCGCTCATTCTTTCTAGCCATTCTCCCTTTATGATCCTCAAGTCCCGCTTTCTTCCTCTCCCCTCTCTCCCAGTCAGTGCTCCACTTTCCATCTCTCTTTCACTTCTCTAAGAGGAAGCTGTCACACTCGTAGCCCACTAGCAGCAACAGCAAAGGGCAAAAAAAAGGGGCAGTTGAGAGGAAGCTCATCTGCTGGCAACATCTGAGCTAAAACAGAAAGTCATGAAGAGAATGAAATTGGTCAGTCTTCAAGGTCTTTTAACTTGTCCTTTAAGTTTGCTTCTTCTCCATACTGACTGCAACCGTGGTCCATATGCCCTTTTAACTTAATAACAAAAAACAACAGCAACAACAAAGCCATAGAAATAGTGAACTCAAAGACATCACATCAAGATCCACTAAGCCACATATTTGTAGATTATAGGAGGGTGTTCTTCAGAATTATCACTTTGTGCTTGCTCAGCTCTTTCCTTGACATGCTATGTTGGCCACTGCCACAGATGAGGTATTGGGTTGGATGGGCATTTCCTCTCACCTACTATGATCATTCTTATACTACATGAACAGAGTAGAAGTAGTTCTCATCTGGGTAAAACCAACACCAACTTACGTACTGTTCTTGTTTTACGTTAGTGTTGGGGGAAAAAAAAAAAAAAAACCCAAACCAAAAACCTCCAACATATTAGCAAAGCAAACAAGTATTTATCAGAAAGGTTTGTTTCTGTTTCCCGGTATCTAGTTTACTTTTCTGCTGAAGTGCAGAAAGGTTAAGAGTTTGATTTGGCATCCATTAAATGCTTTAACACGCAACAGAAATACTGGGATCTCTCTGAGTTAAACATAACACCCTAGGATGGCATCAGCAGTTGTATGAACAACTTGAATTCTGGTAAATTCTACACTGTTCATTAGAAGACATTACTTTTTAAACAGAAGCAAGATCCCCTCAAATTCCCTTGTGCTGCAACATGTTGAATTGTTAAATTTATTCTCTCAAGCAATTTATTTTCTTTTCACATTCTGAACAGCTGGATCATTGTGATTGAAATATTTCCACCTCCTCCTTCCAGAAATTCTTCACACAAGTAGATCAGAAGTCTGTAAAATGTCAACTAAATGATTAAAAGCTTGACAAAGTCATAGCAATTGGAAAGAGGGTCTTAGCATGGAAAATGTAGTATGATCACATCTGGCAGTGCTATAAGGTAAAGATATAAGAAAGATTCAGGAACAAATCAAAACTAGAGTCGGTCATGTTGTAGCTAGCGTATAACTGATAGTTCAAGATAACAATTCATGTCAGTAAATACGCAGTCATTCAGCTTCTACAATTCTGCATTATACATTGCCGTGGGATAGGTAGCATTTTGCTAACTTAGCCAGCATGTGAAAGGATACAATCAAAGTATACATTATTAAAGGATTAATGAAATTTGTATGATCTTCCACAGAATTCTCCTTATTGATTTCAGTGGGAGGTGAATAATGTTCTACATATATTGAATTCTTACCGAACTTTGAAGAATAGAGGATATCTAAGGTTAATCATTAAAATACAAGTGCAAATTCTTACATTTTAACAAATTAGCACAATTTAAGAAAAATACGAACTTGCATAGATCTTTGTCATCACTTTCATTATCTGGATCTCTGGACTACAGAAAAAATATCCAAAGAGAGTTCTTTTCCCAAGGTGTTCTTCACTAAATCAATTCAGGTAATCTTCCTGCCTGTAAGCTCCCAGGAAGAACTTTCCCACATTAACATTCAAGGGCCATTGAATAAAAAAGGTCTGAGGAAAATAATTTTTAAATAAGTTTTGGTGTAGAATGACTAAATTACATGCATAAATATACTTACATTCCTTTCTCTTTAAGAGCAAATATTAGCTAGAATAGTGACTAATTAGCAGGTACGCTCAAAAGAACAACCATGAGAGTTTCCTGACATTCTATTCTATTCTCCTTGGTTTCAAAATAGCAAACATTTTGCTCCATTCAGAACTTTTAGATGGTTTTGATCCACAAATATCCTAGCAAATAATTCTCGATCCAGATGTCTTCTTGGGTACAGCTAATGTGTCTGACATACAGAATGAGGTCATTCAGTTCTTTCATGAGTGGTCAAACCGGAAATTCTTTCCCAAAGTCCTACTTGTCTTTGATCTTGATGTATACAGGATGTTGCTTCTGTTAGGAGCAAAGTAGCACAAAATGAAAAAACCCACTGGATTGTCCAGGGTGTATATACAGCACACTCTGTGGTTGAGACCACCTTAGCCTTCACAATTAAGGTTTGTCTGATGTTTGTCCAATAATACATTTTATTACATACAAGAGTCCCAAAAGGTTACCTCACAGGTGACATGATTATGTTCAAACTGAATACATTGGAAAAACTCCTTATCAACTTGAAAGGAGGCACAAGTCAATTTATCTCTCAAATGTATAAAATATGCATAGAAAGTCCTTGAGTTGGCCAAGTTTGTGGCTTGAAACTTTACACATTACTTTGAAATTATCTTTTGAAATGTCATGGAACCCCTGTACCAAACTCAGGGCTGCTGTGATACTGACCTGTGAACAACAAAGGATATATATATAAGGCATTGCATATGCCTCCATGTATGGAAAGACATGGCAGAGCAGATGTTTGGCTTCATTTGAGCATTACTGAATACAGTCAAGGATCTTATTTCCATGAAGAGTCAGAAAGCATGAGATGCTCTTGTGTGGAGGGGTTTACGAAGCAATAGGCAGAGTGAATAGTGGAGTATAAGTAGTGGTGTTGCAGGCAGCACAGGTTGAGTTTAAAAGCAAGTTGGAAGGCCATTTGGTAGGACATTTAGGTGAGTACAAACAGCTTGGAGTTACAGAGGATGCTGTTTGCTGTCTGTGGGTAACAGTGGGGTTGAAGAGTTAAGCACAGGAGTAAGGGCTGCTGTAGAGTATTCAGCTGAAGTGCATGGAAATGCATCAGCAAAGGAAAAATAAAGTAGTAGAGAAAATTCAAAGCAGCGTGTAGCCCTTCACACCATTCTATGCTGCTTCCCAAAAGAGAGCCAACAAGTTGGCAATGAGATGGCAGCAAGATTTTTATTCCCAGGAATTGGTTTTTGTATTAAAGTCTACCCTTCCTCCATAGGATCCAAACAGTTCATACCTTAACCCACAAATTTGAAAAGATCCTATGTGCAGGGACATGAGTTTCATAAAGAGCCTGGGTGGGCAGGTATTTGGATGATGACCTTGAGGATGTCAGACCATCTCTTCAGCATCGTATAACCTCCTGTCTTCACTAAGCCATTTTAGTACTACACTATCTGCATTTAATCTGATTCTCAAGCTTCTTACGTGTAAGCAGGGTACCTGAATACCTTTGGCTGTGACATACAAGAATGTAAAAGAGATCAGATTCTTCCTCATTGTGTTCAGAAAGCTGCAAGAATAGTTTCTACTGTACTTTGCAATGTTTCTACAGATCACTAAGCACCTTTAATGAATGTGGTCCTAAAATACAGTTGGGTTTGGATGAAATAAAATTGCTAAAGTTGTGGAGACTCCCTTCTTCTTTACAGATGTATGTCACGGAAATGAGAAGAAATGAAGCCTGGTTCATTTCAAATTCTCTTTGGGAATTTGAAACTGGAAGCATGTCCTGGTTTCAGCAGGGATACAGTTGATTTTTTCTTCCTAGTAGCTGGTATAGTGCTGTGTTTTGGATTTAGCATGAGAATTATGTTGATAACACACTGATGTTTTAGTTGTTGCTAAGCAGTGCTTACACCAGTCAAGGACTTTTTAGCTTCCCATGCTCTGCCCAGTGCACAAGAAGCTGGGAGGGGACAAAACCAGGACAGCTGACCCAGACTGGCCAAAGGGCTATTCCATACCATATGATGTCATGCTCAGTATATAAACTGGGGGGAGTTGGCCGGGGGGCAGCGATTGCTGCCAGGGAATGGGCTGGGCATCGGTCAGCAGGTGGTGAGCAATTATATCATGTATCACTTGCTTTGTATATTATTATTGTATTATTATATTATTATTACTACTATTACTACTATTCTATTTCATTTTACTTCAATTATTAGACAGTTCTTATCTCAACCCATGAGTTTTCTCACTATCACCCTTCCAATTCTCTCCTCCATCCCACTGGGGTGGAGGGGAGTGAGCAAGTGGCTGTGTGGTGCTTAGTTGATGGCTGGAGTTAAACCACGACAAAGTGAAGAAATAAACCCCTTTACAGCTGTCAGGATCATCTCCCTCATCATTTGCAATATATTCATTATGGTAGACTAGCAAAACAGCATGCATATATGTGCATACACCAAAAGGTTATGATGTGCAAATAATAAATAGAATGGGTAACTTGCAGCCTCTCCCAGAGCAAAGCCTGACTGCATGTGATCCATCAACATTCTGCTTTGACTGGCCCTGAAATACCACATGCAGAATGGCAATTCAGTTAAACCAAGTGCGAGTTGCTCTGCATGTTTTTTCTGTTTGTAAAGAACAATACTTAAAATTAACACTCACCTCAGCAGTAAAAGAGTAACAGTAATTAATACAGCTCTATTCCTCTGAAATCTTTTGCTGCAACTAAAAGCAGTCAAACAGTACAGTCGGAGAAACATCAAGATTCTTACCGTGAACTGTGTCCTATCCATGTTCATACTCGGACATAAGCAGAAATACCCAGCTTTTGTTTCCTAAGTACTTTGGATGAGTTGCAAGTAGTTTGAAACTCAGTTCAACTGCTTTACCTACCCCAGCAGTGGCAGGCAGCACTTTGCTGTCCCGTAATTCTTGCTTGGTCTTAAAATAAAGCATAATGCTGCAGTCTGTGGAAAGCAGAAGCTTGCTTACCCCTATTCTTGCCTAGCTTCTTTGCCTGATTAGACTGGGGCAAGAACAATAACATCAAATTCACATCCATTCTTTGCCTCTCTTATTCTGTTTGCTGGCTGCAGAACATACTCAGAGAGCAGGTGCTGTACTCACCACCGGCCTGGACTGTGTTTTGAATGTCTAGTCCTTATTAGTGTTTTTGACAAATAAGATACAGCGAGCATTGTAACAGGGTGATATAGCCACAACTACATGGCTCACGGCCCCTCTTGTCCATGGATATGTCAGCCTTTGTGATGTCTTACGTACAGGACAATGCCTAGGGATTCAGAAAATCCTAGTTTTAGGAAGCATTTGATGGAAGATAACTATAGATAGGAAAAAGAATTAAACTAGAACGCTGATTCCTTGTCCCTGAGCAGACAGAAGCACATTTAACAATCTCATGGTGATTTTTAACCATTAAAGAGGAGCTCTGAAATTGAAATAGGAACAAGTAAGGAAGAGAAAGACTGAAATAGAATTAGTAGGAAGGGGAAAAGGTTTACAGGTGCTCCTGCCCCATCTAGATGTGCTACGAGAAGACAAGGAGGGCTTGTATGAAGTCCCAGAAGCTCCCTCCAAAAAATTTCAAGCTGCAAATATGTTATCTATAAAAGAGGTGTTTTCAGTTCATGTGCCCAGGAATTTGGAGAAACAATAGATCATAAACCACAAAAAATGATTGATTCCTATAATTGTCAAAACTTTAGAAAATAATTAAATTCATAATGGGTAATCTTGCACAAAAGGGTGATGTAATTTTGGAGCCAGATCATTCACTGACCTGGTTCACTGTGGGGGTCATAAGAGTGACAAGGCTGGAGCTAGGGAGGGAGTGGACATGAGTAGCCAGTGTAGGGGAAAAAGAGATAGCAGCTGCTCTGCTTTAGGTGGGTTTGAACTTCTTGGGAACCGGATCTTAACTAATGGGGTAGAACAGGATGTCACAGAGGAGAGCAGCAGGAGGAACCACTGTGGTTGTCTGCACTGACCATTAGCATCAGCCTTCCCAAAACAGATGGACTCTGCTGCACACCTGGTAGTCCACAACACAACTATTATGTTGAGCTTTTATTTGCAAATTGGGCTATTCCAGGAGTTAGTCTGCGTAAAACTTTTCTCAACTTGTAGATTTGTCTCATACTCTCTATTGGTTATAGAGAGGGAAAGAGGGAGCAAAAGAGCCATGAATTGAAAACTGAATTGTTGCATTGTTGTTTTGTGAGCTCAGGATGGATGCCAGGTAACTTCCGTTAATCTGAAGAATAGGGCAGACAAGGAGATAAGGGATGATAAGCTTGACTCCTTGGGCAGAAGTCCAGATGAGCTTCTAGTCTAACTCAGTCAGCACTGCAGACAGGAGTTAAACTTAGAGCCTGATCCCCACATACAGTCTTCAGACTCAACTTAAATTTACCTACCAATATGGGCATACACTTAGTCTGTCAAGCATTGAGGATATGTGCAGCACGAATGAGCATACTCAAATCTGAAGAGTTTTTTGTGTAACAGATGCAGAAATGACTCATCAAGTGTCACTGAGAAAGCCTCACAATACAAGGAAAAATACACCAAAATGTGTTCAACAGCAGATTCTGAAGCAGGCAAAGAAATGCAAATGAAAACTTGAGAGTGCTTTGGAAAAAAAGAATCTTTAAAATGAGGGGCTACATGCAGTTACTAGGGCAGGAGAAATAATTATGCCAAGCTTGTGGAGAAGAAAAACAAAGGAAAAAATGAACTATATTTAAATCTCCCATCAAAGATTCAAAAGGCCAGATTTGGCTCATGTATGTTATTAGTCTCCCACAGAATAAATAATTTATGAAAAGAAGAAAAGATGCACAGGCAAGGCAAAAGCACAATAACATATAGGACAGTGAATTCCAAACAGATAACAAAGCATCAGTGGCTATTAATATTAGTCTAGAAAGGCATACTCGGCACTATGCAGAAGATGAAAACAAAACTGAAATCCAGCCAGGCAAATTGAATGAGAGCTATAAGCACCATTCTAACACTGTGAGAACAAAGCAAATACCAAAGGTGAAAAAATCTACCAACTGAGTTTTCAGATAGCACGTACAATGAAAAAGTTATGCTTTCAGCTGAATTAAGTGCACGATGAACCTAAGGACATTAAACCTGGTAAAAATTATTCACCGCATACATATATACATTCTCCCAACTTAAAAAAAATAGCAGCCAACAACCAAAAATACTGAGATAAAACAAGGCATGGCAGCCTTCTGGCAGCAAAACTATTAAAAGTCTTTCCAGATATTTTTAAAGGATGGCAATTACATTAAAAAATTATTCAGCCAGTACAGCTGAATACTTGCACAGTTAAAGCCCAGGAGCAAGAATCACAATAAGAAAGGGGTTGTGCTCACCTGAGTTATATACTGATCACATAGAAGTCAAGCAAGCTGTGCGCTTAAGAAGAGCTCTTACATTTGAAAACCACAACACAAATGACCACATTTCATTAATTCAATTTGAAATGTGCAAAAGCCATTGTTGCCAAGGTATTAGACGTGAGTTTCATTTATTTTTCTTGCATCTTTCATTTGCCTTTGTTAAGGTGAGCAGAGCAAGAGCTCTGCTCTTCCTTGCCTGCCAAGAGTTCAAGACACCAGTTACAGGCTCCTCTTCCAAATCCTTTAAAACAGAATCAAGAAAAGGGAAGACAGTACAACTGTGCACTTAAGGTGTTACTCTGTAATTAAGGAACTATGACCAATGTCACTGACAAATGAAGCATGTTACTTCATTTCTTCTAACCTCCACTGCTCTTAGCTCTCACCTGTTTTCCATTTGGACAATTTAATCCCCACAGCCAGAGTTTTCTTCCACATTCCATAGTACCTTGCATAACCAGTTCTAAAGTTACTGTAACAAACTAAAAAACGATAACAACCATATACAACACAGAGCTCACTCTCTCTGCATGTTTTTCACCAGGAGGCTGTGTGTAGCTTTGTTTTCAATGGAGAAACCCCTCTGAGATTTCTCAAGTGGTGTGACATGTTATACTAAAAAGAAAATAGACTGCATCATCTGTTCCAAGAACCAGGGAAAGGAACCTATAGCCAGAGTGTGTCCACCATTTTCTTCCACAGTGGCAGTGCATGTATTTATTAGGGGGAAGTTAACAGGCCATTGAAAAAAAGGTGGAGAGTGTGCATGAATCCCTGGGTAGGGCTGGAAAGCAAAACCCTGGTGAGTCACCTGTAGACTGGCAGAAGGAAAGAACGATTGAGGCTGTTAAAGAAAGGTGCGAAAAGCATGAGCGGAACAAGCCAAGGAGAGCAACTAAACCTCTACAGAGCTAGGTAGAAAGGGTGTACCAGATACTCTGCTTAAGTTAATGCCAACTTGGTTTACGTTAATTGCAGACTGTCATTACTTTACATTACTTTCCACACCACAATAAATATTCCTTTCTCTGACCAATCCAGCTATTCATCCATTTTCCCAGTGCACATAGCAAGCAAGTACTTCACAGATCTGAGGCACAATGCAGCTTTGCCCAGGTCCCAACTACCTCTGATTTATCACACGTCTGAGGAGGTAGAAGTTCTTAACACTAGCAGAGTTGTAATCTGAACACAGAAGGCAGATAAATTCTGGTTTCATTAATAACCTTAATGCTACCACTTCCTAACTTCTGAATGCTTGCCTTTGCCACCCTCATGTTATATGATCTACTTTCAGGTTGTAATTACAATATTTATAGTATATATGATATCCACATTTTATCTGACATTTGAAATTTTACATTAAATTGGTATAATCAACGTCTCAAATTTTGTCCCTACTTCTATGCAAGAAGCCAAGAAGAAAAGGTAAAATTGAGAGATTATATCCATTGTCAGAATTAAGGGTCAAATTACACATATCTTGGATTTACTGTTACAAGAGGTACTTTTAGTGACCAATCCATTGGCACAGATTTTTGATACAAGATCAAAATAAGTCAGAAGAATATTTGTCAGCCAGATCCTTGGCTGTTTTAATTAATTTCTAATAACCTCCTATAAAATAAGCTGGTCTATATCAACTCTACAGATCTATCCTAAATTAATTTCCATGTTATTTGACACCGAGATGTCAAGACAAGCTTCTGGATTTCACACAGAGTTAAAACTGAGAAAAACAGACAAAAATGCAGGAAAGAAACAAAAATGCTTTCAACACTTCCCTGAACATTCCCTGCTGCAAACAAAAGTGCTTTGTTTTAGTACCAGGTAATACCAAAACTGTGGTCCCTTAGTGGATTCCTGGTATACATTAACAATAAAGACAGCTGCTTAAGTTTCTGTTATTAAAATACTTCAAAACTTGCTTCTGAGGTTTCTTTCCCCTCATACAATTGAAGCGGACAGATTGCTTCTCCCTACCTATGTAGGTAGACTCTTTTCACTGTACCATCTGGGAAACTCAAAACTACTCCAACTACTTTTTTTTAGTCTACAAGAACCACTTGGAGCAACCACCCACGTGACCAATGAACATGTTTACTTAAACCCTTCTGGTTTTTGTGATATTCTCATCTACAGATATGATTCCCCCAGCAATCAGTAAAATCTCATAGCCTGATAACTTTCAAAATTTCATAAGCCACCTAACAAAGTGACCTCAATTTCTTCTGTACCTGTTTTGTTATTACTAATTTCACCCACTCCTTGTGGTGGAGAAGGAGGAAGAGCCTGTATAGTTGGATAAGCTGAACACTAAAACATCATTTGAATGTCACTACTCTCTGCAGATCAAAAATTTCAGTCTGAGCAGTAGCAATCATAACAACTCCAGAATACATAAAGTTTTGAAAAAAATATCTGAGCAACATACTTTGAAGAACACCTTCAAATTCAACCGGGACAACCTTCATAACAGCTATAAATACTGTGCACTGGTAAATGCTTAGTGAAGTAGCATATTCAAGTTTGACATGCATTGTTCTAGTCACAAAGAGTTATAATGAGTGAAAACTAAAAACTCTCGTAGAAGAAGAAAGAAGTATTTGTTATTAGCATTCTGCTTAGCAACAACTCCTGTAAAAGAGACAGGGCAAAGGAAAAAACAGCCTTGACCCCACTGACATACCTACTCTTCCTAGGTACAGACACCCTCTTCACCTTCACCAGATGAGTATCAAAAGCACTAATTGCCCCCTCAGAAAACTCCTCCCTTTATCAGCAGGCCCTTGCTCTAGTATATCCATTGGGAAACAAGAAACTCTCTCCAAATGTTTTAAATTAACACAAGAGGATCCTGGTATTCTGTTATTCCTCTCATGCAGAGGTGGGTGTAACTGAGAAGGGAAGCAAGCTCTGCTACTTCTCCCCATCACATGTAGCCCATTGGTAAAGGTATGTGCACGTTAGTTGTTGAAAGCCTAGTTTGTTGGGTGGCTTGTTTAATCGCTTAAGACTAGTGTATGTTTATTTAATACAGCTAACTGGTCACGTAAAGAAGGTATCATTTGCCTTCTCTATGTACAGATGAATTTACATTCATTATGAGTACTGGCACAGAATAAAACAACCTTCTATGGGCAGGAAATCCAGTCTTTTCTTTTCTCCTGGTCTGCTGAAGCATGAAGATAGAGATCTAGGGTGTGTAAACAGCTTACTACTGATTATGAAGATGTAACTTCATTAAACATCCTGGATGTTTTGACAGGGAACATGTTTCATGTTATAGCAGGCCAATATGTTGACTTAAGTACCCCAACCTTGCCATAGTAAGCTATTACTGATTTCAGTCCAAAAATGAAATCCAGATAACACTTCATAAAGGAGCTCTTTTTTTGTTTATTTTATAGTACTAAATGAGTAAGGATCTGATATATTTAGTGCTAAACAAAAGTGGAAAGCTGACTGACATAAATTGAAAAAAAATGACACAATTCAGTTCAGTAACATCTGAATGGAATATTGTACTATAGTCTCCTATTCTTTTACGGAAATACTTTTAAATTTATAATTGCAGGGTAGGATTTTGATAAGAACCCAAGGGAACTGGGCATCCAGCTGTGATCACATTTTACAATTAGGAAACCTTCCTGACTTTGTCTCCTTCCCCTGCTTCAGCAGAAATGACAAACATCAGTAGAGACTGCTGAACTGAATCTTACCAAATATGCAGAAGATAATACTGTCCCATTATACACAAAGAAAGTCCTTTCTGCATCTCTACGCATCCTAGTATACATCTCTTTTTTTCTTTCTTCATTTTTTTTTTTCTTCCTCCCTCTCCTACTCCTGTGGCTCCCCCACCCCAATTATATCTCCCAGATGCCTCTTGCTAAATCCCTCACTGAGCAGCTCTCATTGCATTTCTTATGATGAAGATTTTTGGATACAACAGCTACCTTCATTCTCGTAAACTGGCAGGAGGCTGAAGATGAAGATGAACTGAGGGCAAACGTTATGCGTATAGCAAGTTCTGGACTGAGGGTAAATGTTATGCATATACCAAGTTCTGGGCTGCACATCACTTTTATCAAACCTAGCAGTTTTAAAAGAATGGTTTCACTAACATTGAACATTTTTGTCCATATTTTACCATATTGAAGTAAGGTCTATTGACCTTGGAAAGAGACAGAAATCTGCCCAGAGCAACTCATCCTACCTATCTCTGATGCCAAGCTAAAAAAGAAAGATAAAGTGACATGAAGTAGCAATACTGTCCGTGTTTATTGCAGTATACATTCATTCCCACTTTTGAAATGATAATCCAGTAGAACTGCAAAAAGCCAATGTTCAGAAATTAAAATACATTAAACATTTACTGGGAAGCCTTATAGGCCTGATTCGTTGCCTGTGTCTCTAATCTGTAGTCCTCCTAACTCCATGGATGTGAATGGAATTACATAGGAATGATACTGAAACAATGTGATCATGGTCACAGGCCATAATAAATGTAAATTTTTTTTTTTTCTCCTACAAAGCTGGTGTAAGGCTGTCTGACTGTCTGAAATGACTCCTGATATTTTCTATGAGAAGGCAAAATCAGATTATGCAGAGAATTCAGAAGCAGATTTCAAGGTTTAAGTCCATCTCTAATAAATATAGGATACAATCTAGGTGAAGCTGGCTCAATGTTCCTCAGATGGGTGCCTAATGCTTGTTAGTGCCCCACAGAAGGGTTTCCATGGCATACACTCAGTGTGGCCACGTGATAGGGCAGGACCCTTCAAGGTTATTAGTCTGTTCTTTTTACAAGAAGATTAGCTACCCCAAGAGGCACAAAATTACCTCCTAATGCTGGGTCCCTACATATGAAATACTCCACACCTCCTCAGTCCTCAGAAATCAGCAGGGCTTTTTGCCAAGGAGCTGCCTGGCATCAGTTTCAGTATTGAAAAACTTCAAATAGTTACTTACATGCCATCTGCATAACTATAAAGAAACACCAAATTAAATTTGTTCCAGGACCTGTTATTTGTGGAGGAGGAGTTGTGTTTTAATTGCAATCATGTTATGTTTCTTTATTAGACTGAACCTTAACAAAATATACGTAGGTATATGTCTATACTCCTCCTAAAATGCAAATACCATTGGCTAGTTTCTGAGGAAGGAATAGCATCCTCTATTTACCTGCTCATTTGCTAAAATCCCCCAAACTCCACCTCTCTAGACTCTCTGAATCAATCTGGGACTGAAGCCAAAGGCACCTACTATATAAGACGGACAGAGCACAGGTGAAGTACTCCTCCTGACCAACTTTAGACCTGACATCCTTGTGCCAGACTCCACTCAAGATGGGGTTTGGCATGGGGATACGGGTAGTAGAATGGGCTTTCCTGTTAGCAGTTTGCTGTATCCATCAGATAGGTAAGAAGTTCTCTTTTTTTACTGGGAAAAGAAAAAATACTCTGTTGAGATCTAGTAATATATCTTAAACTACTGTACTCATTTTATTGTTTCACTTAACAGATGATTACATTTAAAACAAGATTTCTTTGTACCTATTTTTTTCAATTTTCATTAAATATTTAATGTCTGCCTATTAACTGGACTGATTTAATTTAATATTGCCTCAAACTACTGCATACAACTACATTTGGAAGGTAGTGTTGAAGATCAAATCAAAAAGAATCATTATTCATGTCTTAAAATGTCAGATTTTCAGTATTGCTTATGCCTTACAAAAGCATTTTATTCCTGTTGCATTTTGTCTGAGGATTGATTATGAATGTTATGGGTTTTTATGAAATTTAAAACACTACATTTTCCAGTTGCTAGATCAGACCACTGGTCAATCTTTTCCAGTATCTTGTCACTTACCAGGAGCTAATACCAGATTCCTCAAGATTTCTTGCAACTTCTTTTGCAAAAGAGACTGGAAGGGAATATTCATGTGGCAATGATTTTCAGTAACTGATTGTGCATTGATAACACCCTGTGCAAAATATTTATATAAATTACTGATATTGAGTGTGAGCAGGACCGGGAGGTTTATCTGACACATGCAATCCATAATTTTGGATGCTTTTTTTTCTTCTGTCAATATTATATCCATCAGGGCTGGTCTTGGCAGTTTTTCTTAATATGAGTAGCCCTATTATGTCAATGGGACCACTCAAATTGAAATTACTTGCATGACTACAAGCTTGCTAAGTCAGTCCCATTCATGTACAGTAATTACTGCCCTGTCAGCTAACATTTTTAAATCTTCAGATTGCCTAAGTAAATTTATCTTGCATATAATTTTCAAAACATTGACAAGTGCAAATGTAATTTTAGGCTACTTTATAGTTTGTGAAATAAACACTAAAATATTGGCAAGTTGATTTAAGCACAAAATACAACAGTGAGAGTATAAGCTTACGTTTAGTCAACGTCAGTCAAAAGTATCGCTTATGTCAGTCAAAAGCATCTTCAGCCACTTATTGAGCAAGAAAGTTATTTGTACTGTGCAATGTTAATCTGATAAATTGCTTTGAAAAATGAGTAGTGGTTAGACAGTGTCCAGCAAACTCCTCTTTATTTGAATCACATTCTGTGGAAAATATTTTCAGGTGTCCTGAGCAACTAAAGAATATTGGCCCAGTCCCATGCCATCTCCACAAACATTCTGTGCCTGACTTTATATTTTGGGTCAAATACTAACTTTCATAAATTGATTGTAACGATAATTGCATATGTGGATTGGCAGCTGGATAATAGACATAGCAAGGTGCATCCAGAAATATTCTTGATAATTAGGTCTGTTCCCAAATTATCAAATAGTAAATTATCTTGACTATTCTTACAACTGAGAGACACTTAATTTCATAATGGTCAACAACGTTGTATTGTGCAATTGCTGAATAAACCAATGCAGCTAGAATTTCCTTGGGTATGATGTATTTGCTAAGTAAACAAAAGCCTCTGCTATTTCCTTGAGAAAAATTAACAGACCAAAATCACAGAATCATAGAATGATTAAGGTTGGAAAGGACCTCTGAGATCGAGTCCAAACATTAACCTAACCGCCTGCTCCATCTCTAAACCATGTCCCTAAGCACCACATCCACACGTTTTTTGAATACTTCCAGGGACTGTGATTGCACCACTTCCCTGGGCAGTCTGTTCCAATACCTAATACATGTATATGATATTTTTCTCTGTTATAAAGGTTCTCATGCTAAAATAAACAAACATTCTATGATTCTATGCCTGCTGAGATTCCTATAGATGTGTTGGGTGAGAGCAAATTCTGGACTATTATTAAGACTTACAGAGGCATTTGTCTCATCTGATCAGTATCAATTTTTCTCACCTTATCAGTATAATTTATAATGATATGTATGTATTTACCTAATGATATTATCTGTAATACTGAAAGATTAATAGGAAATGGAAAATGGTTAAACTCTGTCCTACATTACTTCTTTGTACATCACTAGTGGTCACACATGAAGTTAAATAGAAAAGAATTAAAAGCTTAGGTCTGAAAGAAACTGCAGACACTGCAACAACTCCTAGATATGGTGAGGCTGCCCAGAACTCTCTCCTCCAAAGCCAGCAGTCTCTTGGGGACCTCTTTGGGAGTGGGGGCTCGAATCCCTTCAGGCAGACATCCTTCAGCTCTGGGATCAAGTACTCAATTGGCTTACATTGTGGGCACAGCCAGAAGTTACATTAGAAAAATAATTTTTTTAAAAAGGTGCTCCTGATCTGGTTATTTTTAAGGCAAAGGTAGTTGTCCAGCTTTCATGGAGGTATCTGGGCTGAGGTTCCTACGTGGAGGAAATGCTCAGCAAGGAATGTAAGGACCAAAGGGGACTGGGATTTATGGCACACCCCGGACTTGGGCATTTCCCCTTCTTCCACCAATATGGCTCCCTGTTCAGTGAGATAGATGTTATGGATCCAATTCTGAGTCAGTGAAGCCTTCCCACCTATTGTATAAGGAAAAGGGGGGATTAATTTAGGACTAAATTACACAAACAGTTTCTCTGACTGAGAAATTCTCTAGACACCTAGAGTGCTCATTCATGTAATTCTGATCAGGGTTCAGATATTAGTCATTTCATCACCTAAATACTTTGAGGATTTAGACTTGGCAGGTTATAGGAACATGTTAGTCAACATGTTCCAAGCATGGTTATCACATGCTGACAGGATTCAGCCTTCACAAAATAAAGTTTTAGCCATTTTTCTCTTACAGGAAATGCCTGCCATATTTACTTCTAAAAGACAAGAGCTTAGAGCACCAACCTAGGATCTCAGGTTCAGTCTTTTTCTAGGCATGAAAGTGTTCAGGTCAATATTTGTCATCTCTCAAAATTTGCCAATACCTCCTCTAGTATGGTATTGCTGCGCCATGCATGGAAAGGAATTAAAAACTTATGGAGTCATGATAGAGAGAAGAACTCATCCAGAAGACAGTTCATGTAGTTGATCCAGTAACCGTTTAACTGGAGGTGCAAAAATAGTCCTTGAAGCAAGGCACAAGAATAGGACAGTTTTGATGTAGCTGAGTGCCCTAGTCATGATCACATGATCATGGCCTATTTTTTCCTCCTTTGTCACTGTCCCACTCTTTTTGGCACTGTGTCTCAGCTTCAGGTGGGGTAGCAAGAACCCTTGGTCAAATAGACTTGCTCTATGATGCTTAAGGCTTTCTGCAGAGATGATGTGAGTTTGAACCATCTCAGAGTGAGAAGAGGGGTAGAACAGGAAACCTGGTTCTTTTGGTTACTTCTCCTGGGTTACTGCTCAGGCTGTGGGCCCTTGTATTGTCACTCAGAGGTACCTTCTTGCATCCAGCTGTAAAGCAAATCTAGATCCCTGATTGAGGCTTTAGATTTGCTCCAGAAGAAAAGGCCCTATGCTTAGGCACTAAAGAAACAGGCATATAAATATCTGCAGCCATTACTGAATCAAGCCCTAAGTATCTTGTTTCTTTTAACCAGTTCTGAGCCTTTTTTATTATTACCTAGCTACTACACAGCGATTTTAATAACTGACTCTCTTACATTTTGTGAATTCTACCTGTAATTTTTTCACATGTTAGTGAGATTTAGTGCAGCAATGAAATGAGGGCTGTGATCCAGTCATTAGAATCCCTTGTAGTGAGTTCTAAGGGAAACAAAGAAAGCAGATATACATTAAATGTTATTCGGATTTCAAACTCTGTGTATTTGTAATAGAAAGTCTCTTTCTGTAATTACATTTTACCTTTTTTGAGGGCCTGTTTCATTTTTTCTGTTGTGATAAAGGACTCTCCCCTTTGTCTTACAGAGATGTATCTGGGTCCCTTGATCCTATCTAAATGCTTTGCTTTAAAAGTTCAGATACAGGACATTGTACTTAATATGCTTTTTACAATTTCTTCACAGGAGCCCAGATTGAAATCCAACAAGAAACAGGAAGCAAATACACTGAGGCTGTTCAGCAGAAACAAAACAGTACGTTCATTTATACTGTGTGTTTGTATTTATTTGCTACATCTCTACTAAATAATAAAAATGTGTAAAAAAACCCTCCTTAGCGTATTGCCAGTAATGTCAAATAAAGATAAATGTGTGTTAACAAGCCTTTCTCTAGATAAGAATAGTAATATCTTTATTAGATACCAATTACTAAACACACACAGTATGGTTATATTTGTATAATAATAGGTAACTAGGAAAACAGATGTGTGTTTGTAGAGGTTGTATGCATATGTGCATGAATATGTATGTATAAAATCAAAGTGGCATATACATGCGGGATGTTTGGTTCCTTATAAACAAGGATATCAGACCACTTTGGCAAGCTGTAAATTCCGTGGCTGATGTTAGGAAATCAAGATGACAACACAACTTCATTGATTTTTACCATGTAATGATTTGTGATCATCCCGTACAATGGATTTTTGGTCATTTCTAAGGGTTTTCAGCCCCTTAATAGAAAAATATTAAACAGACAGCAAAGGGGATAATTAAAGGCTTTATTCCCTCCTTAGAAAGAGGAGGTGTAACGAGAAGGCAACTATGCTTTTGTACCAGTAACAGGCTAATTCAGTACAGCTTAACCCTTTGTATTGTTTGGTGTGTCTGAAGCACTCCAATATGCAGAGCTGTGAATTTCTGCCTCTCCTAACACAATAGAGTTTCATTAAGGGGTCAAAATTAAAAGACAGAAAATGCAGATCATCATAGTCGAAAGCAATTTCTTATGATTTAACTATCCCAATTTTGAATTTTAGTATTCACTTTTAACCTGACCCATGGCCTGTGTAAAACAAAACAGGCTTAACATTGTTTCACTGAATCTGGCATATTAACTTTCTAGTCTTTTCTCAGTCAATTTTAGGTGCAAATTTTGGTATTGTTATACCAGTTTTTGTTTTCTTTCTTACTTTTTTCTAGCTTCTGCTCCAGTTTCATCTAAGGTGAACATCATCCAGCCAATGCTGACAAATCCAGTAATAATACGTAAGTAAAGGAAATGAAATTTATTCAATAAGTTATCAGTTTTAGAGGATGTAGACAGAGGAATCTAATACAAATAGGGATAGGCACTGGTAAGGGAAGTCATGGATTATTAAGAGGAGAAAGAGGGTGGTTAAGAAACATAATATTGAACTGTTATCTTAGCTGAAATGTGGACAACTAATAAAGCTCTAGCTGAACATAACTGTAACCATTATAAGGTATATATAAGGGTATATAAGGGTAATAAGTGTATATAATAAGGTAAGGGTATATAAGGGTGTATCATAAGGGTAATATAAGGGTATATAAGGTATATAGAAGGGTATATAAAATGAGTAATGGATATAAGATGAATGAAGAATGAATACACAGTTTTATAATGGATAGATGGACAAAAAATAACAAATGAAGGTAGGCAGGCAAAAACTATTCAATGACAAAATGAAGTCTTGGATAAGTTGATTTTCACCATATTAAGGTTAGGAATTTTAAGTCATTTTTTTACAGTTAGTTTTAATTCACAGCTTCCAATCCTGCTCACAATGGCCGTGTGTGCAGCACATGGGGCAACTTCCACTTCAAGACCTTTGACGGAGACATATTCTCCTTCCCTGGGCTCTGTAATTATGTTTTTGCATCCCATTGCAATGCTCCCTATGAGGATTTCAACATCCAGATTAGGCGCACAGTGGTAGAAAATACTCCAACAATCAACCGTATCACCATGAAACTTGAAGGTGTAGCTGCTGAAATAACAAAGGATGTTGTCATGATCAATAGCAACAGGTAAGTTCATTCACACCACTTGTTTGGTAAACGCAGGCCTTTTTTTCAAACTTGCCAAGTAGTTTGGTGTATTTGTGGGGAAAAAATTGTGTGTTCTTCAATAAATCTGACAATTTTACCAACAGAAATTGTGAATAAGTTGCTATTAATTCCTTTCACAGTAGATCAATCCTTCCCTTAAATGTTACCTCAAAGACAAAATTTGGATGAAAAATCCCGAGAGATTGGATCCAAATTAAGATCCATATTTGATGATGTTGGACCATCTTATTTTTTAATCACTTTTCTTTCCACACAACTGCATTATTTTAGAATCCCTACAGATGCTGGTTACCACAAGCCATTTTTTTCTCTTTATCAAACATCTGGATCAGAAAATACCTAGCATTCTTTCTGCCTTTTCCCAGAGTTCAACTGCCATACAGCCAATCTGGAATTACGATAGAGAAAAGCAGCATTTATGTGAAAGTTGCCAGCAAAATGGGTATTGTGTTAATGTGGAATGAAGATGACAGTATCCTGGTAAGAACTGCTCCTGGACCTGTCTACAACTTCAGAGACCAGAGCTAATCTTTGATTAGGCCAGTCCCTATCTGTTTAGGGGTTTACTATTGCCTTACCATCTCATACTTTTGAGCAATTCTGTCTTAATAAAGGTAGATTTGCCTAAAGAAGATTATATGGATTTACTTCTAGTGGATAACAGATGTCTGCTTAAAATAGGGTGAAAAATCACTTTCATTGTATCGTTAACATATTGACATTGTTGTAGGGCCTACTTATCCCTTCAAATATCATTTTCTAGCAGAATTTCACTCTCTTAGGACTTCATTTTTGCTGTGGATTTGATTTTCTTTCTGAAGAATGAATAGAGAGAAAGAAGCTGAGACCAATATAGATATTGTCATGAAAAATTATCAGTAGCATCAATAGCTTGGACTCTGCATTGTAAATCAAATCCAAGCCAACTCTTCATTCTATCCCCAGGTTTGAATTAGATTGCTAAATAAAATTACACAGATCTGATGAAAAATACTTAGAGGCAGCAGGTGCAGGTGCTTTCAGTGGTCTTGAATATATTTTAGAATGTTTATACTAACTCCTGTCAACTTACTGTCCATCATTTTAGCTGGAATTGAATGAGAAATATGCCAATCAAACCTGTGGACTTTGTGGGGACTTCAATGGCTTTCCAATTTACAATGAGTTCTATTCAAACAGTAAGTTTTTTAAATAATAAAATTTGGTTTCTGCAGTCTCCAACGTGCTTTTTTTTGTATTCTCTTAACTCTAATATCATCAGCATTCTTCTTTCCTATCCTGTTAAATGATTTATCCAGAAGATATGATTCAACCTTTGTTGAAAAATATGTAGTAGAGAGATCAGATAATGTGATTTAATACTTTAAGTATAAATATAGTACCAGTGCTAACAACTAATTGCATATTTCTTGTATGCCATGGTTTTATTTACCTAATCAGCTAACCTGATAAGAATGAGCCAGATTTTGACTAATAACATAAATAAATATAGAAATATATTCAATTAAAAAATGTAAGTGTATTGTCTAGTCAGTACATTTATTGTTTCAGCTCTGTCTTAAAACTGGCATATCCATATTTGCCTGCTGAATTGCATAATCTTTATAAGATCTTATCTTCATCATTCTATCTATTCCCAGTTTGAGCTTCCTAAACTTTGTCTCACAGCAGTCTCCATTATCCAAATCCCTGTTTAGATTCTTTTCTCTCTTCCCTTTGTGGGCTCAATATAATCTGAAAACAGTTCGTTATTTTTCTGGTAGAAATCTTAGTTTGCATCTAGATGTAATAGGCTGAGAATAGTTTTCTAATGTTTACTTTTTCCACGGTGCTGTGCAAGGTAAATTGAGACAGTGATGTAGTGCTTCCTTTGGAAGGGATGATGATCAAATTTAAAGACTTGAGGGAACTAGCTGCCTTGACCAGTCTTGAGCAGAATTCTTGAGAGGAGAAAAAGATAACAGGCAGTTGCATTGAACAAAAAACCCCAACCTTCGTTATTAAATTTCTTTTGTACAGATATTAAGATGACAGCCTTGCAGTTTGGGAATATGCAGAAAATGGATGGACCAACAGAACACTGTGAAGACTCCACTTCTACCCTGCCAGATAATTGCACTGACAACTTTGTAAGGATCTTTTGACTATTCTTTTATTTTTCTTTCCAATTTATCTGTACCCTTCTACAGCTTCAGATGGGTCAACAGGCAAAGCCCTTGGGCAACAGCAAGTTAAAAAGGGATGTAAGATTCTATCAACGAATAATTATACAAAGTAACAATATAAAAAATTGCTCCTTTCTATTTTCTGGAAGTTGTTTAATTTTTTTTTTTCTCCCAAGGATGACATATGCCAGAAAACATTGACCAGCTCTGCATTTGCAGAGTGTAATGACTTAGTTGATGTTACAGAGTACATTATGGCTTGCCAAGATGACTTGTGCCGCTCTGAAGAGTCTAAAAATGCCTCATGTATCTGTGACACCTTTGCTGAATACTCCCGGCAGTGTGCTCATGCTGGTGGGCATCCTCTGAACTGGAGAACCCCAAAACTGTGCCGTAAGTATCACTGGCGATAGCTTTACTTTATGCTCAGTAACTAACAAGCAACAAGCTCTCAAATGATGCTGAGGATGCATGAGAATTTACAGGTCATTCAAGACTGTATTCTCCAGAGGGTTCTGATGGACAAGTTCCAGCATGACCACTTCAGCAGAAGAGCTAAGGGTTTTAATGCAAACTGGATTAAACACTGTCAAACACTTACATGGATACTCCAATTGAGAGTCAAAGTGTTATTTAATGAACTGGAGCAGTAAAGGAAGCAAATAAAGGAGAAAGAAGGAGAAAGAATGAGGGGTACTTGCTTGCTTGTATTCCTGTTTCTCTCCTGTTCTCATGGTGGCTACAGCATTTTTTATTCTCAATTATTAACTGATTGGGTCTTCACAGGTGTTTGGCTGGTTAAGCACTTATCTCCTCTTGCTTGGGAGTGAGTTTGTACCACTATAATCTTCACAGAGATTTGCACTGAATTAAACACATATTAGATTATGGGGTGTAGCTGTTGATATGGTCACCAGCATTTGCTCCAAAACAAAACCTCACAAGGTACTATTTGCCCTTCCAATGGTATCTGGAAAATGCAAGTATATTAAAGCTTTAGGAACTTAAGTCTTACATTTCACTAGCAATACAGGTGTTCATGAGAAGAGTGTCTTCAGTAGAAACACAGGCCTTGCTGACTTTGTGGGGTCATTACCTTGCTGTCCCCAGAAAACCAGTCATTAAGCCAGTTCAGCACCAGTCATGGAAAGCACATCTCAACTGTAAAATGTGGATCTAAGTGACTAAACCTGCAAATTTTGAGACCTGTCAGTGGATCTGCAGTTTAGTGTGGTTTTATGTCTAGCTGAAAAACTTAAATGAATATAAATATTTTCATATACAGTGAACTAGAAATACTTTTGACTGAAAAAAAAAATCTCTCCTCCTTTAAAATTTCAGCCAAGAAGTGTCCTTACAACATGCAGTACCAGGAGTGCAGCTCCCCCTGTGCTGACACATGCACCAATCCTGAACGATCTCAGTTTTGTGAAGAACACTGTGTGGATGGTTGTTTCTGTCCCCCAGGCAAGTTCTTATGTACTCATATCTATGATCTCAAAGAACAACAACAGCTTACCTGTAAGATTTGGGCAGGTTCCATGGGGTTTAAGCCTCCTGTATTTGCATTTTTCACAGCTGCAAGTGACAAGCATTTGTCATGTCTCAGCTGCGAAAAGATATCTGAATTAATTGCCAAAACGTGTGCAATATTCAGAAAGCAGGAAAGCAGAACAGCAAATAGATCAAGACCAGTCTCTCAACAAGCCACCTGTGCTACAGTCAGTCCCTCTTTCAAAGCAGGTGGAATTTAAGAATACAAAGGTTGAATCCTTCACTGTGCAAACTAGCATAGTCCTACTGTCCTCAGCATAGGTATGTCCATTCACAACAGCTGCAGATCTGTCTCTAAGATCATATTTAGGATTTGTAACAAACAAAAATGGTGTATAGGAAATGTGTCTTTAATTGATCAAGGTTTTGTCTTTTTTTTTTAATCTAGGGTATGTATTTGATGACATCAACAATTCTGGCTGCATTCCCCATCAGCAGTGCTCCTGTGTTTACAATGGCAACACCTACGCTACAGGAACTTCTTTTTCAGAGCAATGCCATTCCTGGTAACCTTTGTTACTTTTCTAACTTACTATTTCCTCTCATATATTTAATGAGTTTAATGATTTATTGTATGCAATTGCATCATTGGTAATTGATATGTGTATTTAACTGACCGCTACAGTTCCAAAATATCCCTAAAGAACCTTCTTTGTTTTATTTAGCAACAGCCTTAACTAGCTTTGCACTCTAACTCAAGGTGATCAAAGCAAGGATTTACAATGTTTAGATTTCTCACCAGTCAATTAAAATGATTCCTCTTTGTTTATTTTGTTCAAACATTTGGACTTCTCTAAGGGGAATGAAGTTGCAGCCATTTATGTATTTGCAAATATTTATTTTCTCTGGAGAAAGCAAGGGATGACACAATACAGCCTCGATTTCACAATTATTAATCCTGTACCTGTGCACTACCACATCACCTTAGAAAAGAGGTATGCTCTGCATCAGGAGTAGACATAGGGTTACATTTCTGTTAGTTTCTGATACATGTGTATAACAAAACAGAAGAGATTTTGATTTGTCATTGTGCTTTATATTAGCTGCAAAAACCAAGTAATTACTCACCCTATACCTGTTGCTGGAGAGTTCAGCTGTTCAAAGAAGGAAAACAATTAAATAAGCAAAGTGAACGCATGCCAGAGTCATTCCTTTTACACATGTTCACAATGTTTTGAAAAGTCTTAAACCTAGATTTAAGGGAAAAACAGTAGCAAAATAGTTGAACCTAATGTCACTGTACTTCCTTTTACTCTGGACCACTGTTACTAATTTCAGATAATTTTATTCTCTCTATTCCAGTACCTGTAATGGAGGCCAGTGGAGCTGCCAAGACATGTCATGCCCAGGAACATGTTCAGTAGAGGGAGGTTCGCACATTTCCACATATGATAAAAAACACTATGATCACCATGGAGACTGCACTTACGTCCTTTCTAAGGTGGGAATCAGATTTTACTAGGTTATAAAGCCTTATACATTTATGGAAAGAAAAGGTAATCTCAATCAACACTTTTGAAACTTACCTCTTTTGACATACAGACGTTAAATTGCCTCTCCCTTAGCCAGATGTTTACTAGAACATATGCTGCCATTCAAATGACAATCATCTGTTAACTATGAGGATGTCATGCAACAGTATATGGTGTTTACTGAGGAATTTCCAGTTCTGTGATGTAGTAATTGCTGAAGAGCATTACCTTTTTTAAGAACTTGCTTAGTCTACATTCTTCAGTATGATTAATCCAGCTTTCTCACTGAGATGCATAATTTTTACCATGTTAATGTATTGTATGGTATTGGGCCAAATGATACAAGTCTGAAAAATTACACTAACAGTTCTGGGAAAAAAAAAAAAAGTTTCATTTATAAGACTAACATTTTTATTTCATTTCTGGGAAGTTCAAATACAGGAAATAAGTTCAAGTCAACCGATATATTTCATTAAGGTTTTGAACACTTTTAAACAGATTTAAAAATAAGTGAAAAGAAATATAAAAATTAGAAGTTAATTATAATAAAAATATTTAATTACAGCAATGCGCAAGTGAAATGTTTTGCTCTTTTAGGGGCTTTTTCTGTTTCTTCATTGCTTTCTTTTTTCCCTATCTGCACAATTCAGTAAAAAAAAAATGCTGTATGTTACTGTTCTCCTGAAAAATGTTTTATCTGAAATTTTTGTCTAGCATTGATACCAGCTACAGAAAGATGAGAGATACAGTGGAATTGAATCGAACATTAGAAGTGGGCATGAATAAAAATTTAAAATATGGATATCATAAATAAAGTGCAAAACCAGATTCTAATTCTCTCCTTACATCATTAAAAAAGGCAAAACTGAATCTTAGGCCAAATAAGGCCTGGGATTTGGGAGAGTCTGCATCTTCTGCAGAAACAGAAATATTTTTTCAGAGTTGAGAGAAAATTTTACAGGGAAAGCTTCTGTAATTAGCCTTTCATTAAATAACTGTTGGCATTTTTTTTCAGCACTGTAAAGAAGAATCATTCACCATCCTGGTAGAACTACGCAAATGTGGCCGAACAGACACCGAGACATGCTTAAAGACAGTGACCCTCAGCGTGAATAAAGGAGAAACTGTAAGAATGCAAAATAAGCATGGGAAATGAGTATTGAAAATATGGGGAGCAAAGAAGCTAGGCCTTAATCAGTCAGGGAACTGCATTTCTCTCTCAAATGGTCAGTATATGCGATAAGTACATGTTATTTTTAATCAAGTGGAAAGAAATTGATTTTCTAATGAAAATCAGATCAGCCATGAATTCGGCTTTGTGGAAGTTCATTAAGAAAAACATTGTACTCACAAAGCAGAAAGAAGCTATTTTCTCTGCCAATTAGATGGAAAAACCATGAGCTTTTAGGTTAGAAACTGCAAGTACAACAGTAAGGGACCACTCAGTAATTCATCACAAAGATGTATTCAAAGAAACCAAGATGATGTCATTCTCTAAGGACTTGAGAAAGTCTCTTTAAAAATAATTCTTTTATGGCAGGGAAAAATTAGTAAAATGTACAAAGTGGAAAGAGGGAGGAGGTGAAATCACAAAAACCTACCCTTTTTATTTACTATCTTTTTAATTAATATCACTGGAGTCATCACCATTATTACTCTTTGGACTATAGTTATCCTTCACACAGTTACCTCTTGTTCCTCTTCCTTATCAGCTCATCGAGGTCAAACCTGATGGTGGTGTGTTTGTGAACTCAATCTACACCCAGCTGCCCATCTCAGCAGGTATTTTTTTCTCTAACAGTCTGTGAGCTATAAGCTCAGAACTTCAACTCCACACCTGCTTATTTTCTTAAACTATGGAAGATAAAAGGACTGTGAGTTGTTCAGAACCTGCATGTTCACACCTCGGTTCTCTTTGGGATAGTTCCTGACTCACACAAGTGCTTTTGAAGTAGAAGTGGGAAGTTTGGTGTCATAAAGAAATGGGAGGCAGTACAAGCATAGGCAAGAGTTTAAACAGAAGCAAACAGCATTTACACTCTCCTGATTTGATCACTGTAAGGTTTACTTCCTTCTCACTGCCCAAAATTGAACACAGAAGACATCTGTTTACCTCTTTTACCTCTGTTGGTTTGTTTTGTTTTTTGTTTTTTTTAACTTACCACCCCTGTGCTCACATTTCCTCAAACAGAAATCTGATTTTTGCTCTCTCTCTCAACAACTAATGACTCTATGCATTATCTCTGACCTCCAGACCTGCTTATTTTCCCTCTCCAGTGGAGGGAGAGTTCCAATGTATGCTGTACAAGCTTAGAAACAAAAACAGAAGTGTTCTTTTTAATGCTCAGTGCCATACAGTTACAAGCACATTCTGAACTGTAAATTTTTATTTATGTTTCTGATACATTTTCATAAAGATTGGCTTTATTTCACCTCAGAATTTGCAACAATTACAACAGAAATTCAAGAATAGTATAATTATGCACTGTTTCCAGCATTCGACCTCTTTCAGAAAGTCATCATTCTGTTTTTCATCTGTAGCTAATGTCACCGTGTTCAGACCTTCGTCATTCTTCATCATCATGCAGACAAACTTTGGCGTCCACCTTGAAATCCAAATCACACCCATCATGCAAGTGTTTGTTCGACTGGATCCTATTTTCAAAGACCAGACCTGTGGTAAGTGAATGAAATATAAGAACATCTTGTTTAATATCGTTTGTCTAATACAAACAGTATAAACTGTTCACTGCTTTTCAACAGGTCTCTGTGGAAATTTCAATAATATCCAAACTGATGACTTCAAGGCCGTAAGTGGAATAATTGAAGGAACAGCAACAGCATTTGCCAACACGTGGGGAACTCAGGCTTCATGCCCTAATATCCAGCGCAGTTTTGAGAACCCTTGTGCACTCAGCATTGATAATGGTGCGTGCTGCTTAGGATTTTTTGTAGGATTTTTTTGCTCATCCCTGAGGAAAACACATCCATTGGAAAGCAAAGATAAGAGAATAAAGACTTATATACTTGGTAAAAACATACATCTGAAATCAGAAGCAAATACTCAAAATGAAAGCACTAGGCATAAGTAACAAAGTAAAGGAAGAGTCACAGAAACATAACTGAAGGAAACTGTATAGTGAAAAAAAGACGGGAGAAGGAAAGATTTGATGTAATTTCAGAACTGGCTTCATAGACCAGGGCAGTGTGGTTTTATGACTAATGAAATACAAAGAGTAATGTGCATTTGTATTGTTTGTTCTCTTCACAGAAAAATATGCTCAGCATTGGTGTGGACTACTAACGGACAGCAAAGGACCTTTTGCTGGTTGTCACTATGCAGTGAATCCCTCTGTTTACCACATGGTACTTTGTTAGACTATTTTTCCCTTTACAAATAATAGAAATAGGATCATTACAACTAGCTACCAGAAAAGGACTGTTCCAGTCATGTCTTTTGTCTTATGTGATGCCTGTGTTTTCATTTCTGTACAGCAGCACTTCCTTCTTTCAACATGTGTTTCTGTTTGTGTTGTAACATTACCTTATTTCAATTGTCAGTCTTGGCTTCAAGATCCTGACTTGCTTGCAAATGAAAAGGCAGCTATTTACTCCTGGATGGATATACACATACAGTAGAAACTGTATGTAAAGGCATGTGAAATGCTTGTTTGAATATCAGTGAATTGCTGTCTCATCAGCCTCATATCTCATTAATAACTACTTGGCAGAGAAAGTCCATTAGCTAATTATCATCATTCTGCTCTCAATGCGTTGCCAATCTTTCTTCTTACTATGAATCATCCAGGCATGGACACTGGTGAAATGATGTGTCTAGACTGCGTACTGTGAATAGAGCTTTGTATGCTATTGTGCAGCATATTTGTAAATATGGTTCAGAGGAACATGAAGCTGTTAAATGTATAATAGACTTTAAGCCCACTATTTCCCAATAGTAAAAATAATACTGACTGAATTTCCATTACCTTCATTCTCCCCTGCCAGGAAACTTAGACAGACTGGAAAGTGATAAAGCTACGTTAGTACTGTCTATGAGTGAGCATAGCTGAAGAAGGATTAGTGCATAAGACCAGAAAGATAATGTTGGTTGTTTTTTTTTTTGATTGACAGTATTACCAGTGCTGAGACTTTATTTTTCTCTGCATTCTTAGAACTGCATGTTTGACACATGTAACTGTGAAAACAGTGAGGACTGTCTGTGTGCAACTCTGTCTTCCTACGTGAGAGCTTGTGCTGCAAAAGGAATCCAGCTGCACGGATGGAGGACTGATGTCTGCTGTAAGTACTCTTAACTATCCCCTTTCCTAAGAACACACATCAATAAAAACTGCTGATCGGGGATTATTTTATATTGATTTCTAGACAAATATAGTAAGTGTTGAGGAAGGGATTTTGTTAAGTGCACTCCTGGAGGTAATTCTCTGCTCTTCTCTTAGAATCAATCCATTGCTAGCAAGAGTGAATATGAATAAATGAGAGACATAGCTTGCTTAGGAAAGAGACTGCTGATATGGAAGTGCCTCCACCTGTTTCTGTGCAACTTTGAATTTCACTACAGCTTTATGTATCACAAGTTATTATAGAGAAAATGTGACATATTAGAATAACAATACTAGTAATACTAACCAGAACACTTGCAAATGAAAGGTCTCTGAAGCTGCATGCTGGGTTCCACTGATCCAGTAGGTCTGTTTTCAGCATACCATGAGACATTCAGGGAGACATCTTGTCTCATACTTCAAAAGGTTTGGAAGTCTTGGCAATGAATGGCAGTGCCAAATGGAGATTTCTTTCCAGAATTGCATTTGAAAAAATAGTTTCTTCTTTGCATGCGTCACTTATTCCACTTGTACAGTAGCTTTTCAGGTCTAACTATGGAAGTATTCAGAAATACATTTACAAGTGGTTGAGTCTCCATCCCTGGAGGTATTCAAAGAACGGATAGATACCGTGCTCGAAGACATGGTATAGATGGACTTAGCAGTGATAGGTTAACGGTTGGACTCGATGATCTTAAGGGTCTTTTCCAACCTAAACAATTCTATGATTCTATGATTCTATGAAAGATGCAACATAGGCAGAGGTATACAGTATTGTTTACGTGTTATTTCTACTACCTATGGTTTCTTTTCCCCCACCAGAAATTACCATCTGGGATTAACAAACCTGTTCTATTTTCCTATCTCAAGCAAAATACACCACCTCATGTCCCAAATCCCTAAGCTACAGCTATGACATCTCTTCCTGTCAACCCACTTGTCGGTCTCTGAGTGAGCCTGATGTCACATGCAACATTAAGTTTGTCCCAGTTGATGGCTGCACCTGTGTAAATGGAACATACATGGATGAGAGTGGCAAATGTGTGTCTGCTAATGAATGCCCCTGCTACTACAGAGGATCTCCCATACCATTTGGAGAAGTTGTCCATGAAGATGGGCTTTCATGGTAAGTGAATCTTTTGCAAAACACTCAAGCAATACTATATGTATATTCTCATTAAAATCTGCTACATTTGAACTGGTCTCACCCTACCCTGCCTGAATTTCAATACAAATGCGCTCTCATTTTTTTTCAACTTTATTTTCAACTTTTAAGAATATTCCCCTGAGCTAGAAGACAGAGACAGGGAGCAGAATGAAGCCCCCATAACCGAAGGGAAACGGTTAACAACCTGCTACACCACTTAGACATGCACAAGTCTATGGGGCCAGATGGAATCCACCCAAGCGTACTGGGGGAGCTGGTGGAAGTGCTCACCAAGACACTTTCAATTGTTTATCAGCAGTCCTGGCTAACTGGGGAGGTCTCAGGGGACTGGAAGTTAGCAAATGTGACACCCATCTACAAGAAGGACTGGAAGGAGGATCCGGGGAACTACAGGCCTGCCAGTCTGACCTCCCCTGCTGGGGAAGGTTAGGGAGCAGGTCATCCTGAGTGCCATCACACAACAAGTACAGGACAACGAGCTGATCAGGCCTAGTCAGCATGGGTTTATGAAAGGCAGGTGCTGCTTGACTAACCTGATCTCCTTCTATGACAATGTGACCTGCTTAGTGGATGAGGGAAAGGCTGTGGATGTTGTCTACCTGGACTTCAGTAAAGCCTTAGACACCTTTTCCCACAGCATTCTCCTGGAGAAACTGGCTCCTCATGGCTTGGATGGGCATATTCTTCGCTGGGTAAAAATTGGCTGGATGGCCGGGCCCAAAGAGTTATGGCGTTAATGGAGTTAAATCCAGTTGGTGGCCAGTCATAAGTGGTGTTCCCCAGGGCTCAGTATTGGGGCCAGTTCTGTTCATATCTTTATCAATGATCTGGATGAGGGGATCGAGTGCACCCTCAGTAAGTTTGCAGATGACACCAAACTGGGTGGGAGTGTTGATGTGCTGGAGGGTAGGAAGGCTCTACAGAGGGATCTGGACAGGCTGGATCAATGGGCTGAGGCCAGTCGTATGAGGTTGAACAAGGCTAAGTGTTGGGTCCTGCACTTGGGTCACAACAACCCCATGCAACGCTACAGGCTTGGGGAGGAGTGGCTGGAGAGCTGCCCGACAGAAAAGGACCTGGGGGTGTTGGTTGACAGCCAGCTGAATATGAGCCAGCAGTGTGCCCAGGTGGCCAAGAAGGCCAATGGCATCCTGGCTTGTATCAGAAATAGTGTGGCCAGCAGGACCAGGGAGGTGACAGTGCCCCTGTACTCGGCCCTGGTGAGGCTGCACCTCGAGTACTGTGTTCAGTTTTGGGCCCCTCACTACAAGAAGGACACTGAGGTGCTGGAGCGTGTCCAAAGAAGGGCAACAAAGTTGGTGAAGGGTATAGAGCACAAGTCTTATGAGGAGCACCTGAGCAAGCTGGGTTTGTTTAGCCTGGAGAAAAGGAGGCTCAAGGGAGACCTTACTGCTCTCTATAACTACCTGAAAGGAGGGTGTAGCGAGGTCAGGGTCAGTCTTCTCTCCCAAGTAGCAAGTGATGGGATGAGAGGAAATGGCCTCAAGTTGCACCGGGGGAGGTTTAGATTGGATATTAGGAAAAACCTCTTCACTGAAAGGGTAGTCAGGCACTGGAACAGGCTGCCCAGGGAAGAGGTTGAGTCTCCACCCCTAGAGGTATTTAAAAGATGGGTAGGTGTCGTGCTTAGGGACATGGTTTAGTGGTGGACTTGGCAGTGCTAGGTTAATGGTTGGACTTGATGCTCTTAAGGGTCTTTTCCAACCTACATGATTCTATGATTCTGTATTTCCAGATTGATAAAGCAATTGTATTTAGGTGCATTTTCTCTTTAATTCCATGATTTTTCAAGCATAAAGTTGTGACAACAGCAGCAAGGAGAGATTTGATGAGAAAGTAACAAGCAGAGACCTGTATTCATTTCATATATATACTGATTTTTCCTGTTAAGCAATAATGGATATCATATGAAAGCAGCACTAGTAGTGGTATTGAGGGAAATTCTTCCCTGAGACTGCAAAACAGCATTCTGGAATTCCTTCAAAAATTCTGAAACTTGACAAGAGAGAAGTAACTCTCAATCTCAGTACATGATTTGAGAAGAAAAAAATAAAATATGTTTTTCCCTCTCTTACAGCTCTTGCATCCAGGGAAGACTGAACTGCATTGGAGCACCCAATCGAACTCCAGGTAAAAAAAAAAGTCTTCCACTTATCTTTTCCTCTGTGCCAGATTTTGGACAGAAATAGTTGATAGAATTTTTTTTTTAATGGATTTTTAAATAATAGAAGTATTTCTCATTTAGTTATAGTACAACAGTTATCATAAAAGGCAGAAAGGAACCTAGATTAATGAGAAGAGCTCTTTTTCATAAAGATTTTTTTCTGAAATACTGTGGGGTTTTTTCTGGGAATTCAGTGCTCTGAAGCGAATCTATTTAGCAGATTGAATAGGGACAGCAATCCCTACTAACTGAAATATGCGTTTTCCAAAGAATTTCTTGGTGGTTTTAATGGCTGCAGCTGTGGGATGAACCCTATGCCTTTTCTTACTGCTCTCACTTCTTTCCTTCCTCTAGTCTGTGAATCTCCCATGGTCTACTTTGACTGTAGAAACATCACTGCAGGAGCAAATGGAGCAGAATGTCAAAAAAGTTGCCAGACTCTGGATGTGCAGTGTGTAAGTATGTCATGGCTGGATGAAATGGTGCTTCTGGGTTTTGTCTGTGCTCTTTGTGCTGAAGTGAGTGAGTGATCTATCTGATCTACTCCAACTCTACAACACAGATACATTGTTCTTGTAGCAAAAGCCTAAAACAATGTTATGAAGCATTACCAATGGGACCCTTAGACCAAAATACAATAAAGGAGCATCCAATTTAATTCATAACATTAGTGTCTACCTTTCTTCAGCTACTGCAGGTAACAGTAATTAGTAGTGAAAATTTCTAGGGCCCTGCCACACATTTTACTTCTTTAGGAGAAAATTACTGGCTATGAACTGGCTAGGAGAAATCATTCTTTCTCATACCATAACACAATTGTGAACTTCGTGCACATCTAATTATATTACTCCACCTAGGTGCATGGTAGCCACGTGCCTTTTCACGAATAAGTACCATATGAGATAAACAGATTTCAATGTAACTCAACCAAACTGAAAAAATATTACTTACTTTCTTTTTAAAGCTCCATTCAATCACAAATCGCCCACTACAAAGTGCAAGGCTTCTTTGGCTAACACAGAGCAAGAATTAAGATTAACGTATTTCAAATTTCACAGAGTCTAGCAGAGCAATCAGGATTGGCATACATAAAACATTTATCTTTACAGATTTATATTCTACTAAATCAATGGCTAATAACTTCCTTTTTTTTCCATTGTCCTATAAGTACTTTGTAGTCCTCTCTCACTTAAGCTGGGCAGCAATAAGACCCTATAAAGGCATTTCATAAGACATTAATCTTCCTTTTTCTGTTGTGATTATTACATTCTGAAATTGTACCTTCCTCTTGACTTTTCCAGTATAGCACGCAATGTAGATCTGGCTGTGTGTGCCCAGCTGGGCTTGTGTTAGATAGGAATGGTGCTTGTATACCTGAAGAGGAATGTCCATGTATTCACAATGGAGCCATGTATCAGCCTGGGGAAAAGATCAACGTTGACTGTAACACCTGGTAAATATTTCCTTGGAAGTAGCATTCCTGGTTCCATCATTTGCCTTTCCAAAGATCTGAAATAGTACAGCAGTGAGGAAAGATTTGGATTGCACTTTTCATCAACTGATGGTTCTTTTAGTTTTGGATTAAACAGTATGAGCAGTTTTCCTTCTCATGTAGGCAGATGGCCAAAGTACAGAACGGGAGGAAATCTTTGGGACTACAGTGTTCATTAAGTATTATTCTATTTTGCAGTTAATGCATTCAGAGTAGTGGAACAGAACTTTGCTTTAATTCTTTACATGAAAAATGTAAAAGACTATTTTAACTCCAGAATAAATACAACATGTACCAAGGATGAGCTGCCAAAAAAAATACTGAGTTGTTGGAATATGTCTACACAAAACAGTGAGTTGTTTCATTATTAAAATGTTTTATTCTCATTCCTAGTGTATGCAAGAATAGGAAGTGGGAATGCACCAAAGATCAATGTCTGGGCACTTGTGCTGTTTATGGAGATGGTCATTATAATACCTTTGATGACAAAAGGTTCAGCTTCAATGGAAACTGTGAATACACACTAGTCCAGGTACTGATAATTAGCAATAGTAAATGAGACATAACCTTGACTGTGTCTACAAAAATAATATATTTTTAAATGTTATTCTCTACCCAGGACCACTGTGGGAAGAGTGGCACAGCCAATGGCACCTTCAGGGTTATCACTGAAAATATTCCTTGTGGCAACACTGGGACAACATGCTCAAAATCTATCAAAGTTTTCTTAGAGGTAAGAAGGTTTTGCATACAGACCAGTTTTGTTCTGTATCTGTTTAGGGCTTAGGAGAAGTCTAGATATCCATTGCTTCAAAGAAGTTGGAAAAAGATTTTAAAAAGCAAATCAACTTGTAAATTAAGCTTATATCAGATTCAAGTGACATACTTGGTAGAGCTTCCCAGCTTTCTATCTTTTCCATTTCCCACCCTATCTTATACCACTCTTGGGCAAAATACAGATCTACAGGAAAACTGTCTTTAGAAGAAATTCAGCCTATCATGTCAGAAAATTATTTTATTCTGTGCAATGTAGTTCCTCCATGACTACCAAAACACCCTTTTTTGACCTACGCCATTTAAAATACCTTTTTATCACAGTTCCAGGAACCTGAGATTTGAACTACACAGTTTTGAGTTATCGCATTTGGATTGTTTGTTTCCATTGTATAAACTATTCATAGTACTCTTACAAGCAGAAAAACATGTTTAAGAGCACAGCTGCAGCTATTGATTTAATTTCTCATCACCTTTTCCTCCTGTTTCAGGGCTATGAACTGATACTTGGTGAGGAGCATGTCAGTGTTGTAAAGAGAGGACAAAATGATGAGGTGCCATACACAGTCCGCTATATGGGTATGTACATGGTAATTGAGACCATGAGCGGACTGATCCTCATGTGGGACAAGAAAACCAGCATCTTCATCAAGCTCAGTCCTGATTTTAAGGTGCGGAACTAGCAGTTAAATGGCAATTTGCAGTCCAGATTTGGACTGGGTGTGAATTTTGTTGAGATCCTGCCAAGATCCCAAACAGGTGATGTCTCAAGCATTCCTGCAGGACATCCCATGTTGTTTTGCATTCCTCTGGTGTCTCAGGAAGCCATGTCATCATTCTGCTGCTGTTCTGAGCTCTGAAGGCAGCTTTCAGTGAAATACTATGAGTGAAAGCCTCTTGTAAAATGCTACCATGTATTTTTCAAGCATATATCTACACAGGTGATAAGGAAAATGTATTGCTGTTGTCATACTCCTTCTCTTAGCTTATGATATATAAGTACTAAAAACTGTAGTAAATGAAGAATTTGCTATCTTATTGTATACCACAGTGACATTTCAACTAGGTATATAAATTAAGTGTAATTTAGAACTAGATATACAAATTTATTTTAGTATCGTAGGTTCTTTTGCTGCCTCACCCACTGGCACTTCATAAAAATAGTAGTAATATGGAAAGTATGCACCTTAGATTCATAGAGAAACATACCATCTATTGTAGCCTATCACAGTTTTACAGATCCATAAATTTAGAAAGAGGGATATTTCTGGATGTGCAAGGAAAGTATCATTTGTTTTTATACCTGTGAGCAGTCATAACAATAAAGACTCAATGAGTAGACTATATGGCTGGACAAAGGATGAAGATGTTCAGGAACGCTAGAATGGAATGGTACCATTCTAAGAGCTGAATTTCAAGTATTCTTTCAGTCTCAGATGTTGTTTCAAGTTTTCTCACATCCGTTATTATTTTATTCACTTCCTTTTGCAGGGCCAGATCTGTGGCCTCTGTGGAAATTATGACGGCAATGGCATCAATGACTTTACTACAAGGAGTCAGTCTGTAGTCGAGAACGTCCTAGAGTTTGGAAACAGCTGGAAAGTATCCTCTACGTGTCCTGATGCTTACAGCATAAAGGACCCATGTTCTACCAACCCTTATCGAAAGTCCTGGTCAGAGAAGCAGTGTAGCATCATCAACAGCAACGTCTTTGCTGCCTGTCACTCTCAGGTATTACCAGGGCAGAAGTTTACTGTGTGAAGACTAGGTCTGTGTATTATTGAAGCTGCTATCCTTATACATTTTAACAAGCATGCTTAATTCATTAGCATGTTTCACTTTGAATTGTGTCAGGAAAACTTCAATCTGAATCCCCAATCAATGGGACAGATTTATAGTCCCTACCTGTAAAAAATAAAAGGACATTTAGTTCATAGGAAATATTGACCTATTACGAAAGAATAATAATTTCATAATTACTGTGTATGTTCTTGTAGTGTGGCTTGAATAAAAATCCTCATATACCACGTACAGAACACAAGCTCAATGAAATAATAGCACAGTAGTGAAATATCAGCATAGCCTTTATCTGACACTAAGTGCATACCAAACAATGCAGGGTAACTCTGTGCTTTTCGTATTGTCTTAGTTCTTTCCACTGGCAGAGACCTTCATTTTCAAGCGCAGTTGCCTAATATTGTTAGGGAACATGAATCTAATCTTCCACTAGGACACAAGTCTGCGTGTCTAAAAATCTGTCAATACACGATTTGGATGTATCATCTGGCATCACCTCTGGTGTTTAACAGTGTATATAAACAAAAGAAAAAGAAATTACTGATGTAGGCCTTTCTTCTGAGATATTACAATTTTAAGAAAATTACCCTAGCAAAGCTAAGAAAGAATTTAGAAGGCAGGATGTATAGTATTATATTTCTTTTTAATAACAGGTTGAACCAGCAAAATATTACCAAGCATGCGTGACAGACGCTTGTGCATGTGACACTGGAGGAGACTGTGATTGCTTTTGTACAGCAGTAGCTGCCTATGCTCAAGCATGTAGTGAAGTTGGTGTCTGCATAGCCTGGAGAACCCCATCAATCTGTCGTGAGTTTTATGTCATAAAGACGTCTTCTGAGAATGTAGTTAAATGTACAGTGCCTTGCTGGTGTCCTTGAACACACACTCTGGGTATCTTACGTATGTGCATTTTAATCTCACTGTGTAGACTTTTCACACTAAGCTGTTTTGATCTCTGATCTGAATTCTCTCAGTGCCAGGAGGCACACAAGGCGCGAACATCGTTCTTCCACTTCGATCGGTCTGCGGCTGCGTGCTCTGTAGCCAAGGGCCACAGCAGTCTTCTGTTGGTTTTTTCCTCAAGACATGACCGATCCAGTTCCATCTCCTCCTCCTCATTTCATTACTGATTTTCTCCATCTCAAAGTTGATGCTCATCGTTTCTGCAACTTTTTTTTTTTTTTTTTTCCGGGAGGAGGTAGTTGGCCTCCTGCCCAACCCCTATGACTTGGAGGGCCAGTGGTTTTTCTGTCAGGGTGGCCTTCCCTTAGGCTGCGTTGGTTCACGGCACCTTCTTCAATTTTATCCGGTGCACCCTCCAGAGAGGGAACCCCCATCCACCACCCAGGGGATGCGCCTTCTAGCCGTGCAGCCCCAGCCAAAGGAAGCTGTTTTGATGGTCACACAATTTCACCTATTCATTCACTGTTTTCAAGACTGTTCAGGCAGCATTGCAGGGATATGATGAACAGACACGAGTCAAAAAAAAGCTCTTTTTTTTTTTTTTTTTTTTTTTTACTAAATATATGCAAATTTCTGTTTCTCCTTAGCACTGTTCTGTGATTACTACAATCAACAAGGGGAATGTGAATGGCACTATAAGCCTTGTGGAGCCTCCTGTATGAAGACCTGTAGGAACCCAAGTGGAAAATGCCTCCATAATTTGCCAGGTTTAGAAGGTAAAAAGAGCTGCAAGTACCTTTAAGGGGGTACATTTTATTATATTTTTAATGGTCTTTAATGGAGAGTATTTCCCCCATCAGCTGCATTTGCACCATGTGATTCTCTTCAATGTCATTGCATCCACATGAATGGAGGCAGAGTATGGAAACTGGAGTTAAAAACATCTCTAGAACTAAGTCCTTGTGGGTGGGCTCTGCTCATGCTAGTACTCTGCATTACTTCCTAGAATTATTGAAAAAAATTAAGTAGTAAAAATTATGACCATTAAAAACAAGACCTGCAAACACATTCTGCACAAATAAAACTTCTGCTGACTGTATCTCATTCTCACCTTTTCTACCTTCTCTGTACTCTTTTCCTTCCTTCAGGCTGCTACCCTAACTGCCCACCAGACAAGCCATATTTTCATGAGGATCAGATGAAATGTGTCAGTCTCTGTGACTGTTATGATAATGAAGATGGAAAGATATATAGACGGGATGAATGTCATTTATGGTAAGACCTAACATACCAGCCTAATTCATGTACAAGGAAAAACGATCAAAACTATAGTGGGAAATTGCATGTTCCTGTTACATGACAGGACTAGTTTATGCTGCCTGTGTAAAAATAACGCCTTACTATCTACTACTAGTTTTCTTACTACATTAGTAGTAAATTTTTATGTGATTTTATGTTCTGTTGAATTTGTTCCTGATTATGTCGTAAATCCTCAGCATAAAGATACAACAAGAACAGTAAGTCCTTTATGACCAGGCTTTCCCTATTTCCCATTCCTATGGCAAGAACAATATTGTTCCAGGAGTATAGGTATCTAACAGGGGTCTACTTCCAAGGATTTTATTACATTCTTACACTGCTTGCAGTATTTAGACTCTTTCCCTTCTTAGCCTGCTTTTTAGTACAAAAGCATTGCAAGTGATAAGGAGTGAAAGTGATAAGGAGGAAAGAAAGAAAGTCTTCCTTAAGACTTCTACCTGTAGCTTTGCATAATATTTAGCTTCACTTCTATTTATAAGTTTGGGTTTAATATAAAGAAAATTTTTGTAAAATAATGGCAAAAAAAGAAGCCAACATGACCTGGACACTCAAGGAATAAACACAAATAAAATGTCCTGTCTTTTGATGCTAGTGTCTGGCAGAAAGATGACTAATAAAATTACTTCATAATCAAAAAATATGGGGTTTCTTATGTTTTTTATTTCAGTGAATGCACATCAGAAGGTTTACAGTGCAAGTTTGATGATAAAGGTAAGACAGCTAAGAAGAATTATTAAGAAAATGAAATATTGGATATTATCTTTTCATAGATGCCTGAAAATAAACTTCTTCTGAATTACAGCATGCTACTGCATTTATGAACAGAACAGCTATAAATATGGTCAACTCATCTACACCACCACAGATGGAACTGGATGGTGTTTCAGTGCAACATGTGATGTCAATGGAACAATAAACAGAAATATCTTTAAATGTGGCATTGTTACAATAACACCATTTACATTTTCTACAAGTCAGCCCACAACTACTGCTTCAGGTATGCATGAATACTCTTTAAAATAACTGAAAAAATCTCTGGAAGGGACTGAAAATTGCCTGAAAGGGAGGGTCTTTTCATCAGTTAATAGCATATAATTTTACCTGAAACTGTTGACTTCTGCTGGAGCCACCAATTCATCTGGCAACTTCAGTTGCTAAAGAAGACCTTAATCAAGGACGTAGAAGTGAGTACAGCATTTCTTACAAACTCAGTCTCCACTGTTTCACCATGGTTTTTCAAGGGAAAAAAAAAATAGAGCTTATTAATCATTGCACCCTGGAGAATATCCTCATTTCCTTGCAAACAAAATCCAGCTGTTCTAGACTAACTTCTGAAAACACAAAAGACAATTACTGAGATTTTTTAAATTATTGACCACATTAGTGCAAACTGAAGATAAGAAACCTAGCTTGAGGGAATGCTCAAGCTTTATTTAAAACTATTTAAAATTATTTATTTAAATTTATTTATTTAAAACCATTTAAACAAAGCTCTAGCTTTATTTAAAACCATTCTTTGGAACCTTTCCTGACTGTATTTAATAACCAACTCAACTGTTTCCTTCTGCTCCTGCAGTTAACTCATTATAGTGACCATGTAATTCTGAGAAATTGTGAGAAATGTTTCCACAAAATTATACAATACTACAGCAAGAACTAAATATTCAACTTTAGGTCTTCTATTAAGTAACATTCATGTGAAGCAAGTGGTATATATTCCACACAGTTATCTTCATAATGCTAAGAATATGAAAAGAAATCTTAATAAAATAAGTAGAAAATACTTATTAGATTATATATTTCATATATATATTGTATATGTATATTCTATATTATGTATTATATATAAAATATATATCTGTTAAATATATATTTTATATTTATAAATGTATTACATGTTATAATATTAAAATAATTAGAAAAGTCTTTAACCTGTAAAAATATTTTAAAGCCTGTGTGGTTACGTAGCTAAGTGTAAATAGGTACAGAGATAATACCAAGGAGAATAAAACCTTCTCTTACTTATACCGTATCAATCCTGAGATCACATTATCCTATGTATTGAAATTCCACACAAAGGATATTAGATATATTTAACTACATTTTTTTAATAAATGTCTCATAAAGTAGCACTAAAAAAATAATACAGACATGAGATCAAAACCTGCCTTAGAAATGAAATTCAAGACTGTCAAAGCAAGTTCATTAAAATACTACATTAACATACATAATATTACATAGAATATTAAAATGTATGGAAGATGAATAATTTTTTCCTGGCACTTCCTTTAATAAGAACAGACAAGACTTATATTTCTTGCTTTCAATTACAGAAACGACAACCACAAGACCAGTGACAGATGTATGTGTGAAGAATGTATGTGCATGGTCAGAATGGTATGATTCCACACAGCCTGAAAATAAAGAGGACAGTGGAGATTATGAAACATTTGAAAATCTCAGCGCTAAAGGATACAGGGTGTGTAAAAACCCAAACGGTGTTCAATGCAGAGCCAAAGAATACCCAGATACAGAAATAAACAATCTTAACCAAACGGTACAATGTAGTCAAAGCAGAGGATTAATATGCAATAACACAGACCAACAAAGTAAGCACTGCTATAATTATGAAATCAGAATATCATGCTGCAGCTACATACCATGTTCAGTAACGCAAAATACAACACCAAGAACCACGGAAGAATTCACAACAACAATTGCTGGAACATCAACACCATTTACATTACAGACAAGGATAAAACCAACAACACAAAAACAAACTGAAGTGCAAAAAACCGAAGTACCTACAATGCCACCAAAAGAAAGAGAACGCCAGACTACTCTGACAGAAACTTCAACTACAGCAAAGACATCACAAGTCTCAACAACAGGTTACCAGACCACGTCAACTCCAGCAGAAATCACCACTGTGGCAACCCAGACTCCAGCATCACCCACTACCGCCTCTACTGTCCCCGAAACAAAAATAAGTACCATCGCTGGCACCACGGTTGTCCCCAGTACCACCGCCCCTCCAACTCAAGGCACAACTATCATCACTACCACCAGCAGGGCCAGCACTGCCCAGACCTCTCCCCCTCCAAGACGAGGAACGACCATCATCACACCCACTAGCAGGCGGAGCACCACCAAGACCTCTCCGCCTCTGCCAGGTGTCACAACCACCTCCACACCAGCAACAACAGCGCCCACCTCAGTAGCCACCACCACCGCCAGCACCTCCAAGACCACAAACATCTGCCAGCCGCAATGTGCCTGGACGCAGTGGTTCAACTTGGATTCCCCTAGCCCTGGTAGAGAAAATGGAGACGTAGAGACGTTTGCAAAAATCCGAGCCGCTGGGTATGCACTGTGTGACAAGCCACAAGACATCAACTGCCGTGCTAAAGATTACCCTGATAGGAGTCTGGACAAACTGGGACAGAAATTTGAGTGCAGCCTTGACACTGGGCTTGTGTGCAGAAATAAGGATCAGATCAGAAAGTACCCCATGTGCTTTGACTATGAGGTCAAGGTGCTGTGCTGTGACCGTAAACACTGCCAGACAACATCAGCACCCCCAGGCACCACCGCAGGCTCCTCCACCACAACCTTTCCTGGAGAAACCTCCACTGTGGCAACCCAGGCTCCAACATCACTCGCTACTGCCTCCACTGTCCCCAAAACAGTCATAAGTACCACCCCTGCCACCACAGCTGTCCTCAGTACCACTGCCCCTCCAACACCAGGAACAACCATCATCAAACCCACACCAACTGTGCCCACCTCAGCCAGTAGCACTGCCAGCACCTCCAGGACAACCACAGGAAGCACCACAACGTCCACAGCCACGTCTGCTCCACAAGAAACATCCACTGTGGCAACCCAGACTCCAGCATCACCCACTACTGCCTCCACTGTCTCCAAAACAGTCATAAGTACCACCCCTGGCACCACAGCTGTCCTCAGTACCACTGCCCCACCAACACAAGGCACGACTATCATCACTACCACCAGCAGGGCCAGCACTGCCCAGACCTCTCCCCCTCCAAGACAAGGCACGACCATCATCACACCTGCACCAACTGTGCCCACCTCAGCAGCCAGCAGTACCAGCACCTCCAGGACGACCACAGGAAGCACCACAACGTCCACAGCCACGTCTGCTCCGCAAGAAACATCCACTGTGGCAACCCAGACTCCAGCATCACCCACTACCGCCTCTACTGTCCCCGAAACAAAAATAAGTACCATCGCTGGCACCGCAGTTGTCCCCAGTACCACCGCCCCTCCAACTCAAGGCACAACTATCATCACTACCACCAGCAGGGCCAGCACTGCCCAGACCTCTCCCCCTCCAAGACGAGGAACGACCATCATCACACCCACTAGCAGGCGGAGCACCACCAAGACCTCTCCGCCTCTGCCAGGTGTCACAACCACCTCCACACCAGCAACAACAGCGCCCACCTCAGTAGCCACCACCACCGCCAGCACCTCCAAGACCACAAACATCTGCCAGCCGCAATGTGCCTGGACGCAGTGGTTCAACTTGGATTCCCCTAGCCCTGGTAGAGAAAATGGAGACGTAGAGACGTTTGCAAAAATCCGAGCCGCTGGGTATGCACTGTGTGACAAGCCACAAGACATCAACTGCCGTGCTAAAGATTACCCTGATAGGAGTCTGGACAAACTGGGACAGAAATTTGAGTGCAGCCTTGACACTGGGCTTGTGTGCAGAAATAAGGATCAGATCAGAAAGTACCCCATGTGCTTTGACTATGAGGTCAAGGTGCTGTGCTGTGACCGTAAACACTGCCAGACAACATCAGCACCCCCAGGCACCACCGCAGGCTCCTCCACCACAACCTTTCCTGGAGAAACCTCCACTGTGGCAACCCAGGCTCCAACATCACTCGCTACTGCCTCCACTGTCCCCAAAACAGTCATAAGTACCACCCCTGCCACCACAGCTGTCCTCAGTACCACTGCCCCTCCAACACCAGGAACAACCATCATCAAACCCACACCAACTGTGCCCACCTCAGCCAGTAGCACTGCCAGCACCTCCAGGACAACCACAGGAAGCACCACAACGTCCACAGCCACGTCTGCTCCACAAGAAACATCCACTGTGGCAACCCAGACTCCAGCATCACCCACTACTGCCTCCACTGTCTCCAAAACAGTCATAAGTACCACCCCTGGCACCACAGCTGTCCTCAGTACCACTGCCCCACCAACACAAGGCACGACTATCATCACTACCACCAGCAGGGCCAGCACTGCCCAGACCTCTCCCCCTCCAAGACAAGGCACGACCATCATCACACCTGCACCAACTGTGCCCACCTCAGCAGCCAGCAGTACCAGCACCTCCAGGACGACCACAGGAAGCACCACAACGTCCACAGCCACGTCTGCTCCGCAAGAAACATCCACTGTGGCAACCCAGACTCCAGCATCACCCACTACCGCCTCTACTGTCCCCGAAACAAAAATAAGTACCATCGCTGGCACCGCAGTTGTCCCCAGTACCACCGCCCCTCCAACTCAAGGCACAACTATCATCACTACCACCAGCAGGGCCAGCACTGCCCAGACCTCTCCCCCTCCAAGACGAGGAACGACCATCATCACACCCACTAGCAGGCGGAGCACCACCAAGACCTCTCCGCCTCTGCCAGGTGTCACAACCACCTCCACACCAGCAACAACAGCGCCCACCTCAGTAGCCACCACCACCGCCAGCACCTCCAAGACCACAAACATCTGCCAGCCGCAATGTGCCTGGACGCAGTGGTTCAACTTGGATTCCCCTAGCCCTGGTAGAGAAAATGGAGACGTAGAGACGTTTGCAAAAATCCGAGCCGCTGGGTATGCACTGTGTGACAAGCCACAAGACATCAACTGCCGTGCTAAAGATTACCCTGATAGGAGTCTGGACAAACTGGGACAGAAATTTGAGTGCAGCCTTGACACTGGGCTTGTGTGCAGAAATAAGGATCAGATCAGAAAGTACCCCATGTGCTTTGACTATGAGGTCAAGGTGCTGTGCTGTGACCGTAAACACTGCCAGACAACATCAGCACCCCCAGGCACCACCGCAGGCTCCTCCACCACAACCTTTCCTGGAGAAACCTCCACTGTGGCAACCCAGGCTCCAACATCACTCGCTACTGCCTCCACTGTCCCCAAAACAGTCATAAGTACCACCCCTGCCACCACAGCTGTCCTCAGTACCACTGCCCCTCCAACACCAGGAACAACCATCATCAAACCCACACCAACTGTGCCCACCTCAGCCAGTAGCACTGCCAGCACCTCCAGGACAACCACAGGAAGCACCACAACGTCCACAGCCACGTCTGCTCCACAAGAAACATCCACTGTGGCAACCCAGACTCCAGCATCACCCACTACTGCCTCCACTGTCTCCAAAACAGTCATAAGTACCACCCCTGGCACCACAGCTGTCCTCAGTACCACTGCCCCACCAACACAAGGCACGACTATCATCACTACCACCAGCAGGGCCAGCACTGCCCAGACCTCTCCCCCTCCAAGACAAGGCACGACCATCATCACACCTGCACCAACTGTGCCCACCTCAGCAGCCAGCAGTACCAGCACCTCCAGGACGACCACAGGAAGCACCACAACGTCCACAGCCACGTCTGCTCCGCAAGAAACATCCACTGTGGCAACCCAGACTCCAGCATCACCCACTACCGCCTCTACTGTCCCCGAAACAAAAATAAGTACCATCGCTGGCACCGCAGTTGTCCCCAGTACCACCGCCCCTCCAACTCAAGGCACAACTATCATCACTACCACCAGCAGGGCCAGCACTGCCCAGACCTCTCCCCCTCCAAGACGAGGAACGACCATCATCACACCCACTAGCAGGCGGAGCACCACCAAGACCTCTCCGCCTCTGCCAGGTGTCACAACCACCTCCACACCAGCAACAACAGCGCCCACCTCAGTAGCCACCACCACCGCCAGCACCTCCAAGACCACAAACATCTGCCAGCCGCAATGTGCCTGGACGCAGTGGTTCAACTTGGATTCCCCTAGCCCTGGTAGAGAAAATGGAGACGTAGAGACGTTTGCAAAAATCCGAGCCGCTGGGTATGCACTGTGTGACAAGCCACAAGACATCAACTGCCGTGCTAAAGATTACCCTGATAGGAGTCTGGACAAACTGGGACAGAAATTTGAGTGCAGCCTTGACACTGGGCTTGTGTGCAGAAATAAGGATCAGATCAGAAAGTACCCCATGTGCTTTGACTATGAGGTCAAGGTGCTGTGCTGTGACCGTAAACACTGCCAGACAACATCAGCACCCCCAGGCACCACCGCAGGCTCCTCCACCACAACCTTTCCTGGAGAAACCTCCACTGTGGCAACCCAGGCTCCAACATCACTCGCTACTGCCTCCACTGTCCCCAAAACAGTCATAAGTACCACCCCTGCCACCACAGCTGTCCTCAGTACCACTGCCCCTCCAACACCAGGAACAACCATCATCAAACCCACACCAACTGTGCCCACCTCAGCCAGTAGCACTGCCAGCACCTCCAGGACAACCACAGGAAGCACCACAACGTCCACAGCCACGTCTGCTCCACAAGAAACATCCACTGTGGCAACCCAGACTCCAGCATCACCCACTACTGCCTCCACTGTCTCCAAAACAGTCATAAGTACCACCCCTGGCACCACAGCTGTCCTCAGTACCACTGCCCCACCAACACAAGGCACGACTATCATCACTACCACCAGCAGGGCCAGCACTGCCCAGACCTCTCCCCCTCCAAGACAAGGCACGACCATCATCACACCTGCACCAACTGTGCCCACCTCAGCAGCCAGCAGTACCAGCACCTCCAGGACGACCACAGGAAGCACCACAACGTCCACAGCCACGTCTGCTCCGCGAGAAACATCCACTGTGGCAACCCAGACTCCAGCATCACCCACTACCGCCTCTACTGTCCCCGAAACAAAAATAAGTACCATCGCTGGCACCGCAGTTGTCCCCAGTACCACTGCCCCTCCAACACCAGGAACAACCATCATCAAACCCACACCAACTGTGCCCACCTCAGCCAGTAGCACTGCCAGCACCTCCAGGACAACCACAGGAAGCACCACAATGTCCACAGCCACATCTGCTCCAGCAGGACCATCCACTGTGGCAACCCAGACTCCAACATCACCCACTACTGCCTTCAGTCTCCCTCACTCAGGAATTACAAGCACCATATATATTCTTCCAACATCTGTTTCTTCTACTGGACAAACTACTGCCACCGCTGTTTTCGCCACAAGTTTCACTACCACAAGGAGCCCAGGTATGCCATTGTCTACCTTATGAAAGGTTACAAACAGCTATTTCAGTAGAACAACATTGGTATCATTGTGTCCCATGCCTTCTTCCACCATTATCCCTATTTCTTCCAACACTTAAATAACTTTTTCTTTCCCTCTGCTACTAGTATCTGTGTTAGACATGTGTGTGAGTGGACCCTATAGGTTGATATTACTTATCCTGAGCTCGGGGGAGATAGTGGTGACTTTGAAACTTTTGAAAACATTTGAGCTAAATGTCATAATAATTGCCAAATCCCAAATGATATTTAGTGTAGAGCTAAAAGATTTCAACAATCTCCACTTAGCAGTAGGTCAAATAGTTGAATGCAACAAAAACTTTGGCTTGATTTGCCGGAATGTTGAACAGTCCTCTCCAATATGTTAAAATTATGAGTACAAAATCTTGTGATGCAAACTAAAGTATATGTCTTGTGCTCAACAGTAGCTACAACTGGTACATCACAATCAAGTCATGTCACAACAAGCACTTCTGCAATCTTCAGTTCTTCCCCCAGCACACCTGTCACAACAGAAGCAAGTACATATGTTACATCAAGACAAACAACTCCATGTTTTTGTCATGTGTTTGGTAATTTTTTTTCTCCTGGTAAGTGTCTTATTTTATGGTTATAAAAATTTTCATAAGCAATATAAACCCTTAATACTCTATTCAATTAAATATAACCACACAAAATCACCTAAACATAGAACTTTCTATACATGAATACACTTTATATTTTCACAATATTTTCTTGGGGTTTTTTTCCTAAGTATTTTCATTGGTTTTTTAATTTCTCCTCCAATTTTTCTCTACAGGGGAAGTGGTATACAGCATAACAGATAGGGCTGGCTGTAATTTTTATGCACTTTGCAGCAAGGAATGTGGAATTGACCCATTTCAGGGGCCATGTCCTTCGACAACTCCTTTCACTCCAGTCACCTCAGTAACGACAACACAAGCCACCTCATCCACAGAACGTGGATTTTCTTCTGTCTCACCAATTACAGCAACATCCCTCACAACTTCAGTAGAAGCAAACTGTACTGATGTCAGTCCTCCACGAAAGGTGGTTCCCCTCATTATTTTCTAATATATCATCATTGCAAAATCAGCCCAATTTCTGCCCTTTAATAATGGATTCAAATCAACTTGTATGTATTTCAATAACAAAGTTGGTCCTGTTACAAATGATGTGATAGCGCACAATTCTTCAATGTGGCATTACCAGGCTTTTAAGTAATCTGGAGATGGAAAAGCTCACTAATACCATAGCAGAGACTTTTTTTAATAAAAGACATTTAAATGTCATAGAAATAAGTAGACCAGCTATGAAAGTGTTAAAATGTCATTCCTTCTACACAAAAGAAAATTCTGCCCGCTCTTAAGGCCTGAAATCACATACTAAGAAAACTCTAATCTGAACTCCCTACCAATTTTGAGAGTCTATTTCAAGGTGACTTGGAACAACTAGGGTGAGAGAGCACCTAAGAAGAAATCATTTATGTATTTTCAGCCTGGAGAGAACTGGATAAGCGAATGCCAGAAGTGTGTCTGTGACCCCCTCACTACCACCACCCAATGCGAGCCGCTCCTATGCCAGTCATCAACTTGTGACTTAGGATTTGCTTCCAAGACTGTACTACCAGTAAAAGACCCATGTTGTCCTGAATTTGTATGCGGTAAGTATTGAAAATATATATATACACACCAGGCTACACACTCTGGTAAATTACATTTGCACTTCTGTTAATATCTAAGCAAGTTCTTCATGTATCACAAAACCAGCAATACCTTCCTTAAATTGTTCTGGCTCAGGGAACACGCATCAGTTTTTGGCTAAATATGCATTACAAGTTTATTTAAAACCAAAATGTTATTTTCAATGATGTTTGCTGAGAGAATTGGAATGGGTGGGAGAGCAGGATAATACTTTGAACGTTCAAGTGGTCTGTGTAGCTCAACTATCTCTGTATCTGTAATCATAAATGTTCTTAATGCATTTTATTTAATGTTATTAAGGGAATATTGGAGCACATCAGAATTAGCCTAAGTGTGGCTAAACTAAGATGCATAAACATAAGAATAAGCCAGCAAAAATCTTAACAGTTAACTACAAAAGCAAGTTACACGAAGCAATAATACAAAGTGAATTGCAATCAGTAACCGAATTGTCGATGTATGAAAAATAATTATACTTACACTGTTGAATGTTCACGAAAATTTAAAAATCTGATAGTTATATATGTTTATTTATATACATAAATTTTTATGTACGTATATTTTTATACACATATATTTACACAAAAGAATACAAAGAAAAGGGTAGCCATAAATTAAGCCCAAAACAGGAAGATCAGAACAAAGGAACTGCCAAGTTTGAAGTTGTTCTGTGAAAGACATGAATGGGCTCTGCCATGCTATCAAATTATTTATATAACCACGGTAAGAATACCTTTTTTCCACTCAGAGTCAATCTTCCATCCACGCCATGTTCAGAGAGGTCATAAGGAATCAATAACAAAGGCATCTTTGAAGGTTACTGGACTTCTAGGGTTCAAAGAGGAAACAACTAATTTAATTTGAAGTGAACCTGATATCGAAAGGGCAAAAAGGGGATTTTTCATGTAGAGCTCAAGTTTGAAGCCATTCTTCCTCAACTCTTCTAGCTGATTTCAAAGATGAAACTTTACTTCAACATCCAGCTATACTAAATATGAGGTGTAAGCATGCAGGGAGGATTGAATTCAAGTTTTCCATAATCTCTGTGTTACTAACAAACCTTGATAACATCTTGACTTCTCAGGAAGTCTCACAATTTGAGTTTACATTGGAATTGTTTTTTTGTTTGTTTTTCAGAACCAATACGTGACATCTGTGTCATTAATGGTACAACGTATGGGGTGAGAATGTTATACTTATAGTGGTATATTGCTGGAAGTGAAAAGTATACTCTTTCTACTAAAATAAGCCTTTGAGAAAGTTCTTTTCCCAGTACATGCTGTTTTATCTCTAGTCCTTAACCAGAAGTGTTCTTTTTTTTTTCTAATGTCAAAACCAAAATTGTCACAGAACAGTTCCTCAACATGTAGCATAAAACAAGAGTGTGCCATTTTTAGTGATGTACTTTCTTTTTAAGCTCTCTCCCACTTCTGGAATTAATGAATTTTCCAAACGAGCTGATGAATAGCCCAAACTCAATGATTCTTTGAAATAAGCCCAGAGAACCTTCAAAAATAAAGCTAAGATTTTTTGCTTTAATCTTTTGCTAAAATTTGTACTTAGGTTATTTAGTCAGAATTCAAACATTAGCACTGGAGCCTTTTGGGGATACGTTTCAGAAAGACTAAAATCCATTTGTAAATTTGTATCTCTGCTTATGTATTTGCATATGTATCCAATTATTTTAATCACCATTTGTAAATTATAATTGTTTTATAACCACTGAATATGACTTACAGGGAAAAAAAATTCTTAAATGGAGCATTGAAAAGCTGGTAAATTAATGAGGCAGTACAAACCAGTCTTACCTGTATTTTATTGATTTACTTTTCTCTTTTGTATTGCTTCATTCAGTTTCATCCTAATGTGTGTTTTCTTGCAAGGCATAAAGGCAAACAACTTTATTATGTTCGAAGAGAGTTGAACAACTCAGTCGCACTTGCATTTCAACAACCTTAATGGTTCTCAGCAATGCTTTCAACTCTGTCTATACTATATATATATATATTTATATATATATACACACACATAAAAATATAAACTTTATCCATTTAAATTTTTTTTTCTGTCTTTCAGGTTGGAATGTCAACAGTAATCAATTCATGTATGAATTGTACCTGCAGTTCTGAGAAAGATCCATTGAGTAACACAAATATTGTGCATTGTGAAAGAGTCCAATGTGAAACATCTTGCCCACTGGTGAGTTCGGATTCTCTAGGCTGCCCAGTCAGCCTGCAATTACAGGAAGACTGGAATTCTCCATCGCCAGCTCAACATACTTTCTCTTTCATCTCCTTGTGAGTAGGGTCATCAATATATGCCTAACGATGGAGAGTGCTGTGGGAAGTGTATTGAGGTAGCTTGCAAAATCAAACTAAGTAACGACACTGTTGTGTTGCTCGATGTAAGTATTCCTTTCATTTTCAGACCTGTGTATTAGCCAATACAGGCTAGAACAGCTAGGAACCAACTCATGTCCCTTACTAGTAAATACCTAATTAACACTGAAATTACTCTGAAAAAAATATACCATTTTTCTGAATTGAACACTTACTTACTTGGAATAACTAGTTCTTGATATGTGTGGTTAACTGGGCAATGGTTTCTAATTTGTGGTCTGAGCATTCAGATCCAGGATTTAAACTTTCAAGCTAGCCATAGTTTGCAAAATTTTGCTTTTGCCACTTGAAAGAAGTTCAGAAGCATCTGAGAATCTTTGAGGTGTGAGTACTTAATTATCTCAGACATTTTTGAAGTAATCATACTATACCTGATCACAATGAAAAAAAAAAATTGTTTTATTTTCTTATAAAATCTTAGATTGATGAGATCATGCCACTCGATCATTGCAGCCATTACAAATGTGAAAAAATTGAAGACCAATTTGTTGCAGTCCAAACTAAAAAAATATGCCCCGAGTACAACCCAGGAGAGTGCGATCCTGTAAGTTTTAATCATTTTTTCATTGATTAAATGACATTTAAAAGAACAAGGGGGGGGGGGCAAGGAAGAATACAACAAATCACTTTCACTAAAGTTGCAGGAATGTCTTAAGAATGAAATCAATCTTGCTGTAACATTAGTGATAAGAAAAGCTTTGTATTTTTATATGAGTCTACAAGGATTCAAGACTTCTGTGGTGGGGACAGTAAGTAAGTCATCCATGGTTTCATTCAGTGTTCATCACAGAGGAGCCTTCTGCCCAGTGTCAGTAATGCTAACTCATATACTTACTCATGATTGTCATCTGTGCATTAATACAAATCCTCCTTATTTACTTCTGCAAAGGATGAAGCAGAGACTACTCCCGATGGCTGCTGCAAAATATGTAAACGTAAGTAATGCTGTGTTCATGTTTTCTCCTTGAGAAGTGCTGTATTCAACTTCTAACTATCATCGCATGAATGGAAGGATTCTTCACTCCCCCAGTTTTCACTTATTCTATTTATCAAGACCCTGTGTTTCACTATTTATTCAGAAGGAAAAAGCAAATTTGTTTTCCTGATGCTGAATAATAGTGCAACTCAAGCCACCAATGCTCAAGCGTCTGCATTATCTTCCAAAGACATAGTATAGCTGAGATCAAAGAATAACCTGAAAACTCCAGATACGTTATGCAGTATCCCCCCCACTACTGTCACATACCGCAGTCTCAATAATCAGACATCGTGCACTTTGAAATTGTTTTGGCATTCATTTAGTTCTGAACTAGAGATTTGAAGTACATGTTTTTTCCCCTATTCTTGTGCAGCTACAAACTGCAAACCTTACAGCAAGAAAACTGTGATCCACCACGGTGACTGTGAATCTTCTGAACCTGTTGAGCTGGCATATTGTGAAGGAACTTGTCCTGGCTCCTCAGTGTAAGATCCAAAAACTTAACTTAGTATCTCTATGGCTTCATTTACACTTGCAGTCTGTCAAGTTAATCGATCACCGAAGCGCACTGAGGGAGCTGGTGGAAGTGCTCACCAAGACACTTTCAACCATTTATCAGCAGTCCTGGCTAACTGGGGAGGTCTCAGGGGACTGGAAGTTAGCAAATGTGACGCCCATCTACAAGAAGGACTGGAAGGAGGATCCGGGGAACTACAGGCCTGCCAGTCTGACCTCCCCTGCTGGGGAAGGTTAGGGAGCAGGTCATCCTGAGTGCCATCACACAACAAGTACAGGACAACGAGCTGATCAGGCCTAGTCAGCATGGGTTTATGAAAGGCAGGTGCTACTTGACTAACCTGATCTCCTTCTATGACAATGTGACCTGCTTAGTGGATGAGGGAAAGGCTGTGGATGTTGTCTACCTGGACTTTAGTAAAGCCTTAGACACCTTTTCCCACAGCATTCTCCTGGAGAAACTGGCTGCTCATGGCTTGGATGGGCATATTCTTCGCTGGGTAAAAATTGGCTGGATGGCCGAGCCCAAAGAGTTATGGTGTTAATGGAGTTAAATCCAGTTGGTGGCCAGTCATAAGTGGTGTTCCCCAGGGCTCAGTGTTGGGGCCAGTTCTGTTTAATATCTTTATTAATGATCTGGATGAGGGGATCGAGTGCACCCTCAGTAAGTTTGCAGATGACACCAAACTGGGTGGGAGTGTTGATGTGCTGGAGGGTAGGAAGGCTCTACAGAGGGATCTGGACAGGCTGGATCAATGGGCTGAGGCCAGTCGTATGAGGTTCAACAAGGCTAAGTGTTGGGTCCTGCACTTGGGTCACAACAACCCCATGCAACGCTACAGGCTTGGGGAGGAGTGGCTGGAGAGCTGCCCGACAGAAAAGGACCTGGGGGTGTTGGTTGACAGCCAGCTGAATATGAGCCAGCAGTGTGCCCAGGTGGCCAAGAAGGCCAATGGCATCCTGGCTTGTATCAGAAATAGTGTGGCCAGCAGGACCAGGGAGGTGACAGTGCCCCTGTACTCGGCCCTGGTGAGGCCGCACCTCGAGTACTGTGTTCAGTTTTGGGCCCCTCACTACAAGAAGGACACTGAGGTGCTGGAGCGTGTCCAGAGAAGGGCAACAAAGTTGGTGAAGGGTATAGAGCACAAGTCTTATGAGGAGCACCTGAGCAAGCTGGGTTTGTTTAGCCTGGAGAAAAGGAGGCTCAAGGGAGACCTTACTGCTCTCTATAACTACCTGAAAGGAGGGTGTAGCGAGGTCAGGGTCAGTCTTCTCTCCCAAGTAGCAAGTGATGGGATGAGAGGAAATGGCCTCAAGTTGCACCGGGGGAGGTTTAGATTGGATATTAGGAAAAACCTCTTCACTGAAAGGGTAGTCAGGCACTGGAACAGGCTGCCCAGGGAAGAGGTTGAGTCTCCACCCCTAGAGGTATTTAAAAGATGGGTAGATGTGGTGCTTAGGGACATGGTTTAGTGGTGGACTTGGCAGTGCTAGGTTAATGGTTGGACTTGATGCTCTTAAGGGCCTTTTCCAACCTACATGATTCTATGATTACAGAATAGCAACAAAGTTAATGTGTTTATGTGATTCCATTGAGCAGAATCAGACTCAAAGGAAGCAAGAACAGTTTCACTATTGAAGAGATAGGTAATTAAAATCACATTCATAGGTGTGTGTGCGGGAGGGAGGAAGAGAGGATGTAAAAAAAAAAAAAAAAATACACCCCCAAAACAAAAGTCACTGTGGGGGGGTTCTGTGTATCAGTTTTTAATGAGAAATATTTTCTTTTCCTGGTGGAACACAGGTATTCTCTTGAAGCAAACCAGATGCAACATGAGTGTAGTTGCTGCCAGGAGTCCAGCAGCCAAACAAGGGAGGTGACCCTGACCTGCCAAAATGGAACAAGCATAAATTATAACTATGTCTATGTGGAACAATGCCAGTGTATGAATGCATGCACTTCGAAAACCTCTGCAGCATATAGTTCCCAACAGAAAAAATCTTCAGCATATGGTTCCCCATAGAAAAATCAGCAGAAGAAAGAGATGATCATTGCAAAAAGAAAGCAGAGACCCTAGGGAAGCTGGACTCATGCTTTCTGTGGAATTGTGCTCCTTCTTTAACAGATCTTACTTCAGTTTCTGTTATCACCTTTTCTCATTTGTTACTTGTAAAACAAAACAAAAAAAAAAAGTCAAATAATTAAATCTTGGGTTTTGTTTTGTTTTTAAGTGATACCATATTGAAGGGTAGAAATAGATGACTGCGTAAAATACCTTTGTGTAAATTATGGAAATATGCAAATATGTTTCCATTCGATCACAAAATTGACATTTTGGAAAAAAGGTTTAAGGGGTCTCTAAAAAAACAAAACCAGGAAACATTGTAGCTACATTGCATTTAACTCTTGTGCCTAGAGAAAGATTTATTGCGTATCATTTTTATGGATGTAATGGTCCTAACACACAGCACAGTGACAGGGAGAAGACTGTTTTCCTATTCATTTTATCTCTTACTTAATCAATAAAACTTTCAGCATTTTTCAATTTTGGTGACTGGTGACTATTCGACACTCGTCTTCATTATCTAAATGACGGAGAGTCCAATGGCATCAGGGAGTTTTCTCTAACTCGGATGGGTATATTCTCTAGCAGCCTTTGGGAATGAAGGCACTCTCAAAACCCTTTTCCTGGATGAGGTTAAATTCCCTCACCCAGGTCTAAATAACTCTGCTCACTGGCATAAAAGGTACAGAGATAAAAAAAACCCTCTCATTTGCTCGCTATATTCTAGTTGCCAGAATGGTGGGATAACAGGCAGGCTGTAATTTGTTTTCACTGCAATTAGTGGAGATGTCCAGAAGACAAGTATAAAAAAAAAAAAGGAGGAAGGGAAAACTTTATTCATCACTACCATTTCATGTTCTAGATCCAAAGGTATCTGGCCTTAGAAATCAGCACTTGCTTCTTCAGTTGAAGAAACAAATCTGCATATAAATGAAAGCTCTAATTAGTTGAAGAATACTTAAGGTGAAGTCAATGAACTTAGTAAAATCAGAAAATTCTCCTGCCCGTAATTTTAACAATATTCACAAATAAGTTCAGGATATGTTTTTAAACTGTGCATTTTTTTCCTGTCCTATCTAAAAGATTTTGATTGGATTTACACTAGTGAGAAAATTGGCTGCCTTTTCCCACACTAGCTCATCATGTTTACCTGAACTGTTTGGAGCATTTACCTTATCAGCAGCTGTTATAATACAAAGCCTGAAATCTGCCCTGAAGGCTTGGCTGAAAAATAAAGGAGGAACTGTTTGATCAAATAATTGCACATTTTATACACGCTTATTTAGAAGCGAAATTCAATCCCTGAATGAAATCAGCAGAGCCCTATCTATTGGCCTTCACAGGCATGACCTGATATCATATTAGGGTTAACCAGTGGGGAGAAGTAGGCAGGTTTGTAAACTTCGCATTTTACTGCTGAACTCCATTCATCTCTCAACTACCCCCGGTTTGCCCGTCCCACAGCAGCAGGTACGCAGGCTCCCCCCAGGGTTACCAGCTGTGACAGTGGAACAGACAGCTGTACCACTCACTCCCTGCACCTCCTCTGACCCAGTAATAAGCCACTTTTCGTTGGGAACCTGGGCTGAAGGCAGACCAGCTGCGCACCACCACTTTTACAATTTCACCACTGCATCCTCAGACCCTGAGCACCAGGTATCGCTATGAGGAGACATCCAAACAGTCCTGAACGGAGTGACCAGTGGGTCAAGCAGTTTGACAGCGTCAACATAGCTTCCCAGGTTTCTGGCTTCCAGAGGGTTTAGCACTTTGGGCATAGCACCACAAGAACAGAGAGGGCCTGATGGGATCTAGACCTCTACTGCAGAGAGAATCTGGGATCTAGAACTGTACTGCAGTGAAAAAACAGTGCTGCTGGCTTTAGGAGGGCTTCCTATGTGAGAGGTATTTGCGTATGCCAGCCGTGTTAGGCCTGGTGTTATAATGGAGAGCTAGCAATATTAATCCAACCTAGACAAATTGATGCCTGCAGAGCTGATGGGTCAGGGTGCAGAGTGCAAACACCCAGTGACACTTATGTAACATAAAACAAATGGCTGTAAACACTTCTAAAGTTGGCTTTGAGTTCAGACTGAAGCCAATGAAATCTGCATCCTTTTCCCTCCTCCTCCCTAACTCCCTAGTCTTTATATTGAGTATTTAGTACCATGTTCACCAGTTCAAAGCTTCCCTAACATTTTCTGGTCTGTAGGTTTTCCTCAACTATTTGAAGCACTGTATTAACATGTTAGCAGTATGTTCCAGTTCAAGTCTTAAGCTGCCCTCTAACGGTCGTTATTTGCTTCTCTAGAGAAAACTAAACCAGGAACTTTTCCCTTAATTCTACTGGAAACATTCAGCCTTGCAGAGCGTGTTCATCCATCAGAGATCAATTGTATTAGCATGTAAAATTATTTCTTGATTTTAAATTCCCAAATTATGGAAGATGTAGAGGCTATTTCTCAAAGCTGAACACCACATTATTTCCACGTAGCTGACTGGTTACCCACAAGTTTAATTTGAAGATATCATTGCAATCAATAGTGTTCATGAAAAAAAAAAAAACAACCCAAAAAAAACCAAAACAACAATCAGCACCACAATTCACTGCTTAGAAGAGATAATCTTGATTTTTTTTGGTTTAGGGTTGTTTTGTTTTTTGGTTGGTTTTTTTTGTTTGTTTGTTTGTTTTTGGTTTTGTTTTGTTTTGTTTTGTTTTTTTGCTTTGAAAACCAGCCCACTGCAAAATGCTAGAAACCACTGAATTTTCTCTGTTCTCCTTAAAATACAGCTTCCATTTTTTTTTTTTTTTTTAAGGGAAATCTATTTTTGTACCTTTTTTCTCTCAAGCCTACACAGAAGAAAACCCAGAGGATTTGCACTTTAAGTAAACAGGATTGAGGAGGAGACAAACGTAGATTTCTCTTTGGAACAAATGCTATACTACAATTACAAGTCCAAGGAACCTCTAGTAATTACTTTAAAGCAGAGAAATTAGCTAAATAGGAAAACATGAATACAAACATTTGTTTGATATACAAGATGTTACCATTTATGTTAAAATATATCTAGCTATTGTGTACTATACCAAGCTCCTTAGAACTAGAAATGATAAAATGCATCTACGCCTTAATTTTATAGCAAAATTTCCAAATATGTTAAAATGTACAATCATAGCAGCAAAATAATTTCAGTTATAGAACTACAGATTAATAAATAATATTTAAAACAAGAAACAGTATATAATATAAAATGAATCCTCAGCTCTTTCCTGTCATTTCCGTGGGGTATCAAATTAATCAGAAAGTGCTGTCTTTTCATCCTATGATATTTACCATAATTAAATACACCGATGCTTCACTAAAAATTACCATAGAAAAGCATTTACCTACATCAGGAAACGGAACACTCACTTTTCTATTCCACTAACTAGTCAATTACAGGGGCCACTGCATTAGGGAATGTTATGTAGTAATACGCATATACATGGTGAAACTACCCAGTTAGTGCATTTTATTGATGCCTTTTAAACAAATCTGTCAACCATACTGAGAATCTTAAACAGCTTATTGAATAACATGTCCCATTAGCAAATAATTTACAGGTTTTATTGTCTGATGATCTACACTGGGCAAATATGAAGGTTATGCTGTTGTTCTGTAAAAGTCGGTGCATTTGCGGAACTGTACTTAACCACATGAAAGACATTTGTTAATATATACATTCATCAGTTGGAGGACAGAATTTAATATCACTGAACAAACTAAATTGGGTAAGATATGTGTACAACATTCACGTGCAGGGCCCTTTACCTCCCAATCCAAACTAATGACTTATGCTTGCTCTAGGCTTTCCAAAACAGAAAATACTAACAACATTCAATCAGGTGGAGGACTGGAAAATAGCCGAATAGACTAAAAGTAATTTGAAAGATTAGATGAAACCAATTATCCTGTAAACTGGGAAACAACAGCTCCAAATTATTTTGGTTAATAAAGAATAGTAAGTCCCTATTTATCACTCTTTCCCTAAGTCTTAAGCAAATTTTGAAAAATTTGCATGATATAGAAATACTGAAAAAGATAAATACTTCCCCCTTTATGCCAACACTTCTCTTTCCTCCTCACCTTTCAGTGTAACTTTCCCTGTTTCCTCTTCTTTTGAAACAGCACCTCCAGGCAGTGATTTAAGGAGCTTGATTTTGGCTTCTGACTTTCATTCACCTCCCTTACCTCCCTTCCTCTATTGATATTTGATAGCACTATGCATGTTTTTAATACAATAACATTATGTCTAGGGAGTCTGATGTGTTCATTTACACCACCTACTTGTCTCCCAACAACACATGGAGTTTCTGCATTGTTAATTTTGCCACCACACACAATGCAATTCCATCTGTTGAGAGAGCAGAGGTTCTGTTCTCTAAGAGGTAACATGCTTCTGGGCAATGAGTTATACCAGAACATTTTTATGGATACCTTTACTTTTGTATCTCCTGTTTTCACACTTTCATTTCCTGATCCTCAAGATTATGTTGCTAACAGGAGGATAAGTCTCTGATTTGGCTTATTAGGCTCCCCAAATACTGTGCCAGTAGCTAAGAGAAGTACATAAAGTTCACTTACTGTAATCCTGAAAATAGGAGGTATGTGCAGAAGGGCTTGCCTGATGTATGAGTATCATACAGAGCCCTAACATTTTCATGATTTTGGAGACCTAGAACTTTATAAGGAGTTGGCTACAAAGTAAAGAATACCTCCTTTCTACATAGTGTCAGAAGGGACCATTAAAACACCATATGCTGACCTTCTTTAAATGACCAATCATACTCCATTTATTTTTGTTACAAAAATCATAGATACGCTAGCTTGGAATCTACAAATTAAGATATTGCAGATCTTGAATCCATTTTTACTCATTCCCCTTTCTAAAGCCTCTGCCTTTTCCTCTCTAGAGAAGCAAAAGATTCTTAATTGGATTTTGCCTCCAGTAGAAAAGGATTGAGAATTTCTTTTGCATAAGCTTCCTTCACCCCATCCAACCCAACTCACATAATAGCACGATCGTTTTTATTTAAAACGTAAAAGTGGCAAAGAAACAAAAATGCTGTGTTCTAACATCAAGTATCACAGCAACTTTGTGGTTGTTTATGCAGAGATAGTCACAACATAGTCCTTACGGTCATGCCGTTTGCCAACGGCTAACTATACCACAACACTAAAGTAATTAAGCTCCCCTGATTTTCCCAGCTGCTTTCACTGTTTGTTTTGTTGCCCCCACTAAGGAGAGCAGTAATGGATCACCTTCAATATAAAAATATTCAGATTAGCTCAACAGGCTGAACCATTTCTGAGGTACATTTTAGCACTTCTGCTATATTTCAATAGTGAAGATACAGATCATGTTCAATTCTTTTGAAACATTCACTTGATATGAAGGCTGAGTCCTGGTCCTCAGGTTCTGTATCACATGAATTTAAGTCCTGAAGTACGCCAGAAAGTATTTAGATGCTTCTTAATTCCATGCTGTGTGAACATGCTGAAACTTTAAGAGACACATAAACCATCCTACCATTTCTTTTGAAAAAGAAATGTGCTTCAGAGAGGTTATTAGGTTTGTCTTACCAGCTGTTTCAATGTAAGTATTTATCATTTTAAAGTATTCCCATAATACTCCGTGTCATAAAAGAAAAATAAAATCATCATTTCTTTTGGCATCATCCTGCTAAAGTTTTCTTATTCAGACACCCACATTTTAGTAGTTTCAAGTGACCTTTTTCAAATGGACAAAAAATAGCACTTGAAAAATATGTTACTTAGGATGAAAAGGGAAAAAGTTCTCAATCCTCCTGCTACAGGCCACATGCTGATTTTTAATTTGAGCTGGGAAAAAAAAAAAAAAAAAAAAATCTCCCTTCACACCTTCTTCTTACCAGTACTATAAAAAACCCCAAGCAGGTACCTTGGAGGGTTATCTTCTGTGCAACAATCTCAGTACCAGTTTCTGCCAGCAGCAGCAGACAGGTTAGAATAACTGATAGCCTATTCCTCTTAGAAGGACTCGAATCAAATTGGAAGATCCAAATGAAGGTATAACTATAGCTTTATATGCATCGTCAATTAACAATCAAGGAAATGCAGAGTTGATGAATAAAAGACATCTGAAAATATAACAATAACCCAAAGCCTCTCACACTCCAGTCCTTACCATGTGACCTGTAATGAAGCAGAGCCTCATCTAAACCATTGAATTCAGTGAAAATATTCCTGCTGATACCAGGAGGCTTTGAATCAAACCTCGCGTTTATGGAAAAAAGCAGATAATGTTTTTTAAATTATGTTAAGTACCTCACTCATGAAACTGCAGCCTTATTCTTATGACTGTAATGATTGGGTTTGCTAGTCACCTGCTATGAGGAGAGTTTCTTTTTAAACACTTCTCACACTTGTCAGAAGCATTGCCAATGGTAATTCATTTCTTGCCTGCAGATACCTCTCTTCACAAGAGAAGGTTCAAGCACACATTACAGAACACTGAAACCTGTTTCCCTCCTCTCTCCAACTAGGCTAACTGTGTTTTTCTAAGAGAATATACTATTCGCCCCATACTTCAAGATGCAAGTGTATTCATGGAGAACATTAGTGCTGTGAGATAGCCCACTCTTGGTACCATACTTAAGAGCAAGGTAACATGAAACGGGAGGACATGAGAAATCCCTTGCCGATTGTGCACATAGATAGTATAACAACTCAAAATGGGGCACACAATGTAAGAACTTCTAAGCTGTACATGAACCTGCCCTTTCTAATCAATCAGAAATTTTAATGGTATTCAATAAAATTTAAATTTACACTTTGTAAAAAATAACTTAAGTAGTAATTTTCTTCATAATACTTAGGATATTTAGGATGAAGAAAATTATTACTGAAAGAAACCGAAATATTTTAACACCTCACCACTGTAGAAAACACTTGAAGTGAAAAGATGAAAAAATAGCACACACACACACACACACAATTCTTTAAGAGTTTCTCTGTATTTTCTAACACCATTTGTAAGTTAATGGGAGTTACGAACTTACTACAAAGTTCTATGCCATTAAAACCATATTGTTACAGCCTTTTATGTTTTGTATTTTCTTCAGTAGTGCTATGGCTGTGCTGGAACTGCGCATCTGATTTCCAGTGTTGCAAATTCATTAGAAGTAGGACAAATGTATGAATCAACCTCCCTTTATAAAGCTCAAAACCTAGACACCTTAAAGTTGGGGAGCTAAACTGATACTATTCTCAGCTGTCTGGATTTCTAGCTTCTCAAAGATTTATTCCAAGCATAGCTGTATTGTTTGAAACTATATAAAGTATCTTCTGGACTCGCAGAGCTACCATCCAACCATGAAGTGAAACTGAAATTGTTGCCAGTTTATTTACACATCACATTAAAATAAAAAATAATAATCTTGTGATAACAAGCAAGCTTGTTAATTCAAACTGTGCCATTTGAGAACAGAATAAATTCCATTTTATAAAGGGAATTACATTTAGTGAGCTGGCTCTAAATAAAAGCTACTATCATAGACTATCTCAGGTTGGAAGGGACCCATAAGGACCACTGAGTTCAACTCCCTGCTCCTTGCAGGACTACCTGAAACTAAATCATATGACTAAGAGCGTCATCCAGACACTCCTTGAACTCTGACAGGCTTGGTGCCCTGACCACTTCCCTGGGGAGCCTGTTCCAGGGACTGACCACCCCCTCAGCGAGGAACCTTTTCCTAATATCCAACCTGAACTTCCCCTGATGCAGCTTCCTTCCATTTCCTCATGTCCTATTGCTAGTCACCAGAGAGAGGAGATCACCACCTCCCCCCTGCTGCCCCCTTTGAGGAAGTTGTAGACTGCAATGAGGTCACCCCTCAGACTTCTCTTCTCCAAGCTGAACAAGCCAAGTGATCTCAGCCACTCCTCATAAGTCTTGCCCTCAAGACCTGTCACCATCTTGGTCACCCTCCTTGGACACACTCTAATTGTTTGATGTCCTTCTTGTATTGAGGTGCCCAAAACTGCACACAGTCCTGCACACAGTTGAGATGGGGCCACACCAGTCTAGTGCAGAGTAGGACAATCACCTCCCTTGACCAGCTAGCTATGCTGTGCTTGATGAACCCCAGGACATAGTTGGACCTTCTGGCTGCCAGGGCAGACTGTTGACTCATATTCAACTTGCCATCCACCCAAACGCCCAGGATCTCTTTCTGCTGGGCAGCTCTCCAGCCTTGCCTCTCCTCCCTCAGTTTGTACATAAAACCAGGATTACCCCATGCTAGGTGCAGAATCTGGCACTTGCTCTTGCTAAATTTCATACAGCTGGCAATTGCCCATCTCTCTAGTCTATCCAGATCTCTCTGTAAGGCCTCTCTACCCTTGAGGGAGTCCACAGCTTCTTCTAGTTTAGCATCATCAGCAAACTTACTTAATGTACTTACTGCATCCAGACCATTTATAAAAACATTAAAGAGCACTGGCCCTAAAACTGAGCCCTGGGGACCCCCACTGGTGACTGGCCGCCAGCCTGACACAACCCCATTTACTATAAGCCTTCTGCCCCACTTGCTTGACTTCCAACACTCTGGAATTGTCTGCTCCTGCGCTCTTAAGAGATGACTCTTAAAAAGTGACTAGCATTCATGGACCTCAATACCTTCAAAAGCAGATTCCCAGGAGCCCTTACTAACTAGCTCCTTCAGCAGCCTGAAGTCTGCTTTCCCCATATCCAGGGTCAAAGTTTTACTGGCAGTGTTTTTCCTATCACCAATGATTTGAAACTCAACTGTTGCTGTGACCAAGACAGCCATCAATCACCGCTTCACCCACAAGTCCCTCTCTGTTTACACACAACAAATCTAGGAGGGCATCTTTCCTAGTTGGCTCCCTTAGTACCTGCACCAAGAAGTTATCTTCAACATGCTTCAGCAATTTCCTGGACCTGTTTATGTCCACCGTATGATATTCTCAGTTGATGTCTGGGAAGCTAAAATCACCCATAAGGACAAGGGCAGTTGATCTAGAGATACCGCTTAATTTACTGTAGAATAATTCATCGTTGTTGTCATTCTGGCTGAGTGGTTGATAGTAGACTCCCACAACAACATCCGCTTTATTTGCTTCCCCCTCCTTCCTGCCAACCAGGAAGGTTGACCTGCTATTCACGAACCAAGAAAACCTGCTTTGTAGTATCTCGGTCAGTAACAACCTTGGCTGCAGCGATCACAATACTGTGGAGCTCACGATCTGGCTGAGCATGCTGAAGGTTAGCACCAAAACAAGGGTTCTAGATTTTAGAAGAGCAAAATTCAGCTTGCTCAGAGCTCAGTTGGGAGGGATTCCATGGGAAGCTTCCATGGAGGATAAAGGAGCTAGCGAGTGCTGGGAGCTCTTCAAGAATGCTCTCTTGTAAGCACAAAACCAGTTTATCCCCTATAAAAGAAAGGGAAGTAAGCAGAGCAAGAGGCCCCCTTGGCTCAACCACGAGCTCCTGGGTCTGCTTAAAACCAAGAGATGCGTACCAGAAATGGAGAAGTGAAAGATTATCCATTGAGAACTACAAGGGCATTGCCAGAGTGTGCAGAGCTGCAGTTAGAAAAGCAAAAGCTCTGCTTGAATTGGAACTGGCCAGAGATGTCAAAAATATCAAGAAAGGGTTCTTCAGGTATGTAAGTTGTAAGCAGAAACAGAAGGAAAACATAGGCCCACTGTTAAACAGTAGAGGTGAATCAGTCACCAACAATGCTGAAAAGGCAGAGGTTCTCAACAGTTTCTTCACCTCTGTCTTTACCAACACTGTTGGATCCCAGGCACTGAGAACGAAAATCCAGGATGATCCAAACATAGACCCACCATCAGTGAAGAAGGAGTTACTATGTGAATTATTACAGGAGCTTGTCCCCTACAAATCAATGGGCCTTTATGCCATCCACCCGAGGGTGTTGAGAGAGCTGGCTGATGTCATTGCTGGGCCACTCTCTATAATCTTTGAGAAGTCGTGGAGATCAGGGGATGTCAAGAGGACTGGAGGAAGGCGAATGTTACCCATATCTACAAGAAGGGCTCAAGGAAGGATCTGGGTAATTATAGGCCCATCAGTCTTACTTCAATCCCTGGGAAAGTCATGGAACAGATCCTCCTGGGGGCCATCATGAGTCAAATGAAGCACGTGATTAGGAAAAGCCAACACGGCTTCACCAAGGGCAGATCGTGCCTGACAAATCCGGTGGCCTTCTACGATAAAGTGACCTGCTTGGTTGACATGGGGCGAGCAGTGGACGTTGTCTACCTGGACTTCTCCAAGGCTTTCGATACTGTTCCCCATAGCCTCCTCCTGGAGAAATTGATGTGTTTTGGCCTAGACAAGTGGTCTGTGCAGTGGGTCAGGAATTGGCTGGCAGGCTGCACCCAAAGGGTGGTGGTAAATAGCTCTTTTTCAAACTGGCAAACCATCACAAGTGGGGTCCCCCAGGGATCGATATTGGGCCCAACACTATTCAATATCTTCATAAGTGATCTGGATAATGGGATCAAGTGTAGCCTGATGAAGTTTGCAGATGACACCAAACTGAGTGGGGAAGTAGACACTCTGGAAGTGAGAGCCACCCTGCAGGAAGATCTGGATAGGCTGGAAGAGTGGGCTAACATGAACCTTATGAAGTTTAACAAGGACAAGTGTAAGGTCTTGCACCTGGGAAAACATAATCCAGGAGTGCAGCCCAGACTGGGACCCACCTGGCTGGAGAGCAGCTCCATGGAAAGGGACCTGGGGATCCTGGTGGACAGGAAGCTCAATATGAGTGAACCGTGTGCTGCTGCGGCCAAGAAGGCCAATAGGATGCTGGATCAAAAAGGGCATCACCAGCAGAGATAAAGAAGTCATTATCCCACTCTACTCGGCGCTTGTCAGGCCACACCTGGAATACTGTGTACAGTTCTGGTCCCCACTATACAAAAAAAGATGTGGACAGGCTGCAGGGGGTCCAGAGAAGGGCCACCAAGATGATCAAGGGTCTGGGAAGCCTGCCATATGAGGATAGGCTGAGAGAGCTGGGTTTGTTCAGCCTTGAAAAAAGAAGGCTTAGAGGTGATCTCATCACCATGTACCAGTACTTAAAGGGGAGCTACAAAGAAGATGGAGACTCCCTTTTTACAAGGAGTCACATGGTGAGGACAAGGGGTAACGGGTACAAGTTACTCCCAGGAAGATTCCAATTGGACACAAGAGGAAAATTTTTCACAATGATAACAGTCAATCATTGGAATAATCTCCCCAAGGAAGTGGCCGACTCCGCTATGCTGAACACGTTTAAGACTCAGCTGGACATGGCCATCTCATCTAGATTGTGCTCTTGCCTAGAAAGGTTGGACCAGATGATCATTGAGGTCCCTTCCAACCTGGTATTCTATGATTCTATGATTCCTTACCCAGACACTCTCAACCTTATGTTGTCGCCAACTCTAAGCTCCATACAATCCAACCCCTCCCTTATACACAGCGCCACCCCTCTGCCTCGCCTGCCCTGCCTATCCCTCCTGAGGAGCCTGTAACTGTCCATCACGGCACACCAGTCAGAGGACACATCTCACCAGGTTTTGCTTAAGTCAATGATGTTGTAGCTCTGTGACTGGGCCAAAGCTTCTAGCTCCTCTTGTTTATTTCTCATGCTGTGTGTATTAGTATAGACATTTCAAATGTGCTCCAGTGTACTCAGCACATCATGGAGCAGGCTGAAGAACCTTGCTACCACACCATCCCTCACTGGTATGCTACCAACACACTTATCTCTAGCAAGCCTGGTTTTATCCCCTTCCCTCTTCAAATCTAGCTTCAAGATCTTTCAATGAGCCCTGCTAACTCCTGTGCAAAGATCCTTTTCCCTCTTTGAGGCAGGCATACCCTGTCTGTGACCAGCAGGCCTGGTGTTGTATAGACCGACCCATGATCAAAAAACCCAAAATTTTTCCAGTGACACCAGTCTCGGAGCCAGCTATTGATCAGCTGGGTCTTCTTGTTTCTTCCCTTATCATTCCCTGCAACTGGAAGGACAGATAAGAATACTACTTGTCCTCTTGACCCCTTCACCCTTCATCCCAAGGCCTTTTCATCGCCCTTGGACTTCTTATTGCAACTTCATTGCTGCCTACATGAAAAAGCAATAATGGATAATAATCTGAGGGCCATATCAGAGTAGGAAGTTTTCTCATCACATCTTTAACGCGGGCCCCAGGGAGGCAGCAGACTTCGCTATGAAGAGGGTCCGGTCTGCATATTGGGCCTCCTGTTGCCCTCAGAAGAGGGTCTCCTATGACAATGACCCGTGTTTTTTTCTTTATGGAGGTGGTTCTGTTGCAGGGCGCAGGCCGACTTAACCTTGGCAACACCTCCAACCTAGATGAACCATTGTCTTCGTTATTGTTCGGTTCCACTTGCAGAACCTTGTACCTATTATGCAAGGGCTCCTGGGAAGGTGGGGCAGTCACAGAGGAGATTCGCCTGCTGCACTGGGCAGGAACTTGTTGCCATTCCCCCCACTATGTGCACTTCTATAATTGCTCAGTGGTTAATTTTTAAAATAGCATTAAGCATTTCAAATCAACCTGACTGCTCCACATTAAGCTGATTACTAGTACAGAAATTATGCATTTAAGGTGTAAAAAACACTGTCCTGTGACACAGTGCCAAGCTCCTGAATCTAATCCATAAAGAAACATGGACAGCACAGACATGGAAGATAAGTTCAGTGTACTTTTTCACTCACTGTAGTTATTTTATAATTGGAGATAATTTTAAAAGAAACTGAATCATCCTTCATTCTTTTCCAATGATAAATGCATTAAAACTATAAAGGTTGTCCATTTGTATCTAGTCTGCTTCATATTCCAGAATAGTACATTTAATGTTTTAAAAACGTGTTCTAAGTGAATTGTTTGAATACTCCAAACAGCAGTACTTTCATAGTTCTCCCACACATGGAAACACAGATGGAGCTAAGATCAATTTCAATCTACTTGCTTTCCATGAATTCACTTTTCCCACCTATATGCAAATTTTACTTCAAAAGTTATGGTATACAATAAATACAGACTACTTGTTCTTACAAAATTAAGCTTTTTGGCAAGATAGTAAAGAAAATCCTTCTAAAATATACTGTAGTAGAAAATAGATCAACTTGGGATTCTAAACAAGTTTTCTGAATATCTAGGAGAGAAAGTTGAAGTAGGCTACAACTTAAAACTGCAGCAGAGGAGATTGTTAATATGGGTTTTCATTTCTCCTACTTATTCTAAGAAAACACATATTTGCATTTCTTCCTAGAGGCCCTGCTCTCATTGATGTACTTAAATGTTTTAATAATTCAAAATACACTGATTTCTCTTTACACCCCTACACATCATCACTGGTTGATTAGCACTGAAATGAAAAAGCTAGTAAATATTAAAATGCTAAATAGATGCTTTAGCAGCCACAAGAACACCAACGTTTGTTTAAGTAAATTAATTCTCACTTTTCTTATCTCTCACAGTGCACTGGAGAAATGTGAAAGCAAACTGTAAACTATAGAACACAAATTGAGATAGAAACTGACACTCAGGGGCTAGCAGAAAGCACAATTCGAATACAGTTTCATTTCATACTAGGTGCTAAGTACACTAAGGAAATAAATCAAAGGAAATTCAGTTGTGAAAGATTCCTCTCAAGTATCATTTGTTAAAAAAAAATTAACTCCTAATAAAAAAAAACCACACTATGATCTGGACAGTAAACCCCAAAATGTTAGCTTGATAATACTCTACAGATTAGCAGTTGATTAATAATCACTGAGCATGGATAGCAATGCTGTTAAATGAGAAAGAGGACCGCAGATAGCTTTACAGTCATTCACAGAATTAAAAAGAGACGCTATGTAAACCAAAATCTTTAAAATTGATTCATTACATATTAGCAGATAAAGCCAGCTCTTACTGTAACTCAAATAGCACATAACAAGGTCTATTTCATAACTCTTCACTTGGACACCACTCTTATCTAGAGAGTTCTCAACCCCTTCATAATGCAGAGCATTTCATCCATACCCACACACTGTTCTTCCCTCCTCCCTTGTCCTCCAACATTGTCCTTCAAACAATGCAATGTCACTACTGCCTCATTCTGTCCTCTAGACCTGCAATACCGTAACATTTTCTTGAGAAAGTAGCACCTAGAAGAGTTAGAAAAAGGTATTTACCAAGAGATGAATGCTTAAAATACATTTGAGCGTTTACTGTACTAGTCCCACCAGATGATCACATTAAGAACCAGTGTAACTTGTTAACTAATGTGCAAGACTGAATAAAAGACAGTAACTGGTACTTGAATTCTACATCTGTCTATAGACAAAGACTCAAATTGTGGTGCTCTCCAACAAAGACGTAATACACTTTCATTTAGATGATACATTTATTAAATTAGAATGAAAAAGTTAATGTACTTTAGAGTGCAAGAAACATATTGGACACTGGACCTCAATACAGAGAAACAATGTCTTCAGAATTATTACAGTGAAAAACATCCTCTGTATGGTATTACATATCAACTAAACGAGCAATAACATTTGTAAGGGAAAAAACATACAGTACCATCAGCAGATGCAAAGAGCAGTAGAGAAGAAAGTAGCAAGGATCTAGCTAGACAAAAAATGTTCCTACCTTTAGCAAGTTTAGGCTCTTGGCAGGACTCAAACTAGCACTAAGAGCACTAACTTTTAGCAGATGCCAGTCTTACACAACTGGCTTTGGCTCTAAGCTGCTTGAAGCTGTTGAGCAGAAGAGCAGCATCAAACGCAGTATTATCCCATTAGCATTTTGTCAAAAGCTACAACCATAATGAGTGACAATTTATTTGTTTTAAATCAAGAAATAGACTTTCAGTTCCAATACCTGTATTTTACACACCCTAGAATAACTAAACACTCCCTGCCTTTTTTCATCTCTCCAACTCAAACCTGACAATGAACAGTTTGACTGAGAGGATATGTACGCTGAAAAGCTGAGTAGACTTATGATCAGTGTTTTGTTCTTTTTAACAAGATAAAGTAGCACATCTTGACATGAGAGTTTCAGCTATAATGCTTAATTAAATCAGGACAAAAAAAATCCCCAGAACAATATTTAAGTATAATGTAGCATGCTGAAATCCATCTACTGGCCATACTGCTCCTACATATCCCATCTTCAACTCATATCTACCCTGTTTTGCATGACATTTGCCTAGAACAAAACAATAAAAAAAAAAAAATAAAAAAAAAAAATCTAAGAACAGGAGCCTTCCTCAGAGGCCCAGAGCCTTGTTTATGAATAAACCTGGCTAACCTAACATTCACACTTACCCCTCCTGGTGGTTCGGATTGAAAGGTGTTTATTCTGTGCTTGAAATTGAGCTGTATAATAGATGCAGTACAATTTACCAGCCATTAAATTGAACCATGACCACTTGCTTTTATAAAAAGCTGTATTATGGATCCCAACGTTTTAATATAAAAATTTAAATATATACATTTTCCCTGAATTGTTCCATCCTTTGCAATTCATGCTGTGTAAAAGTTAGAGCAAGGGACTCTTCCTGGAGATATCTAAGCATTAAATCCTTACCAAAATTTACCTTTTGGGTGACAATGTCACAAATCACTGTGCAATAAAGACCAAATACCTCTACACCTACTCAGTCACAAAATTTACCATGATTGTAGGGAAGGGGCAAGACTAGTTTCTTGATGAACACCTGTTTTATTTTAGAAAATAAAAATGTGGTGATTCTACAACTAAAGCACACAGAAACTATAGCCTTGAATCTCATTATTGAAAAGCCAATCAGAGGACGTATAGACACTTATGCTTTCAATGGTAAATTTAAAATGGTAAGGGATTCATAACAAAACTTAAAATCATACATTATGAAAAGACAGCTTTAAAAGGTCAGAAACTGGGATGACTTTTGGTGCTGTATTTTAAAAGTTTCAGTATCACTTTCAATCATAAAAAAATAAATATTCACACTCTACTGACAGTGCTAACTAAAGGCTTCTTCAATGGGCGGGGGGATAAAAATCAGCTTTTCGGCAGGTAATAAAGAAAATATTTTAAGCGTGGGACATGAAAAAAAGTGTGGGGAAGAAGAGGATACAGGTCCCTTTTCCCTATTCCAAACCTGGCTTTAATGTTCTCATGAATCACTCAAGAGCCTAGATTTCAAGTGTACATTCATTCCAACTCTTGAAAATATAAAGGTCTATGGCTATTGTAGAAAGTATTTGAAATCAAACATTAGAAAGATAAAACAGCAACATTGCACATCACTGGAAAAAGAAACTGGTGCATACTAGTTAAAGTGCATTACTTTACCAGCTACAAAAACAGATGCTGCAGATATCTGTCCAGCAGGTGTAACTGGTGCATACTGTAAGATTCTGCAGCTCCAAGATGAACTGTTATCTGAAAAAATAACACTAACAATAAATAAAAGCAACCTCCAACCTCCTCTGAGGATCAGACTATAACTCAGATATGTTAAATTTTCTCTCACAAAGAATTTATTTCCATCTGCATCAAATAATAATAAATTGACTACAGCAACCGTAGTCTTAGTCACTGAGCAACTCATAATGCCATTCAAAGATTCTGAAGCTACTTTTTGTGCTTCTTATTTCAGATTACAGGAAAAAATACAATAGATTTTCCACTGACATAAAATGATAATTTTGCTCAAATATAGGTGTAAAGAAAGAAGTCTTATAACTAGATCATAGCTTTTGCTTTTTTAATGTAAGACAATGCCTTAAATAATTGTTTACGGCTTCAGTAATTTTCCAGGTATAAAAATCTTTCCTTCTGCATTTATTCTTTGAAATAGCCATGGGAATGCAGAAGTAGTAGTTAAGAGTGCAATTAACCATGGGAGTACATTAGGGCTCAGTCCTGTTCTCTGCTACAGCAATACATACTGTACAAGTTAAAAGTTACCTGTTAAGATTTTAGAGATATCTAACAATACTATATGGGAAGATAAAGCCCCAAATGCACACCAGATACTATATTGCTTTGGTGCCCAATGACTAGATTGAATAGAAGATGCTCGTTACAAATACCAACAGCGCAACCTAAGAAATTTACCTTATTAAATTAAAAATCTTCAGTCAGAAACAGTTGAATATATCACAGCAATAACTAAACACCACAGGACAAGGAAAGGGTCTTTCTTTTAATTTTGGCAGAAATAGGCTGCTTGATGAAACCTAAATACTTAAACGAATCAGTTATGTTTAAAGAGCAAACCCTCCACAGAAAGAAAATTTTTTTCAACCTAACAAACACTAGTAAATCCTGTACTGCATAGAGTTACTTTGTAAGAACAAGTTTATGAAAAGGGAGAGAGAAAGAAAAAAAAGCAGCATTACTCCCCACCCCATCAGAATATAGCCACACAGGGCACAGCTGATAGTAAAGATGCTTCAATGCTATATTGTAGGACATAAGCTAAACTGAATATGTACAGATTGAGAAAGAAAGTGAAAAAGATCCAAATGTCCAAGGAGAAAAGGGGTATAATCTTTCACACAGGATGCGCTAACAGAAAGCTGTTGGGAAATTCTTCCTCTAGCTAAATCCCTGGCTTGGCAAGTAAAAATAAGTGGCATCGAGGACAGGGCCTAGGCAGGAAGTAGGGATCTATGATTCTTCAGCCATCTGAAGCAGGGAGTTGATAGCTGCATCCTTGTTCCCCCTCTGAGCTTCTAGCACTGAGCGGATTACTTCCCTGTCCATGTTGGGAAACATGTCCTGGATAGATTTCAGGTCCTCTTCATTACACAGGTGCTGAGGGTTGACCGCAGGAGGTGGTATTGCCACTGGTACCATGCCTGGATTACACACTGCAGGCATCCCTGCAAGCAAAAAAACAGAAGAAAAAAAACCAAAACATACATGAGGCAGGGGTGGCAGTAATCAATGATTTTGAAGAAAGCGGCTCATGACTCACCCCGACCCACCAACTTCAGTGTTTGTTTTTTAACATGTACTCCAGAAGAAAAAAAAAAAATAATGGCAGAGATCATACCTAGACTGTTGCAATCAGAATACGTTTTTCTGGAACAGATTTTCTGCCCAAGTTATGTTCCAGAAGTGGTAAACTACAGTATGGCAACAGGTACAGCTCAAAATTTAGGTACAACTTGCATTAACCAGGTTTACACATGAATCACTAATCAAACACTAAGTGCACCACAGAAAGGTGGGGGTGTTTCCCCCCCACCCTCTAAACTCCAAAAACAAGGCACCCATCATATTTTAGTTCCTAGTGTATTTATGTTGTGATGAAAAAGATGGTTTTACATCAGCAATATACATAACTGATATTTAGAAATCCAACGAATGCAATCTCCATTGTGTTCAAAGGAAAACAAAGTATTTAGGTCCACTAGGAGACTGGATCACACTCATAAGCAAGTTTTAAGCAAATGTTTTTCCCTGGTTAAAGTTCCATCCAGTTCAGCCTGCAAAGTCACAAAGTGGCAAAAGAACAACTCCTCTTATGCCTATAGGGATACAGGCTGCTTCTCCCTGTTCCTCTGCCAGAGGACAAAAGTCATCTGATCATTTTTCATGAACTTGTATGTCTGTGTAAAATTAAAGCACTGTCAGTTTATAAAGACAGTTTTAGAACGTGACTTTTCTAATTCCTGTTAAAAGGAACTACCAGACAATAGTCCCTTTTCATCACTTAACAGCTTTTATCATTAATTAAGCATAGATCCGTTGCTGAAAAAACTACCATTTGTTTTTATAAAACTGAAACCAGGTATAGTATACATCTAGAGTCTTTTGTTATCAATTCTGAAACTGGCATATGTCATTTCTTCTCTAAGTAGTTCCAGACCCCGATTATCTTAGTCCCACACCTTTGTGTGTTACTTTTCCAGTTCTGCTGTATTGTTTCTAAAGTAGAATTACCCTCATCTAGACACAAACATGGCACTGCTTCATACAGCAGCATGATAAAGCTTTTGTATTTGTTTTTTATTTGCTTTCAAGCATTTTATCTACTGTTTCAAACACTATTCACCTGGTATTTTCATAAAATAGTCCACAGTAATTCAAAGATTCAAACCCAATATGTATTAGTTAAGATTTTTCTTTACACATAATACTTTAACACCAGCCTTTATATGTGATTTTATTTCCCGTTTACTATAAGGAGATCCTTCTGCAACCTGCTGCAGAGAGACTCAGAAAACTGCTAAGAGTTTTTGTTTTGACAAATTTTCTGTTAGTCCCCTTCCCTCAATTAGTTTTTTTTAAAAAATGATGCACCCCACCAAAGGCCTCCCTCCACTGGGGGATGACTCATCACTTATTTTATCTGTTCATCAGCTTTTCAAAATAGCTAATAAACCACAGCAGGACTTTTATTGTATCAGAATATCATATGATAGGAAGAGTCCTTAGCAAATAACATTTTCAAAATGCAGCTGACAAGGTGATATACACAGACCACATCATTCTTATCCACATACTCATGCACCTATAATTTCTAAGGTATGAGCTTTCCCTACATAACCATGTCACCTCCTTCTAAAGTTTACCTACTTAGTTGTCTGTTTTAAATCAGCTCATTCTAATCTCCATAGATTTTAATCAGTTTATGCAATAGGGAAAACAGTTACTTCAGAACTGTTTTAAAAAAAAAACAAAAAAACAAAAAAACAAAACCAAAACTGTTTGCTATCCTCCAGTCCTCTGAAAGCAAGACTAATTAAGCAATGGGTTACATACTGCATTTGGTAAAAACATCCAAAACAAAAGACTGGGAATAAATGTTATCTTACCTGCATTTTCTTACTGATCATCTTAACAATTAGTGTTAAACTCTAAAATTAGAGGTTCCTTCTCCATAAAAAAAGCATTCCTGCCTAGGAAGGACAAAACCAAACACTTTCCTCCTCCCCATGTTATGGTCTCACATTCCAACTGCTTTTTTTGTACTCCCTGGTATATACAAGTATATCTTTATAGTCACTTAATTACCTAAATGATTCTAGGTTCTCTGCTTCTTTAAAATAAATAGTTCTCAACTCCTTACACATTCAATCTTCAAAGGCTTTGTTAGCCAACCTTATTACCACTTTAGATTTAATATATAATTTAACTCTCACATCCCCTCATTTGGGCAGACCTACCAATTTTTGGCAGCAACCTACTTTACTGTTTTACTGCAGAGACTTTTTAGGGTTCTCCAAGAGTGCCCTTTTTTTAAATTTGGCATACATTTACTTTGAGAGGCTAACAATTTTTTTTTGACATAGTTTTTAGTTCACCTGTTTAGCTTTCTTTCTCAGACATTAATTACTTCTCCTTAAGTTAAACAAAGCATGAACTATTTGCATCACCACTGTTATACATCTTCAAAATAAGGTACTTTTTGAACCAGCTTTCATATATTACTCAGGAGTAGATCAAAACCTGTTTCTCTTCTATTGAATTCTGACTAACTGCTCAAAGCATAATAACATAAAGCAGATCTACAAACAACATTATTTTCAAGTGTGCCTCTTTGCAGCCTCGTCTCTCTTAAGTAGTACTTCAGTCATTATGCTAAGTGATCAAACATGTTTCAACTATATCATACTACTTCTAGTCAGACTTAACACCTCCAAAAAAAAAAAAAAAAGAGCAAAGAGCAATTTCAATACTTACCTGTTTCTTCAAGATTGTCTTTAACCTGTAACTATTTAATCAGAAATGTCTATGCTCACTCTAACTTGCACAAATATTTTAGCATGTCAGTGATTATCATTTTTCTATCAGCTTTAAAAATGCTATATTAAAATTCACATTCAAGGTCAGATCAGCTAAACCTATCTTAATTTACCTAACTCTGGTTGACAAGGTACTGTAATTGAATATAGTTTGACTGTGTGCATAGCAACTGAGATTTTGCCTAACGTACTCTTTGCTATTTCTTTCTTCAACTTGGACTTGTGTCCAATCTGAAGGGATGCGTTACTGAATTGTAAACACCTCCACACTTATCAATGTTCTCCAGTTTTGATTTTAAAATTCTCCTTGTAATCATCTTAAGTTTTATTAGAAGCAAAAAAGGAACCTAGATGCTTTAAGTCTAATGTACAGGCTGCATCTATGCAAAAAGGTTCATGTTGGCAAAGAAAGAAATGTCCCTCTCACCATAAATTTATTACCTACACACTTGAGCCATGTCTCTGCCCAGCCATTTGCATCACACCGCTACCAAGGATATCTATTACCTCTTCCGCAACAACCTAAACTTTAGCTCTAGAGCTTCTTATAACATATGGGCCATGGTCCCAGGAATTCTGTCTGGCACTATGTGTTTGAACATCTGGCAAATCAGACCACGTGTGTACCCTGGATGCAAACCACTACGCAGTCCTCACCAACACTGCAAATACACTTCACCCAATAATCATATCCAGCAGCATTTCGGATTGCCTCTTCTATAGCTTCAACAAGCTTCGATGAATTCCTCATGCTTCCTACAAACAATGTAGGCATTTACAAGAGGTGAACAAAGATTTATGGCCTCAAAAAATAAAGCTGCAAAGTACCTGGAAGAACAGAGCAACAGAAGTTCTGTTTTACTTCTAACATGAGCTTCCTAATATTCTTCAGTAAGTCCTCAGCACCGTAAGATTATCCAACTATCAGCCTAAGTTGTGTAGGAACTGTCCATACAAGAGGTCAGTTTAAAATATTAATCCAAATGAAACATGAGGCTTGCTTCGAGTACCACAGTATCCTACAGCTTACCAATAAAGTTTCAGTGTCTTGCCAGAGTCAAAAAAAAAAAAAAAAAAAAAAAAAAAAAAAAAAAAATCAAGACCAGCACAGAGTTTTTCTTACTCCTTTCATCAAAACAAGGTAATTACGAAGCCAGACGTCTGCACAGGCAGTATTCAAGAAGTATTTTCGATCTAAATATTCAATTTTAGAGTCAAGAAATTTCGTGATAGTATTGTTTTTCACTAACGATTTTCAAAATCCATTTTCTCAGCTCTTACAGTTCTAGAATTAGTTTATGCTGTCTACAACTATGCTGTATACAAATGGAAATTAGTATCACAGTGATTTTAATATTTCCATGATAAATGCTTACTTTTCACAAAACTCAATGTTCAATCTATACAAATACCAATCTAAAGAGTACCTTGGTTTTTTGCTTTGTTCCACACTCAGACTAAAAGCATCCATAACTTCTGATTTACAAAATAGTAAGTAAACCTTAAGCATAAACTTAAAGTACACACTAAAATTTAGCAAATATACATACATATATGCAGTCTTTAGAGAAAGTTATAATAAACTTCAAAATTATCAATGCTCAGTAAAAAGCTGCCTTACATATTAAGCACCTCATTTCACTAACAAGTGAAAACTGAAACTAAACCACGTAAGACTCCACTATAAATGGAATTGCACACTCCTGTGTTGTTCTCAGATATTAGGTAAGTGTTATAAATCAGAAGAATGGAGCATTGTTTTCCAATTCAGTGAAATGGCAATGACAAACATGCTGGCATAAGCAGTGAAATTCCAATACATGAAACCAGTATGTACAATAGCAAGTCAATTGCTACAAGCAACAATGGAAGCATCAAAGCAGCATTAACAGGATATACTTTTTCTAACTGCACACAAGGCATTACACACTTTTTTTTATTTTCTTGTTCAGTTAAGTGACCTATGTTTAATTTCTTAACTCATTATTATTCTGTCCCATGCATAGACCCGTTCAGAGTAAACTCAGGAACCTTCTCAGCACAAATTCTTTCAATTAAAGGAAGAAATCAGTATCACCTTTTTTAATATACACAAATAGGTCTTAATGATACTTGCTTCAGAAAAAAAATTCAGTGCTAAAATATGCATGTCATCATCTCAATTTTGTTAAAATGTTGCTTCTTTGCAAACTAGTAGAAAAGTGGAGTGTATGGACCTGCAGAAATATTCTACAATTCCACTGGTCTGAATAAACCAAATACGCTGCAACAACCACATGTTTTATTTACAGCATCTTTCTGAGATTCAGAGCATCAAGAAATGACATTTTATCTCACAGAATTCTAGAATTTTCTGAACGTACTTGATTGAAGACTAATGCTTTGATAAAAGTTGAGGACGTCACAACATCTTTGCACAATTCAAAATCAAAGGTGTCATAGTAAAGTGAGTCTAAATTGAAGGAAAATTGATTTCCTGTGACATAATTTGCCTTTAGAGTTCAAGTCAAATGCTCAACTTGACACGGATCTAACACAGATGCGCATGAAAGATACGCACTGATGAAAAAAGTGTTATTTTTTGAAAAAAGGCTTATTTGAAGATTAACAGAAGACAACTGGCAGGCTCTCTTCTCAATGTCATTGCAGCACTGAGTTCTTCACTTTCAAGTTTACAAAAAATCATGACATTACCTGCTTCTCTCCAAATCTTGCAGTAGCAGAACAAATGCAAGATTAAAGTTTCTCTTCTATGAAACCAGTACTATCACCTAGAACAGCTCACTGACATGCAACAGTTTCAGACGAATATTAACATTGTATTTTAGCCATCAACACCACTATCACCAATTACTTTAATCATTATAGCTTGAAGCTGAGCAGATGCCTTTAAAGACTTTCCAACGGGTTAGAAGGGCTTTATTAATTTCCAGAAGATGCATTAAATTGTTCTATTGTGACATTCAAGTGGCAATACCTTGTGACACAGTCTGCTGTAACAAATAAAGCTGTTTAGATGTGTTCATGCAAAGATTCTTGAGCCAATGAGGATGGGAGTGAAAAACGAGCTTGGAAACTTACCCAGAGCAAAGTACTCAAGCCCTAAAGATAGGTGAAAATGAAGGGGCAAGGGGAAAGGAATAAGACATGGGAAAGAAATATTAATCTATTTTTAAAAGGAAATGAACCATTTTGCTTCCAAAGGTGAAAGTTGGATAAACTGAGGCAATTGGGTAAAAACTAAACTACCTAATATAAAAAACTAAATGCTGCTAGGATTCAGTCTCCCAACTAATTTGCTTCAGTGCTCTGAACAAATTTTCTAAATGTGCTGTTTTTACACAAGTAACAATTAGAGGAAATGTTTTCAAAATACGTAAGCCACCAGGTGTTTGCAGCAAGGATTATATTTTATAGCCCGCAAAGGACAATATACACCCATGGTTTTCTGAACAAATACCAGTAACATCACAAGCTAACCTATGAAACTCAATACAGACACCTAAAGGAGTAATGTACACATACACACAACTTTGCCTCAATGAAAAATTATATTCTGGACTCTGACAGAGCCCTGAAACACATAGGGTTTTAACATACTTTTTACAGAGGTGTTTATAAGTTAAGTACAAATATATTTCCTATTTATCCCACGAATACTTAGCTGATAAGAAATATAGCTTGCTTCATTGAACTAACTTTTTTTAGCTTACTGGCTTCCACACACTATGAAGACCATCAGCTTGAACTGTAAGCAACCAGTACACCACAATATTCTACAGCCTAAATTAAGTAATCTTTAGAAAAAGAAATGGGAAGAAATGGTAGGTAAACTCAACTTTTAGAAGAGCAACAGGATTGACAAGTTCAAATTTTCCCAAACCCAACCCACAGATATCATCTATGGCAACTGCAGTTTGTAGCAACTAGCACTATTGTCAGCAGGTGTTTAATTTTTAAAGTTTTGAAATGGATTAGCATGATGCAAGAACATTCTATGGCCATTTCTGCTTTCACCACAGTTCTGTAACATGTACCATCAAATGAAGGGAAAAAAGCATTACTTGTTTTGGCATTTCAAGCTTCATCTGCTTACCACAGTGACTAACTGCTTGCTACTACTATTCACCTCAGTTTGTATGATAGAGATACATGTGAGAGGAATTAGTTGCTTCAACCTTAATTAGAAGGTTAGTTATGTATACTAAGTTTTGAACAGAAATCTGTTACAGAAAAAATACATTGGCCTTCGTGACAGCTAAATTTGACTTAACACCATCTCTCTTTAAAGCGCAATTATTTTGGACAAATAGTTAACAAATAGTTAACAAATAACTGTTAAATGGTCTGGATAAGCATTTTAGTCCACCCATTGTATTTCCATCACAGATAAGACTTAGAATATAACAGTCTTGCCCAACAGCAGAATCTCCTCCATTTCAGATGTAATAAACTGTTCAGTGCTGCTCTTCCACTCTTTTGAAGGAAATGAGCAGAACTTGCTTATTGACTATGCTCATTTAACTGGATAGGTAAAAAACTAAACTAAGAAGATGGGAAGAAGGTAAACACATTCCTGTGGAGCATACTGATGCCCTACCATTGCCCTTCTTGAAGCAGTCTCAAAAAGAGAGAAAACCCTAGACAGTGTTCCAAAGCAAGTTTATCAACAGAGTTTCCCCATAAGATACAACCAATTCAGCTGGGCAGGGAAGGCCAGTAGTTTGCATGAAAGAGTTTATGGAATTCAGGTGGAGCATCTAGTTCAGTATATAGAAAACATTCTGGCAATACTCCATGTCTTCCAAGATGCACTATTGGTTCCTTCATAATTTGAAATTACTTTTATTAATCCATACAATTAAATGTATGAAACAGCAGAAGTATTCTGAAGTCAAGTAACTTTCGAAGTCCAAACCTAACCATCCATCTAATTATTATGAGTGGGTCATTGATTAGTGAATAGGCAAAAACTTTAAAACTCAGTGTTTTGAGAAATTTTGATGGTGCACACAGAAGTTCTAGAACAGCAAACACAAAGCACAGTAATACTAAAAAAATATCAAAAATATAAAAAAAAATCTAACTACGTCAAAGGTGGCTTGTAGTAAGTTTGGCATTTATAAAAAGTCAAGGAAGTGTATTCAAGCTCTTCCAGAACAAAACAAAAGTTCAAATCAAGGGGTAGAACTTTGCAATGCTTTAGGTATACAAGTCATAGAATAAGGAAGAATTTTTAATACAGAAGATTCTCATAGCAGTGATTAAAACAAACATGCTGGATCCTTCCAGAAGGGCAATGCTCCAACATACAGATCAATAAAATTGTTATATAAAGCCAAATTCTTATATGCTAAAATGTCAGGTATTACTATCACTCGCTAAATATTAGTTATTTCTTCACTTGTCCAAGTAGATTTCATAAGTATTACTGAAAATACTCTCAAGATAAATACAAAATTTACAGAACACTAAGATCTGAACATCAAGGTACACCACTGTACTTTTTTTTCAACGTTGAAGGTCTAGTATCAATTTCATCTGTTCAGTTCTATGTCTAGTTTCAATTATACCTGAAACTAGCCTCTTGATTTCTACTGTTTGTACTCTGACTGGCACAGTAATTTTGCAGTACGAATATTCTCATTTTGATCTGTTAAAGAAATTCTATAGCACCTTCTATTACATTACTATATGTACCACCCCAGCTATTGTTTTTCTTTTAACCATACACAAGATAACTATGTTTGAAGTTCACTAACTGCTTCAGTATATAGGGATGCGATGAACCTACAAGCAAAAAAGACATGGCATCTAATTCAAACACAGAAAAGCTACACAGAAGTCTGGCTTACCACAATGGAATCACACTTCAGGATGCACACACAAGTTGAAACTAGTTCATTGGCAAAGCAAGCAAGACTTAAATCCTGAGAATTAAGCTATAGAGATAAAAGCACTTTAAATGAAGTAAACTGCATGTTTTCATCAGGGAATAAAGTATGTAACCTAACTTTTCCATGTTTTGCTCTAACTTAACTCTATAAAAATGAAACAGGAGGTATGATTCTTTAAGTTACATATGCAGTCTTCTGTTGAGGAGGTTTGTTTTTACAGAGAATGAAATCTTAAATTCAATCAGGAATTGAGTCTTTAAAAAAAAATATATCTGTTGTGTCAGCACTGCAATTATGACCCACACACTCTATCATTCATTCATACACTTGTATGCAGAGAAAGTCAAAATATCTAAATTTATATCTTATTTTCCCTAAAAAGCACACATATTAATGACTAAGTGTCCATACAACAAACTGGAGCTTTTAAGAGCTGTAAGTGAAATGCACAAAAAAACCCAAATGAACTTTACTTATCAGTTACCTAAGCAGGGCAAATTCAAGCTTATTTACATACTTTAAACTTTTCATCTTTGATAGAAAAATTACAAAACCTAAGTTAACACATCTTTCTATACAAGTCCAAAACTTACTTTGCACAGACTAAGAAAACTGACAATACTTACTTTAGCTCTTCTTGATGTATTTACATAACTATCTCAGAGCTCCCTAACATTTTTCATTCACTGTGCTACACGCTTCACATGCTGCGTAGCAAGTTTCCAACAAAGCATAGAAAAAAGCAGAAAGCATCTTTTTCCAGCAAAGAAAAGATAGAAAGCATCTTTTTCCAGCAAAGACCGCAGAAAAGTCAATGCCTTTACGGGCTATTTAAGCTGCAGTTCTGACAGCACAAGTCATTTGGTGCACTTTCTGAAGTCTGAACAGTTTCACACGTGGATTGCCACCATTTAAATAAGTACACATTAGAGTGTAGCCTGCTAGATATTTAGTTATTCAGTGACCTGACATAAGTCTAAAAGAAATACTCTACTTGTTCCAACTTAATATTCATTTTAATCCATTTAATCAAAACTCATGCAGCTCCATTAAACAGGGTACAAGACTGAAAGCAGACCTATACTTAATTCACTCCCTCTTTTCCTCCCAAAAATGCAACACGGGAAAAGTGGTCACAGACAAAACCATTTATAGCTTCCTTTGTATTCCAAAAAACAGGAGAAATTTGGTAGTTATTTCTGCAAAACCCTTCACCTGGAAGTTTTAAGAGTCTTCAAGGAGAGAAAACATACCTGCTATAGGCACATATCCAACTCCTTGCTGATATACAGTGGGCATCAGGACCACTGGCTGGGGCTGCATCATCATGGCAGCTGGCAAAGACTTGACACAAAAAGCACAATAGACAGATTAGAACTACTCAAAAAATAGAAAAAGACTAAACCAGCCATTAAAACAATTAAAATAGTATTTGCAAAAAAATTGTTACATTGCAAATCCATGTTCAATATTACGATATGACTATACTAAGTGCTAATCTATATTAAGCAAAATCTCTGACAAACTAACTGAACTACCATCCTTTTAAGCGACAATTAATTGCCTGTAAATCAATATAAACACATCATGTCAAACTAGCCTTTTGGAACAGTGTGATAAATTTTGCCACTGAAATTTTGTTACTGAAGCGAATTATTTTAAAATAAGGGTTTATTCAGCTTTCATGCCTTATTCTTGTGAAATGAATATACAACATATTCATTGTAAATGAAAACTTAGAGCAAACCTGAATTTTATTAAAAGCAGTATACCACTCCTAGAAGGAAACTTTAGTTTAAATCAATTATTTTTGAGATAAGCCAGTACTTTAAATAAAATATCAATTTAACTCCATTCCCTTTTACTATCACAATTCCTGTTCAGTTTTATACTGGAAAATATTAAAAGGTCAGATTCTATGTACAGTACATTCATGGGCAGACAGTTTTAAAGGTTAATTACAAACTCATTTCTCCTAGGGATAATGGATGTGGGGCAGAATGTGAATTTCAAACAGCAGGGAACATCTGTTCCCAGTTGTACACTCAACAGCAACTTGGAACTTTTGATCATGTACAAGCATATTAGGAAGCATTCAGGGCTGCACATGCTACACATGCTATCCAACAGCTACTTAAGACAAAGTGATAGATGACAGAATAGTCCATGAGCTGCTAAATGGACCAGTGTAAGTCAGCAGTTCATGACTAGGAGCACCAAATTAACAAGAATGGAAGTAAAAAACAAAGTAATCCCAAAGAGCGCTCAAACTATCCAGAAAAGACCTAAAACGGAGAAGAGTTTCCATTAATTTTGCTTTTAAATTGACATGACTTTCTAAAGATGTAGGGGAAAAAAAGATAAGTTATTGTTAGAATCCATGAAGCCTTTTTAAAAGTATTAAATTAGAAATGACAATGGACCATTTGAGGATTTCTTTTTTATACTTCTATTAGCACAGCAGTAAGCTGATTTTTTGTAATTGCAAAACCAGATAAATAAATACCCACGTACCACTGCACCAAAAAGTATTTACTGCCTTAACTAATATTTTTGACTGCCATTCCCAAAGTTAAGTATAATTATTTTAAATGCTAACACACACAGACACCCAGTAAGGTACAATGGAACTACTTCTACCACAAACTAAAATATCTCCCTCCCACTACCCAAAAAGCTTCTCTCCCCGCCTCGTCCCACCCCAAACTTGGCTTACCGTGTACGACATAACCAGATTAATCATTCCTTCCTTGTCATCACCCTGCCTTCCACTCAGACTATACCATTCATCCTCCACATTTCCTTGTTTCAGAGACTCAGGAATTGTAATGTGTGTCCAAGCGATGCGGTCATCCATTGAAAAGGCCCGCTGGAATATAATAAAAAAATATATTATCAAATTAATTGTCTTGAGGGGAAAAAAAAAAACAAAAAAAACTTAGAATTATTCTTGACTAACACTTCCTTCAGTTTTAGTCTATTTCATTTTGCCAATTTTATTTTTAAGTTATTCCTTTTGAAATTACTAAAGTGTTGGTAAATATTTTAGCCATCTCCTTTCCAACAAGGATGAATGATGCTTTAAGTGCGATTATGCATTGATTGCAGATATTCAATAATAAGAAACTGAAAACCTATGTGAATCTAGTGACATCATATCAGAGGCCATTAAATGAATGTAAACAGCTTCTGTTTACACTTCTACAATAGGCTGTGAACTCCAGTAATTCAAGCGCAGATACAAATACTGATCCGCCACCCCTGTTGCAGCAAGAAACAGACACTTCAACCAATCAACTAAGCCTGCAAAATACCATCCAAAAGCCTCACTTGTGTAATGACCACACAGCTGGTGCAGTGTCAAGTTTTACTACAGACAGTAAGAGAGGCAGCAAAAAAAGGCAAACCAGAGATTTTAGCCTCAGTTGTAGACTCTTAGTTTAAATTGTTCAAGGGTACGTTTGTGCTAAGTGGAACAGCTGAGATGCAGGCACATATTCCTTGCTGCCAACAATAACAACACCTAGCAGAACAACAACTAGAATATGAGATGGTACTCTTCTAGAAAAGCTTTGTAGAGCAGATTACCTACCAGAGCTGTTAATCAGACCCATTCAATCTCTAAGAAAATGAAATTGTTCAGAGGTTAGGTATTTATTACCACTGTGCTTAAGTAAAGCATAGACAAGTGCCTACATGCCCACTTGGAATGAAATTCAGGCAGAGATTAAGTTATGTTTCTGCTAATAAATCCTAGTGACTACACACAGTCTATATTTGACAGTTTTATTTTCAGCATTTCCAAGCTTGGGAAAGCTTCCGAGCTCCTCCTGCATTAGAATAACACTGAAGAATTTCAGCCTTGTATAAGCAAGCCATTTTTAATAGGGACAGTACAGAATATAAGGCTGCAGGGCATTTAGATAGCAAAGAGGAGCTTAAACACCACTCAGACATTTTTGCTTCTCTTCCTTTGCAGGGAACCCTGCTAATGTCCCTTATGAGCTACCAAAGGAAAAGTAACAGTTCTCACATTCTTGGGAAAGAGTAAAGCCTTATGCATTACTGCTCTTGGGATTCTGAAAAATTTTCATCATCTCCCAGAGAGCACAGCTAAGAAACAGCCTTTGGTAACTCAATCCTTTTTTGCAAGATTCCACCCAAGCCTCAGTCCAAACAGGAGATGGGGAGGGGGGAAAGAATGTATGGTAGTTCTGACCTCATCAAATATCTCTAGATAAAAAGAGTCCACACCCGGGGGAACAGTGCACTGAATAACTTTGTTCCAGCGGGGATTCTTGGCTCCATTATGTGCTGTTGGAGTTTCATACACAGCATACCCAAGCCGTATTCGACAATATGGATCCATGCGGGTCATTCCATAGTTCTTTGCCAATTTTGCCTGGAAAGAAAAGAAAGCCTATAAGTGTACAATATTTACATTAACTTGAGAAGTTAATTACTATTAGTTCACAAAGAGAATCAGATATTGAACAAAGGACTAGGATTCAATTATGAGGTAGACAGGAAGGAAAAAAATTATCTAAAACATAGAACAGCCAATGACACCACTAAATGTCTGGGAGATCTTCAAACGGGAGCCTCTTTTCAACCTGTCTGTTGTAGAAAATACACATCTTCACCATAGCTAAAATAAGTTACTTCATACCAAACCAAAAGATATATGATTACAAGGAAATAGTAATACGTTCAATTTTTGCCTAGGTATCTGCTCTCTAATACATAGTCATAAACTTAATGGGATAGGTAACCTGTCCTCTCTCACTAAAGCACTTTTAAAGGATGAAATTCAGAAATCCAATAGCTTCAAGAATATCACACAATACAAAAGCACAAACTCCAAAAGCAGTTCAATTGAGGTAAAATCTAGTAGATCATACTTTTCAAAGCAATTAAAAAACTTACTTAACTCAGTGGCTGCATTTGATATCACTTAATTCAGTGAGCAACTTAAGTTCTATGTTACTATAAAAACAGATGCTGCAGAGAATCAGAAGATATCCAACACACTTTTGCTGTAACATCAGAGGAATAGAACAAAACAAGTTGACGACGGTCCTGAAGACAACACTGAGTACTTTGCATAGCTATGCCAAAGTAGAAATCGGACATTCAGGGCACCTGCTGGTTCAGTAATTCATATATTAGAGCTGGTCAAAAGTGTCTCAAACCATTCCTTGTAAATGTGGGCTTAACAATTAAAGTAGGAAAGCTGGCACCTAAATTATGCACTCTCTAGACTCTGAAGACCTGAGATTAGGCAGTTTACCATAAAACCTCACCAAAACAAAAACCAGCACATAAATTGTCTGTCTAGTAATTTAAGAGGACACAATCAACCATGCTTAGACAAACTCACCACCATTCCTATATATCTGCAAGGAAAAAAAGCAGTAAATTACCTTCCCAAAAACATTTTTTGATCTTCCACCGGTTTATTAGTAACAGAATTAAGGCATGCTGCTCTGAATACTTTATCAACACGTATTTAAATACAAAAGACTTCAACCAGCTTTTCATGTTCCACAGGTTAACTATGCCATTGTAAGTCTCCTATCCAGAATGCCACATGCCTCAATACACAGCCAAGATTCCCACAGCATTCTTGCACAAACTCTCAGACAGGTACAGAAGACTATCTCTTGGGACACCATAGGGTTGCACTGCCATTCAGACTGACCTTGACAGGCTGGAGAAGTGCACAGACAAGAATCTCGAAGTTCAACAAGTGGAAATGCAATGTTCTGCCCCTGAGGAGGAATAACCACATGTACGACAATAGGCTGTGGGACAACTGGTTGGAGAGCAGCTTTACAGAGAAGGACCTGGGGGTCTTGGTGGACACCAAGTTGGAAATAAGCCAGCAATGCACCTTTGTAGCAAAGAAAACAGACAGCATCCTGGGCTGCGTTAGGAAAAGCACAGCTAGCAGGTCAAAGAAGATGATCCCTTCTACTCAGCGCTGGGGAGACCATATGTGGAGTACTGTTCTCTTTAATTCTGGGCTGCCCAGTAGAAGACACGGTCATACTTCAACAAGTCCAGCAAAGGGCCACTAACACAATTAAGGGTTTCACAGAATGACTGAGGTTGGATGGGACCTCTAGAGATTGTCCAGCCCAAGCTCCCTGCTCAAAGCAGGGTCAAATGCTCAGGCAAGTTCTGAGTGTCTCCATGGGTGGAAGCTCCACAACCCTTTCGGGCAACCTGTTCTGATGTCTGACAACTCTCACAGAAGAAAGGTTTTTCATATATTTAAAGAGTTTGCTGTATTTCAATTTGTGCTCACTGCACCTCTTGTCTTTCCTCTAGATAGCACTGAAAAGAGCCTAGCTGTCTTCTTCATAAATACCTGATGGCAGGGACTACTCATTGATAAGATTCCCCCCAAGACTGTTCCCCAGCTCTCTCAGCCTTTCCTCGTATATAACGTCCTCCTTAATCCCCAATTAAGGGACTGGCCTGGGGAGGGTAGGGGTGGGATAAGGTTTGGACAAAAGAAACTCCAGAGGTCCCCTCTAACCTCAACTATCCTGTGATTCTATAACAAGTGGTTACTTACAGACATGGCAACAAGAACAGCCATTAGATTTTATTCTTCAAGTAAGATAAGTATTTTTTTCTTGTCTGCACAAGCACCTAAAAATAAACGAGGATTGAACCTGATAAAGACCAGTATCAACTCCATCAGTTCACCAATCCAAACAGGAATCTGGATGCTTCTGTACATAGCCACTCAAACTGAGATACAAAACTCCTTATTGAACACTGTACTGTCTGCCCCCTTATCTGCTCCAGGAACTTCCACCATCTATACTGATAGGAGCAACATCCTGTGACAAAAAGCACTTTAAGCTGTCCAAGCGAATAGCCAAAGATGAACAACCTATGGAGTAGCATACCAGTTGCTAGAAACTGCTAGAGTTAAGACAGACATGGCATGTTGTTTGATAAATATTTTGTTTCCTTATAGGCCTGAGGTTTAACCTGAATCATCTATTCCTAGCTCTGGAAAAAAATTATACTAAAGCTTCTTCCACTATGCTCTGAAAGTGGTGACATTTTTCTGCTGTTCGAAGTTGCAGAAGAAGCTTCCAATCTTACACTCTCTGAACACAGACTGGGAAACTCCTCAGAACTAGAAAGAGGGCTGCAACTGAATGCAATGAACGAGTTCAAGTGTCTAGACCTTAGAAGTAATAAACTTTGAAAAAGCATTACCCCCAGTTTTCAAAGGAAGGATATCAGCCATGAAGGAGCAAACTGACCAGTGGAAGGTGTAGAAAGGAAGGATCAGTGCACTATGCACTTGTGATTAATAAGAAAGCCTGCAGAAAGCACTAGGAAAAACAGAAAATGCATTAGAGGAAATGGAGATGGAAGAGAGCAGTCACTTAAGGAAAAATATGTAAGGCAACTGCAGTTCCCTACAACATTCTCAAAATTACTAGTGTTTTCCAAAATTAAGTGTTGTTACACAAAGTCTTCTTAACAGAAGTTTTCAGAGAAACCTGTTCATTGTAAAAAAAAAAAAACATGAGTTTGATTATGTGCTATAATAGCAAGGTTTGTACAAAATTGCTGCACCATGCATGATGCAGCTATGAAACTGAAAAAAATGCTGATGTACAGAAACATGAAGCTATAAAAACTTTAAAAATTACTAAATTACTTGTATATAGGGAATGAGAAACTCAAAATCCAACACAAAATCTTTTTGTGGCCACCGATCAAAAAATATTAATTGTATTAATTAATTATAATTACTTAATTGTACAAAGATGGTACAATTTATACCTGTACTACAGTAATGCTGAGTCTGCCTACTGTACCCATTGGTCCTCCATACTGTAGCTGCTGAGCTGCCTGGGCATCCAGCTGGATTTGCTGTTGCTGCTGGGTTGGGGTAATGCGAAGAAAATCTTGAGGAAGCTCACCAACATATACCTTAAAGAAAAGAGAAAGATTAAAAAAACCTTCACACTTAAGTCTTCCACTTTCACAATGAAAAAAGAGAGAATAATATAAATCAAAGAAAAGCTTAGCAAAAACATTCAGCAGAATTTAGTCTAGTTTTGACAGCATGAACAAAGAACTAATTAAATGACAAAACTGCCAACTCATGTAGAGAATGTTCTCATACTCACTTTCAAAAACAGTAATTTCCAACATAAGCCTCTGAAAAAAAGTAGGACACACAGAGCCAAGTGTGCTCTGCAACTAGACATTTAAGTAGTCCACAGAAAAGTCAGAGCTACCAAGTTTTACAACCCATTCACGTATGACATCTGATGGCACCTAGCTCGTTCACTTATTCATCACTCATGTTGCACCCAATCATTCCTGTGACAAGACACAGCATCCTGTTTTCATTTGAAAGGGTCATTTTCACAGTCACCTTCAAGAGAGATCATAAAGACAATGTTTTCTATGAACCAAATCCTTTAACATAGCTAAGAATCCTTCAACATAACAAAGATGCCCTAATGCTTTTCCAATGTTAAACACGGCCAGTCTGCAACTAACTTTAGGGACAATTTGAGGACCAAATCCCACCATACTCAAAACAATAATGGAGGAATTCAAGATCCGGTCCATCATAAGAAAGAACCAAAAAAATTCAAAGTAGAGAAATCTTAGCGGAACTCCGTCACATGTGCCAATAAGAATTGGCAGTCACCATGTATTTTCAGTTAGCTTTATGGTAAAAGAAGGGAAAGTTTCTACCTATTACTTGTCAATTCTATTACTGTCAATTCAACAGCTCAGGTTGTTTCTGTATTTTAAATGCTCAGCCAACGTTATCAATAACACATTTGGAGAGACCATCACATTAAAATAACAAGCATGTTATAATAATAAATTTTAAAAGGCAAATAAAGTGGCATAGAAAACTTTTAATTAAGCTGTACTCATTTCTGTTGTCTAGAGTTGCTTACGTATTTAATACAGAACTGTCCACCGCATCAAGACAAAAGACAGTGCAATTTCTTATGTTGCTATCCCAGGCAAAATTACTCAATTGCATATCTGGCAGATGCATGCCTACAGAACATACTTTAAGACGTTAACAAGCCTCTAGGACATAGCTTTTGAAGATCAGTCAGCACTTGCATGCCAAGATTGCATCTTGGAGATAGCAATAGTCGTACAAAATGTCATTTGGCAAGAGCTGCAATTTCTGCCTGAGAGCCTCGGTAAGCAACAGTAGGTGCTACATGCCAGAAAGGAACTTTATTAAAAAGCTAAGGAGGAAGTACTGAATGCCTGCTGCTAGGTTATTGGGAGGGAGGAAAAAGAGGGAATCAGTTCTGCTTACAAGCACCTTAAAATTTTACAATTAAGATCCTAAGTAGCTTAAGCTTTAAAAAGCGGGGAGGGAAATGCGGGTAGAGAGGGAGAAGACTACACTAAAAGATAGTGTTAATATTAAAAGAAAGCCTATTTAAGTTAGGCTGGAAATTAGACATGGTCTTGCAACAGCTTTCTCATTAGAATACATGTTATAAAAAAAGGAGTTAGCTTTAAAATAAAACATAATCCATTTAGGAAAGATTTGAAATGGCACCAGAATTAGCAAGGCAATAGCATTTACAACACAGCAGGTCCCCTCCAACCCTTGACCTCCAGGAAGTTTAAAATCGGATATTATTAGCATCTCTAAGAATAGACATCAAAGATTTACCATAGTCAGAAGTGGTGGCTGCAGCCCTGAAATTACGTTCCCATATGTGCAAGCTCCCTCTGTCAACTTCTCAGAAAACAGGATAGTATATTTTGTCTCAACCACCTTAACGTGGACATTGGAAAGTTTAATTCATTCACAACAAGTGAGAAGTCTAATAATATCTTTCACTTTTAATTTTATTTAAGTCACCCAAATACTCCTCCAAAATAAAATATATAAACTAGTCTCTGTACTGACGTCTGAAAGGGACAAATAAAATCCGTAAGTGAGACCAAAGTTTTCTTACAGCATCTAAGCTGATTTTAGGTCATTCAGTTATCTCGCACAAAGCTACATTCTTATCCTGGAATTGCAGGGCAGACATACACAGAAACTGAAAACAGCTAGTGTAACTAAATTCTCAAAAGATCCCACTGGTAAACCCCTCCAAAAGGAAGAGTGGGGAACAGGAGATACATATGCTACCATCTTAAATGTTCTGCTCTGACTGAGATCTGGTACACAAGTCCTGGTGATATATTCAGTGAAATATCTAGGAGAGATGCTTATTGAGGAAAATACACTACGCAGTAAGTTCTTGTGCTAATTATCAGTTGATTCCATATTGATAGAGACAAATCAGTACCATGCAATCTTTTTATCTATAAAGAAAACAGGTAATTGATGTTTTCCTCGAAGCATTTAAAAAGCAGGCACATAATTGCCACCTCCAAACCTGAATCAAAAATACAAAGTTACATAACCAGAGTTCAATGACAGTTTTTGTTTTTAAAGCAAGGAGAACATAAGTGACAAGCTTGTATCACTGATCCTACTCAACACCCACTTTACAAAAAACACACTTCCCTCTACTATAACAACATTTAAGGAAGAATGTGAAATTCAACCCTGCTCTGCCATTAACTGTAGAACAAAAAATTAATTCCATTTAACAATTGAATTTTACTACAACTCTCTTTTCAAGCAAGACAGCAATATGACAGTGTTATGAACAAATGTTAAGCAGGCATTTACAAAAATAAGCCTGCCTTGTTAATTACTTCCTAATAAACTTTATTGACAGCACTGCATATCAAAAATATGAACTACCTAGAAACAGAATAATATTGCCCTTCCTATCTGCTAAAACCACCTTAGAGCTAGTTTTGAGGATCTTCGAAGTGAAACGCTGCAGGTATAAAAACTGCATTTCAACTTCTTCAAATCGAAGGCGGTGTGATGTTCTACAGCTATTTGAGCTAATTTAGGACTGGGCTGTCTCAGTCTCACCCTCCTGCTTCTTCTCACCCCCATTTCTTGTGCAACATTAAATGGTGCTAAGGCAATTTTAACTTATGCTAGTGCAGAGGGCTGATCAGAAGAAAATGAAACATGGGTTGGAAGTATAGGGAAGAGCAGAGGAAGTCATCAGGACCCTTACCTTGCTAACTGATCATGTGAGCACTGGTACCTACATATGGGAGGAAAAGGGAACATAGAGCCAAGGACAACCACAAATGCCCTGACTTACAGAGCCATATGCCAAGACACAATACATATGTTCAGAGAACTGTAACTAACGCTTCCACACTAGCAATTACCAAGAAACTCTGATACTAGGTTTCAGAGAAGTTCCATGTTCAAGAGCTTTAAACACCTAGCTAGTCAAAAAAGTTGTAACCATTCTCCTTTAAATGGTTTTACTGTTTTTAAGAAAGAATAAGTGAGTGAATGATAGAGAATTTTGAACTATTATTCTATGTTTTGCACACTAAAGAAAAAATTGAGACCAGATACGATGCACCCAGAGGTCCTAATAGAGCTAGCTGATACTTTTTCAAGGCTACTCTCTATCATCTTTGAAAGGTAATGGAGATTAGAGAAAGTCCCCTATAACTGAGAAAGACAAATGTCATACCCAGCTTTCAAAAGGGCAAGAAGGATGACCTGAGGATCAACAGGCAGGTCAGCTTCACTTTGGTTGCTAAGAAAGTCATAGAGCAAGTCCTTCTGGAAGCCATTTCTATACACATGAAGGAAAAAACAGGGACTAGGAATAGCTGAGATTTAAAAAAAAAAAAAAAAAAAAGGCAGCCTAATGAGCCCAACTGCCTTCTACAGTAAAATTATTAGAATCTATGAAAAAGGAGAGAGCTGTATGTATCAAAGCTGGGTCATTACAATCCAAATGGGTGGGCCACTGAATGGATGAGAGACTGGCTGGGTCACTGAGCTTGTAAGTTGAAGTTCAGTGGTTAATGACACTGGAGGCTAGTTAAAAGTGAAGTTTCCCAGAGGTCTGTATCGAGACTAACGTGTCTAATATTTTTCCTTATCAGTGACGAGAGGTGAAGACAGAATGTACCCTTATCAGTTTTGAGGATGACACCAAATTTGAGGGGGAATGACTGGTATACTTGAGGACAGGACCAACAACCAGAGACACAGAAGAATTCACTGGCAGGAATCTCATGAAATTCAACAAGTACAAAATCCTGTACTTTGGACAGAAAAATCCCTGGCACTGGTACGGACTAGAGAACAACTGGCAGAGCTGCAGCTCTACAGAGAAAAACATGCGGGTCCTGGTGGAGAGCAAGCTAAACATGAATGAGCAGAGCACTCTCACAACAATGCGGCCTATATACAATGAAGCACACTATACTGGATCAACAAAAGCCCAGCCAGTAGGCTGAGGAAAACGATTGTTTCCCTTTACTCAGCACTCATTAGACCACATCTGGAACACTGCAACCCATTTGGGACCCAGCAGTACATGAAAAATGATAAACTTGAGTGAGTCCAGCAAAGATCCACCGAGAGGGCCCATGAAAAGGGCTGTAGCACAAGACTTGTGAGTGCAGGCTGAGAATTTGTTTAGAGTAGAAGAAACTTAGGATGCACCTCATAGCAGCTTTACAGTATCTATAAGGAGGTCATTAAGAAAACAGAGCCACATTGTCTTCCGAGATGCAAAGCAAGAAGAAAGGACACCTCAATTGTCAAACTGAAACAGGGGAAGTTTGACATGAAATGGGGGGGTGGGGGAGGTGGGCGGCAGAATTTAATGCAGGGACAGCTACGGATAGGAACAAATTGCCCAGGAAGACTGCAAAGATCCTGCTGGATAAAACCCTGAGCAACCTGGTCTGAATTAAAAATTGACCATGTTTTTAGCAAGAGGTTGGACTACATGGCCTCCTGACATCCTTTCTAACCTAAACTACTCTAGGATTCTGTAGAACTCACGTTATAGCATGACACATCCCCAGTTAAACTCCTGTAGAATCATAGACAAAGGCTCTACTTCAGGATTTCAATTTAGAGATGGACAAAAGAAAGAATATAACAGCAATTAAGTTTATTACATTTACAGATTTTTGCTGTTTGTTTTTTTGTTTTGGGGGGAGGAGAGGGTTGTGTTGTTTTTTTAAATGTCACCAAAATAAAACAACTGTCATGGACTGCAAGGTACCAGACATTTCTACTCCTGTTCTTATTATTTTTTCCTGTTGCCAGAAATTTCCCATCTACTTTGTCACTTCTGTTGCTTCCATATATCTACCTATAAAGGCTTTATGATTCTATAGTCATCACCTTAACAGTATTTTCCCCTTCCCCCAATTACACCACCTATATTTAATCTTGACCAAGTATTTTTCCACAAGCTACTGACTCTAGATTTTCCCAGCACATCTAAATTTGTCAAAGACATTAACATTTAAATATCTGCAAAATACATTCCACAGTGCAAAAGCACAACTGTTAATAAAGAAAAAAAAAAGTCTGACTTCACTGAAGAAGGAATCAATATGAAACATTGGTTACAATCAGAAAAGATTCCCTTCTTCACTAAAACAATAATTTGAATTCCTACTAAGTATAGCAAGAACTATTATATTCGAACATGAGTTAAAAATTAAAGATAGAATGACTGTTCATAGACATCTCAAAATCAAGAAGTGTTTCTAGCTATGTGTTTTGAGCTATGCAAATTTGGTCTGCGCTCAATGTAACAGAGGAATAACATTGGGAAAAGCCATAGAAACAGCTCAAAATAAGGAAACCCATGAATTCACATTGGGATTAGCATTAAGGAGAAGGATAATTGCCATCAATTCCAGGAACAGGCTTCTGATTTTTTTCTACACTACCCTTAGACATACCAATACAGACCTCTCTTCCCTCCAAGTCTTGGTTAAAAGAAAATGCCATTGGATGCAACAGAAAATAAGTCACTTAGTGCCTTAAGGTACTTCTCTTACCTGTTAGAGAGCAAGAACTTCAAACCATTACCAATACTGCTCTCAGCATTTTCTGTCAAAGGAACATGCTCCAGACATCAGATCACAGAACTTAAAAATTAATTCACATTTTGCTTAGAAACACTCAATGACATCTTACACCCTCAACTTTTTAAACAACTTCTGAAATCCAAATTGATTGCAACAATGTGTCTCTATGAAATTTCCACCTTCACAGATCAGGATTTTAATACTACATATATCCACATTCTAATAAGAAACAAAATATCTAATAAAATACTCAATTATACCCAGAATTATTAACACAATTAATTTGCTGATGGGACTTTTTATTCAAAATTGCTCATGTGACAGCATAACATATCAACACTGGACAATACAAAGAGGAATCGCTTCTTTGTCACCTTCATTCAGAAAAAGATACCAAAGTTTTGAAGAGTCTCGAAACAAAACTTCAAGTAAAATCAGAGACAATAAGACTTACGTAGTTAAATGACAGTATTAGGACAAGAAAAGAGAAGTAATCATAAATATAGCCTGCCCGTTGGAAGATTTCCAATCATCAGAGTAGTGATTATTAGGGAAATTAGGAGCGGAAATCTAAGTAGTCCTAGCTTGCTACTTGATCTAATTTTGGAGGACCTGACATATTTGCCAGTATGGTGAATAATCACAGAGATTAATTTTGGGTGTGCTTGGCTAGCTAAGGAATCACAAATACAAAGTTTTGGTCTCTCAGACTTAACCTGAAGCCTGATCAAACTGTTCATTAATACCTTTTCCAAGTGAGAGGTATCATTTAGCAGCCCTTATATGTTCAGCTAGAGTTTAGATTTCAAAAGCTGTTTTGTTCTCAAAAGATCACAAAACATGAAAACACGCTAATTCCATAACATACTGAAAACAGACAGAGAAATCTATATTCTAGCAGAATATTTACCACTAACAAACAGGACGAATTCCAGTTCTGTTTCATCTGAAAACTAAACAGCAACCAGAAGTTTTAATTACTCACCAAATAAGCATCGTCACAAACTAGAAAGCACAGGTATAAGAACAAGACTGGCAACAGTATAGCAGCATACTTTACTTTCCTACCTGCATGAAACAAGCTTGAGTATTTTCTTGCCTGTTCAAACAGAAAGAGACAGACTGTTCTCTGCAGCACTAAAGAGAACATGTTTCCCAATCCTTTAGCACCATTTAGTGGTTATTCATTTGTAATGCAGTTGTATATATAGAAACAAATAGAATTCTATCTTCCGCGCTAGAGAGAATTAAGAAAGGCTAGCATGTACCATATCAGCATCCTAACCTGTGAATGGCAGCTTAATATTGCATAATTTATTCATTCATTTGAAAGCATTCAAATCTGTAAAGTGTTTAAGACAAGGAAGAAAAACATACACAGCAATGTCAGGAACACGTAATATTTATATTATTCTGAGCTTCTTTGAGTAAAACCTGTTACATATTGACAGAATTCTATTTGGGTGCAATCACACCATCAACTCTCAAACACCAAGGCCTTAGGGATTGCAACTACCTAATTCACCACAGATTCAACCAGAACAAAAGCCGTTATCTTTTCACAATACCATCAAGAGAGAACAAAAAACTTAATTCACTCTTTTTACCTTAATTCTCCACTTGAGACTTTTATTCCTACAACACAACCATCATCACAATCCATTGTAAAAGGAATCTATTCTGGAAGACCAGACAAATAAGACATTTTAAGGAAGTAAATTGATGATCCTATAATATTACTGTCATGAGATAACAACAGACAATGATGCAGTTTTTCAAGATATAGCAGTTTAATAATTCACTTCTCCAGTCTTTCACCAAGGCTGCATATACACACAAAAAAGTAGCTGTTTCTAAAAAATAAAATGCAGCAGTTTAAACTCATTGTTTGAGAAAATCTTACTTCACCTGCAGAGCAACATCGTATTGTCAATTGCTACCAGATCCTTCCGGACAGGAGGAACAGACAGGAACAGCACATCAACCGAGAGCTGATGTTATACCGCAGAGTTATACACCACACAGTAGAACAGCCCGGTGTGGGGCAAGATTATTCCAAGGCAAAACTAGCCAATAACACATTCCCAATAAATTATCAACACGAACTCCGAGAAGACTGTTAAATTGGTTTAAGACTGCTCAGTTCCTCCCCCCCATCGCACACGCCTACATACTACCATTGAATGCGCCTTTCAGCACGTTTCACGTTCCAGCTTTCAGTTGGCAATGACAGAGACAGCTACCTGAATCTGCCCAGCGCAACCATGAAAACACAAAGCTCTACCCTGCTTTAAAAAGAAAGAGGTTTAACTTTGGTTTAGTTTAAGCCGTTCCCTCCCTTGGAAGGCACTTAGACAAAGGACGGGCAGAACAGCCTCTTCAAGCCCTACACGCAGATAGGAGAGACTTTCCCCTCCCCTTTCCCATAGCCTCCTGGCAAGACGGAGAACCAGGAGAAGAGGCAGACTTTCCTTCCCCCGCCCCCTCCTGCCGTATCACGGCAGTCTGGAGAAGAGAGGTCTTTTCTCTTCTCTCTGCCACGGGCCGCGAGCGGGGGAAGGGAAGGAGGGAGACAGACAAGAAGGATGAGTCACCCTCCCACCGAAGCCCACTGGCAGAAGCCGGGCCGAGGGGGAGAGGGACAGAAGCCAAAGCTCAGAAGGGTCCAAGCCGGGCCTCACCAGCCCAACGCGGCGCAGTCGCGAGAATTAACAAGAGACAACCTTCAGAGGCCCCTGCGGCTGATCCTCACCCGGCAGCACTCACCGGGCCCCGCTGAGTCGTGACGGTGGTCGCCATAGCGCCTCCCTCGGGCCGAGACCCTCCCTTCCTTCCTTCCTTCCGCCCCCCCAGGCCACCGCCGCCGTCGCTACCGTTACTGCTCCAACGGCCGCCGCTAACCGTCACTCAGCGCGAGGCTGCCGAGTCAGCTGACCCCGGCCCCGCCCCCAGCGCCGCGCGTGCCTGCAGCAACGCATCCCTCCCCCGCCCCTTCTGGCGGTTTCCAAAGCCGCGCCGTGCGCATGCGCCAAGGGAAGGAGGCGGGGCACGCGGGGATCGCTCCTTGCGCTTGCGCCTGTCGCCCTACTGGGAAGGGAAGAGCGGGAAGCGCGGAGCCACTCCTGCGCATGCGCGCTCCCGCTCCGCGGCCGCCGCAACGGAGCGGAGCGCTGCGGGGGGCGCCGCAGTCGCTAGGGGGCGCCGCGCCGCCGGGGAGAGGCCGGGGCGGGTACGAGGCGGGTACGAGGCGTCGGGGCCGACATCTTGGGGCGGGAGGCGCCGTCCCCCGCCGGCCTGAGGCGGGCCGCCCGCCGCGCGGGGAGGCAGCCCGCGGAGCGCTCCCCGCTGGGTGTTCTGCCAGCGGGCGCGGTGTGTGTACGGGAACGGCTGTTCGCCTCGCCCAGCCTGTCCCCTGGACAGCTGGCCCGCTCTTAGTGGTGTTCCGAAGCGGAGACCGTGACCTCCTTCAGCTTCCTAAGCAATTGCAGCCCTTTCCAGAAGAACAAAAGCGGCTTTAATATTCATCCGAGGGCTGCTTTGGGAGATAAAATCTGATCATTTCAAAGCCTATTTAAATAACATAACTGTTTCCTGTTGTTAGGATTTGCTGCATGAATTTAGCCCTTAATTAAAATTCTAGCGCAGATTTTGGCAGCTGGAAATAGAACAGTGCAATTAGGAATGCTCCAAATATAGCACCAGCTTTTTTTTCCACAGTGCCCTAACATCTACTTGGAGTGGGAACGGCCTCATCTTTTTGCTTGTGTCTTGATACTCAGAAAAACGAGTACTACAGGATATAATTGATTGGGAGCCATTGAAGGAATACACTTGATGCCAGCTGTAAGTCAAGCAGCCAGCTGAAGAGAAAGGCTGTAACGTTCCCTCTTACCCCTATCAATCTGCTGCAAGCAGAATTCAGGTCAACCTACAAAACCATTAAAGAAACAAATCATCCTTCCTTTGTTCCTACCACTTAGAAAAGAGACCAAACCTGAAAAGACAGGGATTTTTTTCTGAAAAAAGACAGGTAAATTCACCCTCTTTTTTTTTTTTTTTTTTTTTTTTTAAGTCTCTAAACAGTCTCTTGACATAGGGGTTTTTTTGCAGGGAGAAGGGGTTAAGTTTCTTGGAGGAAGCTAAAGGGACTAGATTTTTTTCACTGCCTCTTGTATAGGCCTTTCAGCAGAGATAGTGCACTATATGAAGGGGCAATGCAATGTAAAATTAAGCTAAGTGATTAAGAACATTCAGCATCTTATAATGTCAGATACGTGCCCTGTCTGTACAAAGCTTGTGGACTGATAGTGTTACATCAGTTTATAACAAGTGCTATCCAGATGTAGCCTCTTTCAGGAAACTCTCCATTTCTTTGTACTGTATATACATGCAACCGAGTTTCAATGATGAAATGACGGAAGTTTCTTGAGCCAACATGGTTAAAACAGTAAGTAAACTCCACAGAGGTAAGGGAAGAAGATCGATGCTTATCTGCATAATTACAGCCTTGCCGCCATGAGGGCAGGTTGGAAGGAAAAGAGCGTTAACAAGCCTCATTGCTATTCTTATGTCTATAACCACAAGAGCTAGAAAATTAGTTTTAGGTAAGTCATGGGCAGTTAGTTTTACTTATGTGGATTTCATTCTAAGACCTGGTCTAGTCCCAACAATTTCAAAGAGACTAGACATGAGAAAACATTATTGTCTCTATACAATTTATATTAACAGAAAAAAGCAGTAATGTTAACTCGAGATTCTTGAGATTTGTTTTCCTCATACAGAGATAGGCAGTGACTAGAGTGAACATTGTGCCTTCCTGACAGCACTATCATTTTCTAACTGCATCTTTTATTTTCCTGTTTTATTATTATTCCCGGGAAATCCACACAGAATCTAATCACTTATTTTTATCTATGCAGTAAAGGATCTGGTGTTAAACAAGCCCCCGCTCTCTCTAGGGTGAATTAGTATCTGAAGGTGGCCTGGAAGCTCTACAAAAATACCGGCTTTGCCATCTGGTGGACATCCACAAGAACAGCAAGTAGCCTTCGACCAGGAGAGACAGGTGGTTTTGTTTCCCCAAGTGCGATATCACCACAAATAGGGAGCACTGGTGCAAAAACATTAGGCGAGGCATCTGATGTCAATGTAGTAATTAAAGTGGGAATGTAAGCCATGGGAAAGGTGAGAGAACAAAAGTCATAAAACCCTGTTATTTGCAACATATGGGCATCATTAAAGAAAGGTTGAAAGGTAATTAAAGAAGCTATAATGACAATAAATTGCATTTATATTGTAATAAAAATTTAGATGTCAGTTCTTCCTGTATCATTCCTTCATTCTGATTCCCAGTCTCTTCTCTGTTCTTCCCAGTTATTCATCTCTTCACCTGTCCCTCCCAGAATCTCCCCTACCCAAATCTGCCCTTTTTTTCCATTGACCCATCTGTTCTTTCCTAAATGCTTCTACCCTTTTTGCATCTCCTCTCCATCCTCTCTTTTGCTTTGACACTCTGTTTCATCTCCTACATTTTTCTATTTAACTTTGCTTCCTACAGATAATAATAATTCCTACAGATTGTCATAAGCCCCATATTCCCTGAAATTTCACCTGGAGCTTTCTGTTCACATTTTTTATAACCTCATTTCCTTGCTCCCAGCTACTGGCTGGGTAAGAGGCAATGCATGTTTCTGAGATCTCCATGCTGCTTCCCCAATACCAGGCCAAATGCCAAAGATGACTATTACCTTTGCTGAAACCTTTGCCTGGTGGGGTCACTAATACAGTTTATTTTCTGTAACCAGTTGCCTATTTTTATGAAATTTCTAAGACCTTACTATCTCTGAAGACATTAAGTAAAAATTGACTGAAATTGGGCAGCAGGTTGGAGATGTGTAGAGACAAACATAGTCCACATAGTGTGGTTGTTTGAAAATTATCAAATAGGCATTGTTCCCTAAGCTGGCTCCAGAATCTGGAAGTGTAGATACCACCTATGCTTTTCTTCATAAAAACAGAAACTAATGTCTCACGGCGCGGAGGAGGGGAGAAGAGTAATGCACATGATGCTGTCCTCACTGAAGAACAGTTACAGCAGAATTCCTGCCAAATTAACTTTGTACTTGTTCACAAAACCAGAAGGGACACTTCAAAGGCTGAGAAGAGTCTGATGCTATGGGGGGAGTGAGGGAACACGAAGCTCAATGGGATAGCATCTAACTTTTGGTAGGTATTTATTTAGCACTCAGCATTGGGGTCTAACTCTAAAACTGAAACCTGTCAGATCTACAAAAATGTCAACAGCAGTAATTAGCGTGGTGAGAGCACTACATTTGTACCTCTTTAATAGTGCCCTTTTAGGAAGGTCAGGCCTCCCAGTTTATTTAGGTAAGATACATAATGGAATCCTTCAGATAGGAAGTGGACTTCAAACTGTTTGTTAGCTGATCTTTCTCAGCTCACAAGTGAATTGTGTGGTTACATTTTATGCCATTTTTTCTGTCAACAATGAGTATCTGTCACGATACTGGGGGATTTCCCACAGTCATTTAAACCCCATTTGTTTATTGTGGCTTACAAAGGCAATGAAGTCACAGGAATGTGTTTTAAAATGCACTCTTAGCTGAACTAAAGCTGGGGCATAAAAGCAGAGTAACAAATCACGGCTGTGATTTGTTTAGTTCAAATATATTCATCTGGCCCTGCAGAGACTGAAGAAGAATCTCACAGCGAACTAGCAAAACAGGTTTGGGGTTAAGTTTATTATAAGAATATAATATAAGAATATTGTGGAATGGCTATGCATTGCTTACATCACTGGCTTGGGTCTCAGGCAAGATCAGCCCTTTTTGCCATGTCCCCATAGGACTTCAGATGCCACACAAAGGTACAATTCTGCTGCATGGGAAAAAGCATCTTTTGCAAAATGCAGAGCCCAATTCCACCATAATTTCTTATGCAGTCTCCCAAAGCTGACTTGAAGTTAATAGCAGGCGAGGGTGACAGTGGAGAAGGCCAAAGGGATCCACTGCACTGTGGATCCAGCCCATACCAGAGTGGAAGTGCAGAAAAAGGAAAGGGATGTTGCAGGCTTCAAGCTGCAGAAGAGCCCTTGGAGTCCTAGTGTGCCGAGCACAGCTACTCAGGATGTACGTGGCCTTATATAGGTGCTAGACACAGCACCAAACACACAACAGAGTGCAATGCTAATCTTTTGTTCATGGTACCAGCTCGAGCTTGGTGATGTTCAACAGAGCTGAAACAATAACATGGAAATCCCAGATGGCATTCAGACTGGCTGTAACAAACAATAATTTCCACTTCAATAGCATGCAAGGTACTCACAGTGCACTGCAAAACTTTAATTAATCCTCACAGTCCAGTTGGGATGCAGAAGGATTACATCCCTCAGCACGAAGGAAAGATAGCTCCAGCGTGAAACATGGCAACGCGGTAACAGCACACATCAACATTACCCAGGAATTTCAGCCAGGATGCGTACTGCACTGAAACTACATGGGAATTCAATCGGATAGGCTGAAGAGAGAAAGAATTAAATACAAACTGAAGCTCAAAATAAGTATTGCATCCCTCCCGACACCAGGCCATGAAACAGAGATGTTAAACAGCAGGCAACTTATCACCATTGCAACCACCACATAATTTCATACTCCAGCGTTACAGCTACTGATTGAGCTAGATGAGTATTGGCAAAAGTGTTGTTCGAGCAATTGCGGGGGATTCTAGCAGAAAAGCCGAGAGCACAGCCGAACAGCTAATAAGTGGCTGTTCTTCAGTCACACTGCACTCAAAATAGCTTTCCAACAGAGGAAAAGCAAATTCTATTGGCTTCAACACCTGGTTGAGCAACTTAATAAGGACAAAATGGAAAGTTAGAGCTGAATCATTATTTATTTTATAACTACATCTTCATCACACAGTCCACTCCAAAATGGGAGTTATTTCATTTCAAATCAAGCTTGTGCCAGGTTTTTCTGTAGGCTCATTCAGCACAGAGGTGAGGAGAAGGTTCTTTGAAAACAATTTCAGACAGCAGCTGCTTCAGAGGAGGAGAGCAATCTACAACTGTAGGAAGATTTTTTCCCTTCTCTCCAGTTCCACCATGCTTTTCCTGAATTGTATTTAAGTGTATTTTTAATGCACCATGAAACTTGTAGCAGTGCAAAGACTGTATTTAGTGTTATTTGGGTAACATGTTGATTTCCAGACAGCACTTCAAAAAAGATGAGCAAACAGTTATGAGAGCAAAATGTGTCTGTCCTGTCCACAACAGACACAGAAAACAGCTTGTTCCTCTCACTGAAATTACCATTTATGTATTTGAAAATGGCTATTGTTTTACCTCTTAGTTTTCTTTTCTCTGAAGTTCAGCTGTTCAGATGAATGTCAGTCTAAACTTAACCCAATTCCTTCAGCCTTTCCTTATATTTTTATGAAGCCTGATAACTTTTGTTGTCTTCCTCTGTTTTTTTCCCAATAGGACCGTACCTTCCTTGAAGTATCCAAAATTGGACACAGCATCCCAGCTGGGGCACAGACAGCTCCAAGAAGAGCTGGAGAATTACTAAATGTTTTGTAGGTGATAACACTGGCTATAGATTGCAGTAAGGTTTGCCTTTTTCACAGCAGCATAACATTGTTTACTCCTGTTCAGCCTGTGATCTATGTTAACATCCAAATCTTTTTCTGTCATGCTGTTACTTAGCTTGTCCTTCCTCGCCTTATGTTTAGCAGTTCATTATTCTTGTCTAAAAGTGTGGTGACCTGTTTGTTTTTATCAAGTTGCTTCCTCTCAACTCCTCCTGAAGTTGTTCTACAATGTATACCTGTTATGTTTGATTGGCAAAAATATCTACCCACAGTAATTGTGAATAAATCAACATGTTTGTTTATTTAAAAAGAAGCTGCTCTCTGCTCTAGAGAGAAGTCTAGCAAATGAAATCTTCACATCTTTTTTATTGAATCAGATTATCGTTTTTTTATCTATCTATCTAGATTATTTCTCAAATAGGAAAATTCCCTGCTGCCTCATTTTTAAAAAGACAGAATTCAGAAGTCATTATTTGAAAAGAAAGACTAAGGCAACTTAGATTTTGGCATTATATTCCCACGGAAGGAGGACATGCGGCATTCTCAGTTGTGATATCCATAGTTGTACCTAGTACCATTCCAATCTGTGAGTAGATATTGCAGGAATCCTGTTCATATGCTGTACGAGTTTCCATGTATTTGTTTCATTTTTTGTTTGCTCTTTTTTCTTTTCTTTCCTCTTTTCTTTTGTCATCTTTTCTCTTTGCTTTGCTTTGGTTTGCTTTGCTTTTCTATTCGCTTTTCTTTTCTTTTTTCTCCAAAAAGAAAATAAATATGTAGAAAAGTGAAGGAATTGTTTTTGTCTGCTCACCAAATTTCCCCTCACCAAAATATAAATTAAAACACGTTAGGAGAAAAACGATAAAAAATAAAAGTGCAATGACACAGGAAGAAGCAACAACTTCCTTCAAGAAGTTATGGGTATTATTTTAGACTAATGCTAACAAGCCTAATTTTTTTTCAGATTTCTTCCAAATACTTCATACTCAATTTGTTCATACATTTCCCATTTGATCTAATATTTTGTGTAGGCACAAGTAGTGCAAATGTGAATCTCTGCTCTACAGAACAAACATTTCCCACTGGTTTACATAAGGTACAATTCCCCACACTCATAGTAATGGGCAGAAATTCTTTCTCTCCCACTCCATCCCAGGCAAGCAAACATTGCTCTTCCGCTTACTCAAGTTCATTATAAAAATCTTTGCTTATATGCAGCAAAACACAGTTTTTCTCCTTTGTACTTTAGGTAATTTGTTGCTCCTCCTCAATAACAAGATACACATGCACATCAATATGCTCTCTCTCTCCTCTCTCCAGCTGCTGTTTTTTCCAGAATAAGCACCAATTTTTTGTGTGTGTAAAAGGATCGAGGGGAGAAGGAATTCTGCAAGTTAAATGTTGTACTTTTTCCCACTGGGTACTTCAATTTTATAGATATTAGTTTTTATAATTAAAAGTGAATATTAAGAGGACCCTACAATAATAATGTCTTTCAATAGTGATATTTAGCGGGTTCTTTCTCTGGTTGGTTCTCCCTCTGTGTCTTTATATTTGGTGCCTAAAAGTGCCTGCAAGGAAATCATTATTTTCTGTTAGATGTTTAATCACAAACCTTGCAAGGAAATTTGCTGTTTTCCGAACAGTGCAGAACTAACTTCATTACCCCATTAACATGCTAGATACATTTGTCAGCTCTGAAGTCCCATCTTCTTAAAAGTCCCTAGCCTATATTCTCTTTGGAAAAGATTATTTTCAAATAATACAATAGCCTGATTTACTATTTCCATCTTTCCCCCAGAGAGCCTTTCTTGCTGAATGTGACAGGTTATGGGGAACAGGGTAAGTTGCACAGAAACACATTTGGTGCCTGCAGTGAAAGGATTCTTTCCAGCCACTGAAAGGTACTGGCTCTGGTTTCTTTGTGGTCAGATCCTCAGCCTCCTTTGAAGATAGCACCAATGTAAAAACAGGGTCTGGAGCTCTGTCCAGGGAGGAACAGCAGTTTTGCTTCTCTGCAGGGCTGCCTTACCTCAGCCTCAGGGAAGTCAATAAGAGCTGCAGGAGTGCAGCACCTCTGAAAATGCAGCACATTTGGCAACCTTTTAGCAGGTTTCTTCAAACAACCTCAAAGTTGTTAGGGTACTAGAGACAGTGCTGAGGAAAAGCAATCAGATGCTGAGTCAGCTGTAGCTTCAGAGTTCTCAAACATCTGGACTGGACTGGATGAGTCTACATCTGTAGCTAAATATTTCAAGCATTTCCCGACTCCTACTTCTGTTCACTGATCATTAGGTGTCACCATATAAGGTGTCACCTTAGTGTTCAGTCACCCAAGTATCCAAGTGAATAAGAAAATTAATTTTGTCCCTACAAAGGAGACTTCTAATGAGTCTCCCTACAAAGGAGACTTCTAATTGCTTTAAACACAAGAGTAATATTCATCTTGTTAGACTGGCTGAAGATCTAAGTTCAGTTTCCACAGGCTCTATGATCTCAATAAGTAATTTGATCTCGCCACACCGCCTCTCCACTCCCAAATAAGGCGATATTAACACAGCTGTTGTGCAATTCTGCATGCTCAAGGGCAGGATCTCCATGTCAATAAACCTGCATACAGTGTTTATCACAAAAGGTCATCCTGGTCATTTTGGTCAAAGTCTTAAGCACTTACTGCAATATGTAATATACATACTGTAATTTACAGGAAGAAATTACAAGCACGATATTTTGAGAGTGTACTTCATTCCTTTCTATCTTCTGAAAGTCTGGAGAAAGACTTGGAACAATGGAAGTGTTTTTTAAGGTACAGGACATGCAGGTGGTGTAATCCCTGGTGCCACACAGGAGCTGCCAACAGGCTCCTTCACTACAATCAGCAGGCTAGGTTTCCCCTGTGGCCAAAGGATACGTGCAGCACACCACAGGCCCAAATACCAAGCTGAATGTACAGCACAGCACAAGCCTGCACCTTCTCAGGTTAACTGTTTTGTAGATCACTAACTTGTTAATGTACAATGGTCTTCTAGTTAGGGTAACTGCAGAAGTATGTGTGCATATGAACCCCCGTGAGACCTCATGTACACCTCAAGTTGTCTACAAGAATGCACTTGGAAAGAATGAATGCCAGAAAAAGTAATTAAGCCAATCAAAGAGTGAAAATGAAAGAAGGCAGGTAAGAAAAGCTAGTTTTCATCATCTTTGTATGTAAAGTTTTCAGATTAAGAAAAATGCTGTTTAAAAGCAATGAATTGCTGCTGTAAGCATGGTTTTAACAGAAGTTGTAAAGAAAGCAGAAGTTTATATAACACAGAGATATAACATGCTCACATACCTGTTTCAAGTCTCTTCTTGCTCAGCTTCCCTTCTGCTGCTTATAGCACTGTGTAGCACTTTCTGGCACATATGGGGTCTTCAATGGAAAGGTGTTGTCACCTGACTGTAATTGTACAGATTTTCCCTGCAGGAATTCAGCCCTACAGCTATATTCAGAATATGAAAAAGGTGTGAATTAAAAATATGACTTTGCTTTTTTCTGTGATAACCAAGCACATAATTTTCTTTTTTTTTTTTTTCTTTTTGTTTTCCTTAAATAAAGATGGGAAAGACAGAAACATCATAGGATTATCTGAGTCTTCTATACTTCATTCATAAAGACTGCAAATTATAGAAAGGACAGTGCTGCACATGTGATTTTTTGCCTCATTCTGGTTCTTTATCCCTGGTTTAACAGGAAAACCTTATTTTTGTATGACCTGTAAATACTGCTATTGAAACAGTTTATCAAAACCAGAGAGATTTGTTTCCTCTCTGTGCAGAATTCACCCCATATTTATGTGTTACATGAAGTAACAATTTTTTACTGAAAATACATTTGCAAGCTGTAATGCTGCCATTGGTTCCTACAGCAGCCTCTAAAGTTTTATGTAAGCCACCCTCAGAATTCATGTGTGTTCTGCATACAGGACAACAGCTGAGGCTGGTTGAGAAGATCTGTTGAAAAATGAAGGCAAGAAAGCTATCATCTACTCCATTGCAGAGTTATCTTCTGTGACAGGACATTGTGCTGGTTTTGGCTGGGGTAGAGTTCATTTTCTTCATAGTAGCTAGTATGGGGCTATGTTTTGGATTTCTGCTGAAAACAATGTTGATAATACAGGGATGTTTTTGTTATTGTTGAGCAGTGCTCACACAGAGTCAAGGCCTTTTCTGCTTCTCACCCCACCCAACCAGCGAGTAGGCTCAGGGTACACAAGAGGGGAGGGGACATGGCTGGGACAGCTGACCCCAACTGACCAAAGGGACATCCCATACCGTATGATGTCATGCTCAGCATATAAAGCTGAGGGAAGAAGAAGGAAGGGTGGATGTTCGGAGTGATGGTGTTTGTCTTCCCAAGTAACCATTACACGTGATGAAGCCCTGCTTTCCTGGAGATGGCTGAACACCTGCCTGCCGATGGGAAGCAGTGAATGAATTCCTTGCTTTGCTTTGCTTGCGTGCACAGCTTTTGCTTTACCTATTAAACTGCCTTTATCTCAACCCACGAGTTTTCTCACTTTTACTCTCCTGATTCTCTCCCATCCCACTGGGGGGGAGTGAGCAAGCGGCTGTGTGGTGCTTAGTTGCCACCTGGGGTTAAACCACGACAGACATATTTCTGGAACCCTTTCTTTGTGACCATGTTTCCTTCTTAACTTTGACCTCACTGAACATTAATTTTTCTCATGGCTTTCCCTGTGGCACTGGGCAACAAGAATTAAGTAACATCAGTCTGGCTTTGCACAGCTGCAATTGTCAATGAATTGCCAGGTAATACAGTTCAGGCTACCTTGGCACAAATACCCCCTTACCGGCAGTTCACTTCTCATTATTAATATTATCCAATAACAATAGTACTTAAAGGTCTCTATTTAGATTGGGTCTCTATTTAGATTGTACCAGGCATTTTCTCTGACTAAACCATTTTTATGTGTACGTCAACTGTTCTCACTGGTGTTGTTGATCCAGGGTAAGAGATTCCTCCCCTCAGCCTTTGCCACAACTCCTTCTCTTTTGCCCCCTCCACTTTGCTCCTTTAACTCTTTATCTTATCATTCCCTCCCTCAGATCTGTAAAATTATTCTAGTTTAAAACAAACAAATGCTCTCAAGTATGAAAAGAAACACACTATTTAATATCACTGCCTCATTATTCAGTTGGGGAACCGAGATATGGAGAGATTAAGTGCCTTGCCAGAGGAAAAGGAGGAAGGATGCAGGAAGAAAACTTAGTTCCTCTGAGTCACAGTTCAGCATCTTAAATAGAAACCTTCTTCTGACTTCACCTTAGCTCTGAGCATTGCCCGGTCTCTTTATGCTCAAACTTTTCTATTCTAGACTGTATCTCTTCTGATTTCAAAGGGTGACTTGTCACACAGGACAGGCACGAAGGAGATTAAGGGGTTGTTCTAGTCTTTTCATCTCTGGAATTTTTCTCCACTGCCACTGCTACAACCTACAGTGAAAATGATGTCCTGGAATCACAGCTTTCACTTCACTGTCTAAGATTTTTTTCCCTGTATCTTATTTGTTCAGTGTACTGTTTGTTTGCTAGCTCCTGCCTGGCAAGCTTCGTTTACCTGCTTTGTGCATAAATGTAAGGGCTAAATATGAAGGCTCAGCACGATTACCAGTTGGCCAGCTACCATGTTGGTCTTTAGGATTTAACTTTCCATCCACAAAATGGCATGTATTTATTTATTTGTATTTTAAAAGTCCCTGTGCCTATTGTGTTTAGATGCACAAACAAAAGGTTTTAGCCAAATGTAAATATGTACTGCCTGAATTAATGTCCAGTAATGAAAGCCCTTTTTAACCAGCCTCGACTAACATACTAAACCCTTTCATATCTTTTAATTCCTCCATGTTCTTCCTCAAAGTCTGGAGAAAAGATATACTCTGCAATGTGACCCATAGGTGAAAAACCTTAGAAGCTGGCAGTCTAGTAGGGAAGTGGATTCCAGGATCAAATACTGCACATTGCCCACTTTCAGTAAGATTAGGACAAACTGCAATTTTTTTGCCTCCGTTGCCTGAGGCAGTGAGTTCTCTGTTGGGTTTTTACTACATGCAGCTATCTACTATAAAATATATTCACAGTTAACTACCTAATTAAAAAAAAACAACTTATGCTCAGAACCTAAAGTTTACTTGATATCTAAAAAACCGCATGAACTCATGTATTAATTCACAGAAGGGGTGTCATGGTTTAGCCCCTGTTTGCTCACTCCCCCCCAGCAGGATTAGGGGTAGAACCAGAAGGGTAAAAGTGAGAAACTTGTTCATTGAGATAAAGAGAGTTTAATAATTAAAAAAAAAGGGGGGGTGGGGGGTGGGGGGTGGAGAACCACAACAAAACCAAGAAAAACAAGTGATGCAAAAGAAAACAATTGCTTACCACCAATCAACCAATGCCCAGCCAGTCCCTGCGCAACAGCAGCCCATGCCAGCCCTCACCCTCCCCATTATTGCTGAGGGCAACATCATATGGTTTGGGATACCTCTTTGGTCAGTTGGGGTCAGCTGTCCCAGCCATGTCCCCTCCCCTCTTGTGTACCCTGAGCCTACTCGCTGGTTGGGTGGGGTGAGAAGCAGAAAAGGCCTTGACTCTGTGTGAGCACTGCTCAACAATAACAAAAACATCCCTGTATTATCAACATTGTTTTCAGCAGAAATCCAAAACATAGCCCCATACTAGCTACTATGAAGAAAATGAACTCTACCCCAGCCAAAAACAGTATAAGGGGAGATTCCTAAATTGATGTGGACAGCTCTGCAGAGCCATTACAGCTATTCTTAAAATGGTAATAGTCCTTCATTTTTAAAAATGAAGTATGGGTACAAGATTTGCACCAGTATATCAAATATACTGCCACTGAACGATAGTGGAATGTTATTGCTGATAAAATAGTAACTGAGAAGTCCAAAGCAAACTGTTACTAACAGCAAGAGCTTTAAGATATTCCAAATGTAACAAAAGAAATTTTGGGTTTTAAGCAAAGGGAGAGAGTCCTCCAGAATTATGGCTTCAGCAGACTTATGTACTAAGGAGGAGCACGCCCAGGATTTGTTCTCATTCACTACTGCCAAAAGTGCAGCTTCCTCAGCTAATTCTACTAGTTGTCCTTTCATCTGCACAATGCAATTCCTCTGAACTTCCTGAGCTTCTCAAGTTCTTCTTATATGCTCCTCAACTGGTGGGCTCAGAGCTGTTCTTGCTCATACAGTTTCTCCTTCAAATCCAGTCTGATTTGCAAGTGTTCCAAATGCCTCTCAGTTTCAAATATATTCCTCACTTCTAATATATCTATCTTTTGATACATTTTATTATCCCAGTATGCAGAAATCTGGCAGGACATTTCAATGATCTCTGCCTTCAGTTGTTCATTGATTTAACCCAAATTTTTATTCTGTAGTTCTAATTGTTTGATTTTGTTTTCTTTCTCTTTCAGTGTGACCCTGGCATCATCCACTTCCCTGTGTAGGTCTCCTACTAATGTCCTCAAACAGCTTGCACTGGCCTGCAGTTGCCTGTACCCATCCTTCAAATCTTCACTTTCTTTCAGTAAATTCTGATTTTCAGTATCCAGCTCTGCTACTGTTTCTCTGAGGTGCCATCTTTGATCTTGTAAGTTTTCATTTGTCAAAGATAGTTTATTAGCCAGAGAGGTTTTCTTGTTGGAGGGAGAAAGTACGGCCAAGGTGGCAGGACACTGCCGTGCTCTGTGAACGTCCAGCCTGCCCAAGTGTGACATAGTGCGGATGTCACAATCCCATGGTTCCCAACTGCCTGCTCCCACTGGGCAGCCATGGCTTGCAAGATGTTGTGATAAAAAATATCAGACGGTGTTATTAAGAAAATTAAGAGCTTTAGGGTAAAATGCTTTCATTAGAAATGAGTTAAGAGTTAAACAGTGAGCAAAAATAGATAATTTTTCAAAACAGCTAAGTATTAACTGAGAATGATGAAAGGCACCATGCTAGGACTGATGCTTTTGGTATATTTACTGAATGAATGTTCAGAGAACTGTTATGAACAGTGAAGTGACCCCATTTTCAGATTACATAGCATTCTGTAGTATCACGAAAACTAAGAAATTTGAAAGGCACCTAGACAGATGATGTAATGATAAGTACATTTTGGTAGTTAAGAAATACTGCACGTTAAAGCAATTCCAGCTGAATTGTACACCAGATTCTTAGATAACAGTAACCATTTAGGAGGCAAATATGGAAATCATGATGGATAGATCAATAAAAGAACAATCCCCTTACCATTAGCAGCAGCAGGGAGAATTCATACTAGATCAAAAAAATGATTGAGCAAACAAAGACCTAGGGGCCCATTCTTGCAGCAGAGCTCCTCTACCCCTCTCTCCTTGGCTCTCCCACCCACCTCCTGCTCCCATCCATGGCAATTCTTCTCCTTGGTTTTTCTCCAGCCTGTGCCTGTGGTAGTGTACCCTTTTCTCTTGGCTGGCGGCATATTTTATCTGTGCCTCTACTGTGGCTATTTTAAAGTTAAGGAGCAGCCTAGAATAGCTGTATACAGCACTGAGTGTCATTGCTATTCTCACAGTAGTCCCATCCTCACATACTCCAATAACAGGACAAGCAAAGTGGGCTGTATAGGGCTGTCTACCCTATTCTCCAGTGGAGATCTGTGGCACCTTTAGAACATCCATGTGTTGGAATAATTAATGAGGTTTCCCAATCCAGCTCATCAACCTTCAAAGTTTCTTCAATCTGTCTGTTGGCAGTTCTTTTGCTTTGCTAATGAGTGTCCTTTCTGGGGCAAAGCCAGCAGCTTCCATTAACTCGGCACACTTTCACACCCAATCCTTAATGTGGTGTGTTGTACCTCTCCCAGCACTCAACTGTACTGCTTCTGTTTGACGTGACTTGTAACAGGCTGTGCGCACTCCTGCGCCAAATGTCTCATTCTTCATTCTCAATGGTTGAAGTACACCAGTGACACCAAAGATACTGTTCTTGTCACAGTCTGTAATACTATGGAAAAGGAAAGGAGAAGAAAAAGCAGGGATTCATGAGATGGAGCCTGGGTAACACAGGAGGACTTTATTCAGCTGCAATATACCTTTTTGTCTGAGTGAATTTAGGTGAGCTGTATTAACAGCAAGCTTTTTTCCTCCCTCTCTTTTCTTCCGCTTGTTGGCAATGCATGTCCCTGTTCTTTGAAAGCAATTAGCAGGTGTATGGCACTGCAGAACCAGCAACATGACTTTCCAAAGGATCTTCACTGTCTCTGCTGATTCTCCTTCACTACTGTTACATAATCCCCTTCTTCTGAATGAGTTATTCTTCCATTTTATGCTGTTCTAGCATGAAATTACAAAGCCCCATGCTGCAAATTAGATTTCTGTAGGGATATCATGTGTATCAAGAAAGGCAATTCCAAGTGGCCTCAAAAAACTGTCCTTTTAAAATGTCTCTTGAATGGGAGCATCCGCTAATCTTGTAGAGAAAACAGGCGGAGAAAAGGCAATAGGGGCAAGAAAGATTGTGGTATGGTTTGCATTGTCAAGTTTGAGCTTGTTAGCCTCGTTTTCAGTGTGCAAAGTCCTTATTGTTTTTAATAAGTTTGGGACATGCAGCAGCTCTGCGTATAGAGTGACTCACTTGTATCAAAATATCTTTGAACAATGTCCCTTTAAAACACACTTCACTAAGACGCAAAAAGGATGGGAGAAGAGAGAAGGAGGTTCAGAAATGTGCAATAAATTTCTACAGAAGGAACACCTTGTTAGAAGGACATGAAGTTATGTCCCAACTTATTTTAACCCATATAGGATTCATTCATCACAGCTAACATTCACTAAAGCGGCACTCCACCAGCTGCACAAAACCCAAGGGAGACTAAGGAGAGTGATAATCACTGAAAAGCCCTGCTGATGACTCCTCACATGACTTCAGGCTGCCTCTTGAAGACTCCATGTGGCTGTTTCAGAAGTGCAGCTTCCCTGCCTGTGTTGTATATTGATGCAGGAGAGAAAGACAAACTCCTGTAGACAACAGTGTGGGAATATTACAATTTGAGGAGGATAAAAAGGTTCAGCCTTCAAAACCAAAAGAAGGTACTCCTTGGACCACTGTGGCTTTTCATAAAACTGGAAAAGAAATATCTACATTCAACATCAATTCATCTATTGGTATTACTAGAACAGAAGTCCAAAATTCTAATTTTCTATTTGAAAGGAAGTTGGAAGCCAGAGAGATACACCAGAGCCAAACTGGACCTGCTGTATTTAAGGGAGTAGTCAGAAGGTTTGGGGGGAAGGAGGAATAAAATGCACAAAAGAAAAATGCTGTGTTGAATAACACGGAAATACTCCATAATAGGTGAAATCATAAAGTCCTCATATATTTTAAACTCATTCCTTATTCAACAAAATGACTGTTTCTGTCAAAAGGATGTTGATGAAGGAAGGAAACAAAGATTTGGCCCTAAGTTAATTTCGTGCTCCCCTTGCTTTGGACTGATAAGCACCAAATTAACTTTGTGCTAAATGAGAGGTTAGAAAACATGATAGAGATGGATGAATTCTGCTGATTATGGTTAAAAGAAAGTATTTATGACATTCAAACAATACAGCAGTGCATTTCCCCTAAAATAATTAGTTTTACAGTATTTCAAACTTTTCATGCACAAAAGTAGAAAGTCTTGAGAAGCCTTTTCTTTCTCTCCTCTCTCCAGACCCCTGTGTCCCCTAACCCCCTCCTCAATTCTTCACCACTTCCATTCACAGAACAGCAGGAGGGAGAATCAAACAGAAAATCATGTTGTTCTGCTTTCCCTTTTATCATATTCAACACTTGACCCAAGCAATCGGGAAGCAATTAAGAGCTTCTGTTTCGACTCCCCATCCTGTTCAAATTCTTGCTCTCATTTTGTTTGTCTGAAACTTTGCTCTTTTAAAAGCTTGCCAGTGTGTGTGAATGTGAGTGCGTGTACTTACAGACGTATGTATGCCCTTGTTCTTTCAGTCAAGTGATATTACAAAATGTCTTTTCATTTCTAACAGGGTTCAGTTATCTTTGTAATAAACATGTCCTTTAACAAAATTCTCAACCTTAATGCTTTTCAAAATGTCTCTAATGATTTCTAATTTACTGACATTTTCCCTGAGCCCCTCATCAATTTAACTATTCAAATTGTTAATAATTCCTCTGTCTCCAGCAGACCCACTGCAGACCTTGAAATCCCTTTGCTGCCTCTGCAGACAAGAACACATCTGGTTGTGCATCCATACCATGCTGGATCAGAGTATTTATTAGCCTGGCAGCAGAGTCTCATCACCATGCAGTATGATGATTAACGGCTTCATTTTCACCATTGCTATCTAGAAGGGCCTCTCACGGGGCCATTTCCTCCCCTCACTTCTATCTTACAGTGGTGTAATTCCACTTATTTCAGCACATGGAGAACAGCACGAGCACAAGGGTCTGTATTTCTAAGGGTTTGTGGGGAAGATTTTGAGAAACATTTGGAGCTGCATGCCAAATTGCCTTCCATGCCTTTGAAAAAGTCCAGATGTCTGTACTTTGGGGGAGATTTGAAGGGGAAGCAGATGCAGGCTGACCTATCTTCAGACAAAAGCCTAAATTTTCAAAGTGGCCCGATGCATGCTCTGCTAGGACTTTAGGGCTGAAGATACTGAAACAAGCTAGGCATGACCTTGCTGCACATCAGCTGAACTGTGCTAATTGCTCTTACCATGTGGTATATAAAAAGCATTTGGAAATGGCTCGTCTGTCAGCGGCAGTTCAGGCCTTGGAGCGTTTTGCATTCCAGCTTTCTAGACAAAGCTCCCATGTAGCAGCAGCTTGTTAAGTGGCTCACCTCAGAACTTCCTGGACAGAAGTGCTCATATCTGTGGTGGTACACATGCAGCTAGCAGGTGATATGTGACAGTTTCCTAAAAGAGACCATCTTGCTTGTACATGCAGAACAAAGAGATGAACTGCCTCTGCTGACACTGCCACAGCCAATGAAAACAACTAAACAAACTCAGACAGGGACCGGATGGTCAGCAATACATAGCCAGGAGAGTGGTTGTAAGGTAGCAGTGCTTCAGGGGAGAACCCCTTCAGAAGTGCATTCCAGTAACTAGAGCATGAAAAACTTGGTAAAGATTTCTGGAGTCTATGTCTTAACCACAAACTTCCTGTTAACCAAGTTACTTAAACCTTCTGGATCTTGGTTTCCTTGTTTGTGAATTTGCAATTGAGATGCCCATCCTGGGGTGATGTAATTAGCTTATGCTGGCAAAATGCTTTGTGATACTGCAAGGGCTGTTAATACATGCAAGGAGTGTTTTTTGTATAGGACAGCATACACGTGTTTTTCAGTCTGTCTTGATAGCTGTGTGTTCTATAAAACTGGGGTAATAAAAATTACTGAGCAGCTTGAATGAGTGGTCTCAATGCCTCTGGAGTTATGGATAACCGTGAGAAGTTGTCCACTGAAAACAGAAGTCTGCCTCTGTTTGCTCTTTGAAAAACAATTTTGTTTCTGTGAAAAACAAGCTTAGAAACGAATCTAGGAAAATAATGGCAGAATTAAGTTTCGCATCTCCGCTCAAGTAGCTTTTGGAGGAAGATAAAAAACATTATTTTGTAGCCCTGCTGACTTCCTATGTGGACTCCAAAGTTCATAACGAGGCCGTAAACTAAAGTCCCTACATGGAACTAAATTAATCCATTCCCATGTAACACTTTTGAATCATATTATATAGGAGTAATTGGAGCAGAATTTGGTCCTCAATCAGATGTTTTATGAAAATATACAGACAAAAATTATGAACTTCAGGCCTAGATCAAAATCTACGCAAGTCACCAAGGAAAAAAAAGTAAGTAAAAGCAGCCACACCTTCAACATCTGATAAGCAGGGCTCTGAGCTGTGAAGGAACTGCTAGTTGTGGGATAAAGAGTGTCACTGAGCTATTCTGATGTATTTAACTTCTTTGCAAGGCCAGCCCTATCAATGGGGCTAGCAAGTGCAGCAAAACATTAGCGACAGCTAATTGTCCAGTAAAGATGCGTAGGTGATGCCACACTGGAGATTTGCTGCTTTGCCTGGGGCAACAGAGCCCTTAGAGCTGCCAGCCCTGCTTCTCTGCATCTTTCAGTCTCAGATGCTGCTGACACACTGTTGCTGAGAGGATCTGTTTCCCCATATGTATTAATTTGTAACATTAAAAATAGCTCCTGCGTGCATAAAGGCTGAGTTGAGAGGGATGCATTCTTCTCTTTTGTTCCATTGTTTCTGGAAATTAACCATAGACACAGTGCCTTTTCAAACAAGCTCAGAGCAATATGTTTGAACATTAGTTAGAAACTTACCCTCACAATATAAGGAAGCAGATAACATAGAAGATGAACATGTGTTAGAAAACATAAGATCAGGGTTTAAAGCTCTTGATGTTACCATTGCATTAGCACAAAATCTTGATTCATATCCCTTACTCTGCAAATAGAAAAGAGAAAAGAAAAAGCCACATTCCCTGCCACTCCATGTTGGCCACACTCAAGATTGTTTCTCTAAAGACATGAAGGAATAGAATCATTGAATCATAGAATCATTTAGGTTGGAAAAGACCCTTAAGATCATCAAGTCCAACTGTAAACCTAACACTGCCAAGTCCACCACTAAACCATGTCCTCAAGCACCACATCTACACGTAGTTTAAATACCTCTAGGGGTGGGGACTCAACTGGTTCCCTGGGCAGCCTGTTCCAGTGCCTGACTACCCTTTTGGTGAAGAAATTTTTTCAAATATCCAATCTAAACCTCTCCCGGTGCAACTTGAGGCTGTTTCCTCTCATCCCATCACTTGCTACTTGGGAAAAGAGACTGACCCCCACCTCACTACAGCCTGCTTTCAGGTAGCTGTAGAGAGCGATAAGGTCTCCCTTGAGCCTCCTTTTCTCCAGGCTAAACAAACCCAGCTCGCTCAGCCGCTCCTCATAAGACTTGTGCTCTAGACCCTTCACCAGCTTTGTTGCCCTTCTTTGGACACGCTCCAGCACCTCAGTGTCCTTCTTGTAGTGAGGGGCCCAAAACTGAACACAGCACTCGAGGTGCGGCCTCACCAGGGCCGAGTACAGGGGCACTGTCACCTCCCTGGTCCTGCTGGCCACACTATTTCTGATACAAGCCAGGATGCCATTGGCTCTCTTGGCCACCTGGGCACACTGCTGGCTCATATTCAGCTGGCTGTCAACCAACATGCCCAGGTCCTTTTCTGTCGGGCAGCTCTCCAGCCACTCCTCCCCAAGCCTGTAGCGTCGCATGGGGTTGTTGTGACCCAAGTGCAGGACCCGACACTTAGCCTTGTTGAACCTCATACGATTGGCCCCGGCCCATTGATCCAGCCTGTCCAGATCCCTCTGTAGAGCCTTCCTACCCTCCAGCACATCAACACTCCCACCCAGCTTGGTGTCATCTGCAAATCCCCTCATCCAGATCATTGATAAAGATACTGAACAGAACTGGCCCCAATACTGAGCCCTGGGGAACACCACTTATGACTGACTGCCAACTGGATTCAACTCCATTAACACCATAACTCTTTGGGCCCGGCCATCCAGCCAATTTTTTACCCAGCGAAGAATATGCCCATTCAAACCATGAGCAGCCAGTTTCTCCAGGAGAATGCTGTGGGAAAAGGTGTCTAAGGCTTTACTAAAGTCCAGGTAGACAACATCCACAGCCTTTCCCTCATCCACTAAGCAGGTCACCTTGTCACAGAAGGAGATCAGGTTAGTCAAGCAGCACCTGCCTTTCATAAACCCATGCTGACTAGGCCTGATCAGCTCGTTGTCCTGTACTTGTTGTGTGATGGCACTCAGGATGACCTGCTCCCTAACCTTCCCCAGCAGGGGAGGTCAGACTGGCAGGCCTGTAGTTCCCCGGATCCTCCTTCCAGTCCTTCTTGTAGATGGGCATCACATCTGCTAACCTCCAGTCCACTGGGACCTCCCCAGTTAGCCAGGACTGCTGATAAACAATTGAAAGTGTCTTGGTGAGCACTTCCACCAGCTCCCCCAGTACCCTTGGGTGGATCCCATCCGGTCCCATAGACTTGTGCATGTCTAAGTGGTGTAGCAGGTCACTAAGTTTCCCCTGGGATTATGGAAGCTTCATTCTGCTCCCCGTCCCTGTCTTCTAGCTCAGGGGGCTGGGTTGCCCGAGAACAACTGGTCTGACTATTAAAGACTGGGGCAAAGAAGGCATTAAGTACCTCAGCCTTTTCCTCATCCTTTGTCACTATGCTTCCCCCCACATCCAATAAAGGATGAAGATTCTCCTTAGCTCTCCTTTTGTTGCTAATGTATTTATGGAAACATTTCTTTTACTGCAGTAGCCAGATTAAGTTCTAGTTGGGCTTTGGCCCTTGTAATTTTCTCCCTGCATAACCTCACGACATCCTTGTAGTCCTCCTGAGTTGCCTGACCGTTCTTCCAAAGATCATAAACTCTCTTTTTTTTTTCCTGAGTTCCAGCCAAAGCTCTCTGTTCAGCCAGGCCAGTCGTCTTCCTCGCCAGCTTCCAACCATCACATCACCCACGAGTCCTTCTCTGTTGGCAAACAACAGGTCCAGCGGGGCGCCGTCTCTAGTTGGCTCCCTGACCAGCTGTGTCAGGAAGTTATCTATCTCCCACAGACTCCACAAACCTCCTAGACCATTTCCTCTCTGCTGTTTTGTATTTCCAGCAGACATCTGGTAAGTTGAAGTCCCCCACGAGAACAACGGCTAGAGATCGTGAGACTTCTCCCAGCTGCTTACAGAATACTTTGTCTGCCTCTTCATCCTGGTTGGGTGCTCTATAACAGACTCCCAGCATGATATCTGCCTTGTTGGCCTTCCCCCTGATTTTTACCCATAAACACTTGACCCTTTCATCACCATTGTCAAGCTCTAGACAGTCAAAACACTCCCTAACATAGAGGGCTACCCTGCCACCTCTCCTTCCTTGCCTATCCCTTCTGAAGAGTTTATAGCCATCCATTGCAGCACTTCAGTTGTGTGAATCAATTACATCATAGTTTTACACCTGCACAATGTCTTCCAACTCCTCCTGTTTGTTGCCCATGCTGCATGCATTAGTGTAGATGCACTTCAGCTGGGCCATTGATCCTGCCACCTTTTTTGGGGGGACAAGCTCTAATTCCTATGTGATTGTTCTCAGGCGCTTCTGTGCTTTCTAACACATCAACAACCCTTGTGTCTTTGCTGCCACGTGGATCTCCATCCCCTGCCTCCACTGAGATGGCTAGGGTGCTGCATACATTAGTACAGGATCATTTCAAATGTGCTCCAGTGTACTCAACACATCATGGGGCAGGCTGAAGAACCTTGCTACCACACTGTCCCTCAAACACTGGCATGCTGCCCCCAGGCTTATCTCTGGCGAGCCTGGTTTTATCCCTTTCCCCCTTCAAATCTAGCTTAAAGCTATTTCAATGAGCCCTGCTAACTCCTGTGCAAAGATCCTTTTCCCCCTTTGAGGCAGGTGTACCCCGTCTGTCGCCAGTAGGCCTGGTGTCATGTAGACCAACCCATGATCAAAAAACCCCAAATTCTGCCAGTGACACCAGTCTCGGAGCCAGTTATTGATCAGCTGGGTCTTCTTGTTTCTTCCCTCATCATTCTCTGCAACTGGAAGGATAGAGGAAAACACTGCTTGTCGTCCTGATCCCTTAACCAGTCATCCCAAGGCCCTGAAGCCTCTTTTCATTGCTCTTGGACTTCTTATTCATTGCTGCCTACATGAAAAAGCAACAATGGATAATAATCTGAGGGCCATACCAGGGTAGGAAATCATCACATCTTTAACGCAGGCCCCAGGGAGGCAGCAGACTTCCCTATGAAGCGGGTCCAGTCTGCATATTGGGTTTTCTGTTCCCCTCAGAAGAGTCTCCTATGACAATAACTTGTCTTTTTTTCTTTATGGAAGTGGTTTTGACACGGTGCATAGGCCAACTTAACCTTGGTGAAACCTCCAGCCTAGATGAACCATTGTCCTTGTTGTTGTTTGCTTCCACTTGCAGAGCCTCATACCTATGATGCAAGGGCACCTGGGAAGGTGAGGTAGTCACGGAAGAGATGCGCCTGCTGCGCTGGGCAGGAACTTGTTGCCATCGCCCTCTATCACTTAAGTCCCTGCGTGAATACATTCAGGGTATGTATTTCTCCCTATTAAGATCAAAAAGGCAGGGAACAGAAAGATCAGGAAAAGAAGGCTTTGCCTCCAGTGGGTGTAAGCTACTCCACAAAAGGGGCAAAGCAGCTTACTTCCCTAAGAAACAAAGAGGAGATTGTCTGGTGTTCAGAAATCAGGCCATGATGCATAAAGGCATTCAGGTGATTGAGTTGAGCGGGTTGCCCAAATGCCCTTAGCATATATATGCATAAAAGGTATTAGGAAAGGCTGAGGGAACTGGGTTTTTTAGTCTTAGGAAGACAAGGCTAAGAGGAAGTCTTACAGCTGTATGCAACAACGTAGTGGGAGGGTGCAAAGAAGAAATGCCCCCATTCTCAAACTGGGGGGCAATCACTCTGTCATGTGGTGGTAAAAGGAGACGGGGACATTAGGTTACTGACTCCCAGCCACTCCAAGTTTATCTGAAAGAAGGCTGCACCTCTGTCTTCCTTTTTCTGACAGCCATTCCTTGTAGATGCAGAAAAAGTAATCATTAATCTTCCTCCATTTGATTTCTATAGTTCTGGAGAATTCTAAATCGACAAGTGGGGCCTTTTGACCACTTCACTTTCCCTTACAGGGTATTTTCTCAATTTCTTTTTACCTTTCAGACCTTGTGCAGTCAAGCTATTTGCAACGTCTACTTTACACTACATTCAGCTCAACTGATTCAGCATTTCAGGCTTCACAACTCCTTGCCCATATCCTGACTCAGGAGCCCAGACCTTAGAACAGTCCTCAATATTATGACTGCAAGCAGGAATTACCTGTGACTTTTTTATTCTGTCTCTTGTCTATCTCTGGACCAGCTTAGTTTCTTGTCCTCATTTTTTTTGTACCCCTTAAAATAACCTTGGTTTTTCTGTGGGTAAAAGAGGACTAATAAGAACGACTTTAAAAAGTGGACTCCGCCTTGACGTTAACAATCAGAAGGGTCCTTGTCATGATTAAGCATCCTGAGCCATAAACATGCTGCTACTTGCACATGCCAGACAAATAACTAAAAAATACAGTATAAGATTCTGTAGGATCTGTCTCCTTTAGAGACCACTTTGATGATGTGAAACATCGTTGTGTAAACTTCAATGGAAAGGAAAAGAGAGCACCAGTTTTGTTGCTGACAACGGGGACTTGCAGTTTAACAAGCCCAGTCTACACAGGAACCTAAAGTAATTCTAAATTAACATAACTAATTAGCAGCCTTAGATAACATAATTGCTATGCAGAACTTCCCAGTTTTAGTTAGCATTCTGTATTAACTACTACATAATTATTAAGGCACCATACTCAGCACCAGCAACTTAATTATCCTTAGTATTGCTCCAGTCTCAAGCTTGAGTGCCGATGATTAATAAAACACAATTATTTACATTGTAATTGTGGCATTTTAATTAAACTGAAAATGCATTTAATTTGCTTTTTGCCATAGTGTTAATTTTTTAAATTAAGGTCAGATCTTTTCATCAAGCTTTTTTTTTTATCCTTAATTGCAAGTTAGATAGACTGATCTCTTGTCATCTTAAGAAAACATTGTGACTGTTGGTGACAAATGGGTCTTGGGGTAAGAAAACAGCCTCATTGCTCTGGAGTTATGTAATCCCAGTGCTAATAAACAATACCTTGATATGTTATTTCCAGGATTCTAAAGTAACTTCAGTGTATGTAAGTCCCATTTAATTTTCTTTTAGAATTAGTCTTTGCAAGGGTCAGTTTGTTATTACTTACATTATTACAAAACTTAGAAGGTCCTGTTGAGACCAGAGAATTTAAAGACCAACAAGACCAAAGGTGAAAGGGGAAGTGTTGGCTTACAGAAGTAAAATAATCTGCTCATTGTCACCTAATATGTCACTGTCAGAGCCAGGAATAGAGTCAAGGCCTCCCAGCTCTTATTTCTCTGCTCTGCCAGCTAAACCACATTGCTCGCCATGTTAGCAAGTTTAGAAATGCAAAATGCATGGAGGCAGAGGCTTAGTCCTTATTTTCATAACAGAGTTCCTGGCCTTAGTAATAATGAACGATTTTTTTATGCATTTTTGTAACTCCTCTGACTTCAGAGGATTTTTTTCTGATCTACACTGGAGTAAAACGAACCAGGCCTGGGATTAATAGCTTTCCTCAGAGTGCCTGAGCACAGTAAGATTTGCTTATATAGAGGAAGAATGATTTCCCTGCCATTACCCAGAGAAATTTACTATGAATTTGCAGCAAGTTCTGCCCCAGTTTTTGCCCTCTGAGAGACTCTCAGTGCTAGCCATTAGAAACTTTATAAGTAAGCTTTAGTTTCTTTTTATATAGCCAGAATATAACTTGGCTCAAAATGTCAATGTGTTTGCCTTGGGGGAGAATAGGAAGGAGAATTACCTAGTCCATTTCAGGGATTAGTCTTACTTGTGCTTGCTTTATTGCTATATCTTCCAAGTTACAGGACTGCAAGCCCAGAGGTGAAATGGCTGAACACTGGATCAAAAGCCAGGTTTTTGGGAGCACAGTTTGTCAGGAGGACTGACTGAAAGCCGTGATAGACAGAAAGCGAAGACTGGAAAAGATCCAGAGGGGAAAAAATATCTGTCTGCTTAGGAAAGAAACAGGTTATGGAAAGGAGGATGCTTTGGGCTGGGCTACTTAAAACAGAAGCAAGGAATTAGCAGAATTTGGAAGCTAAAGAAGGTTGTGTAGGAAGCAAACCTGGAAGCTGAGAAGGAGGAAGAAAAGAAATTGTTATCATTGTAGTGCCACTTAAATGTGACCTAATCTCTGGCCTGGGCAAATCCAAGACGTCTGTGTCTGCTCAGCCCAGCACAACAGTGAAATGACTGAGTGCCAAGAAAGGGGAAACCAATTGCCTGTCTACAGAGATAGTGCAGGTATCTCTGGAGCTGTACATTAAACACTTGATAAAACTTCAACAGATAAACAAGCTTTCAGTCTATAGGGAAGAAATGTCCACTATGCAGATTCATAAACATGCATCCATCATTTCTAGCTTTTACAGAGGTCTAGTAAAAAGGCTAACCCCCAAATCTTTTCCCCATGTGGGATAAGAGTAGATCACTAAGGTAAAAAAGAAAACAAAAAAATGATGCAAAAGCAGATCAACAGGTAACGGGAAAGATAAGAGCCTTTTGTGAGAAAACTCATATAAGCCTTTCCATCCACTTTCAAATTTCCCTTCTACATTGGAAAATCCTCCTTTTTAAAGACGTAATTAGCAGTAATTGTAGGGCTGGATGCTCTTGTCATTTGATTCTTCTGCTGCTGTAACTTCTGTGGAGCTGCTATGGACTTATATAAGCAAAAGAAGAGTGACAAAGCCACCTACTCTAGGGATCACTTGCCTATTGTTTTTGTTGCAGATCTCTTAATCTCTGGAGATTATTCTTCAGTTGCTTAAGCATTCTGGCTGAATGTCAAGACATTGTAATAATGAGCGGAGTGAGGACAGGGGATTTCTAGGCATTAAGAGAAGCACTTTCATTTTGTCCTGAAGCAGACATATAAAGTTAAGGATGGCAGCTTGATTCCTGAAGCTATTGGAGGCTTTGGGAATGACAGTACTTGCCAATTTAGTGAGACGATAACAGAGCTGATTTACACCAGCTAAAGACTAAGCAAGATTCTCTAGTGCTGCACAGCCATCACAAAAGTGTCCTACATGATGGCCTCATTAGCTTGGAAAGATGTCAGCTGAATTCTAGTGCTTAGATAAAACAGAAGGATGCTAAAGCCTTTCTCTGTCAGATTTATTATCAATATTTTCATCTGTATCTGGTGAGAAGAGTGTGACTCTTTCTTCCAGGGGTAATCCCTGCCAGAGTAATCCCTACTTCTATCACTTCAAGATTACTTAGCTGCATTACACTTTACCTTAACACCGCTGGGAAACTCAAACTGCGGAACAATTCTATGACCAATTTTCAAAGCAGCATCATGACAAAATTATTATTACACCAATATTTCTGGGCCTGTAGCAGCTGCCACTAGGTTTCTAAATGGAGTTTAAAATACTAGGATCAACCTGTAAACCCCTAAATTTATGGGATATGGTTACCAGAGGGACTGCCTCTTGATTCCTTTGCAGCTGTCCTGGCTGAAATTTCTAGGGGCACTTCAGTGGGAATTCTCTGAGTATAAATCAAAGAGGTCACAGATAGAACGCTTTTCACAGGGATAGGGCAAGGGCTGGAGATACTTGGATGAAATCTGTTTTTTGTAAAAGAGAAAGGAATTGGTTAGTGCAATTTTACTACAAATTACATATATCTGTAGTTCATAGGGTGGGAATGAACAGCAGGGCATCAATCCCCTCTGCACAGGGGCTTTTATGAACATATATCCATTTAATTACTGCTATGTACTTAGTGCTTTTGGGGCAAGAGGCAGAGTAATGGTCTTCTGGTGCAAAGCATTGTCACCTGAAAAGTTCCCATTTAGTTTCAGTGGCTCTAGATCAGACCTATTAAAAGGAACAGCCATAGCAAAAGCCCTTACAAGAAATCCAAGCTAGTTAAATGTTTTCAACTGCTGTATAGAATAATAATATTTTCATAAAGTGGATAGTTACAGAATTATGACCTCCATGCAATAAATCAGATATATCTTGAATGCTTAGCATAATTGTTCAATATTTTTCTATTACTTTCATTTATAGAGCTTTTTATAATGACTACTTGCACCTCCACATGTTGTCTTTCATATAATGTTTGGAATGTAGTATACTTCAGATTTTTAAAAACAAAAAAAATTAATTAAAAACAAAAATAAATTATCCCATTACATGGTTGAGCATATTCACCTTCTACTTCACAATTTCTTCAGAAGAAGGAGCACTGAAAAGGTCTCAAGATCCATATTTCATTAAACAAGTAAATACAAAGACAGTCATACTAACAATGCATGGAATAGTAAGCCACATTCACTTGAGTATAAACAATATTAGGTTTTGATGCAAACCATGATCAATCAGAGAGGTATACACAGTCCCATTTATTTTATGCCCAATTGCTTTTGCCAGAGTTCTTTCTTCATCGATTCTTTTTTTGGTGAATTCACAGGGCAAATAGAAAAGAAAACAAGCAGCCCCCACCCCTCCACTGTTACAGTAATTTACTTGTATTTCTTTAATTTAGTTTAATTTATGTTTATTTTAGTTAGATCTTTCCTAGTTTTCACTGACTTACGGTTCCTATTGTCTTGGCCACACAGCAACCCTGCTCCATCTTTCTTCTCCAGTTGGCCATAGAGAGCCTTAATACCAGCCATTGTCTTCCTGTGCATTCAGTCGTCCTCAGAGGGCGTGATGAAAGTCTGGAGTTGAGTATTCCTGGGCCAGGTTCTCACCGTCAGCACAAACCTAAATGAGGCATAAATCAATGCATCTGTTTCAAAGGATACTGTATACCAATGCAAGTGGAGATTTGGCCCCTTTTTGGCAATGCAGCTATTGGATAGCATATGAAGTAACTGGGGAGTTAAGGAGTCTGTCTGTTTTTAGTAACTTTAGTAAGTAATCCCCCTGGGCTCTTTACAACCAAATACCAATTCTTCCATTCTCTTTACATAAGCCAGTTTGAATTTCATGGCTGTTTCTTGGTTCCACGTGATATTCCCCCATTTGTTGCCAAGGCTGGAAGGTGAGTAGCAAATGGAGCTAGGGATGTTAAGAAGAGGACAGGATGGGCTCATGTTTAAGGTAATCATTGATACCCTGGGAAACTGTATTCTTTCCCTGCCACTGTGATAGTCCTCAGATATGCTGCAAGATAAGAAGTCACATATTTGACATGGGTTCATTAATTGCTTCCTACTGCTTAAGTATCCAATCAGATGCGCTAAGAATTTGCAGCTAAAAGCATCAATGAGAACTACTTAATTTATAATGCCCAACACAAAGTGAACAAACAATTTACATCTAAATCACTCTGTCTCAATTTCTGTCTGGAAAACGTGAATAAAAATAACTAATCTAACAAGAAAGTTGGAGGGGAAAAAGTGTGAAGTACTGGCATACTACAGTGATGACTGCCATAGGAAAACCCACAGGGAAATTAATAATTGTCTTTTTATAAGGATTTGATTAATATTCAGTAAATAAGCAAGATCTGCTAACCAAACAGTTAGCAATGATAAAGAAATTATTTTTTGTTAGCTAAAATTAAACACTCTTGCACTAAAAGAGGTATGGTCACCTGAAAAAAAAATCAGGACGTGAGATTGTGTTGCACTAAAATCAGCTTAAAAGGAACTTCCCAACTTTAAAGCTGCCTGGCTTTGTAACCTTAGTGATGAAGGTAGTGTTATTGATATGAAAAACAGCAAATCCACTGCTGAATACAATTCCAAAACATTGTTTTTTTTAAAAAAAATAAGGAATCAGCCTCTATACAGCATGTAAAAAGACTTCATGTATCATCTTCAAACTTACAGCATATAAACTCTGAGTGAATTTTCTGATAATTTACAAGTAAATCCATTAAGTAGATTAAGTTAAATTAATTAAAAACTGCGTCCTACCAGAGATCTGTCATCTGTGACACTTTTGAATTGGACTTGAATGACCTTCCTTACAAATAACACAGATAGATACATCCAACTCTTCAGATAGCAGAAAACTACCAAAATCCCCTCTTTGAAGACATTAAATGGAGGTTAGCAATTGTTATGATTATTTAGGTTAGCGACAAGCTTGACTCAAGTTAGCATGTGTCAGCATTTGTGGAGATCAAGCAAAGGAAAATGAAGAAGCGGTCTGAAAGTCTTAGTCTGATCAGGGAAAAGCAACTCTAAAACTGTTAGCTGGCGTGAAGACTCATGAGAGTAATGAACTGGCAGTTTAAACGATGATTAAGCTAAATAGTGTCTGCCAGGAGGACACAGAAAGCTCTGTCACCAGGGAAGAAAAACAAAACTACAGCCTAAGAGACAGACAGCTCCTCATACCAATATCCTCATATTCTCTTTTCTATATCCCCAGAAGACTTGGGAGCAATGCAGGCTTCCTCAGAAGATGCTGAAGGAGGAAAATCCTAGGTTAAGCACTACGTCTGAATTGAATGTCTGTGGCGGTGTGCTCCCCCGTACCCTCCTATGCCCCCCACCACATCTGACTTTTTCCCATGGTCCTGCTCGGGTGATAATCACCAGAGACAGTTGTGATGGATGCATCCAGCTCGGAAGTGGATTCGGGGGAGACAGATAACAACACGACAGCCAAGGGCTAATTTATGGCAATGTGTCTACCTAACCACAGTGCTGGTCAGTGTCCAACTCAAGCTAGATTTGGAAGAAACTAACATACAGAGTTGGTATGTAAATATAACTACAAGTTAATCATCTTACCCCCATAAATAGTGAGCAGCCTAAGAGCCCTTTGAGCTCTCCTGCACAGCAGTGGGCTGCATGCCAGGATCTCCCCTTGAGTAGGGACACCTCTCAAGGTTACTCCTCGAGGTTGAGAGATTCCTTGCCACAACAGATCCTCGGTAAGTGACTAATAGCATGCTAAACTTTGAAATCTTGGCTAAGTGATATAAAGGATTGATTGCGCATATATAATCTTTTAGACATAAACCATTGACCAAGTATGGGACTAGGATTGGATCCAGCCGCACCTAGACTCCTCTTTGAGAAGGAGTTTAGAAAGCAAGGGGGTCCTCTCAGAACCTCATGACTGAACGGGAGGGTCTCCCTGACTGTCTTGTCTGACCCTGTCCTCTATGCAGTAAATAATCAAGTGTATCTTGCCATCGAATCTCATTAAACCACTGTTGCATTTATTATCAAACTTTGTTATCAATAAACATATTGCTTTTAAAAGTGCACTCTCACTCCATCTGCGACAATGTCCCAAGAGTGATGTCAAAGTAGTCTCCTTGTCTGGAAATTGCTCTAAGTAAGCATTCCAACCGCTTAATTCTAAGCTTGCACTTAAATGCGTGACTGAATTTGTGCTTGTGACTTTCTGGATCCTGCGCACTTTCTCATCCTCAAAATTTTTGTCTAACTTCGCCCTTCTCAGGCTGTTGCTCCTTAAGGTGCCTTTAGACAAAAGCACAGTGAAGATGACATTCTTTCTAGACAGACCAAGGGGCTCCAGTTTGCTTTATGTATTCTCTGCTTTCTCTTCACTCTTTCCATAGTGCATTTTCCATCTGTAAATCTTTGCAAAGACTCCACTCACTCTGTCTCATGCCTCTGTGGCTAAGTTGCTGTGTTGAGCAAAGAGATGGACCACGCCTCAATCTCTAATGCTGCAGGGAGACACCAGCCCATTGCCAAATTTCAAAGGCTGTAGAAAAAGTCCTTTGTTCACATGCCGGGGTCCCAAATAACACTTTTTGCATTATTTGGGGGGTTTTGCATAATGTGAACTCATACATGGTTTCATATCAACAGCTGCAGCAGAGAAGTAGGGCTGTTCTTCCTGTTCATCACTGACTTGTTGGCCACAGGTGTGCCCACAAGTGATGGTGGAGTATGAGAGCTTTACTGACAGGCACCTGACAGCAGCTACACTGAAGAGAATGACAATATCCATGTGTGCCTGTCAGTTTGACTCCCCACAAGGAAGCCACTTTGGTACCAGTTTACGTACTGGAGCTGAAAGTATAATTTTTTCGTGCAGTAAAAACAGAGGCCTCAGTGCTTGTCTCCTTTCTGCCATTGGAAATCAGTGGGAATACAGTGCTGTAACTCAGAATAAGTTATTAATGAAGTGAGATGGATGTTTTTACTGGTAAGTTCTAATCCACAAGGTAAGTAAAAATTCCTGTAAGTGGGAACAGTGGCTGCATTTGTTCATAGAGATGTAAGGTTTAATTCCTCAATTTGTATACAAACACTAAATCAATGGGATTCCTGCGTATGCAAAACTCACTCAAGTCAATTAGCTCTATTGGGTGTTAGATTAGGCTCTGCCTGCAAGACAAATTGCGTATATGTTGACTGAAACCAAAACCAAGGCTACTGTGAAAGGTACTTTGAAAGCTAAGACACCACATAACTGAAGAAACAGTTTACATAACAAAGGCAAAATGATAAAAAGCATTGTCATTAAGCACTGTATTGATAAAGATAGCCTCTCCCATTATTTGACTGGCATCTGTCCACTTATGCTTGCGTTGCTATTCTACCTCTGTTCCTAAATCACGTTGAAGTGTAAGACTTCCATATTTATTCACATTTCTAAAAGACATTGTGTGAGCAACTAAGGATGAAGGAAAGGTGACTATTGTTAGGCAACTGAAGGCAACTGATTCATTAGCTACCCCAATTTGTCTCTATTTATGTCCTTTTAAGTAGGTCGATCCTCACTGAACTTAAACTCCCATAAAGCAACACCACCACCTACAGCTCAAACATCAGCCTCTCCACCATACACTAGTTGCACCTCTCTCTCTGTCCTGAGCTAAAGCCATGTCAGACCTAAGAGTAACAGATTACTTCTTTGGAATATATACAGTATCACTTTGATTTTCATTACCCAAAATTAGAGGTTGGTTTGGAAAAAAAAAAGAAACAAAAGAAATGAAACACGTCAATGCAACTTTTTTAAAAGAAAGATTCTTCTCTATGTCTTCATCCTGTACTCTTGACTTCTGCAGTACAGGACTCCCCATGAAATGTCTTTATGCATTGTAAGCAGAACTTTTTAGTTCCAGAGCAATCCAAGTTCCTCAGAAATTGGTGTTTCGGTATTTCTATGGAAAAAAAATACCTTTGTCAGCAACGGGAACTCATATTACAGAGAGAGACTTCTTTTTCTACTACTGGAAATGGATGCCATAGCATAAAAATTGTTTTACTATAATCATTTTCCAGAGATTATTTCTTTGGTTCTTTGTCCCATGTTGCCAACCACACCGTGGCTTTGCCAGGCTGAAAGGGATACTTCCCCCTTGGTTTCACAAAGGTGGGTACCAGGCTGCATTGCACAGTTGAGGGAACCATGGTCTCCACGGTGACAGTGATAGAGAAAGCTAAAATCTTGTTACTTGCAGATAATATGAGTTGAAGGGAAGTGAGAGAGCCTACAGATGCTATTCTGTCCCACGGCCTTTACTCATTCCTCCCCAAAGTAGTAAAGCCAATTTGTTAGCAGCTTTTGCCTCCTTGTCTGCCGTAGAAGGCTCTGTTAGTGCTTTTTTGTACCAGTGTAGTCTGGCTTTTGGAGGGAACCACAAAACCTTCAATATAGAAAAGGCCAGTGATTACCTCAATTTATTATCTGTAACCCTGGCTGTGCCTGTTTATGCACCACGTTTTCTATTGTCACCAGATGTACAGTTATGCAGAATAATGCATACAAATTGTTCTTAAGATGCAATCCCAAGCCACTCACGTAGCTGTTTATAGCTTTCAGCACCAAGATATTGGTTTATAGCTTTGGCATTAGTCCAGTCAAGAAAGCTCTGTTCAAGTCTTTTGTAGTGTGTTTTCACATGATTAACTAATTCATGATCAAAGGAGGCTTCAATGTGCTGTTAAAGTATTTCAGGGAACTGCAGGTAATAGCCATTGAAATTTTAAAAAATGAAGCAAACAAGTGTGTGTCAATTTACTGGCAGCTTTGCTTAAACAGAAAGCTAAAAGTTCACTGGACAGGGCAGTTTCTTTTAGTGAAAAGGCACAGGAAGCTTAATAAGATTTCACTTCAAATAATATGATCCATGAGGTCAGTAGTACTGATACTAATTTACACTAGCTGAAGATCTGAGCTTCCCTGTTTATACTTCCAGACCCCTATAGTATTCGTGCCATGCTACATATTACACTAATACTTTAAGGAGTTAGAACTGATAATAGAAAATGACTGCTGCCAATGCTGAAAAGTGATTGACAGTGAGTTATGATTAGATGCAGCCATAGGGATTGTTGTGCAAACACCTAAGCAATCAACAGAGAAGACCCAGAAGAATTTTGAAGATGCCGCTCCCAGGGGCTCCATTCTCTGAGGAGCCAGAGATGTAAGCAAAGAGAACTTTGTGGCCTGTTTTAGCATTAGAGTTATTACCTGTAACTCCTGTAACTGTATCCAACCTACCCCTGCAGGCTAGGAGAACCCACATGTGTGTAATGGATCTGTTCACATGCTTAGAGGCTTCAATTCTGTCAGACAAATGCATTTTTGGAGTGGATCCCAATAGCATTAGCTGCAAAACCTGTCTGCAATCTGAGACCAGAACCCCCTACCCCAGCTGCGTTTAGTAGAAGGACTTTTAACTTTGCCACGTTGACCACTAGAGGGTAGTAACATACATTTGCACTAGGTGCCTTATGAATAGGAGAATGGAGTAAGATGTGAAAGAAGATAAAAAGGAAATCTGGTGTACAGAGAGGAAGTGCCAGACCTCACTAATGTAAGTAAGTGTGTTGTGCCCTCCATACATGTGTCACTGCATAGACAATCATTCACTACTGTGAGTCTGTGAGATCAAGAATTATTGGCCAGCTAGGAGAACCATCTATGAAATTCCACATTTGAAGTTAGTCGTGTGCATATTTGCTTTCAAGACCTTGCCTTACACAATACAGAACACACAGGTAACATACTACATTATTTTCCACAATTGTATGGGTAGCTGGGAATAGCTTAAATGCCTTGTACCATTACCAATGCTGGCAGAGCTACCAGCACGATTTCTGCATGAGAGGGCAAGAAGTTTTTGACTTATAATTATCCAAATCTTTACAGGTGCAGTGGAAATTTTTTTAAGTGATCTTGGTAATCAAACATCTGACTTAGGTTCACACAGAACTGAGTTGCTGTCAAAAGCTAGCCAGAAGTCTGCCATATATAAACAGGTACATTTTGCAGAAGGATCTCTCAAACAGTAGGATTCAGTATAGTTTGTCCGTAGACCTAAATCTTTTCCTGTCTTTATATATCTTATTCTCATCTGTCTTACTCTGTGTGTCTGTGTTGCTGTTTAAGCCATGCAGAATGCCTATGAATAACAAGTATCTTCAACTGTTGTTACTGACCGCACGATTTTTGCTATAATGGGAACAAGAACAGTATCTTGACCCTTTTGTTTTTCAACTCTTCATGGTTCTCTGTTTTACAATCAAAATTGTTTCTATTTGTCTCCTTTGAGATAGTCAGTTTGATTTCACATCATCAATAATCAGATGGACTTCATGACACATACTAGGTCGCTAAGCTTTAGCATAAAGTATTCTGCGTTTTTTTGCTTTTGAGTGTCCCAAGATTTCATGGCTTTTGGCAAGAAATGGAGGAAAAAAAGCTGCCATGCGGCTGCTGAATTGGGACTCCAAAGTTGTTTTCAATCCTGTTTCAGTTGTAGACCTCTCAAATGATGCTGCGTAAATTATTTTCTCTCTCTGTACCACAAGTCTGTCTTTGTGAACTGGGGAGAGTCATCACTGGGAGAGGAATTGTCACATACTTATGTCTGACCAGTACTTCTTAAAATACAGCTCTTCCTCAGGTTTGGACCTCTACATCAAACTGTAACATAAAATCTAATAATCTGTAAATGCTGACATGAACAGCATACATGCAGTGGGAATTCCGCTTTTTAAAAATGTGTTCTTTTTTGTAAAAATGTCCACCAGAATGGAAACAGTATTAAGGCCAGGTCTTGACTTTACCACCACTGATGTTTGTTTACTTGGTACATTTTTTAAAAATCTCTTTATACCTGCTCAGGACCCGGTCTCTGGACTTTTAAGAGACATACAACACTACTCCCATCTAAGTTCATTACAGGTATTTTGCTTACTTCTACCATTCCAGTTCAGGCCTGTTTCACTAGTATTTCTTTCCACATGAGTTGTGTGTTCTTCATTTCAGGTATATTTTGTTTTTCTTAATAGAAGTGGGATAAAAGGAAAACCCAATGAAATACCTCTTCTATGGCCTCTCTGATCCTGTGCCTTGCAAGTTCTGGGACTGCTAATGTCAGTCTCTGTGATTTATCTGCTGGGGTGAAGTTGTTCTGACCTGCAGTAACAAAGTACATCATTGTTGGCTTGCATGTTATAAAAATGATGCACAATACTCACATCTAAAAGTCAAAATAAACCTTTTACGCAGCTCTTTGTCAGTTCTACAAATGGTTGCAGTTAATCGATGCTATAAACCTTTCCTTCGGGCACTGGTATTCAGCTTTCACACTGGGAAATGCAGTTTGAGTCTGACATTTTAAATACTGGTGGTATTATCTAATGAAATAACTTTGGGTTTGAAAATTCCCATCAGTAAAAAAGCACAAAACTGCTGTTGAGTTAGGGTATTTAAAAACATATTTTGGAGCATTGGGAAAAAAAAGATACATTGTACAGACACTATTATTTTGCTACTCTTTTCCTGCAGCCACTTCTAACCCGATCAGGGGTCTACTGTCCCATCGGTGCATCCACGTAATTTTCATCAACATTAATGGGAGCTATGTGTATGAGATGATGAAGGCATACATCGAATTCAAAATTCTTTTTTTCTTTATTAACAAGTGTCATGCAAGTCTTGTCATGAGGGAAGCCCTTGAGACTTTTATCCTACCTTGCCATAACAAACACTGTAGATTTAGCAAACATTTCGGGATTTCTCCAGGATACACATTTTTCATTTTGTATTTTACAGATTTGCCATTCTGAAATCAACTATCTCCATCTCAGGGGCTGTGCAAAGAAAAGAGACGAAGGAAAGGAAAGTCTCCCAGGTGATGACAAACTATGGAAATTCCATAGGCTTTTATCTGATGGTTTAATAGTGAATCACTGCCTAGACATTTTCTTACTCACATTTAGGTGAACAAAGAGTAAAGATGGCATTTGGAATTTTGCTCTTATGAAACCTCAAAAAAACCCCCAACATTATATCTATTGAGGCCATTTTCTTAGCATTTCCTGAAATTCTGGACACTGAAAAAAGGATGACACAGAGGAAAGATGTAAAAAGATCATGGTGGAAAAGGCAGAGGTAAAAAAAAGCCTTCTGGGACTCTCCTCTTATAGTACACGCTGTACTGTATCCGAGGCAAGCCCATGCCTAGAGGGCACAATCTATCCGTAAGTGTATGTGACCTACTAGCCACACTGAAAAAAAAGAGCAGCTGATCTGATTTACTGCTTCTCTGAGAGAATAACTTTTGCCTTGGCAGGAGAAATTTGAAGAAGGTACTCATGCTAATGTGTGTGCTGCTACTCCCATGGGGTTTACGGACCATTCTTCAGAGCAGTTTTGTCCCAGCTTTTCAGCAAAACTGTTGAAAAGGTCAGCACAAACTGACCATATTCAAAAAAGACGATCTTCAGTCTTGGTGTTGGAGTGTTTGTTGTTCTCATTTCTAAGCAGGTGAAAGAAACTAAATAATATGCAAAGAATGCATTTCTGATACAACTTTTCAAGAATCTCAGACTTTTCAAGGGTCTCCAAAGTGCAGGTGAGTTGGAAATATTTTCTAAAAAGGAATGAAACAAAGAAAAGGGAGGTAAGGGCAGTAATGGGATTTTAGACATCTCAACTTTGGGCTGCCTACTTTTAGCTAATTTTAATAGGACCAATGTTTAGGAGGGCAAGGGCTCTGCACTTTTTGGTAACTGGGCCTCTGCCAGTGGAGTGGCAAGTATCTGTGACACATAAACTCACTAGTTAGTTTGGCAATTCTTGGTCAGAGTGACTTGCCCAAGCTCATGCAGTAAATCAAAAGCAAAACCCATATAACAGGACAGAGTCCTATTTTCCGAAGTTTGTTTATTCAACCAGTTCGTAACACTTTCTTCCTGTTCCAGCTGAATCATTTAATCACTACAATGCTATAGGTTGTTTCAGCTTTTTATATCGCCAGCAGGTGGGGATTTAAAAAGCACTTTGCTGTTCACCTTTTGGTCATCCTCATAACTTTCATCTGCGTATTGTTTTATTTTGCTAGAGGCTTTCCCAACAGGCTGTCGTTTTCTCTGAAAAGCTGGATCACCTATGGAGCTAGGAACTGTGACCTTCTGGTACTTGAATGGTTCTACAGAAACTTGAGAACTTCCTTTACTATTTTTTTAAAAGAAAAGTCATTAAAACATAGGTTTTAGAATGTCTGAAATCCCCTCCTACAATTGTTTGCTCTTTGGGGAGGCAGTGAAAATGCTTCAGCCTCCAGTATTCTGGACTGCCCTGTTCAAGACCTCATGGATTTTGAAGCTGGATTTTTCAGTTTTTGATAAATACTAATTGTACTTTTATGTTAGCAGCATTAGCATAGTTTAATTGTGTAAATATTGTTCTAGTATCTAGTAATACTGTTCTAATCTCTAATAAATATTGCATCTAGTATCTGGCGCTCCCACTCTCAATGTGTTTGGGCCTCTTTGTTACTGAGCAGAAAGGCTCTGAAGAAAATTCAGTTACCAAGGAAGGTGTTAGTATTTTAGTCTATGTTTTTTGTTGGTTTTGTTGGGCTTTTTTTTGACTGAACAAATGATCGGTGTAGTTAGGAAATACATTTTAAGTTAAATGATGTTGGTTTTCCTTTGTGATATAAAACCAGTATTTTGACCAGTATAAATAACCACTTGCACCAATTAATAGACCTCAGTATGTAAATCTTCAGAACAGTCTCTCCCTTCTTGCCTGTGCAACTGGTCGTAGAAGAATCCTGTAGCTGTTTTCCTTTTGATGAGCAATATCCGGCTGACCCCTCAAATTGTTCCTCAGTTCTTTACTTTCTTTCATCAGATGAAACTCTTTCTGTTGCTTTATGCTTGATTCCGCTGTCAGGTGTGCTGGCTGTTCCTAACCTACGCCTGTCTTGCTGTTTTCATCCCAACTACTGTCCTAAGTCAGGAACTACCTCATGTGATCTGTCTTCTTCAAAAGCTTATCTTTTGCACTTGCAACTGCTATTTGTGGCAATTTGATGAATAGATACAGATCTGCTCACTGGTGCATACTGGCCTCAGGTTCTTGGCTCCTTTGTTCTATTTGCCTACTGCTTAGCTTGACACTCTTTTGTTGTTTTTGAGTAATGCCGTTTGTTTTCTGTGAGACTGCTGTGAATACACAGAGCAAAGTCCCACTTTTTCACCTCATCAATCTATTTGCTCATCTTCTACCAAATACCTGGGATAGTGTATTTTTGTGGAGCAGGGGACCCTTTATTATTTTGCCATTGCCATCAGTCGCTGGCCTGTCTTTACCTCTAACTCTTCCTTCCAACATTTTGTGGGAACCTAGGGCTGGATGTCGTCTTCTCAAATACCCAGTGGGTGCTAAATCGCTACATATCTGTGCGCTTTGCTATTTCCCACTATGTGTCAAATGCCAGGTATGCCTTATCTTGCAAGAGATACGGCATGCCTCCAGATCACAGTTCCTGTCTGAGGGTCATTTCTAGAAGTTTCTTTGCAGTAGGAATGGCAAGCTATTGTATCCACAAAACCAAGTGCCTCTTGTAGTTAAATGACAAAATATCCAACACCATAACATATACAATATTAAGTTGTGTGATAAAAACCCGTGAAGGAGCTCGGAGATGCAGTAACAGGAGGGAGATGCCCAAATAATACTCTGCTGCCCTACTCCCAGGCCTATCACAGGGGCCATCAGCACAAGCCCCGATGAGCACAGGGGCACAAGGGCTGGCAGGAACCCAAATCAAGGACTCTCCAATCAGCTTTTGGACTAAGGGGCTCACACCCTAGGGGTGGGACACATTACGGGATGCAAGAGAAAAGCAGTTCCGGATCACACAGGACTAATTATGGTATGTTTAAGGGAGGAACCAAAGGTGGGGAAATGGAGAGGTTTAGGTGATTTGGAGAGGGACAGGAGTGGGAAAATAGAGGGGCAAGCAAATAAAAAGGGCTGGTTGCATATACATAATCGCCTAGTCAGAATGCCTGTCTGGCTATGCCCTGTGCCTGATCAGCACAGCCTCTCCTGTGTTCTTACTAAACTCTTTTCTAATTCTTTCCTGGGTGAGGGGTCTCTATTATGTGTGCATACGTGTATGGGGGTGTGAGTCCAGCAACTGGAGACACACCACAGGTTGGAGGACCTGTGTGTCTGTGGTGCAGTGACTGATCAAGAGTGGGTGTGTGAGTGAGTGTGTGGTCACTGGCAAAGATTGAGCCAAACCAGCTGGTGAGTAGGTGAAGTGACCTGGGAGCAAGGGGGTGAGGGGGTCTCTAAGGGCCAGCTCCAGGTGTGAGAGCACCTGTGCCTCTCTAGGGGCGAGAGCATGGGGTGGGGGATTGGGGGCGTCAGCCTCACTGGCTTGTATGTCCAGGTACCAGCAACTGAGCAGACTGGGATCCAGAGGCCAGCTACTGGGCAGACTGACTGTATGAGTCCAGTTGCTGGAGGCATCCACCTTGTGCATAAATATATATATATATATATATATATATATATAAATATTCTCACTAATGAACTTCCATCCTGCTCAGCCAGAGAGGGGAGCAGGATAAGGCCATCAATGCTGCCTATGTTCACATGAGTGCTCCGAGTGTCTGTCTAGGAATTGTGTCCAGCCATGTAGATATGTAGTGTATATGTGTATATATGTATATGTCTAGTGTATATGTGTGCTTTGTGTGTGCATGTCAGCTGGCAATACATCTTCACCCTTGCTAAAGGTGGGACATGGGCATGTGGAGTGGCAACAGCGTCACCTCTCTCAGGCTGTTGGATCGAGCACGATATATTTTCTTCTAACATACACATATTGCATGGCTCCAGTTCATTTGTGCATTACTGTCAGCCCAACAGATACATTCCCTGGCTTATGTCATGAGTACCACTATGTGCACACACGAAACATGCATCCATACCCGGTTGTACAGTACTTCCCGATCCCTTTTTCATCAAAGCCTTATGTTGCACATATAGCTAAAACCACTGTGCATGCTTAACTCAAACTGTACATCTTACTTTCTCTGGTAAAAGTTCCCCTCTGGTCTAGAGAATTAATATTTTTACTTGTACATCCCAGTCAAAACTTTTTAGGCTACTTGAAATCTCTGCAGAGAAATGCAGGGATATTCTAGGATGTTGACTGAATGTTCCGCTGAACCATCTGTGATAAAATCTAGAAAATTTGCTTTATTCAGTGTATTTGACATCATACAACTTCACTGCATATTGTTAGAGTGCCAAGAAAACATTCATGATAGCTGCTAATACATGCTTAACAGTCACGTCTTTATGATATAGTCCATCAGCTTGTAATCAGGCTGTACACGCCATTTTGTGGCAGAAGCTGAATGGGTGGACTTGCTCTATAACAGAAAAGCATAGCCAGAAACTGTGTTTCTGTTTTCACGTACCTTTTTTCTACATTTTAGCCATTAAACGCTCTGGTATCTCAGCTCTACTGTTTCTAGGCTTCCTGAGCAGCCACCTTGCAGCTGGAACTGCTCCATACAGCTGCAGGATTTCAAGAATGGTGCCTCACTCATAATTTTCTTCACTTTTTAGGGTTCTTGAGCATTGATCAATGGATGTTACTTGTCTCAAGGATTCACTGTCTTCTGAGAAGTATGCACATAATCTGAAGAGATAGCTGGCCATCTGTCATGGTGTCAAGTTTTTAAGGGAAGACAAAAACAAGCTCATGGAAAAAGAAATCTGTTGAGGACTACGGCATACACAGAAACAACATCTGCCTCAGAAAGTCCCTGAGCTGAAAACAATTGGATGCTGAGAGAGTACTGCAGGGAAGAATCATTTACACTTGCCCTGGACTTATTCTTTCCTAAGCTTGTGTTTACAGGCACCACTGGAGACACGGTATTAGGGTAGGTGGACACTTGATCTGAAAGCCCAAGACAGATATCCTTTTGGTCTCTTTTACTTCAAAGACAGGTCAGTTACCACAGATCCATCCTCACCCTGCAGTGTCTGATTGCTTTCAAGTTTGGTTTCCACCAAGAGCCGGTCAAAAGATTCACCCATTGAACCTATGAATGTGTCTGCATAGAGTATTCATATTTTTATGAAATACAGAGCACAGTGTATGAAAAAAACTTCACATAGAGGTTTTCATATTGCCTTATTAAGCTGGAAAGAGTTTTTTGTTTCTTAATAGTCTAACAGTTCTGTGAGGCACAGGTAATGACAGCAGCAGGCTTGAGAAAAGGAAAGTAATATTTCCAAAGGAATAAAGAGAGTCCACAGTCCAGAGGAAGTAATACTGTGAAAGCAGTTATCTATTTTGTTATTAAACATTTTACAAGCTTTTACCTGAACCTGGCTTGAAACAAAGATATGTAGATGATGAGCTAACAGTTCATTTTTCTGTCTGAACCTTAAAAACAAGGTACTAGAATATATAGAATGCCAAGAATCCTAATAATAATAATAGCTAAACATATAATAATAATAATGACGACAACAACAGAAAAATCTCCGAAGTGTCTATCTAAATACCATCATGGTATACCTCTGCTGAGCGATGTGGACTAGTTTAGGAGCTGCTGAAGTGGGAGTCTTTGTGGAAGCGCTGTCTTCCAGTAACCAACGTTAACTTGTTGAAGTTCCTCAGGACTTGGTGGCTAGTAGAAAAGTGTCTGAACTCTGAAGGTGTTTGACACCATCCACTTACTGAAATCCCTTTCTTTTCTTAGGGTCTACCTGGGCTTCTTAGGAAGATGGTAGACATCTAATGCAAAGGGGACAAATTCTCAATTTTAGGCTGTTAGCATCTGTTTGGAGATGTTGCAGATTGATATCATTATTCTCAATATAGGTATTATCAGTTTGTCAACAGTATTGATGCCTAAATGTCCCTCAAATACCTGGCTCAGTTTATTATGGAGTATTTATACAATGAGGTGAATTCCCAAAATATTTTATTCCCAATACCACTTATCAAAGGGGTGTCATGCGTCCATAGGTATGTGGACAGAACATGTAATTCAGGATGTGATAATGGATCCTGACATTGCAAATGCTGAATATTTTTGCCCCTTTTATCTTTAATATGTCCTTATCATTGGTATTAGCTATTAGGTTATTCTAATTGGAGACAAATTCCTAGTTTATGTGAAATTCTTCTTACCATGAAAAGACTATTGATTCATTCTATGCTAAGTACACAAGTTTATTTGTGCCTTTTCTTGGAAGCCTGATACTTCCTTTTTTTTGTTTTTATTATTAACTCCACAAATACATTCAACTGAACAAGTGAAAAATATTTAATAAAATGTCCTCATGGACCTGTTTTTTCCTCTAGCTTCTTGCATCATTTCATGATCCATCTTGACCCTTAAGATTCTCATGGGAATAAGAAGAAAGGCAATGGCAAGTATCTAAGAAAACAAATGAACATGAGAACTTCCATTCGACACAAGCTATAAGTATGATAAAACTCAGCAGAATTCTAGATCACTACTTTTTGTATTCACTCCTTATTCAAGTGAAACTTTTGCTGGCATCTGTGTTGAGTCCTTCCTGAGTGGAATTTCTGGGATTTAGTCCTTTAATGAGAACAACAAAAGAAAAATAACTGATGAGGAAAGAAGTAAAAGTACTGGAGGTGGTGCCAATACACTAACTATACACTTAAGTCTACACCGCCTGTTCATTTAAGCACAAGATGATACAGAATAAGGTCAGGGGAAATCATCCTATATGCATGCCCAAAGATATCTGTTATATCCAATGACAGCAGAGCCCTGTTTATTCAAAATACTTTTGGAACATCAAAACACTTGGATAAACAGGGCTTCAAATAATTGAGGGAGTTATTGTATAAGTAATTCACACCAGGGGGACATAACCTAGATTCAAAGGAGTGAGTTTCAGATCAAAGGGGTACAGATAAATGGGATTTTGCTCTATATGAACAAATAAAATAAACAGCATTTGATTATTCAGGAATCAAGAAGTGTCCAAACATTTTTTCAAAAACAGTTTAGGACGAAAGGTCAAAATCGTTTCAATAGCCCATACCGAAGAACATTCCTATAGAATCAAAATAACAAATAACTAAATGAGACCAAAAAAGTGTGGCTTGTTTGTTTGTTTGTTTGTGTGTGTTTTCATGGTATTTTTTGTTTTGTTTTGTTTTAAATTCAGTGATCTTCCAGTCAGGATTGTATGAACTTTACCAAGTTTTTTGATCTTATTCCAGCTGTGACACTGACACATATTTTGTGGTGGAAGGTGGGCATTTGTAACATCCGTGGCTCTGTAACTCATTTTACCCAATGCCCAATGGAAGCAAACTGTAAAATACAAAAGTTGGGTCTCGGATGGACAATATTATCTGATTGTCATCTTTCTATTAATATCATGACCCAGATACGGTTTATGTACATACAGACATCATAATCTCCTATTAAATGCCCTTTAAAATACAAATCTTGGAATTTAAAAAGATGTTAAGTGTAAAGATCTATGCTGATATTCATCCCCTGCATTGTTAACATGGTGGTGTGGATAATTTGCTAATTTAGACAACTAAACAGTCTTTTCTGAAAGTTAAGCTCGCATTCCTGTAACTCAGTATTGCCCCCTACTGTCTGTGTAGGAACCGTGTAATAGTGGGGGTGGCAGGGGAGAAGACAGACGTAACATTTAAAAGAGAGATAAAGGTCTGACAACACGACGCATTTCGGTTCCCCCCAACACGGATTTCTGCGGCCGAGAGCCCAGCCAGGAGAGTGCTTCTCCCGCCACGGCGCCTCACCTCGAACAGCCCCATCCTGCCTTGTAAGCCATAGGCAACGGAGGGGCCCCGCGGGATGGTGTGTGTGGAAGGTGCTTTCTGCCTCAAGTTTCAGAGACGTTTTTTCAACCGTCTCGCAAGACGTACCAGATCGTCCTGTTGAATCCATCCTGACGTTTCTGGGCCTCGCAGTTGGGTTTTTGAGCCCTCAAGTGTGCCAGCGCTGCCAGGTCCAACTCGCGCGCCACACCTGGAGCAGGTTCACTTCGTACCACGGGCGGGCTGTGCCTCACCCCTCGGCCTGTCAGCCGCCCTGTGAGCCGCCGGTCCTAACAGCCTACCCTACGCCTCTCCACAGGGGCCGCCACGCAGTCTTCCCTCCCGCCCCCCCTCGGCCCCAGACACCCCCCGCCCCCACTTTTGGCGGGAAGAGCGGTGCCGCGTCGCGGCCATGTCGCCGCGGCTGCCAGCAGGGCCCGCTGCCTCCTCTCTCCTACCCCCTCCGGTCCCGCGGCTCCGCCGGGGTGTGCGGGGCAGAGGGGAGTGGAGGGGAGCACGGCGTAGGGAAGTGCCGCCTCGGTTGTTGGCATCGTTTTTTCCAACTGCCTTTTCTCCCTCCTCGGTGAGGGACTGGGGGCTCAGTTGCGTGAGGCGACGTGCCGGGGCTCTGAGGGGAGAGGGGCGGGAGTGTGAGGGGGAGCAAAGATTAAAGAGGAGAAGCTGTTGGGGTTGCGGTAAGGTGGGGGAAGAACAATGCTTAATGAAAAGTTTGGGAAAGGGAGCTTGGAGAAATGTCAGTTTGGCGTCGAGTTTAGTAGGGGAGGAAAGCAAACACCTGCGGGGGCTGGAGGGGGCAGAGGTTGCCCTTGGCAAAAAGTAGAGGCAGCCCTCTCAGCAGAGAAGGAGTCTTAGTGGGTGGTCAAACAGGGTGAGGTCTGGAGGAGGAAGCAGAGCAATGGGGACAGTTTGGGGTGCTTTGGAGTTTGCTGGCAGGTTGCTGCAGCAGCACAGTCTGGAAGTGAGTAAAGATAAACCATAAAGAGCAAAGCAGGGGAAGGTCAAAGCAAGTGTTGGGGTTTTGTTTCCTGAGGAGTCAGGAGGATACCTTCGAATTGGTTTGAGGTTTCAGTTTACTGGCCTGGTTTCCTCCCGCCTCCTCATCTTGTTACTCCTGTGCAACGTGTTGGGTAGAGGTGTGTTGTCTGTGATACAGGTGAAGAGCCAATTTCTAGTTGCATTCCAATTTACATCAGCAGCTGTTGTCTGTAGATACAGCTATTAAAAAAAGATAAATTTCCTTCTTTAAAAAAAAAAAAACAAAACCAAAACCAAACAAACCTGAAATAGTCTTTTCTCTCAATGAGCAACAGATAATGATAAGGCTTGTTCAAGTTTTGCCCTCTCTTTACTCTTCCTTTCTTTTACAGGCTTGTCAAGGCTTCCCTCTCTGACTGAAGAATCCTTGTTGTGTGTTGTGTCTCAGTTGCAATTTGATAAGAATATCTTGACCAGTTTTCTGTCTGGAGTGAAGCAGAGAAGAGAAGGTAAAAATGGAACTTGTGTGTGGTAATGGTTTCAGCTTGATAGCCCTAGAGTCTGGTTGAAACTGTTGTATGGTCCTGAATCCAGAAAATACATAGGCTTGTGACTAACTTGAAGCATATCTGCAGACTCTTTTATTTCATCCAACTCCTTAAGCTCTGAAGGTTAAACACAGGTATAAATACTTGGTCAAGAACAGTGAAAGTTTTCTTACGCTGCTAGTATGGGGCCTGTGGATCTGGGAATCAGTTCCTAGTGCCATCTAATCCCTGGATTTTCTGCTGTGTTTCTAATTACGGTAGTGGCCATGCCATTTTTGATCTCTTCATCTAAGGACCAGAAGTCTATTTGCTCCCATCAAACTCCCAAGCAGGTCTGTCACTGAGTTTAGTGGTTACAGGATTGGCCCTGTTTTTTTCCTTTTTTCTCCCCCCTAGGCTCTCTTTAAAGGGTAAAACCCACAGAAGATGTAGGTTCTCCAGAATCAAGCAGAGTCAATTAATTTCTCAAGATCATTTTCAGAAGTATTTTTTTTTTCCTTTCCTATTTCCTGCCACAATCTCAGCCTTTCTTTAATACTCTGGAAGTACAGCTGCATAGTGGAGTATAAATACAAGGGGAAAAAAAGGTGTATGTTTGGGTCTCAAAATAATATACACATTAAAGTATATTTAATTGTGCCTTATCAATACACTGATAAACTTAGGTGTTTGCTGTTGCTATTGATCATGATGCTCTGTAGCAGGCACAGGCAGTAACTGCTGCTGATGGAAAAGAAAAGGTAGTGGAAGGAGGAGGGGAGAAGGAGGTGGGAGACGAGGGGATTGGCTGCTTTTAATGTCAATCACAGCTGCAGGCCCCAGCTCTTCCGCTGCTCTAGCTCTGGCTCTCCCTTGAACAGCTCCTAGAGAGAACAAGGCGTGCGGAGCTCAGATCACCAGCATCATGCTCCTTGGGCTTGGATCGTAGATCCCCCTCTTTGAACATTAAAATAACTCCTTCGTCCATCAGCGTCCCAGGCAGACCCAGCGAGAAAACGCGCGTGAGAGAGAGAGGAAAGAAAGAGGAGGAAGAGAAAAATCTGCAACCAAGTGGACTAAAGCAAAGAGAAAGAGTGCTTTGCTTGCACAGCTGCAAGTGGGAATTTAAAGAACTGCAGAGAGAGAAATTCCAGCTCATCAGCATATACACATTGCAGAATTACAGATCCAGGTAGAAATGACATCAACAGGGAAAGAAGGCAGCGGAGCTCAACATGCACAATATGTTGGACCCTATCGTTTGGAGAAAACCCTAGGAAAAGGACAGACAGGTTGGTTCTTTTGCAGCAGCACCGGCGCTAGGGGGAAGGTGCTGTAGCAGCCAGTGAGGTGTTGGGGATGGGATATTTGAGGGTTCAGCTTTTTCCATTTGCTGTTTTAGTGGAGATAATATTCATAGCGGATTTTTGCCTTTATTTATTTTTAGTTTTCATTTTAATTCTTTCTTTTCTTCCTTTTTTTCTTTAAAAAAAACAAAAAAAAAACCGCAAAAAACAGCCCAGGATGCTTTATGTTCATTACTCCTGCTAATGGGTGTTGTTCTGATGACAGCCAGAGTGCATGCAGAGGGAAAAATAGATGATCTGCTGGTGGTGAATTTTCACATCAATTTCTTCACTGCCCTACTTAGGGGCATTTTCTTTTTAATCAAATTATATTGAAATGAAAGGTTCACAGCCTGTAGTACCAAGGAGGTGGTGGTGGTGGTGATGGTGGTAGTGGGGGAGTCACCAGCAGTATTTCATGACATCATGATTGAAAAGGGTGTAGTCCTTAAGGTGCAGTTGGGGGGGGGGGGGGTGGAAATATGTACAGTATGTCTGTGGCACTGACTGCTGTGGGTATTTAGCAAATATGGATGGATGGGCTGGTGTTTTTTGTGGGTAGGGTCTGGAATAAAAGAAAAATAGAGGATTGCTAGCAAAATTCATTCTGGTTATGCTGTGTTTTTGTAGGAGGGATTGGGGGGAGGGGAGGGGAGGTTATTTAATTATTTTTCTTAAACCTTGTTTATGAAACTCGCCCCCAGCAGATTTTCCTGAATGGAACAATGGTAAGAAATATTAAAAAGAGGAAACCAAGTGGAGGGAATTAGCAGAGAGCAGGTGCTTCTGCCCTACATGACATAATTAGATCCCCTAAATGCATTCAAGATCTGGACTTCTGTTGCTTGCTTGGATAACATATTCACTTCAAGGGCAGGGGAGCATTAATTGGAAGAAAAATCATTAGAAAGAAGCCCAAGTGCCTTCCTTATTTAATTTTTTTTAATTTTTTTTTTTTTTTAGTAACAGGTGCAATAAGCAATGGGATCTGGCAAATTCATTGGGTTGGTAGCCCCCCAAAAGTGGATTGAAACTTGAGATTATAATTTAGGGAAAGGGGAAGATCAGCCATAGGGGGGCTTCTTTGGGCATGTGGGTGTTAAGTGTTGTTCATTATGGTGGGACAATAAAACATGATGCATTGTGGTGTATTTTTTTTTTTTTTTATAACCCAGCCGAGCTTTGCCCATCTGTTGTCTAAAGGATTTAATAGGCGTTTCCATCCCCAGCTGCTGCCTCTGCTCTGCCTGCTTCCTCACTGCCCTGCGTGGCAGCAGCTCTGCAGTCCGCAATTTTCTTAGGGACACAGTCAAAATCCAGATCTTTCTCTGTAAGAAGCAATGCTCTTCTGAGATGATTGATTATAACACCCCCCCCCCCCCTCCTTCCCCTCCTCTTCACAACCCCATAGCAACCGTTCAGAGACATGGATGAAGATGACATTGTCTTCTAGTGAAAGTGACTTTTATTTATATTTCATTTTTTCCAAATCTCTTCAGAGTATCAGCTGCTAAAGGTAGCTCTCTGTCACTGTTTTGGTTACTACCTTTATTCTTTGCATAGCTCAATAAGCCCTTACTTCTGCAGCTATATTCTTAGTAAAATCTGTTCTGATGATGAAAATACCAAAAAATTTCAGTGTATTGGTAATAAAACTGCCCTATTTCTGCTGGTAATCCTTTCCTGGATAGTCCAGGTGATCAAAGAGCCAGCTGTAGATGACAAATTCATTTTTGTCTTCATCACCATTTCCTTTTTTCTCTCTCTCACCTTCTCAGCACCCCTCCCTCCCCTTTAAATACAATTGTGTCTGAGATTCCTGAAAATACAGCTGCATTAACCTTTTGCTCCATGTCTCATAGCCTGACGTTGTGGTCCTAAAGGGTTATCTGCAGCTTTGGTTATTTTTTTCCTCTCTGCTAATCTTCCTATCTTCCTCCTAAGTGATTAGAGACGTGGGGGTGGAGGGAGAAGAGGATGTATTTAGAGGCTTGCTGCTGTTGGCCTCTGCAGTTATTCAACCAGCTGGACAAGGGTGAAAGTTTCCTTTTGCAGTTTTACCATATAACTGATCTTTATAGATAAGTCTCTGCTGTTTGCACACATGAATGCACATAAAATGCACAATGCACGGTGTCATAGAAGCTGGAGGTGGGGGGAAGAGGAAGAGAAATCTTAAACGTAGCTGATGTCAGTCTATGTCTTCCTTGCTATACCCACCCTTGATTAATGGAATAATGCAGTGAGGTGAAATGTAACTCAGTATTAAACATACGTGGCTAAATATGGAAAGATGCCTTCTGGTCTTCTCGCATTTTCTGTGCTAATCACATTTGGGAGCATGCAGAATGGCATGAACAGTGTGTGGTACGTAGCTAGTCCTCATCCTGCTTGTTTTGGAGGGTAAGCAGGCAACCTACAGCATTTTAGGGAGAGGACAAGCGCAGTATGAGGGCCTGAATCGCCATACTATGTTGTCATGGTGTGTAACTTTGAATTCGGGTTGCAGTGGTATATGGCTGAAGAAAATAGTGATTCTAATCGTTCCTTTAGAGCTTGACTTTAAAGCTTGGAAGATTAGGACGTAATGGCTTGGAATTTTTTTTTTTTTTTTTTTTTCTTTTTCCCAAGGGGATGGGGAAGAGCGAGAAATCAAATCTGGCAAAATGTAATGATGAATGGAAAGAAAGTGTAAGTGTGTTGCAAAGTCCTATCTATTTTGCAGTGATCTTCATATACATAATTTTTATTTTGGATAAAAAATTCTTGACTCTGTAAAGTTATTTCAGATAGGCAGGTTTAGCTTTGCCCCCAGATACATTAATATTATACAAATGTGTTAATCACTCTTAGCCGCTTTTACTGAGATCAAAAGAAGGGGCTTTTGGGAAGGAGCATGGGTTCATAGTTCAGGGCAGACGTCGAAAAGGTGCCATGGAAGGAGAACTTAATGGTAAGTAGAACTCTCACGGGCTTTCTCTCCATGAAGTTCTCACTGATTGCCACCTTAATAGCTGAAAAAAAAGTGTTTACCAACAGCAGCTTACTGGTCCCTGCAAAGAGGTCCAGTTGCCGTATCTGTGACGTTAGTGGAACCTGCTGACATCTGGCTGTGGGTGGGCAAAACTGACATGGAAAAGCCTTCAGTTCAAGTTGGTGGGTAACAACCATTGTCGAAAGTGTTGATTAGAATTCAGAATTGGGTATGCAAAATTTGTCCTGAGCAGCCTTCTGTGCTGGTGCGTCAAGCTTGCTGAGGGTGGCTGATGCCACAAGGAAAGGATTAGGGCCTCTTAGTCGGAGAAGTTGGAAAAGGGCTACACGGAGCAGTGCTGAAAAATGTCTGTGCTTAGGTCTTTGCTGGTAGTGGGAATGACAGAGGAATGAAGGAAAGTTATTTTTAATAGTGTAGCATACAAATGTAATGTATAATTTTAGTACTGTAGTAAGATGGTTTGCTTTTGTAATAGGTTGAATTCAGAGCACCTCTTGTTTACTGCAGCTGGAGGAATAGCTCATGGAATCTGGTATTTGAATGATTTGCAAGAATACAAGCAGCAGCATAATTTTAATTATTGTGCTCAAAAAATTATTTTACAGACCTGTCGGTGTAAAAGATCATTACTATATATATGTCTGAGGAAAGGTTGCTTTATCTAAGTTTCATTGATACATTCTTCTACAGTTAATTACAGGAGGTTTTAATTGTAATTACCAGTAACAAGCAAAGGATGTGTGTCATGTTGCAATAACACACGTGGAAACTGTGTCTTTAGAAACCCCAATCATTCCTTATCATGAAGTACTGTTTTAATTTTAGAGCAAGCAGAGGCATTTCTCCATTTGATTTCACACAGAATTAGTGTCAGCTTCTTGTGTATTCCTTGCTTTACTTTTTTTTTTTTTTTAAATTCCACAAATATATTTGTTCATGTGTTTCTTTTGGCCTCATTGACCACTATTTCACCCTTGAAACTCTTAAGACTAATTCAGATTGACTGTAGTGAATATTTATTAATGAGTGTAAAGATGAGGAGCTGAAGTATTTCATGTGAAGGGCTTCAGTGTTTCGGAGGGTTTTCTTGTGTTTTCCTTTGACAGTCACTGTATAGGCTTCAGCATCATTGTTTGGTATGGCACCAATTCAATGTCTAGCTGAAATTTCCAAAATGCTGCTTTGCCTACAAGCAATAAGACATTGGCTCTAAGTAGGAGTTGTACTATTCACTTTGAGATAAACTTGAAAAATTTAATGTTGCTGATCCATTTTGTCTTGTTCCTTTCATTCTGTTTTAAGCCCAGTTCTGTAGACATTCAGTACAAAGAATCCTGCTTGAAACTCATGGCACTTCAACCTTTGCAAAAAGTGTAGGGGGGCCCCTTTTCTGCATTGTATACCATATAACTTACAGTTATTTTAGTGTATAACATGTTAATTATATATGAGCCATCAGTGAGGTGTTCAGCAGTATGCAATTGGGTTATGTAAGAACAGAAATCATTAAATTTGTGTCTTCGTGAATTTAATAGCCTTTTATTCAGTGAGAGCTTAAACAGGATGTTTCTTTACAGCCTTAACCACCTGTTTCCATGACACCGGCAGAAACTGAAATTTGTTAATTCTTTTTATTTGTCTCTGTCAAATCTGGTTGAAATTGAAAGCTTCAGATCTATTCGAGGAGTATTCAGTAGACAATGTGATCTCAGAAGCCTGGTTTCCTTAGGTAAGTAGGCTAAACAAAGTATATCCTTTTCATTCATACTGCTATAATTTTTTTTTCTGACCTAGTGTGTTGGATCTAGAGAGACTCTAAAGAGTACAGCTTTGTTGCGTTTAGCTGTCTAGATGAATATTTCACTACAGAGGTGTAAATCATTGTAGTTCCCCCCATGGCCTTTTTAAACAAATAGACAAATAACAAACCAGTATATATTCTATTAATGTTTTCATATATATATATATATATATATATTCTTAAAAAATTTTCTTTCAAAACAGAATCCACACCCTTTGTCATGATAGTCTGTGAAGACTTAGGTGGTTAATTAGTAATCATAGAAATAAAAAATTGCAAGCAATACTGTGGGCAGTAGAGGTCTTAAGAATGAAATTTTGCCAAGAAAGGTTATGTCATAGTGACTTAGACATAATGGATTTTCATGTAATGGTTATGAGTTTTGAGAGATTTGGTCTTTCTTAACTTTATATACCTTTGATCTGATTGTTCGAAAGTACTGTTTGCCTGTATTACTGACTGAAGTAAATTAGTATTACCATGCTGTGTGTCTGAACTGCAAAGTTCAGATATCCCTTTTATGACTTTCACTTTTTTAAGCAAATTCTTGTTTGCTAACTACAGTGAAAGCGATTTTTAGCCTCCATCCTTCTGCAAACTTTGTAGAGGCATGACATTAGTCTTTTACCCCAACATCAGTAGCAAAGTTATTATGAACTTGTTGAAACAGGAGCAGGCTCTGAATGATGGTTTTTCTTTGTAAAACACAGTAAGCTTTCTCACCCAAGAGCTGTTAAAATTCAGATACTGTCAAATGAGTAGGACTATATGGCTGTTTATATACCTATGTTTCAGACATCAGCAGGGACTATGGAAGCAGTGATTTCACAAATAGAGTTCTTGCACTGCTCAAGCACTTTTCAGCTTTCCGTCACCGCTCTAATGTCATTTTGTGCCACTACAGTGGCAAGGACTGCATTAGAATGATGAGAGAGGTTGGAGAAATAAAAAAGCTTCTTAATAGAATTTAGCTCTTTCTGATCCCTAGAAAACCTGTGACTCCATAAGAAGAGCAAATGTAGCATTTTAAGTGGGTTTTTACAATTTCTTTTGTAAATTGCAGTGGAGCAGCCAGTGTATATTTTGGATTTGCCAACATTGCAGTATTTTTCAGTATACCATAAATTTACTCCATATTTTGGGAAGTCTTTAATATTGTGTACCTTAGAGAGTTAAACAGTAATTGCAATGGCGATAATAAATGTTGATATCCACCTCAAAATTAGTATGTAGGTAATATAGAACAAATGCAGGTGGTGAAAGAATTCCAAATCTCAGAAGAAATTTGAAAGGAAATGAGAAATTTGGAAGTAATGCCCTCTGAAGTAAGAGACATTGCTTGAGGAATGTATTATGCACATGGGAGAACAGTCAAAATAAGAAGAGGTGGAAGCCTGGATATAGATTTCCATGAAGGTGAAGGCAGAGACATAAATGAGTGCTCAAGCAGTGCTCCTCTTCAAATGCTGAGATACTGTAAATTGCCCTTGTGAAGTCATTCAGTGTTGTAAGTTGAGCTGACTTCAGCCGGAAGATCATCTAACCCATGATAAATAGGTAAGGGTGGAATTTTTTTGTTTGCTGTGGATTGTTCTATTAAGAAATATCCCAAAGAAATTTTCTGGTTTTGTTTTAAACAAATCCAAGATGTTTAGCAATCCTAGTCAATAATGCTGTTCGTTCTGCTTATGGAAAATGAGGACATTTTTCCATTTTCAGTTCATGCATAAACGGTACTGGTTTTCTACAAAGCATCCATACTGATCTGTAGAGTAACATGAATAATTTGTTGCAAATAGTGTTCCTAATGAACTTGAACCGTCCTCATCTGCAGTGTCTGTAAGTGCAGAATGATTTCCTTTAAGTCCTTATTTGTTTCAGATTTTCTGGAAAACAACTATTTTTATCTCCTTTCCCCAACTGTCTTTACCTCACTTATGGATTGGTTGTACTTAACCAGTATTCAAAGATTTGAATTGTGCTCTTGAATGTAGTCTTTTGGATATGTTGCATAAGAGTATTACATTCTACTTGGATAGTTGTGCAAGCACTTCCAACATAAATGTTTGCAAGTGCAAAATGAAAATTTAGTTTTCCTGGACAGTTTGGACATGATTCCCATGAGTACCCTTGCCTGGAAGATGTGAAGTTTTCCAGAAAGGTTTTTTAAAAGATGCACAGATGTGACGAAATCAAACTTACTTAATTTCAAATGCCTACTTTTAGAACATATTAACAGTGTTCATCCAGTTCTATTTGACTTATTCTAGATTTAATTTTGAAATAGGGATATAACATTTTAATTATTTCCTTTAATTTTGTTTACAGACTAGAAACATTACTGATAAAATTCTGGTTAAAAACCACGCAAAAAATCCACCCAGAAGATTTTTTTTCATTGCTTCATAGTTTTTGAAAGTTGGGTTTAAATGGAATTTAGGTGGAACAGAGGAAATTGTATTGGTTCCTTTCATAAAAGTGTATTACTTGCTATTGATGTAGCTGCAAACATTTTTTTCTTGAATCCGTCATTTGTGGAAGAGATGCCTATGAGATCACCGTCGTTCTGTGGACTGTATAAACAGGAATATACTGTTTCTTTTGCAATGACCTTGGGATACAGTTTTTAAAGGATAATAAATGGAAGTGTGTCGGGAGACTAAGGATAAAGAGCAATATGGATAAAGAAGGTAAATGATGGTGTTTATATTTAAACAAATCCAGGCACATTCTCTTGCAAATGGTACTGTTGCCTTTATAGTAGTGCAGAGTAACCTTCAGGCTGGTGCAGGCAGCTGATGGATAGTTACTCAGTGCTGGAGCGGGTAGAATAGAATACTTATCTTGAGTTGTCAGTGCTCTCAGTTTTATTTTGAGAAAATTATTTTATTATTTCCTGAAGGCCACAGAGATCATTGTCAACTCACATAAATTAAAGCAGCCCTAAAGCTGCCCTAAATGACTCTTTCACAAAGTTCTAATGGCTGAGCTTACTGTTTTGCATCCCATGGCTGTGCCAAGCAGTTTCTGCCTTTTAGACTTTCACTGTTCCTACTCTGGCTTCCTTGCATACAGATTATTGCATACTTAAGAGGAAGAGAAATATTTTTTTTATTTATTGTTCAAATAAATGTTTTTTAATTTGAGGTCGTGGAAGGGGTGAGGTTAGACTAGAAGGGACCATTCCTTGTATAGCTTGCCACTGATAACAGGCTGCTCTTCAGTTTCTTATCTAACATCCGCCCATTGATAATAAGTGATTTGATAATTAAGGAGTTTGGAAAAAAGTAGATGACTTGCCATTTACTGACAAAAGGAGATTATTGCTGGTAAAAGCTTTGTGCCAAGATTTGCAACATCAACTGACAGTAAATGGGTTAATGCAGGGTGCAGGGGGGACCTGAGGAGAGAAACCAGCATCAAGTGGCATAGGGTGTGCAAGTACTGTCTTTTTTTCTTTTTTGCTTTAGTGTTCCAACACTATGTGGGAGTTATAGGCATGATAATATTTCCAGTGAAGTGCTTAACTTCAAAAAAGATGGAAAACTGTTTTCAGGCATCCATTTAGTAAGTGCTCTTCTGGCTGCCTGCTTCTACTTATGAAACTACATACTCTCTTTATATCCTGAGGCTCTTGCAATTTTGATTTGCTATCTTTTGCAGTATATGCTTAATGTGGGAGAAAAAAAAAATCAGTGTGATAATGTATATTTTTTTTTAATAATGTCTACATTACATACCTATTAATAAGCTCTGCTTTTGCAGTGTCATTCCTTTGTGTGTTCAGCCTTACATGCTATAAGCTGACTGCCCTTGTCATTTTGCTATTAAAAGCACTATTGACTGGAACAAAAATAATGGAGGAGCTGGTTTCTGGGAGAAGCAAACTAGTCTGGACCAAAAATATGTTAATTTTCTACTGTCTGTCTAAAGCCTACTCGTAGAACTATAAGTTTCAGTCTCCCAAAGGTTGAACAGCAGTCCTTCAGCTGCAGGTGAGAATGTACCAGGTCTTCGTACTGACCCAGCAGGGAAAGTTGATGGAATTGCTTGGCACTTTATCTTCTTTCATTCTTTTCCTTAATTATTTTATGTGTGGCTAGCAGTGTAGACACTAGATTCTACACAGATGCTCTTCTTGGAAAAGTGATTGTTTTGTTGCTTTGGTCCAGGATGAGATACACTGTAGCCCAGGTTCATAATGTTGGCTCCTCCGCCCTATGGTAATATAATTTATGAGGAAGAGGGACCAGCAATAACATATTTGCAGCTAAACATAAGCTGTTGATGTATGATTTCCTTTTTTTAAATTTTATTTAAAAAAAAAACAAAACAATGTCCTGCTCTGATAAATTTTGAGCTAAGCTAGCACAAGACTTTGCTAAAACTACCATTTTATTGCATTTGAATTAAATCTCAAGTTTAAGTAGGAAAAGCAGACTTCACATTCCAAATCCTTGTGGTATGAAATGCATTGTGTGGGATTTTTAAAAATTTCTCATGTCTTTTGCTGACTGTTTGCCAGCTGAGGGTTGGGTTACATTTGCCCTGGGTAAGGTTCATTCAGTGACTGTGTGAATTCCTTTTAATAACTGTGACCTGTCCCTAAGATTAAGGAATGGATTTGACTCTTAGATTTTTCCCTTACTGGAATCTCTTAATCTCTCCCAGTATTCTATTCCAAAACTCTCATCTTATTTTCAGGTTGTAAATGATGGGTAGCTTGGCTGTCATGTTGAGGTGACCTACTGTCAGCAGGTACAGGACTTGTCTATGGTTTTCCTTTTGAAGTTCTGGTCATCTGGTTTTTTTGTTTGGTAGTTTTTGGGGTTTTTTGGGTTGGGTGGGGTTTTTTTGTTTGTTTGATTTTTTTGACTTTCAGGTTACCTTGCCTCTTCAAACTGGAAACTGGTCCAAGGTTTGGCATCCTAATCTAGAGGATGCTAGACAGGTATTTCATTCTTTCTGCAGCTGCAATCTCCTACAGCAAATCAATGAAGAGTTTAGGAGGGTATTCTCAGAAAACTTTTGGGGATATTACCGTTCTAAGACTGAGACCCTTAATCATTTCAGCCCTATTTAAATAGGTTGATGGTTACTGCTAGAAGAGCTGGTAGAAATACTCTAAGCAAGAAAATAGCCTATCTCTAAATAAGCGTATATTATTGTTAGAGGGTTTTGGGTTTTTTTTTTTAATCTGTATGGTCATGGTAGACTGAAAAATAAGGTGCTTCTAGGGTTTTCTCCCACTTCTTATACAGATGCATTGTCTTTTGCGGAATTAACATTGATGCACTGTGTGTCCTTGGAGAATTGTTTTCTCTTACGTATGTTTTGTCTTCCACATTTCATGTGTCTTGCCTAAGTTGTGAACTGAGAGGAAAGATAATTTGTGTTACATTATCTGGATGCAATCCCTTTCGTGTTAAGGCACTAATCTTAGTTGGGCCTTTGTGTGTGTATAGAAAGTTCCATTCAAATATAGGAAGAAGCTTCTCCACTGTCAGGGTGGGTTGAACCTCGCACAGGTTGCCTAGAGATGTTAGGAAGTCTCCATCATACATATATTCAAAACCAGACTAGACACAGCCTTGAGCAGACTACTCTAGTTGACTCTGCTTTGACCAAAGATGTTGGACTAGATGATCACTTGGACCAGAGATCACTTCCAACCTCAACTCTTCTGCTATTCTGTGTTATCCTGTGCAACTAAACCATAACTTGTTCAGTGAACTGTGAAACTAAGGAACTCTGTTTCCTCCAGTTTTGTACCCTGTATTCTCCTCCTCCTCCTGCTCTCTCTGTATGTCCTTGTCTCTTGGGCTAGATGAAGGCAGTGTTTGTGGCTCATTTGGAACCATCCCTGCTGCCTGTCCATCTTTTTTCTTTCTCTTGGAATTCGTTAAGGATTAAATTAAGGATTAAATCACAATTACTGTTTCTATTGTGTGGAGCAATAGTTTGAATCTTTTTTTTTTTTTTTTAACACCCCTCCCCCCCCTTTAGCACTTTCCATGAAATCCATAGAATCTTAGAGACTTCCTTTGCTCTTTCAAACTTTGTTGAAACTTGCTAATCTATTCTGGTGTTATGGGAAAATTACAGACAGACAACTTGAACATTTAAATTTTGTTTCCTTAAGAAATCAGGCTAAAGCAAAGCTGTCCTAAACAGCACAGCTTCTCTAATCTGCATTTGGTTTTGAAGGCCATGAGATGCTGCTGTGGCAGATTGGGATTGGTGGAATACAGCTACTCTTCAGATACTGCCCTCACCTTGGTTAAGACTCTTACACCAAAGTTAAGAGGAAAAAGTGGTGCTAAACCACATTGTGATTCCCTAATGCTGGAGGAATCCCCAGCCAGCTTGATAAGCTGGATTCCTGCCTACTTTCTGCTGCTGGAGCAGTGCAAAGCAGGGAGGGTGGAGGCTAGAACTTGGTCCTTTCTGTTTGCAAGCTGAGCTTAGTGATTGGGGAGTGTGGGAAGAAGGGAGCCCTCTCTCTGTTTCCTCCATGTATCCATTTTGGTTCAGTGGCAGTATTTGAAGTAGTCCTTCCTGCAGAAAGCTGAGAGGAAGACTGAGAGCTGTTTGTGTGTTTTCAATGCCTGTCTGTACAAAAATCGTCACCAAAGACAAAGCCAAGTATTATATTAGAACTTGGCAGTGACACAAGCGCTATAGCCCTATTAAACGCGGGCATTTGCTTTGTTGAAAAGACACGGCTATGAGTGGCATGGCTTTTAAGATTCCTTATACTTTGCGAGCACCAGCCTTGAACAGTTTTTCATTAGCTTTTGAAACTAGTTAAAATTACACTTTTTTCCAAACTTCCCACTCCTATAAATCAGTAAAGTTTTTGATTAAAATCAGTAATCATCAACAACAAAGAAAGATCTGTCCTAGTGTTTCTGGGTTTTGTCCTGTGCTGCTTTTCTTCTGGGTCTGTGGTTTATTTCATTGCTCATATTTTGTGAAATCACATCTCTCTTGCTTCTGGTTGTTTCCTGATTGAGCTGAAGACACCACTTAGTCAAATTCCCCACTCAGTTACATCTGTGTAGTCCCAGTGACTTCAAGGCCTTGCTCAAGTTTATCTGAGAGGGGAGTTTGACCCATGAGCAAGCTTCTCATTGATGGCAGCAGAGGCAGACCTCTGGCAGTGTTCTAGTTAAGAGCAGCCCAAGAATGCATCTCCTCTGCAGTGAATATTCAAGCAAATTAGAGCACAAAGTAGAATGATACAGTAAGCAAATTCAATTCGAACTGAAAATACAGGCCCAACATTTTACAAATTACTATCTTTCATCCTTAAAGCAGAAGTCTGTCTGCTCAGCTAACAGACAAGTTAAGGCAAGGAAACATTTTAATACTTTTAGCAGTAATTCTTCTCTAGTATTCCACTCATATATATATACTGAAATCACCCAACCAGTTTGCATTAAGCTTCAGGATGTAGAAAATGTCCTAACCTTTATAATTACTGCATCTTTGCTAGGGAAGGCAACAGCCAGACTGCTAGCATGGTTGGGATAGTTGCCATCTTGTTGCCAGGTGGTTCTTTGTGCTCAGAGGAAATGCTGCAAAAATAGGCATGGTTTCTGGATCTGTGTCATAATGCTGTCATCACCGTTACTGTTATCACCATTGAATCAGATGAGTTACAGCCGAGACCCTCTCTAGCTCCACCAGTGCTTATTTATTCTCAGTGTTTTGGCGTCTGTGGCTCTGTGGAACCAGGTGGTCTGTGGACTGCTTCTCAAGAATTCATAAAAAGATTGATTAGAATAGCAAACTTAACATCGTATTTACTGTCCAAGTGTCTACTTCTCTACTGTAAATTTCTGAAGAGTCCACCAGATGGGAGAAACCCGTGTGTTGTAGGCCTTTTTCTCCTCACTGAAATGGTGGCAATTGAAAACATGGCAAGGCAACGGATTTTGATCAAAGGGTATGTCTACCTTGCAATCAGAGGTGGAACTCTAGCGCTGGTGGGTAACACTATTGTCTCCTGGCACAAGCAGGAGTGGAATTAGGGCAGTGCAGGCTGTGTGAGGGTTGGAGAAATGTACCAGAGCACCTAGGAACCTTGCCCTGTGTAGAAGTCCAATCTTCCCCATCTTTACCTGATTATTTACTTGTACCAATTGTGCCTTTGTTTTGCTCTCTTAATAAACCCTGCATCAGCTACAAATCGATATGGTGTGACAGATGTGGATAAGCTGAGCATTTATATACATAATGCACTGTATACTTTGTGTATGTATGACTTCATTTCAAGGTTGGGGTTTTTTGTGTATGCAAAATACCAACCTTGTGCTTGATCCTGTAGAGTTCTATTTCTGGTGTGAAAGATTATTCTGTACTCTCAAGGCCTGTTGGATTAAAGGTACTCAATTTCTCAAAGGATTGGGTCCCTATTAGTACTCTTATGGTCTCTAAAATGCTACACTCCTACTCGGGTCATTTCTTGGGGGAAGAGTAATAGAGATATGTATGAAACAGGCTCTATTCATGTCATTGTGCAGTTATAAGGCAGATTATTCAGAAACAATAACTATGTAGTTTTCACTGGCCCTAACAGGCTCAGCCACTGACTTGGGGTGGAGCCTTTGGCAAGTTAATTTATCTTTTTCTTTTTTTTCTTCTTTTTTCTTTTCATGATGCCCTGCTGTAAAACTAAGATAATGCTTGACTTCCCTTCTGGGACTGACAGGATTAGCCAGCTAGTATTGATAAATTTTTCAGAAATAAAAAGCAGCATGGAAAGGCCTGGGATAACCTTATTATTTAGGCGTAGTGATTTTGTTGTTGTTGTTGTTTATTTTTTATTTTTATTTGCTAGTGTTCATTTTTGCTGACATCATTTTATTTAATGTACCTCTGTGGAATTTTCACCTCCTGAGGATAGACTGGACCATACAGCCTGCTCTGTCCAGGTGATGATACCTTTTCATGCTGTATTTGTCTTCCATAGCTTCTCCTTTTGATTATTGTAATGTTGATACATAAATGCTGAAATCTCTGTGGCTGCAATTTAAAACTAAAGTTGCTTTAACTATCTAATAAAATAGAAAAATTGCTTTGATGTTCCCATTTTGACAATTTGTGGCTATGCTGACTTTTGTTGCTTCTTTCCTTAGGGACATTTGTCCCTGATCTCTCAAAGAAAATGTCACTGAGTAAAACTATGTTTGTATGATGCTGTGTGTTCTACTTACAAAAGATTTATAACTTGGTGACTTTTATTTATGCTCCTGTGGAGCTGGTAGAATTATACTGCAGTGTTAAAATGCAGCAGTTTCATTTTCCTGCAGGCAGCAGCCCTCTGGTGGTGTGGGGTTTTTTTCTTCTTCTTTTTTTTTTTTTTTTTTTTAGTCATCTTGGGAAATTCTGACAGATTGATAGAGAAGCCTTTAAAAATGCCTCAAATTAAGCTGCCACGTAGTCCCATATCTCTTCTCTTTTCCTTTCCAATCCTCACTGCATCACCACCCCCACCTAAATTTGGAAGTAGAATGTAAAAGGCAAAGCAAGGTTAATAAATGCACCCAGTTGATAATACCAACAGTCTTATTTGGCAAAATGATATTTACCAAATGCTATTTCAGTAAGTTTCAGCTTCCAGAACTATTGCCTGGAATGGGTATAGGTCGGTGTGAAGTGGGTGGCGAGGCTAATGGGTTATTCTAAAGACTGGCTGAATTGTTAGGAATGCAGGCATTTCTGAGGAGGCTGCTGATGAACTTGAAAATTGAAATATCAAAGAATTTTTAAAGGGATGACCTTACTAGTCTGCTATATGGGCGTTAATGATAGTTATATTGCAAGTTACTGCCTGGAAAAAATATTTTGGCTAATGGGGAAGGAGAATCTTCTCATCAGTGCCCTAGGAGTGAAATTTACCCTCTTGCTACTATGAGATTTAGCTATCACTTGAGTTTCACTTAAGACCTACTTTGAAGTATTAAGTTATGTACTGGGAGGTAAAAATGGGAGTTCAGAAAGTAGATAAAATAAAACATTACAACCTTACTATTTTTGAGATGGTAAGCCAGAGTTACGTGCAAATGTTTTTGAAATTATTAAAGCTGTGCCAGGGATGCATTTGGCTTGTTCCCTTTCCAGGACTACAGCAAATGTCAAAATCATGCTGTATCTGCAACTATGTTACTGCATAAATACTCTAGCTTTGTAGGAAGACATACAATTTTGTTATGATTGAAGCCTGAAGTTGTATTAAAAAAAAGGGGGGGGGGGGGGCGGGCAACCCCCACAACTTTTGTATAACTGAAGCTGCACAGAAATAATAATTTCTGCAGTTTCAGGTTTTAGGGCAAATAATTCCAGGTAAAGTTAGTTGTTTTAAAATGCACTCATTTTTGACTGTGATGATTGAAACCTACTGTGTGTCTGTAAAGTGAAACGAAAGTTACTGACTAGGTTTGTGTGTTTGTTTTTTTTGTTTTGTTTTTTATTTGTTTGTTTTAAATAAGGCTAATGGGATTGACAAGTAGAAAGCATTAAGATACAGAATAAATTCTGTTACTTTAAATGATAGACAGTGGTTGTAGCATATGAGCCTTTCTTAGTATTTGGTTGAACTTCATACTCTGAACAGCAGTTAATACAAATTTGTGGCCTAACTGGATAATGCTCTAGGTCACTTGTGACATAATTGCTAACAATTATGAAAAGACATTTATGCCAGGTAAGACATATGGTACAAAATATTGTTTCAGCCATGATACTTTAGGGGTGTAAGTCTTGGCTCTTTTTGCCAGGTTTACCTCAGTTCTGAAAGCTGTCCATCCTAGTGCATGTATCACTTGCACAGTTTGGGGTCAGATTCTGATCCATGGAAAGAACTCTCTGTGCATGTAGCTTACATATTAAAGGGATAGTGTCAACTTCTGAATTTTAGTTCTTGTAGTTAATATAGGGTAAAAAGGAAGTAAAATGAAAGGGGAAAGCTAGAAAGAAGAAAATTCTCCCCCCTCCCACCAAGTTACCCTGTCACCGATCTTGAAAGTGAAAGCTTATTTGAGATTTTCCTGCTCTTAATTGTAAAGAAATAAATTTGGGAGTAAATCCACTAAACTGAGTGGAGATATGTTGGCATAAAAATAAGATGAACAAAGGAGGGATTTGGCATCTTTAAACGTTAAAGATTCAGAGCTTTTGTCACCTTAGAGCTATTTTTTAAAAGTAAAAAAAATGGAGAATCGTAGTAGAGGTCAAGGCATTGCTAGTTCTTGAATAACCCACAGTCTCCAAAACATGATTTTATTTTTGCTTATTCAGGTTCTTGTTTGTGATTTAAACCACACAACATCGTAACACATGCTGCAGTAGGTTGCTGGTCATTTTTTGAAGGCAGAATAAAAATGGGTTATGACCTGCTCAGGCACGGCTTAAAAAAAAAAAAAAAAAAAAAGGAAGACCTTGGGCTCTTCATATCCTTTTTCCTAAACATGCTTATCAAATTGGTGCTGAGAGGCCTAAGCAAAACAGCTTTCTGCCATTCAGTGGAGAGGGTTACAAACTTTTAAACTAAATCCATAAAAATAATAACAATGCAAAAGCCAGGATAAGCGAATTCACTTTTTAAAAAACTGAATTTGCCCTGTCTCTACGTAGAAACAGTGATGAGTCACTGCTATATGAACAAAGTGGCATATGGTTTTGTGGAGCTTACTACTGTCTTCCAGTGAGCTAACATCACCAGTTTTAAATGAGGATTTTCAGTTGTTTTTTCTATATTCTTTTATGCTGATGTAATAAACCATGGGTGAAACATATCCTGATGTGGAAGGCCAATGCTAGGCCGCTTCAGACCAATTTCAGCTCCCTGCATTTCTTTCTAAGAACAAAGTTTTACCACAAGCCTATGGCAGTTCAAAGCTTAAAAAAAAAAAAAAAAAAAGAGTTACTAGACTAGGGATGAGATGAAATGAGTCATATTTCAACTAGAAAAGCAAAATGCCTCCCCTCCCATCTTGATAATTCTAAATATTTCTTCTAGTGAAAATCTCAAATTATGTTTATTTCCACCTGAAAAATGAATTCAAGTGGTTTATGGCCACTGCTGGAGGTAGGGTGTTGAACTTGGTAAGACTTTTGGTTTGATCCCAGTGTAGCTGTACATGTATCCTAAGAGGAATTAAATCTCCAAGACTTTATTTCCTAACCGTAACAGAGAAACAGCTATGATTATAGTGTCGGTAGGCTGTCTCAACTGCATGTTTTCTTCAATTTCCTGTTATCTCCTAACCTGCAGAGTACTGAGATTTGAAAGGAAAATGTTTAAAATTAATTTGCCCTCATATTGGCTTTGTTTTTGTTCCTGGATGCACTTGGTAATGTGAATGTGACCTTTGCAAATTTTGCCATCCTAATGTTTGTCCTGCTGTGAAGTTGCATAGGTGTGCTATTTCACCGCATTTTGGAAGTTGTGTAATGTGAGCCAGTTCACGTACAGAAGTTCATACACCAGAAGGCTGTGCTGCTATTCAGGCTAGAGAGCTGGGCTGTTCAACAATGAAGTTCAACAAAGGCAAGCGTAGGGTCCTGCACCTAGGGAGGAATAACCCCATGCACCAGTGCAGGTTACGGGTTGACCTGCTGGAAAGCAACTCTGCAGAGAAGGACCTGGGAATCCTGGTGGACAAGTTAACCATGAGCCAGCAATGTGCCCTTGTGGCCAAGAAGGCCAATGGTATCCTGGGGTGCATTAGGAAGAGTGTGGCCAGCAGGTTGAGGGAGGTTATCCTTCCCCTCTACTCTGCCCTGGTGAGGCCACATCTGGAGTACTGTGTCCAGTTCTGGGCTCCCCAGTTCAAGAAAGACAGGGAACTGCAGGAGAGAGTCCAGTGGAGGTCTGTGAAGATGATTAGGGGACTGGAGCATCTCTCTTATGAGGCAAGGCTGAGAGAGCTGGGTCTGTTTAGCAGAGGAGACTGAGAGGGGATCTTATCAACACTTACAAATATCTTAAGGACAGGTGTCAGGAAGATGGGCCCAGACTCTTTTCAGTGGTGCCCAGTGACAGGATAAGGGCCAACGGGCACAAACTGAAACACAGGAAGTGCCATCTGAATATGAGAAAAAATTCTTTACTTTGAGGGTGACAGAGCACTGGAACAGGCTGCCCAGAGAGGCTGTAGAGTCTCCTTCTCTGGAGATATTCAAAACCTGCCTGGACACGATCCTGTGCAACCCGCTCTAGGTGAACCTTTAGGGGTGTTGGACTAGATGATCTCCAGAGGTCCCTTCCAACCCCAACCATTCTGTGATTCTGTGATATGCAAAATAATATTTAAATATCAGTTTTAACCTGACATATTGTTGTCCTGGAGTTTTTGGTTTCCCCTGGTTATAACAGGCTGTTTTACACGAGAGTAAACTTCTCCCTGGTCATCAGATTTGCACCATTTGTCTTTTGTTCAGAGATGTTTTACATGAAAATTCTCCCATAATGATGGTTCAGATTTTTGTTCTTGCTATGCTTCCCTCCCCCCTTTTCCTATTGCAGCTCCAGTGCTTCGTTGACATTTCTTTGGATTTACAGCAGTTTGACACAGCAGAGCAGTATAATGTCCTACTATGGACCTTATTGTCTTCCATACATCCATATGAGTCACCATACTGAAGGCAGCAAATGGGTGCTGCCAGAAAGCTGTTTTAAGTAAGAATATTTTGTAGTTGCTGCTCCTGAATTACATGTAGACTAAACAGTTTCAGCAAAGACTAGGCCATCAGCATTGAAGGGTATAGATAGAAATATTAGTCAAATACAATTTAATTATAAGCTGTATGAAAAAAAAAAAACCTGATGCATTCTCTAATTGTCAACTGTGATGCTTATTTAAAATGACATACACTGAAGAGAAGCATTTAGTAATTGAAATATTAGTGGGTGACTAAAGCAATATGTATGCAGCAGCATTTTTTTATTTTTTTCTTCCAGTTTTGTGTTTCCAAAAAACCTCATCTCTGACTCTCATAGTAACAACTATTGACAGTATTGGAAGTAACTGTTTTGGTTTTCTTGTTCCTCTGATTCTACATTAAACCTTTATTCTTTAGCATTCACTAGGTCAGTGGTATAGGGTCATCTTACTGCTCACCCTTTGATTTTTTTCACTCGTTCCCTGTGGCAACTTTCTCTACTGGATGCATCTGGATTTAGCTTGATTCCCAACCTCGCCAGCAGCATTGTAAAATCGAACTGTAGCATTTGAAAAAACTGCTCTAGTGAAAAACAAACTGGAGCAATCCAGACTTGGATTTCAAAGGGAATGGAAACATCTTGATCCATGCTGCTGTTGCAAGCTCAGCACCATGGAGTGTGATTGACTGTAAGCTCGCTCACCGTTATGAAAAACTGAAGGGTATTTATTGTAATGGCAGGCTGCAAAAGTGGGGTATGTGAGATCATGAAGAAGCCCAGAGTCTACCTCTCTCCACAGACAAATTGGTGCTTTGCTTGTAGTGTTGTAAAAATGGCATGATGGTTCTGAGGCTGTCAAGTCTTTAGACTTACACTGCTGCACAGAAAACACAACTTAACCATGCATTACTCTGGAAATAGTCTGAATTTGTATCCCATCACCTTAATTGGAGTTGATTTATTTTATCCAGTGTAACTGAAAGAAAGGTCAGCTTCTGTGACTGTGGACTAGATAGTCAACTGGTGCTATTTGATTAAGAGCTTTGGACTCCATGCTGCTGGACTGACTTACCCTGGTTATGGATTTGACCTTCTGTATAAAGGCAGAGACTATAAATTTTAAATTTGGGAAAGAGTCTAGATGTTGGATTCTCTCTTTTCAAACATGGCTACTTGAGAGAAATACAAAACCACACACGTTATGAAAGGTTTTAGTGTCTAAAGTTTTAGCTATCAGACCCTTCCTGCAAAGAGGTGCGTATTTGTTTCTGTCTTTGAAAAAGCCTTTCCGTAATCTTTATATTTTTCTTTACTTTCTTTCTGTAAGTAAATGATCTCTGAATTTATGGCAACTGTATTTCTATGTTGATAAAATAGCCACAGCTTGGATATTGCCTCTGTTCTAAGCTATCCACAAGTACTTAAAATTCTCTTAGAAAATTGACCTTTGGGCTTAAAATTCTTATGCTTGACCTCTAGTACAGAAATGACTTCTTTCTCTCAAGAGATCTTGATAAAAATCTATATGACTAGGTTTATTTTATCTGACTGTTGGCAGCGGGAGGTGGTAAGGAAGGGGAGGTCACTAGTTCAGTTCCTTGCTGGAATTAAATCCTTGAGAAAATAAGGATAATCCTTCATTTGATGTTTATTCAGTTGGTTGCTTCCCAGTACTTAGCTTGCTCCACATCAGACTTCATAATTTTTGTACTTCCTTTCGTTTTCATTAGAAGGCCTAGAAGTTGTTAATTTTGTATTAATACCCATTGATAAACAGTTACATAGGTGAAACATGCACAGTTAAACAGAGATACTGTTAGTTACAGGTAAAATTTTAAATCTGAGGTCTAAACATCTTTGAATTTCAGAAGAATGCTTGTAGGAAAAGTGGGTTTTGTTCCAGAACTGAACATAACCACATACTTACTTTTCATCTGAGTAAGATGTAAAACTGTAAAAGGGCCTGTCTTTTAGATCAATTTTGGATGTTGTCCAAAATCTCATGCCATTTGGCACTGTCAAGCCCAAACATCAGCCTAGTTCAACTTTGTGTATGTCTACACTGCAGTTACTAGCCAGGCAAGAAGGAGGGCTCCAGACTGCTGCGATACCTAAATTTGCTAATTTGAAAGTCTTTGGATATCTCTGCTCTACACTGCTATCAGTTTTAGACAGCTTGGTTCTTGATGGGCAGAACAGGAATGTTATGATAAAACAGCGTTTTTTGTATCAGACCAGTGTTCTCTCTTGTTACAGTATGGTGTAGTAGATGTAGTTCAGTGGACAGTTGTAGAAATGTTGCAGCAGCTGACTTCAGAATCAAAAAATAATGGTAGGATTATTTTTTTGCCCCCAGTATCTGTTGGTTAGTAATTGCCTTCTATCTGAATCTGTCAAAGTTTACCTATTCGTTGGTTTTTATTCTAATATAGGGATTTGAATCTATTCCCACTATCCATCTGCATTTCAGATATATGTGATTGTATATTGTATAAACCCCTAAATGAATGAAAAGGGACACCAGAATCCTTTTATCCTTTTACTTCCTTCTCCATTTAAAACTTTGGTCCCTTTTACTTTATCAAGATAACACACATCCTGGTATTAAGCAAAGGGGGCATTCTTGATATATTATCTTTATACCTTTCATCATCCTGTGGTTGTCTAACTTTATTTAGTGTGTCTCTTTTTACTCAGGTCTTCAAAACTGGCAATCTCTATATTTTCATTCTACCCTGATATGATCCTCATGCACTCATTGTTTTTGCTGCTTGTCTCGTTACCTATTTCTGCTATGCATCTTTGAGGTCAGTATTCCAGCGGAGGATGTATCATTGATTTATATATTGGCATTATCTCATTCTCAAGTATAATTTTCGATTTCATTGTTCAACATTTTGTTGTCACTTTTGATTACCTCTGCACATTGAGTTGATATTTTTATTATGCTGTCTGAAGTAATGGTAAATCTTTTCTTGAATGACTCCAGTTAACTCTGGAGTCAGAAATATATATTACTAGTTCATATTATTCTTTTTATTATGCATTTGTCGACACTGAATTTCATCTACAGTCATGCTGTCCATCTACCAAGCTTCGATATTTTGTTGTTTTAAGTGCTGAAGTGGGACTTAAGTAATACATTGGTCTTGTGCTAGCCTACTGTGCGAGGGTAAATTTCACCCTTTATGAACTGATGCATCCTGTCACATTAATCAGGGATGTACTGTGTATTTCCTAGGGCGATATAAAGGATCAAATTTCCCCATTAACCCCTTCAGAACTGAATTAAATGTTGATGACATCTCTAGAATGTGCACCACAAAGTTGATATATTCTGTAGTTCTGGTGATCTATCTCAGTACGACCATAGGGGAAATACAGAAGTAGCAATCTGCTGGATACTTGAGATATCCTGACATTGAAAAGGTCACAACTAGTGTATCCAGGTGTTGAGAGATTTGTGGGTTTTTTTCTGTTGCTCCTTCTATTCGTAACATAAAGCAAGTCCATAAAGGTTCCCACAAAGCCTAAAACAAGTGGAATTTTGAAGAAGTGGCTGATTTATGCCCATCTACCCCTTTGCTTTTATTAAAAGGAAAATGCATTTCTTCTTTGCTGTTCCATGAAAGATTTTCTAGGTAGGTGAGCAAATGGCTGGACTCAAGCTTAGGAGGTTTGATTTCTTTAGTTATCTCTGATTTTGAGACTCGTTTATTGACATTTCTGTTTTGTCGCCTATAATGTTGATAATGTTCCTTACACAAATTACTTTGAGAGTTGCAGACTCAGTGTTCTATAAAAGCTAGAGAATTTTTTTGAAATATAGCATATCATAATGTATAACAGGATTTGCTGCTGTCTGATTTGCCTTTCTGTTGGTCGCCAAAAATATCAACAAATTGACAAACAAAATAAAATGTCTCTCCTCCATATCCCCCAAATGAGGGGGGAAAATATAAAGCTATGAAGATGATTCTTCTTCCTGCTTCCCAAAAGTGCCCAAACAAAATAGAACTGCGGTATAAGGGGTGTAAAAATGTGAACAGATGGAAGAATTTTTTCATTGCTGCAAGCTTATTATTATTATTTTGGTGCTTCTGGTTTGGGAAGGGAACTTGATGGGTTCAGTGATCACTTATTGCTGTAAAATTGGCAAACTGTGCCCCGCTGTTCAGTGGATGCTTGTCTGATCATGGAAATCCTGCTTATGAAGTAGAGCAGGGAGAAAAAGAGAACATCATACTGGTATCTTACTGGATTTAGTTTTACACAGTAGCATCTGGTAAACATGCAGTGACTCTTTTACTTAGCAATGTAGACTAAACCCCATAATAATTTAATGAGCAGCCTCCCTCTTTCTCTCCCATTTATTTTGCTCCCCACCCTCCAAAAGTGCTGGCTTCAGGATCTATGTAAGGCATGGCTTAGTCCGTTTACCCACTGCCTACCCTGGGTATTGTGAACATTGTTTTCATTTATTTATTAGTCTGTATTTTTTAATCTTTGTGAAATTGCAGGGCGGGAGGAAAGAAACAGGACCTATAAATGACAATCCATAGCGCCTATTAAGTAGTGACAGATGCCTTCTGACATGACATTTTAGGGACTTCGAGGCTCTTGATAATAATATTTGTGATTTGGGAATGACCTTGCATATCAGAAGGTCTTCATGTATCTTGCATGTCACCACAAGTTAAACGTTCTGGTGAAACAGCACAAAACCTATAAGTGCTGTGTCTGAGGCTCCTGTAGCCTCTTTATCCCCTTGTCATGTTTAGGAAGAAAATAAAAATGGATGTATGTTTCTAGAGAATAAGGAAAAATTGTTGCTGAAAGGAAATAGCTGTTCGTGTATGCAGCTGAGGACAGTCTACAGGCTATGCTGGTACTTGACTCAGTCATGGGCAGTATATGCAAAAAGAACTGCAAGAAGCCTGATATAAAGCCGGTTCAGGACCTTGCAAACAAACTTCTGGACTCAGTAAATCATTTATGTCTTAAGCTATTCTAGTTAAACTAAGTTTGTCTTACTTATAGTTACCTTTCTATATTAACTTTTATTTGTGGTGCTAGATGGGGAGCCAAGTGAAAGCTGCATTTCAGTTTCCAAAATGAACTTTTTCTCCAGCTTACTAAAACAGGTTATGCTCATTTGTGCCAACGTTGCAATCAGTTACTGAGGGGGAATGGTTGTGTCATCAGAACTGAGGATTATGATTTAGATTCAGCAGTGGAGAACAGCAACATCTGGATTACATGCAAATGCTCAGGAATACTGTTTTGTATCTAGAGATTTAAGGTTGGAAAAACAAGTTTTAAAGGGCTCGCTACTTCAAATGATGCATTCACTTATAATGAGATTGTGATATAATTTATTATGGTTATTTTCCAGTGTTGCACTGTGAAGCTTCATCATGCTTCAACTTTGGAATGAATTCCTACCAATGCGAACTCCTTATCAGAGGCTCGAAGCCAATATCTTGTAGTTGCTGCATTGACCAAAATACAGTTCTTCGTTATGTGTCAGAGTTAGGCTTCTGGACTTTGCAAGGACTGAAAAGGCTGTTGCTTCTAGAGAATGCCTCCCACCTTCTCTGGGGTGCCATACAGGAACCTGATGGGTGGCTGGTGAAGTGGAAACAGAAGGCCAGTGTAAGGGCTATATAGAGCAAATGAGCTCAGGAAAAGAAGAATTAAAGGACCTCCCAAAACTGATTTTATTTTTCTGCAAGGGTTGCATCTTATCTGAAGCATAGCCATTATTAGTGAAACCTTTCCTGCATGTTATGTTGAACCTACTCGTTCTGCCCCTAAGACTTGCTGAAGCCATGAATCAGGAAGACCTTCAGGGTTTCACCACTCCTTTTTCTTCCTTAGTGAGGATAAGGGGAGGGTCTAAAGCATCATCAGAATGCTTCATTTGCTGCTGGTTTTGGTGTGAAGTAGTCTAATTTAAATTCTTTTTGATCAACAGGAAACTCCCTGTGGTAGTGAGAAGTCTCTGCTTCCGTTAGTGTCCCTGTGGTAGTGAGAAGTCTCTGCTTCCGTTAGTGTCCCTGTGGTAGGGAGAAGTCTCTGCTTCCAGTAGTGTTCCACTACTGGAGGTGGCTCTTGTGCAGGCCTTGCTATTCGCGTTGGCCCAGTATTATAATGAAAATGTGTGCTGAAGCAGACCATGCCAGTCATTCGCTAATACAAGGTCCCTCAGAGATTCGGTAACATATGTGAGAACAATTCCTGCTCTTGCCTACATTATCACAGTCTGATTATCACAGGAAGGGAGCTGTAGTTGACTTCTCTGTGTGGCTTATTTTCCTCTCTAAGTAGAGGTAAGCAGAGAACCTGGCCTTCAGGACAGAGACTTGTGTAGTTTCAATGATGATGGTGATCTGTTTTTCCAAGCAAGCCTGTGCTGTCTCCTCATGTGGGGAAAGTTGGCTGAATCAGTAATTTCATTCAAGAATAACCATTCTCTTGAAAACAATTTGTTTATGATGATACAAAATGGGAAATTATGATTTTTTTTTTTTTCTAGAAGTTTCCCTTCTGTTCTCTTCTGTACTCAGTCATGTGTTCGGAAATTATTTTGAATCTTTTTTCCCCCCTTCTCACTGAGGTCAGAAAGTGAGTGAGGATTTAGTTGCACAATAAAGTCTGACTAATAGGGAAGCCATAAGCCGTATATTTATCTGATGCAAATTTAGTGTAGCTCTGTTGAAGTCAGTGTTGATTTAAAGTGGCTGGTGATCTGGTCAGCTGTAGCACATGTTCTTACTTATCATTCTGCTGTGCACATCTCTATTGTTTAGCGTTATGATCTGAAGAAGGAAGTGGCTATGACAACTAATATTTTCCAATGGTGAAAAATACATGGAGTCTAGTTAAAAAGGCTAGGTATTGCCATTTAAATCTCTAACTTTTGATGTGAGAAATTCTGTCAGATTGAGAAATTATGGTTTGGGCCTCTCTATCTTTGTAGATCTTATCTATGAGCGTATAGTCTTAGAACTAGACCAGAAGCCATACTGACAGTTGGAGTAGAATACGTCCTGTTCCTTGGCTTCTTTGGGTTTGGGATTTGATGACAACGTGAGAGAGACCGTAAGTTTCAAAGTAATTCACCAGTTGCCATTTACGAATGCTGATAGGTAAGAATCTCCTGAGCAGTACACCATTTTAAACTAATATGATTTGGCTTCTGTGAGTACAGTATGCACTTACAGTGCTGGAGTAGATGCCCCTTTCACAGAGGAGAGTTAATACAGAAAGAACTTTCTGGGAAGGATAGTTCTGCTCTTCAGTTTCCTTACCCCAGTTTTTAAAGTCTTATAGCAGCTAAAATAACTTTTGTTGGAGTCTTCAGTTACATCTAATTTTTTTTTTCTTGATGTTTTATACTACTATAGGAACTTTATTTACTCTTTCTAGTTAATTCTCTTTTTGTTGTATAAATACTACTCAAATTCCTGTAAAATCTTCCTTCTTACTTCATGGTATTGTGAGTTTGATGGAGCCATAAGAATGCCCCTTCCAATCTGACACTTAAATCTCTATGAGGGATCGTTGGTATGCCTTCTTTCTTTAGAAGTACTACAGGACAAAACGCAGGCTTACTGCTCATGTTGGCTGCATTGTCTGAAGTCCACAGGAGCAACTGTGAAACTTGTAATTACATCTAGTTCTTGAACTGAGACCCTTATTGCTTCCTGCAGTGGTAGCATTTATTTGTTATCATGGCAGGGCTTGGTGGAAGGCAGGTTGACTTTCTTTTTTTCACTTCAGTTTAAATTATGGAGGAAGTCTTACGAAGATTCCTAAAAATCAAGCCGTGCTCCCGTCCAGTTTGGGTAGCCAGGGCAGAGATTCTGCTTTCTTCTGTATGTCACGGATCAGGAGCAATAGCTGTTTTGAAAACAAAGCAAACAGGAGGAGAAAACTGAGGTGAGGCTGAGAAGTCATGCTTCCAGTGGTAGATGTGGACTTGCTTATATTTCTGCCATTCTCGGCAACTTTTTTTTTTTTGTGTCTCTCTGGATAGGAGCAAGCCATGTTGAAATTATAATATTGAAGTGTATTACGGCCCTGGGGCCAATTCTCCCCTTCGCTGGATGTATGTAGCCCTTTCTGAAGTAGGAGTTATTTGGTATTCTGGGAATATCAGAAACTGAACAATTAGACACCTGTTTTTAGCATGGCTAGAGCTCAGCTCTGTAATGTGATTATAATAAAATTCCTATCAACTTTATGCAATGTATAGAAAGGTCATAGCAAATCATATTGTAACATGGATGCATGATTATCATTGTAAAGGGTGATCTCTGGCACAGGCTGATAGTGTAAGTCAGTCATTACTTCTTCATTTCTCATATCGCTCTCGAACACTTCCCGTTTTCTCAACTGTTCAAGCAGCAGAGATCTAGAACCAATTCATTAAGCTGAGAGAAACATCTGGTGGTTATTGTTACTGGTTTCATATTATATAAATACCTTGGCAGCCACCCTCTTAGGGAGCTTCATCCTGGATGAGCAGTTGCTGCCCTGAGAAACCCACATTCTGAATATTAAACTTCATGGATATTAAGTACTGCCAGAGGCCAAAAAAAGTAATTTTAAAAAAAGTATTTTTTATTCTTGCAAGACATATATATATATATTTAAAAAAAACCAACATCCTTGAGTATGGATGCCCTCCTCTACTAAATATTTCCATAATACAAATAACTGACAATTTTAAACTAACTTTCTTCACTGACTCATTTCACGTAGTTTGAAACAGGAGTGTCAGTACTCTGAAAAATGCATTAGAAAATTGCATGTGTATGCTAAATCAGTTTTTGTGTCTTTGTCGAACTACAGGTATTACCATAAAACTTATATTGTAAGACATTATTCAGTAATAATTGTTTCTGAATTGCAACAGCTATTCTGAGTGCCCAGCAGAACACAAAAGTTTTTTCACTGTTTTTTCACAGGCAATGTATCCTTTAGTCAGACTTTTTGTTTCTGTTTTTTGGTCCATGTTGAATACATACAGAGCATTAATACCAATTGTATATTCATATTTGTTTAAAACTGACCTAAATGTACAGGGTGACACCATACATATGGTTTCTTAGCAGTGATAGGTTGCACTGCATTTGTTCAGCTCCTAATTCTCTGGTGATATTCTTGATCCTGAGGAATTAAACCATCTATATAATTTTTTACTACAGGAAACCCATGTGAGAGTGGTAAATCATTGTTTCTGGCAAACAAAAGGAACTGTCCAGCATTTTCCAAGCTGAATGTGTTAAACACTGATAAACTTGAAGTGGCTTTTAATGTTGCCTTTCAGTGTTTTAAAAGCCTCTCATCTATGAAGTATTTTTCTATACATAGCGTATGTGTGTTTATATGTCCATATATCTCTATATGTTGAGAGAGACTGTGGATAGTCACAAAGACAAATACTGTTTGTAGCCTAATTCTAGCAGTAGCAGTGCAAAAGTGATGCAAGCTTTAAACTTCTGAATTTCCTCATGAAACCTCCAAAGACTTCTGAGTTTGTGAAAGGATACAAAATGAAGAAAATTGGTTTGACCAGCAATAATAAACTATGATGCATCTAGGTATTCAGAATGCATAATAAAGAATTGTGTCTAAATTATGGCACAGCTGAGACTATCACTAAGGATCAAAGGAAAGGAGAAGAGAGGCGTAACACTCAGATTATTGATTTTCTTGATATCAAAAAACATTTAAAAATTTCAAAATTAATGAGACATAAAATCATCTCCCTCCTTTGCAGCTGATTCTCATAAGCCAATTATAAAAGAGCTATCATAGGAGAAGAGAGCATACCATTAGCTGTTACTTCGGAATGACTCTGCAAAACAGTCCTTAAAGGTTGGCATCTTTCTGACAATCTCCTAAAGGTCTCAAAGCTGCTAGTTGCTGCAGTATATCAGGCTGTCATCAAACTTGGATATGAATTATATAGCAGAAATGTCCTCACTCTGCAATTTGCTTTAAAGCAACAGTCTCTGAATAACGTAACTCGGCAAGATATGCTTCCACAAGGGTCATCTGAGCTCTGTGTTGACCTGTGCAGCAGTGGGAGTGATAAGTTTATCACTAACACAGTCATATTTTCTGCCAACAGGCTTTACGGTTGGATCTCTACACTTAATATCATTTTGTTTGCCAAAAAAAAAAAAAGATACAGACATCCCCACTGCGGAATAGCACTTGCTGGCAAGTCTACTTTGTGACTTTTGGTATGCAGGCTGTAATGTAGCATATTGCTCTTTGAATTGCTCTTCCTTGAAAATATCTTTCAACAGTATCTAACCCTGAGTGTCCCAAACTGCCCAACCAACAGTCTTCCATTATGCAGATATTAATCATTGTGATATCTGAATTTTCATTACTGTCATTTTTTAATAACTGCTGTAGAGACTAAGGGATGGAAGAAAAGGGATTAAAAAGAGTGGGAGATGTATTGCAGTGAAGTTAGATATTATAGAACTATTGTGTGTTACATACAAGTTATGTTCACTTGCAGTAAGTTACAGCTGGGTGAGAAAAAGTCTTCTGAGTGCTCAAAACCACGTGATGAGTTGTCATCCTGAATGGTTAAATGCAGTTTTGGAAACTGGAATCCTCTCCCCCTTCCCACTTACCTCATCTGAGCCAGGTGTCATGCAGCCAGCTGGAAAAGCAAAGTTTCCATCAGTGCTTTGCCAAATGTGCCACATTCTCTGAAGCAGGATGAGCCCATTTTTGCTTCACTTATTTTTAGGACTGACAAGTAGCTTGGTTTACATGTTTTGATCCTTGGTGTATTTTGAGAATAGCCTTCCAGTCATTCTGAATTGCATGCATTGCTTTGATATTAAATTTTCATGTTATGAGTTCCATTGGAAATAAATGTGTTTTCTACCCCCTGCAGTAAAGTGTTGGTTTATACCAAAGCAGTCTGAGAGGCAGATTGGCTTCTTATTTAAGGATGTCTTAATGAAGAGTTGTGAACCTAAATATCTTGATTAGTATGAGTAGGTAGCTATACTGTGTTACTGTTGCCACCCACAAATTAGCCCAGTAGCCAGAATGACTGAGGGTTCTTTATTGTGCATTGCTATTTGGTTCTGGTGAGAAAGTGGGGAACCACTAAAAGCAGAGGACAGTGCTACCCACATATATAATTTTGGGTCGCAACAGTTTTTGATAGTCCTCAGAGAATGTTTCCCTAGTAAATGACAAGGGGCAGGGGGAGGGATAGAGAAAAAGGTGACTGGAATGATGGTGACATTTGAAAGGGGAAGAGTCTTGTCAGAGGCTTGACTTCGTATAGATAAGAAATATATTTTCTGATTGTGCAGAAGGTTGGGAGAGGCTGCTGCACTGGGCAGATAAGAAGTGGGGTTACATGCTGGTTTATCTGTAAGGAGACGGAGTGTTCCTCTCAGACTTGTGTATTTCATTTAGATCCAAAAATCCTAGGGGATTTACAGCTAATCATAAACCAGCATAGATTAAGAAAAACCCTCTGAAAAATATTATAGTGGATCTAATATGTTGTATATAAATGGATGTAAGTAAGTATACATAAATATATATTTTTGCTGAATTAAAGGTCATTCTGCTGTACTAGTGAAGGACATTGTAAATGTTTCTTGTGGGAAATCAAATGTAGGTATGTTAGGGAATCTTGCTGAATATAGAACAGGGCATGCCCTTTGGCTGTAGAACTGGCCCCTGCATGGACAGCGTGCTTGGTGGCAAGACGTCTTTCAGTACCAGAGTGATCTGTGGTAGGAACTCGCCAGAACTGTGGCTGCTGTAAATTACACCAGATCTCAGGCAGCCCTGGGCAGTATTGGGAATTCAGAAGATACATGTTTTTGCTCTGCACGATGTTTGGTTCACTTAGTGAAGGAGATGATAATACTTGATATGGTTTTTAAGTTTTCATGTTTTAACTCGTAGTCATTGTGGCAGTTGTTCAGTGAATTCATCTGAGTTCTAAAACAGGTACCATATGGGCAGTGGTAGTATAATTTTTTGTCTGCTGCCCTGCTAACATATTGGAACAATCTAAAAAAAAAAAATCCAACCAAAACCAAAAACCAACCAAAAAAAAAACCCCACAAAACCCAAAAAACCTTGCCAACAAAACCTAATCAAAAAAACCCCAAACCATTTTTAATCTTCCCTACCTGTAGTCTCCATGGCCTTTTCGCTCCTGCAAATTTTAGTGCTTTTTCTGCAACATACAGTACATCTACCATGCCATAGGAGCTATGACTGCAATGTGTACCCATCCTTAAATTGTCTTTCATCTTACTAGGTCAACAACCTGTAGACTGAAGCAGTGGCATTACAGATCTGGGCTGGATAAACTTGCCCAGAACCTTAAGTACTTGGATCAAAAAACACTCAACCAATGCTGAGACCTGTGCTGCTCTTGACTTGCTGCTATTGTAATTGTGCTCAGGTAGGCAGATACCTGCCAGGATATAGATGCGAGATGCAAGTCTTATGACTTACTTGTTAAAAGTTGAACTCTGACCACATTTTGAATCCTGAAAGCTGGCAGAGAGCTACTTGTGATGATACCTTTGGTTGTGTAGGCGTAGGTGTGAGAGACAAAGGGCTCAAATGGTACTGCATCTTTGGAGGGAGACCTGTTGTGCCATTCAGCTACTGTTCTGGCAAAGCTTCATGATATCTTTCTGTCTGTATGCTACCTGAGAGAAAATGGAGTGTTTTATGTGAATATAATTTTAAGTTATCTTTTTGTCTTGTTTCTCTATTTGCATATGTTTTGTGATATAATATCTTTTAACATATTCACAAAGGTTTAACTATATAGCGGTTCCTAGACTAATGAACCTGCATGTGTTGAACTGTTGGAGCACAAGACACACTCCTGCTTGAATAAAACATCACAAGGTGAATAATTTTAGTGATACAGTGGGAGAACAGCAACTTTGTTTACATAAAACCTGAATTTTGAAAAGTATATGATTCAGAAGCAGACATTAGGAAGCTTTCACAGAACTGTCCCAAATAAGTTATGGAAAAACAAAGCAGTCTTTCAAACTTACTACTAGGATGCTGCATATGTGAGTTTTTAAATGCATTTTTCTAAGTCATGCCTTCTTCCCAATCCAAGCATAAAGATTCTTTTTGTGTTTCCTTGTTGCAGTCCTCAGATGCTGGGTTCTGAACCCACCAAAGAATTGTAATGGAAGGATTCGGATGCCTGTTGGGAGTTTCACTGACTCCATTTTGGCAAGGGGGGGGTGTATGAGCTGGTCATTTTGCTGAGACCTTGATATGGTCCTCTTCCTTAATGGTGCCGAATGGTTCAGAGCCAGATGCTTCCACTATGTTTCAAGCACATGGGGTGATGAACCTACTTTGGTTCTTTGTACTTAAAAAATAATTGCCTTTTAATTTTATCATCAACATATATCATAAACTTCTAGTGCTGTTCTAGCCTAGAAATGATATTAACCATTTCCATTTTGTGGAAATTTCTGTATTCCATGAGCTAAGTCGACACTTTTTTTTTTTTTTTTTTAAATCTCCTCCCCACCCGTTCTACCAATTAGTACAAACTTTGAGTTATCTTTTAAAATCTGCTATCTTTGGAAGATAAATTCTTATGGATTAAGGGTTTATATATTTACCTTTGCCTTTTGCAGGAGCTTAATTTTTATTTTTTGTTTTTAAAGAGGTAAGAGATTGAGGAGTAAGCAGGGCAGGATGGTCACGTGCTGGTGATGAAGGCAGCAAAATGTGTCTTGAAGTTAAGTCAATATGTAAATGTATTAATTTGCTGAGTTACAGAATATCCTGGTGTGGCTGGCAGAATCCCCATCACATGAGCAAAGGTAGGAGGATTGTGCTTTCTATTGCATTTCACAAACACTCTTTCTAATTATGTGGGTTGCTTTTTGGTTTAAGGAAGAGAGAAAAGGGCATCCTGATTCCCTGCAATCTGCACTGTTGCTTGTTCCTTGGGACCCCACTAGTCAAAACAACGGGATTCATATGTTGACGACAGCTGAGAGACCAAAGTATGACCAGATGGCAAGGGGGAGCTGAGCTGTCTGTTTCTGCAAGCGATAGGCACATTATGGTTATTCTCTTCTGGGGACGAGGGGGTGGAAAGGAGGGGGAGGGGGAGAGAGAAAGAGAAAGAGGGAGATATTAGATAAACAGACTGTAGCCTGAATACATATGACATGTGGGAGGAAAGCTTTGTTAAGCAAGAACTGAAAGCCTCTCGCAGAGCATTAAGCAGCACCGCCTGTGCATTGAACTGAGCCAGAGCAGAGGAAACACAAGCACAAACCTGTAAAGCTGCTGTAAGGCCAGCAAGGTTCACCAGGCTTCTGCAGAGGTGATTGATACAATGGAGTACTGGAAGGTTTTACTGTTTCCTTAGATCATCTTACTTTTTTAGTAGGAAGGAAGGGTCATTTAGTAGCAGACATGCCAAAGGTGTGTTTTCCTTATCTTTGTGATGCGCAAGCTATGTTTTATGAGTCACAGTTGATTCATAGCTTCATTCTGCTAGACTTTTTCATCAGCTTCACGCATAGGAGATGGCTTCATGGGGTTCTGGGTATCTGCTGTTTGCACTGAAGTCATGAAGTTCAGTCTAGCCAGTGATTTGCAGGTGGTGTTCAGCATGCCCTGTGATTAGGGAATACATCCTTAACCTACATTACCCTGAGCCTAATCTGGAGCCAGCCGAGATCTGTAAAAAAATTTTCCCCCCAAAATTTGACTGTATTAGGGTCTGGATTATGTCTTATGAATTAAAGTGAAGTATCCTTTCTTTTATTAGTTATAGATAGTAGAGCTATCAAATCTTTCCTTACTGTGCTTTCTGGCTCAGCAGCATAAGTTGCAATGTTTGTCCCATTTTCTTCTCATGTTTTTCTGACCGTTCTTCTTGTGGGACTGGAGTGAATGAGTAACTAGAGCAATTGATACTTGCATTATATAAAAAAAGGAAGAGGGAATTTTCGTTATTTTCCTAATGTGAGGACAGTATATGACTGTCTAAAAACTGGTAAGGGACCATAGAGAGCATTTATTTGAGAAGAGTTTGCTATTCTTTCCCATCTACACATCATATGTTAAGGAAAGTTTTGATTGTCTAGAACTTAACGATGGTGATGGTAGGGCTGAGTGTTTACAGGTAAGAATCAGGGGGAAGACCAACAAGGCAGATATCATGCTGGGAGTCTGTTATAGAGCACCCAACCAGGATGAAGAGGCAGACAAAGTATTCTGTAAGCAGCTGGGAGAAGTCTCATGATCTCTAGCCCTTGTTCTCTTGGGGGATTTCAACTTACGAGATGTCTGCTGGAAATACAATACAGCAGAGAGAAAACAGTCTCGGAGGTTCCTGGAATGTGTGGAAGGGAACTTCCTGACACAGCTGGTGAGGGAGCCAACTAGGGACGGCACCCGCTGGACCTGTTGTTTGCAAACAGAGAAGGCTTGGTGGGTGATGTGACAGTTGGAGGCCGTGTTGGACATAGTGATCATGAAATGATAGAGTTTTCGATCCTTGGAGAAGTAAGGGGTGGGGGGGTGGGGCAGCAGAACTGCCACCTTGGACTTTCAGAGGGCAGACTTTGACCTGTTCAGGAGCCTGGTTAACAGAGTTCCTTGGGAGCAGTCCTGAAGGGCAAAGGAGTCCAGGAAGGTGGGACGTTCTTCAAGAAGGAAATCTTAATGGCACAGGAGCAGGCTGTCCCCGTGTGCTGAAAGACAAGCCGGAGGGGGAGAAGACGGGCCTGGCTGAACAGAGAGCTTTGGCTGGAACTCAGGGGAAAAAAAAAAAAGAGAGTTTATGATCTTTGTAAGAATGGTCAGGCAACTCAGGAGGACTACAAGGATGTCGTGAGGTTATGCAGGGAGAGGATTAGAAAGGCCAAAGCCCAGCTGGAACTTAAACTGGCTACTGCAGTAAAAGACAATAAAAATGTTTCTATAAATACATTAGCAACAAAAGGAGAGCTAAGGAGAATCTTCATCCTTTATTGGATGTGGGGGGAACCATAGTGACAAAGGATGAGGAAAAGGCTGAGGTACTTAATGCCTTCTTTGCCCCAGTCTTTAATAGTCAGACCAGTTGTTCTCGGGCAACCCAGCCCCCTGAGCTGGGAGAGACAGATGGGGAGCAGAATGAAGCCTCCGTAATCCAAGGGGAAACGGTTAGTGACCTGCTACACCACTTAGACATGCACAAGTCTATGGGGCCAGATGGGATCCACCCAAGGGTACTGGGAGAGCTGGTGGAAGTGCTCACCAAGACACTTTTAACCATTTATCAGCAGTCCTGGCGAACTGGGGAGGTCCCAGTTGACTGGAGGTTAGCAGATGTGATGCCCATCTACAAGAAGGACTGGAAGGAGGATCCGGGGAACTACAGGCCTGCCAGTCTGACCTCCCCTGCTGGGGAAGGTTAGGGAGCAGGTCATCTTGAGTGCCATCACATGGCATGTACAGGACAATGAGCTGATCAGGCCTAGTCAGCATGGGTTTATGAAAGGCAGGTGCTGCTTGACTAACCTGATCTCCTTCTGTGACAAGGTGACCTGGTTAGCGGATGAGGGAAAGGCTGTGGATGTTGTCTACCTGGACTTTAGTAAAGCCTTAGACACCTTTTCCCACAGCATTCTCCTGGAGAAACTGGCTGCTCATGGTTTGAATGGGCATATTCTTCACTGGGTAAAAAACTGGCTGGGTGGCCGGGCCCAAAGAGTTGAGATGTTAACGGAGTTAAATTGAGTTAGCGTCCGGTCATAAGTGGTGTTCCCCAGGGCTCAGTGTTGGGGCCAGTTCTGTTTAATATCTTTATCAATGATCTGGATGAGGGGATCGAGTGCACCCTCAGTAAGTTTGCAGATGACACCAAACTGGGTGGGAGTGTTGATCTGCTGGAGGGTAGGAAGGCTCTACAGAGGGATCTGGACAGGCTGGATTGATGGGCTGAGGCCAACTGGGTCCTGTAGTTGGGTCACAACAACCCAATGCAAAGCTACAGGCTTGGGGAGGAGTGGCTGGAGAGCTGCCTGGAGGAAAAGGACCTGGGGGTGTTGGTTGACAGCCGCCTGAACATGAGCCAGCAGTGTGCCCACGTGGCCAAGAAGGCCTTGTATCAGAAGGCCTTCTGGCTTGTATCAGAAACAGCGTGGCCAGCAGGACCAGGGAGGTGATCGTCCCCCTGTACTCAGCACTGGTGAGGCCGCACCTCGAGTACTGTGTTCAGTTTTGGGCCCCTCACTACAAGAAGGACATTGAGGTGCTGGAGCGTGTCCAGAGAAGGGCAACAAAGTTGGTGAAGGGTCTAGAGCACAAGTCTTATGAGGAGCGGCTGAGCGAGCTGGGTTTGTTTAGCCTGGAGAAAAGGAGGCTCAAGGGAGACCTTACTGCTCTCTACAACTACCTGAAAGGAGGTTGTAGCAATGTGGGGGTCAGTCTCTTCTCCCATGTAACAAGCAATAGGATGAGAGGAAATGGCCTCAAGTTGCACTGGGGGAGGTTTAGATTGGATATTAGGAAAAATTTCTTCACCAAAAGGGTAGTGAGGCACTGGAACAGGCTGCCCAGGGAAGCGGTTGAGTCCCCATTCGTGGAGGTATTTAAACTACGTGTAGATGTGGTGCTTGAGGACATGGTTTAGTGGTGGACTTGGCAGTGCTAGGTTAACGGTTGGACTTCATGATCTTAAGGGTCTTTTCCAACGTAAACGATTCTATGATTCTATATGCTGCTAACTTTACTTCCTTTTCTTCCCCTCTTTTTTTTTTGGTGTTGTTTTTTTGTTTTTTTGTTTTTTTTTTTTTGCCTTTTGCTTGTCTGATTTGCTGGCGTTTGAGTTGTTCTTTCTGAAGTAAGGTGATATGAAAGCAGCCTCATACTGTTGTTTTCCTGATGAACCGCTCTGAAACACTCTGGTTTACAAAGGGGGAAACATAACAGATTTGTTGGACTGTGGCACCTAACACCACTACTCAATAACCTGTTGGAGTGTTTGAACATGGTCACCAGCTTGGCTTCCCTGCTGCTCCCTAGAGAGTTGCTTGTGACATTGATCTGTGGGGGGCAGGGGCAGAAAGGTGATTTATAGATGTAGTTTATTGCCTGGAGGAGTGAGTTAGCTAAGATTGCATTCTGCCTGGTTTTGGTCGCAATAATACAAAGACTTTAGGAGGCCTTTGCTACACAAAAAGTGCAGCTAGAAAACTGAAAATTTTTATACTCTTACATACATAATGAAAGCCTTAAAAAAATTAAAAAAAAAAAAGAAACCACAAACAAAACCACCCCAACACAACCCTCCCCCCCCAAAAAACAGCAAAACATACACCCCTCCTTAAATAAAAACCCAGGCCAACAACCAAAACCAAAAAAACCACACCAAAAACATTTAAACTCTTTTTGGAAAGATGCTGAGTGTTGTATGCCAGTTTTCTATTCACTTCTTGGAAAACCTTTTGCAGTTCCATATGGGACACCATCTTTTAGAACACTGTTATTTTAATTAGCGAACCAATAAAAAGCATTCTGCTAATTACAGTTGCTTCTCTAGCTATGCAGAAGCCCCTTCCACTGTTTGATAGTAGTACAACACATATAACTGCAATGTATTGGAGATTAACTTTTTTATTTTTATACTAATTATAATGGCTGAACCAGAGATTCCCGTAAGTTTTTGTTGTCAGCCTTACTGATCAGATAATTTATGACCCTGTCTTTCTACAAAACTTCTACCCCATTGTCAGGACTCATAAAAAGTTAGGTAAAACTTCATTTTGATTAGATGCATCTTTTCAATACATGACTTTAAAAGCTACTTCCAAGTAAAGGGAAAGAAAAAAATATTAAATTGATTAAAATGTGCTTTACTTCTAAAATGTCTGCAGTTGCATTGGGAAAAATTTTTCTTTATTGTAAATATGAAAGGCTGTTAAAAACTACTATTTCATTTCTAATTTAAATAACAAAGGAAGCCTCAGTTATTTTATAACAGATAAAAGTAAGGTGTGCGGTTCAGCAGGAGCTATGTAATAAATGCCATTAGTATTGAGATGAACCATATTTACATAATACAAAGGGACACGCATACCAGGGAGAAGGCTAGAAGTTTCTTCATATATGTAGTAATAGTAGCTAGCTCTTCCACTATGTGTAGAATCTTGGGCTCTTAAATCATATTTAGCCATGAAAATGCACTTATTTTTCAAAAAATTCTAAGTTTCAGCATCAACCTGTCGCTTATGTAGAATCTGGCATTGCCAGGTCATTTTACAAGTTTGATGGTTTTGGTTTTTTTGAAGTGTCTAAGGGGTATTGTGGTATACAGTTTTGGACTTGGGGAGAAAAAAAATAATTTGGTTTTAAGCCAGAAGAAGTTAGCCAAAAATATCTAAACCAATATGGTGAACGTAAATTGTGTAATTATTTGGTCATTTGCTGTTCTTCTGGAACTAAGTGGCATCTTTTGACATTGGCTTTGTTAGCAGCAGGACTGTGTCCATTCTAACTCTTCTGTTTTGCATGATCTATTACTAGTTTGCTGTTGATAGTTTTTCATTGTGATCCACTAGTATCTGAGGTGGTAGGGAGGAATCTTAATACAAAGCTGTATTTAACCATTTAAGTTTGCTGTCTGTTTAGCCATTCCAGAGTTCACAGTCTAATTGGGACCTCAGCCTCCAAGCTAAGGAAGCCAGGAAGATAACAACTGGAATAAGGATCCAGAAAGTCAGATTTGGGGTTTTATTCTTCTCTCTGCTGTTCAGTTACTTTGACATTTTAAAAACCTTCAGGCACAGGACTTCATATTATATCCCATTAATGTTCAATTTGGTTGTCTTTTGAGCACTTGTACCTAGAAATAAATAAATGCAAATAATAGACCTTGAAAATTGTGCCTGATGTGTCTCAGCATCAGTTTTCTGTACATATAAGAAAGTTGTGCTCATCCGTCTCACCCATATGCTGGATTGCTAATGTGAGAATTGAAAAATGCTCTGCAATTATCAGAACAGAGGTGCCCAGTACTTATCTTATAAAAATGACAGAATATACTTTGAATCTTGTCTCTGTGTTTTTCCTCTTTGCCTCTCCGAGTTTGCTGCCAAATACACTTGAATGTCACTGTATCCATGCTGTTATAATGGGAGACTTTTCATCCTGTGAATAAACTGGCAGCTATTAATGGCAATGGAGATGTTTTTAATTTCAGCTCTTCAGTACAGCACTAGGAGTTCTGAGCATTAACGATTGCATTCTTGGGTCCATCTATGTATTGAAATGAAAGAAAGAGTAACCTTGTTTTACAGTGATCAATTTTCTGTATAGAAATGTCAACCATAATTGGGACTTAAAACAGTTCTTAGTGATGGCTACTTTCATAAAAAGTGATAGAGTGAGATCAGTAGTGTGTGGCTGGCAGGCTTTTTTTTGAGCAAAAGGCAGGTTAGTAGAGTTCTAATGTTCTGAGCGTGTCCTGAGTACAGTAGTTTACAGCATTTAGTTTACTGCTACAGACTCATGCTCTAATGCATCACCAGTGGATCACATATATCTTACAGGACTACAAGTATATATGAGATTAATTTAATTATATACTGTTAATGAATTCGGATAAGGATTTCCTGCTCTGTGCATGAATACTTACTCATTAAATTTTCAGTTTGTTAATCACAATTAATAATACACTAGGTATGTTTCTATAGCAACTTCTACTCAGGGATCTCAAAGCGCTTTAGAAATGCTAGTCTTAGTTTCATAATAGCACTCAGATAAAGTGCATATAATTATTCATGTTTTGCAATTGGGGAAACTGAATTGGAGAGATTGAGTTGCTGAAAGATGTACAGAAATTGGTGACAGAATTAGGAGTGTTATATGGAGATTTAATCTAAAGCCTATTGAAAGTGTTTGGATTGTGTCATAGACTTCTAGTTCTTTGCAGTGTTGTATCCACAAAGCCGAGCACCCTTCCATGATGAGGTACCCTTGAATGAAAATCCTGTTTTCCCATAAGGTTTCTGTTTTATGCTACCTTTAGACTACCTTATAAGTTTTCTGGAACAATCACTTTTCATGGTTGCAGATTTTTATATTTCAAAAAACACACGATGTTGGAGAATATCCACATGGAAAGGGAAAGAGGACAGGTAATCATCTGAACATTTTGAGCATTTGTTCCAGCTGTGCAGACAAAACCAAGGCCATTCTCAGACAGCTTCTCAGAAAGCAGATAGATTGCTTAAAGCTGGCGTGCTTTGTGCAATATCATTGATTGATATCTCAGTAACGGTTGTACAGGAAGTGGTAGGAAATGGAGGCATCTTGTGGTTTTTTTTTTTCCTTTCCCTAATGCACTTATCTCTCTATCATTTTGTTTGAACTCTATTTGCAATTAAAGCTATCTTGAACATTGCACTCAAGAAAAGTATAGTTCTGTCTGAAATGCAGTTGCTCAGCTTTGCAGAAGCAGAGATAGATTGCAACGGGACAAAAAAAAGTCTTAATTTTCAGTCCCCATACAAGAACTGAATTCTCCTTTTTCTAAACTGAAATGGATTTAATTCTGTTCTTCTTACTTGTTCCCTCCACTTCCCAATAGCTGCCCAACAAACTAAAGCCAACCATACAAAACAAAAAAATCTTTTTTTTTTTTTTTTTTAACTCGAGAATAATATCTATGGTGACCAAAGAAATAATTTCTTTCTAGTGCACAAGTGGTATCCATGGACCAACTGACAAAAGTGTTTCTTGCTTTTTCAAAATTCTTTCTACTTCCTGCAGCAGAATAAGGTAGGAAATGTAGCCTTTCTTTTGATTCTCTCAGGAGATCTACATTCAGGTTTCTGTCTCTTCCGCAAGCTGTGTTTGCTTGGGCTTGTCCATCATTCTGTGCATCTTAGATTCCAGTCTGTAAAATGAAAGTAAATTAAGCTTCCTTTCTCTTGCTTGTCTGTTTTCTCAGTGACTAGAGGAAAGAAAACTTGATCTTGACTGAAGCTTTTATAGTGTCATAACACAAATAATGATGAAATGAATGGAGGAAAATGAATGTGAGAAAGAAGGTAACGAATCCTTTCTGGCTCTTGTTTTGCACCTTGCACTAGTGATGATGCTGGAGACATACAAATCACACCTTTGACTGAGCAGTGCACTGCTGCTTTTGTCTGCAGGAAGAAGGCAGGTTTTCTTCAATTCTGGATCCTTCAGAAGAGTTCTCTATCTGTAAAAAGCTTCTTTTCTCCCTCTTCCCTCTCCCTACTTCTTTTGTCCGGTTCCTTCACTTGTTACCGAAGATGAAAGGTTACTGACAGCCAGAGAAATGGAGTGCAGAATTCTGCAATTCATCTTCATTTTTATGGTGGTTAGTGTAAATGTTTGTCCAAAGTTCCTGGGACAGCTTTGAGATGCAAAGCACAATGATATGAGTTTTTGTTTTGGCTCCTGGCAGAGCGTATGGTGATCCAGTAAAAAAAAACAGAACAAAAAAAAACCCAAAACCAAAACCCACCACCAGAAAAAAAACCAAACCAACCAAACAAAAAAAACCCAAACCCAACCCCCCAGTATTTTGCGGTCTATAGGTATCTGGAGAAACAGAAGGAGTCAATAAGATGAAATTTGAGTATGTGGCAGGGTGTGGGGAAGTTGGGTTGGCTATTAGTAACTGCTAGCCTGTAGCTGCTAGTTAGTGAGTGTTCAAATGGCCCTGTCCTATCTTTTACAGAGCCACTGCTTTCCTAGGTATTTAAAAAATCAGGACTGTTAGCCAGCTTCGTGTTTTTATAGAGCAGAAGGATTATTTTGCAGTGTCATTAACAAATGGAATAAATCAGCATAGGAAAGGAACAGTTCAGGAATACTTTTAGTGTTAGTGCACTTGCACACTGCTTAATTACATACCCTATTTAGTACCACTCTGTTGACAGCACGGCATTCAATTTATGTTGTTTACTCTATGCACTGGTATTTGAGAGGCTCTACCAGTCAATGTAACATTTTGGGATGTCAGTGCTGAAGGTTTGCACCTTAATGTAAGGGCATGGATGATACTCGCCATTGACTGGAATAGCTGCATATTATTGCTGTCACCTTAGCATGAGCTGTGTTGGATCAAATTAATCTCTTGTGCTGCTGAAACAAGGTGATTGTGCCTGTGATAAAAATGTATTTGTTGTCTCCTAGTGGTGTGTAAGCAAAGACTTGTAATGATAGTGACATCTGGGAAACGCCTATTGCTACCCTAGTATAAACAGCACTTCAGGTAACTTTGCCCAGTATAATTTTGTGGGTTTCAAAATTTCCTTTCCTATCATCTTGTTCCTGTCTTTTGCAATCTGTTTGTCAGTTAGTGTAGTTGTAGTACTTGGTCCGGGATCAATACTTGGTCCAGGACTTCTGTGACATCGCTGAAATACTTTCCTGTGATTCAGTATAAGAAATACAGCTTTCTGCATTCCTCTGAGTTATAAACATGTTGGCTAGTTGCACAGAGAGGACAGAGAGGTAGTAGTGTCACAAATACTGAATTTCTAAAAGTTTGTTGAAAACAGACTCTTGGTTAGAGGAAAGAAACCAGGTTAGTGCTCCATTTAAGGGAAATACTGTAGCGGAAACTCAGCCTTTTCTGGGTACCAGAGAATCTGTATATGAGAGGTGCTTCACGCGGCTCAACTACAGAAAAGTCTGATGTGAGCTTGCCCCTTTTAGAAACATAACTACTTTTTACCCAACAGCAGGTAGATGCTGGCAGTTTGATGTGATCCAGTATAGCACCTGACCCATCCCTGCAAACATTCAGGAAGATTTTTCCAAGGTAGTAACTGCTTAGTTTATCTAGTTGTATCTGTTGGATCTGAGAAGAATGAGGCCCTTAAGAAAGACGTTGGGATTAGTTAGGAATGCCTACTATCTGTAACACAGTAGGAAATGCCATATACAAGCTTCATTCTACTTACTGAAGGTTGGGAGTTGTGCCTATTGGATAGCGTCCCAATGTAATTTATGATTTTTGATGAAGGAGGATCAACAGTTGCTTTTGGCTGTGACACTGTATTGCATTCAGACACGTAGTTATCCACTGGAGACTCCCAAGGAACTATAGGGATAGCTTGCATATTTGGAGATGAGCAGGGAGAGTTTGCAAAAATCATCTCTTTCCACTTTTGTATTTCTGACTTAGTCTTTGAGGCTTGGTGGTTGCAGTTTCTGTTCTTGGCTGGCTACAGAAAAAAGGATTAAAAAAAACCCCACTGTAGTTCCCTACAATAATTAGAAAAAAGAAATTCTCCATGAAGATCTAAATGTCAATGTTGCTATTGTAACCGTGGGCCTGTAGGAGTTTCCCACTGATGCAGGTTTTGGTGTGCAGGTTTGCCAGTGTCACCAAGAACTGTCACAAGGAGCCTGGCTTCCTCTTGAGTTTTCATATGGGAAGTAGCAATCAAACTTTGAAGGGCCAAAAGATCTCTGCAGCTCCAAGTCAGCTGTGGAAGGCATAGTGTGCAAATATACTTTGGCAGGAAACGTATGAAATACGGAATCTATTTCTTGGCATCTTCACTGCCAACACTCCCTGTGGTGGCTGGGCTTGTTCATCTTCAAAAAAAACCCCAAACAAAACAAAAAAATCCAAACAAAATGAAAAAAAAGCCCTACCAAAACAGTTGCCTTTAAATCAAAACCACTTCCCTTAGTACAGAATACTGATGCCGTAAAACGGTATGGCTAAGGGATGTTCCTGATTGCAAGGATGGAAGTTGCACTGGAACTGGGCAAAGCAGTCAGCTTCTGGGACATTTGGGATGGGGTGGTGGGGAATTGCCTTCAAGCTGTAAGCTTGCTTTTGGCTCAAGAAACTTCATCATTTGTTAGAGCCTTCTTGTCTTTCAGTGTCAGGAATATGTGCTGTGTTTGAGGAAAGTGAATGTGTACTTAAGTTCTTGCTGATACAAAGCAGTGTCTCTCCACTGCACAGACTACACAGATGTGTTTCAGTGCTTCACTGGGTTTTTGAGATCTTCTTTGCCCTGCCCCAGTCATTAACAGGACAGATAGGACAGATACCTGTTACTCTGTTATAGGGTAAGGTTTACAGAGCAGCCTATGTCTATTCTTCTCTGGCAAACTGTAGTTGACAAAACCTAGAATAAAATACTAAAATTTTTTCATCTGTGTATGTGGCTGCAGGCAGATGCGTATATGGCTGTGGACAGATTCATAGAGGAGATTATACAAATCCAGTGTAACTATTCTTAGGAATAGTTGCAAAACCTCTCTACTTTGCTAAAGCTTTTCTACCACCATAATGTTCACTGTATCAGTTAGCCCTCTATCCTCATTAATGAAAAACATATATACCATTTTATCTGTTGCATCTTTGAAGTCTCCAAGAGACTGTATATGTTGCAAGCATATACAGAAGAGATGTAATGTATACAGATGCTGAAATAATGGGTGACAGGATAAAGCCAAATACAGAGGGATCGAGAAGAATACAGTGAATACATGTTTCTAGCTCCATCGGTAGACTGGCTGTTGTCAGACTGGTATGACAATATGACAATATGACAAAAAACTTAGTATGACAATTCTTATGTCCCCAAAGAAGTCACCTAGTTGCTATGTGCTTTCTGCATCCGCAGGGTTATTTTACTTTGTGCTCCCTTCAGCTGCACCTTAAAACACCTGCAGAAAAAAATCAGCACTATGTGTATGAGTAGATTTAAAAAATAAAATAGCCCACCAAACATCTCTCCCTTTGCTCCTTGTTTTCAGAATAAAACTGTGAAATTTCTCTCATTTCACCATGACTGGTCTGTGAAATTGGGCATCGCTCTCTTTAGTTTACTGAAGGCCCCAATTATAAGATCAGGCTCTGGAACCATAAGCTTTTCCTGGCATGGAAATTTTGTTTGGGAATGTGTACGCACAGGGTGCGAAAGCTTTTTTATACTGCAAGTTTTCTCTGAAGCACAAAGCCAACCAACCTTTTGATGTAATTCTTGTATGTAAATGATTTGAACACGTACATGCTGATTTTTCTTCAGGGTGCGCATGTTTAAAAAGTCATGATCTTACTACAAATGTTCACATTTGTTCCTACCCACAGCTTACCTATTATTAGAAGATAGGAAAATATTAAACATAACCATACGAGTGTGACCACAGGACTGATTAGCACTTTTCCTTCAGTAGTCTTAAAATATTTGGGCACAAAGGAGGTATTGCTTAAGGCCATTTTGCAACTGTTAATGGGGTCCTAGAGGGTCTGAGCCAATGGCTGATCCTGCAGAGAGCTGCAAACCATTCGTGTGTTGGTGACAGTTGTTTCAGGATACTGACTAATCTATAGTGAAATAAAACTTCTTCAATCCTAGTGATCTTTTCCTTTTGCACCAGTTTACTTGCAAATATAATTCTAGCCTAACCTGACCCACACCACACAGAGTAACTGTAGGAGATGGGGGGGATACAGCCTCCACTGCCTGAGTCTGTCTCCTGCTCTGATCTCTGCATCTCCTTCAGTGAAATGTGTCTTCCTATTCATATGCTAAGAAAGATTTCTGTATCAGTCACACATTCAGACTGTAGTGACTAAATTGAAAACTGATGCATTTATCCAGTACAACTGATTTCATGTGAGTTTCTGGTAATTGCATTTCACACAAATAAAGCTAACTTTTCTGTGACGAAGTACTGCTCTGAAGGATTTGGCTGTGTTTTGCTATTTTGTCCAGGTTTTTATTCTTCTTTAGTCAAGCCTTGCCATCAAGACTAAATCTGCTAGAGTTAGATATTCTCTGTAGCATATCTTTTATTACTAAAATAATTCCCTGGGGAGCAGGGTTGGGAAGTGTAACATAATCTGCAGTCATGTTTAGGAGATTGCAGGAGGATTATTTTGACTTTCTATTTATATATAGATAGATAATTTTAATATTTTTTCTTTTAATGAAAATGGAGGAAGAACTTTGACTTACTGTAGAGAAGGATTTGGGAGTTGCAGCCCTAGGTGCAAAAGCTTGCTTACAGCAGTTATAGGTGACTGTGGAAAGCTATTGAGACCCTGAGGTCTGTAATGTATGCCATAGAGTTGGTGCTTTTTGGTGTCTTACCAGTCGAAATGAGATTTAGTGATATTTTTAAAATTAATATCAGTCAATACTGAGTTCTCTAAAAGCGATCCTTAAAACAATGCTTGTGAATCCCTACAGAAGTTGTATTTCACTATCTTTAAAATATCCCTATTTTTTAATTCTAATTTCTCAAAACAAATGCAGACTATTAAAAAGCATTGTTTTGAAAAGTGTCCCTAGAGCTGTTTATCCAAATAGCAGGAAAGTATTTATGGTATTTAGGCAAGAATAATCTACTGTATTATTTCAGATAACCCTTGCTGTATGTAATTTTGGGGATACTTTAATTCTCCTAAAAATTCTTTATCCCTTTGTGGTATATGTCACTGCCATAACATAGTCTATTAAAGATACATTAAGTTATCTCATCTATCTATTGGTGTCTAATCTATCTATTAGATATCTATTAGTATGTAACAGATACATTAAGTACCTATTTATTTCAGATGTTTTTCCTTTCTCCTTAAGGAAGGAATAGTACTGCAGTGTTACCGGCAAGCAGGTCAGCTGTTGTAATGTGCTGCTTTTCTTTAAAATGAGTTAAGGTAGCATATCAGATTTGAAATTTTCAAATACTTAAAGGTGTTTAGGAAGAACATACCAGCCCTCTCAGAAGGAGAGAGGGCAAAAGGCATGACCACCTGTGAGTGGACTACAGATTGTGTGAACTACAGAAATACATGATAAGGGTAGCTACAAATTAGTAATTATGCAGGATGAATAGAAGATGAGAAGAACCATCCAAGGAAGATGAGAAGAGAACCATCCAAAATGGTTTTGAATTGGATTTGTGGGTTTATGGTAGCTGATGTGGGAGCTGTAGGAAGTAAATATCACATAATGAGCAAACTATATGAGGTTCTGTCCCTCACTTGGCTGAAGGTATTGGAAGCATACACTGCAACTGTTGCAGCCTTTTGGGATTGTTCTAATTTTTTTTGCTGCATTCCTGTTTTTTGTAAGTAACGTCCTGGACTAGTTGAGGTTTCTTGTGCTTCTACCCTCTGTCCCTCAAGAAACACAGACATTCTTCTATTTTTAATTCAGCCATGTTGTAGAAGCAGTATGTTTCTCTTTCTTAGTTTTGTTTTGGTTTGTTTTTTGTTTTTTTTTTTTTTTTTTTTTTTGTTGTTGTTGTTGTTGTGGTTTTTTTTTTTTTTTTTAGCAAGTAACATAGTAAGTAATAAGTAAGGTGAGATGCCTTGAACAAAATATGTCATATCTAATCTTTAAGCACCTGGTGATAGGAAAACAAAGAAATTATTTGTATGAGAAATCTCAGAATATGTAAAGACACAAAGACTTGGCAATCTGATGTTGTCTTGTTTTCTTGCTATACTAGTGAATAAATTATAAATCGTCACACCTTTCACAGATGGCTTAACACCCTGCATTATTCAGTCTTCGAAAGGCCTGGTAAATTATTTCTTTTATAAAGTATGGAGGGGTTTTAACAAGTTTTTTTAAATTATTAATGCTGCATTAATAGGGTGTTTTGGTTTGCCTTTTACTGTATCTGAGACAACCAAAGATGGAGGAAGAAAATAATTGATAAAAGGCAAAATTAAAGCAACCAGAACTTAAAACAAGAAGTTGGTACAGACATTGGATTGTAAATGATCAGTTATGGGCCAACTGATTTGAAAGCAGAAATTTTGGTCCTAGATTTGCTCTTTTTGGTAGCCTCTGAGGCCATGTCACATAAGAATGATCCTTCTTCAGAAATGAGATCATTCTTGCTAGTGCTGTGCTGCAGCATTGCATGAAGGCTGTTTGACAAGGGAGCAGTTTCTTGAGAGATGCAAAGTAGGATATGATTTCTTTTTGTGGCGACAGAAGTTGGCCTGTTCACAGTTCTGGCATAGCATCAGAAATACTTAGTCTGTTTGTAATAATGTTTTTTTTCCCCCCATATCACTGATCAGGTCTCTTTTTTCTTACCTATTGGGGTAATACTGTGAATGGTGTGATTTCACACAGCAAACTCAGAATGGTTTCCCTTTACCTTGTAGTGGAGAGAAGGGATGGAGTAGAGGGGTAAGTCTTTGTGTGCAGGTAATCTCTACTCTGTTCCTGCAGACCCAATCCATGCTATGGATGATTGTATGTGTGTTGAATTTGCAGATTATTTTTGAGGAGCCAAACATGGTAATTTTTGCTGGAGCTATTACAAAAAATCGGAGATCTTATTATAGTCATCTTCATGCTAAGTGGCGTTCCCCTTGGCCCTTTTGGGAAGCCTTCTGTTTATAAGTTTATGTATTAACAGGATATTCAGATTGATCCAGTCTCAGGGCTCACAAATTGTGCAGACTTGTTCAGTAAATTTCAGTAAACTGCATTCAAGTCAGGACAAAGAAACAATGAATTTGCCCCCAAATCTGTCATCCTTAGATAAGAGAAAGAGATCCATGCATCCATTGGGTTACTCAATGCAGTCTCTTTATTTTATGCAGTCCCACTTGCTTCTAAAATGTTGGAGCAATAGTGTGATTAAAGCAATACTTTCTGTTGGTTTGATTTCAAGTGGTGGCAGGGGAGACACCCAATCTGCATCTTTTTGCTTGTAATGTTTTTGTTTATTAATTTTCCTTTTATGTTGCAACAGAAAGATCTAAGGCTGTTTATGCCATTCTTCTGACACAAACTGAGTTGCATTTTGGCTTTCAGCTTCTGGTGTTGGCTTGCCTGCTCCACGTTGTAACTGTTGCTTCATCTCCAACTCAGTGGATGGGTCAGAATGACATTGCCTCTCAGCACGGAAATGCAGTGTCACATAGGAAAACCTGAAAGGCATCTGGTCATGCTTATTGATCTTCCTTATTTCCACCAGTCCCGTATTTTGATCACCTTGCTCTGAGAGGAAATACAAGTAGCTTTGTACTGTGTGTGTGTGTGGAAGTACAATTGTTTTCAGTTTGTAAATTGATGAAGTGTGTATGTGCAAGACTGTGACCTTCCTCTAGGCTTAATATTTACAGGCCATTATCTCCAGGTACACTGACTATTTAAAATAAAGTTCCAGTGCTGCTCTGTGGTACACACAAGTGTTGGAGTTTGCACCTTGTTGATCGGTGACAAAACCATTTTAAAACCAGAATCTTCTGAAAGGTGAAGATTTTGAAAGGAAGCACTGTGTAGAGGGCTGAAATGTCTTTGAAGATCGTGTCCTGGGCGATTAGGTAAGTTGGGACCCAAATTCCAGAGATAAAGATTTCAGTTAAGGAAAGTAAGTATCTGCACCTATTCTTGAAAGTCTTGGTTACCATTGCTTGTAATTCTAATTGCACCTATATTTAATATTTTATTAAAAAAAACAAAAAAAACCCCAAAACCAAACAAACAAAAAACCAAACAAAAACAAAACCAAAACAAACAAACAAAACAACAACAACAACAACAACAACAACAACAAAAAAAACCACAAAACCCAAAACCAATTCCAAATTAGATTGAAAGCAAAATAATCCCTTGGGGTTTAGTTAACCTACTTCTAATTGTTGGTTTGTTACCACTGCAAGGGATGTGGCATTCCAAGAAGGGAAGTCTTGCATGGATGATAGAAAATGAAAAAGGTCTTATCAGTTGCAGTCTGTCTCTTTTGTTTAACTATCTCTGTTTAGGATTTCTGACACTGAAACTAAGAGAATATGGTATAGGGAACACTCCATATCATGGAGCATGCAATTTCAAGGCAACTTCTTTTCTTTCAAAAGACTTCTTTTCATTAAATACAGCATCTGTTTATTCCAAAAGGAATATGTACCAGGAATATGGTATTATCACTGTATTTTTCAAGGTTTTTTGTTCTATGTATCTCTTCTTAACTGTTGCTTATATATCTCTTCTTAACTTTTGCTTATATATGTACCTGTTTTTTGCATCTATGCATCCTTCTTTCCCTGTGTTTGTGTCAATGCTTATAAATGGAGATATACATAATTTGAAGCTGGAATCATCTTTTGAGAGTTTTTGTTGTTTCTGAGTGTTACTCATGGTTGTTACTATGTATGTGAATTCAGTCTAGCCACCTGAGGGTCCTCAATGCCACCACACCCCACACCGAGAATCAAGACCCCAATGGAAGCGTTGGGTTTTTTGTGGTTTTTTTTTTTTTTAGTGAAGGAGCTATTTGTTCTGGAGATCATTTCCTCCACTATGTGCTATAACCTTAGTTGTCCTTTTGAATTCTTCACTTAACAGAAGATTTTAAAATGACAAGGGGTTTGGAGGATTCAGTAGTTAGTAACAGATGTGTGTTCTATTGTTGACTATGTCTATCTTTTTAATTAATTGTTTTTTACTATTGGGGTGTACTGCGTTAATGCATTGCAATTGAAAACCTGAGCATGGAGAAGAGGGGAGGCACTGTTGACATAAGCGATTTTCTTAAACTTGTCTGTACTTGACAACATTTATAAAAAGAACTGTGGAGGGCAACTACTCATTAAAGAGACTTGCAAAGTAGTGCTGCTGTTATCAGTAGCAAAACTCATCAGTGAATGCAAGAACAAGTTCTACATAGAAGATATGCCCGTGTTTTGGACACTGGATGACATAGTAAGGTAACGTGCTGTTTAGCATGTGTGTCAGAGTGACTATGAAGGTCATAAACTAGGTATTAAAAACAGAGATGCAGGCAGTCAGTGTTTAAGAAACACTCATTTCTGTAAGTTGTGAAGCCCTGTTGAGATCAATACGCTAAGTCTCGTTTCCAAGCAATCTGCCATGTTTTGCCATTGCTTTGAAAGTTTCCTTATGGAGTTTTGTGACCAGGACGTTACTGAGAGACGTGTAATGAAAAGTGGGAGCATCTACGTGTCATGCTGTCTGCTGGTGAAGTTGTTCTGGTCAGGTAAAACAGGTAAGAGCTGTAGGGATTTTTTTTCACTTGTGGATTCCCTTCATCCCCACAAATTGTTTCAGTAGTGAAATTTGAAATTTACAGACTGAAGAATTGGGAATTATAGTGGAAATTAATATCTGATGGAAGAGAGAACCAGTCCAGAATCCTGATTTAGCAGGAAAACATTCCTTGAGTAACCACTCATGCACAAAGGCAGGTTCAGTCTTTAAATTTTAGTGATTCTTGTCTTGAGATTAGGTTAAATTCCAGAAGCCTGATCCAGATCTTATTAAATTCAGTGGAGGGACTGGAGATCCAAAATGGTTTGATTTGGATTGAACCTCTCCCATGATGAGAAAAGCTGAATAGTATGTATTGTTCCAGAGAGAGGTTTCCTCATTTATTACTTAGCAGGAGAACTTGGACTTGGAGTTGTGGACACCTTACAGTAAAGAGAATTCTAACAGATTTGTGGATTTTGTAATGGTAAAATGTCTTTGCCTCCATGTAAATGTATCCTTTAAAAATTTCACACTGCCATTCCCAGTTCTGTACTGCACCTTTACAATATCATGTAGTAATGGCATCAACCACATCATTCTTACTGTTGGTAAAACTTCAAAAGAGAGCCCAGAGTCTCACTGACAGTCTTTGAAAGTTATGGGTGTGGGGAATGTGAGTAATGGTTTATCACACAGGCTTACTAAAGCAAACGAATAACCTTGTTCCTCTGTGAATTCCCCCTCCTTCCCCCCTTCTCCAGATAACAATGCTTAAACCTTACATAAATAGCTGGAATACTGTGGAGGGCCTGATAAGCGGATTTCTTCATCCATACTGAGTCTCCCTTATATCATGTATCCATTCCATTATCTTGTGCGAAATGCTTATTGCAATTTCTTCCATTTAGTCTCCTGTATACATTATCTATAATGCATAATGGAGTGTGTATATGAATGAAGGACAATATCCCATAAAGCAAGAAAATTACTTTTAAGTTGCAAGTGGTGGAGCATTAACGGTCTGATCTCATTACGTTAGGAGAAAAATTCCCTAGTATCACCCTTTATATTATAGAGCTTGATTTAATTTTCTCTTTCTTTTTTAATCTTCCACATATTTAATCAAGCTATGCTATAAAAGAAATATATAATGATGTTGAAGTTTGTTATAGGGTCTATACCATGAATTGTTTTTGTAAATCTGCCCATTTAAAGGAACATTATAAACTTCCAGTGTGTTTGTTATGTGGGAAGCATCAAATTATGAACTTTGAAATAATATAATAGTAGTAATAGTACCATTTTTCCTCTTCAACAGCTGTGTTCTAAACTTTGAAATATGGAGTGTAAATTTTCATTTTTGAGTGCTCCATTTTGCTGTATGTAGATATTTTTAAGTTCTGAGTTTATTATTCAACAGCATTATTTGTAAGAGGGAACAGGGATTAACCTAAGGTCTTAGCAAATACTGGTGTTCAGTTGCATTTGTGTAGTCTGCAATGCTCTTATTTTCAGTCAAATTGTAATGAGCAAATAGGTGTTAGAGAAGCTGCCCTAGGTTATCCAGGCAACACTCTGTCCTTGGAGGATTGTTATGTATTGTATACTATTTGAGACATTTCTTTTGGTTGTTTAAACATTTTTTTGGCCTACACTTGTTTTTAAGAATTCTAACTATTGGAACTTTGTTCTTTTCCTCTGGAGACTGTTCTGCAGTTTCTGTTTCTTTCCTATATGTTATAGTTGTCTGCATTGCCACGTTCTTTTTTTTTTTTTTTTTTCTTTTCTTTTTTCCCCTTAACTGTCATTCATATTTGCATTTACTACAGTAAATAATTCCTTTCCATCATTGGTGCATATGTTTTCCTATATTTCTAATTCTTTTATTTCTTTCTTTATTCACTATAAGACAAGCTCTGAATATCCAGTCTTTTTCTTAATTTTAAATATCCACAGAATAGTCCTTCCAAGCCGATATTATTTTCCATAATTGATAACATAGAATCATAGAATGTCCTGAGTTGGAAGGGACCCACAAGGATCATCAAGTCCAACTCCTGTCCCTGCATAGGACAACCCCAAAATTCACACCATATGTCTGAGGGCAGTGTCCTGATGCTTCTGGAATAGCGTCAGGCTTGGCGCTGTGACTGCCTCCCAGGGGAGCCTGTTCCAGTGCTCCACCACCCTCTGGGCGAAGAACCTTTTCCTAATGTCCAACCTAAAGCTCCCCTGGCATATCTTCCTGCCATTCCCCCGCGTCCTATCACCGGTCATCAGGGAGAAGAGATCAGCACCTGCCCCTCCTCCTTCCCTTGTGAGGAAGCTGTAGACTGCGATGAGGTCTCCCCTCAGTCTCCTCTTCCCCAGGCTGAACAGACCAAGTGACTTCAGCTGCTCCTCGTATGGCTTCCCCTCTAAACCCTTCACCATCTTCATGGCTCTCCTCTGGATGCTCTCCAGTAGCTTCGTATCCTTTTTGTGCTGTGGGGCCCAGAACTGCACACAGTACTCAACATGAGGCCGCACCAGTGCAGAGTAGAGCGGGACAATGCCCTTGGCCAGCTGGCAACACAGTGCTTGATGCACCCCAGGACATGGTTGGCCCTGTTGGCTGCCAGGGCACACCGTTGGCTCATGTTCAACTTGCTGTCGACCAGAACCCCCAGATCCCTCTCCGTGGGGCTGCTCTCCAGCCTCTCGTTCCCCAGTCTGTATGTACATCCAGGGTTACCATGTCCCAGGTGCAAAATACGGCACTTGCCCTTGTTAAACTTCATACGGTTGGTGATTGCCCAGCTCTCTAATTTGTCCAGATCTCTCTGCAGGGCCTCTCTGCCCTCGAGAGTGTCAATGGCTCCTCCCAATTTTGTGTCGTCGGCAAACTTTGATAACAAACCTTCAAGTCCTGCATCCAAGTCATTTATGAAGATACTGAAGAGCACTGGCCCTAAGACGGATCCCTGCAGAAACCCACTAGTGACTGGTCACGAGCCCGATGTAACCCCATTTACTATAACCCTTTGAGCCTGACCCGTCAGCCAATTGCTCACCCATTGCATTATGTGTTTATCCAGCTGCATGCTGGTCATTTTGTCCAGGAGGATACTGTGAGAGACGGTATCGAAAGCTTTATTGAAATCCAAAAAGATTACATGGACTGGCTTCCCTTGGTCAGCTGGGTGGGCAACCTTGTCATAGAAGGAAATTAAGTTTGTTAAGCAGGACTTTCCCCTCATGAACCTGTGCTGGCTGGGACCAATGACTGTGTTGTCTTTCGGGTGTTTTCAATAACTCCCAGAATAATCTTCTCCATAGTTTTGACAGGCACAGAGGTGAGGCCAACAGGTCTGTAGTTACCGGGGTCATCCCTGTTGCCCTTCTTGAAGTTGTGCCAATACCTGTTTTAGGAATGGAGTGACTGGAACCTGATAAAAGCCTCTTGGCAGAGTCAAACACAGGATCAACTAGACTGTGTTGCCGGTCTCTTTGTGGGACTTGCAGCCCCAGGACATGGTTAGGTAGGTAGCACTAGGACCATGGTTGTGCCTCCTCCCTTCACAACCTGGCTCTATGGCCTGGGGAAACAGCTTCAGGGAGCCAACCAGACAGAGACACCAGCTGGTGATAACAGCCACAAAAGGGGCACAGCAAAGGCTGGAGGCCGTGCAAAGAGCGGCCTGCGCTTCTGGCCGAGACGTTTGCTGCCCCGTGCTCACTGGTGATGCACTCAAAACTTATCTCAATTTCTTCTTCCTCAGTCCTGTCTGTTTTTACCCTCTTCATGTTATATCACCTTATTCCGGGCTCCTCCCTTCTCTTAGGTTTGTGGTTAGTTGTCCTCTTTGAATTAAACACTCCACCCCACCCACACGCATTCCTTAAACTGTCCAGACAGTTACAAGCCCTTGCTGTGCTCATTGTGTGTATCTTCAGCCTTTCCTCTGTCATGCTTACTGTCTTCTCCTGTTAGACTTTGGGAGAGATATCAGCTACAGTTCTGTACTTGCAGAGTGCCTAGCACTGTAAGCAGGCACTGTAAGCATTTTTTAGTTAACCTTTAGGAACTGCAAGAATAAATACATTTGTTGCTACCTGTGTCTGGTTTGTGGTTGGCGGTCTCCCATAGATTTAGCAATGTGGCACATAAATTTCTTCCTTAGCTCAGTACCCGAGTTTCAGATTATCTCCTCAATACCCATCTGCTTTTCCTTCCTCCTTTCCTTCTTCTAAATTATTTCTCATTTGACAGTTTTTGGTGCACTGTTTCACCTTGAAAACCCACTGTTTATGGGTGTCAGTGGACAAAAGCCTTCAGTGGATTTTGGCTCGAACCCTTAGTTTTGGTTTTGTAATTGTGACCAAATTTGTGTGAAATCTCCTGTCCTTAAAAATAAACAAACAAACAAACCAAAACAAATTATTATATAATGTCATATGTTATTAACTAGCTCTCAGGTACTGCTTCATATACAATAACATTTCTGTTGTGGGTGAGAATCAAAATACCTATTGCATATGCAGCACTAAATTTTTAAAGAGCTTTTAGACACTTGGTGAAGTGCTAACTATTTTTTATTTTTACTGGAATATAAATGCCTTCAGCTATGCCAAGAAGCATTGAAGTGGTATTATATTTTGAATCACTGCAAGGTTCTATCCTATAGTATTGCTTTCTAAGGCTTCTTTACTTCTTAAAATAGCTATAGTAAATTTAATGTTTCTAAGAAGTATTATCACCTTATTGAACCTGGAACATAAGCTCCTAGAGACAGGGGAATTATCAAACTTCTTGTAAGTTTGTAAGCACATTGTAGCTTTGTTTGTAACCTGCACTGTAGGTATAATGCACTTGTATAAAGGAACATTAAGTTTTGTGGTGTATGTATTCAGTCGTCTCCCCTACACCCCTTACTTTGATGTATGCAACTTCTAGACTACTCCTGAATTATGTGGTCCTCTTTGGTTGTGGGAGGACCCTGTTATGTCCAGAGCCCCATTCAGGTTACTGGGTTTCTGTGTGCTTGTAAGACCACAGCAAGAAATGCACCACAGGGCTGGCCTTCAGTGAAATTCTGTTATGCCTACGTTGCTTTGAATGGTATGTTTGCTTGCTAAAATGTTCAGAAATAATTCTGTAGATCTGCAGTAACTGTTGATTGGGATTGTATATTTTCACCTCTCTGTATACTTTTTTGCATACAAAAAGATCTCTGTCCATGCTGTGGTTGCTTATTTTAAAACACCTGAGACTGTAATTGGGTGTGAAAAAAGGAAGTTGCTACCTTTGCGTATCTTCCTGGGCCTGATTCTGGGATCCTTGGGGTGTGTGCTGCTTAAGCATGAATTCTTCAGGATTTTGTGCGTAATGAATATTGAACATGGATAAAAGTTGCATGACTTCATTCTAGAAGGTGTTTTGGGAACTCTCTAATTTTTTTGTAGAGTGCTATAATATTCTCCATCTGTGACTCTCCTGTTTTTCTAAATCAATATAACTGCAGTACTGTGTATGTTGACACTGCCTGACATCTTAGTGCCTGCAGAAATGTTTGAGTGACTGCATGAGTTAAAATCCTAGTGTATTTGTAAGCATTGAAACAGAGAGATTCAGGGAAGTGGATGTGGCATAGTTTGGAAGGACGTTAGGAGTTTTGAGGTTAAGGCAGCCAGCGTCTATGAAATGGAATTAGTGCTGCATGCCTGGGGTGAGAAATCTGACTCTCCTTCCTCAAGTCACCTTCTTAGCCACTCTTTTTCTTGCTGTTTTTGTCCCTTTGCATTTGTGGTATCTTCACACAGACCATTAGAAGGATGAGCCGACAGCACTCCATGTACTTTTCTGGACATATTCCTTTATGCATCATCCCTTCTTTTTGTGCAAAAATAGAACGAGCAGGGTGGTGGCGGTGGAGCTAAAACTGTTCCTGGAAGTAAAATCTTTCATGTTAACTAGTTTGCCATAAGATTTGTTCAAAGACTTACACTGCTAACAGTAATAAAAAGATTGTAATGTGTCTGCCTGCTTTGATGAATAGTTACTTGGTAAGTGAAAGGGGGAAGAAATGGATGTTTTTGTTCTTCACTGTATCTGTGTCACTTCTGGCCAGAGTGTCCTCTTAATTTCTTTCCCTGCCTGCATAGGCTGTCAAACTTTCTCAGCTCCAATATATTATCCTCAGTTATCCGCACTTTTACTGCAGATATCTGCACTTTCACTGCAGTTATCCTCCCACCCTATTTGGGTTTGGAGCTTACCAACACAGAGAAAGGAGAAAGCTATAGCCAATGACTGGTGTCAGTATAAGCCGCCTTAAGAGGAAGAAGGTTTCCCTTTACTCTGCAGTGATTGATTGCCTCCCTACCGTAACTTAGAAAACAACCTTAGGGTGTTAGGGAGGCGTTTGAGAAGCCAGTGTAACTACTCTCCTGTATGGAGAGAATCACGAGTTCTCCTGTGTGTATAAGGCTACTTCAAGGGACTTAATCTGCTAAGAGCCAATTGAAGTGTGAAGCTTAGCAGGAGGTAATAATGTTACTTTTCTGTAAAAAGAAGTAAGAAAATAAACATCATTACAAAAACTGAGGACAGCTGAATTATAAAATGTAGCCTATCTGGCTGCTTACAAACTGTGAGAAGTTTTTGAAGTGGAAGTAGAGACTGCTTAGTGATACATCTCCTCATGGAAACATGAAGGTTAGGAAGTAGCGATCGTTGTGCTCAATGGTGGAGATGTAATTATGCACCCTTAGATGTACCCTTCTATTTGACTAGAAATAGGCTTTTATGCTTTGCTGTGTTTAAGGTAGAGCAATATAGTCTCTCTTACCATTAAAATGGGGCATTAGTTGAAAATAGATTGAAAGATGTGTTTTAAGACACATTTCATGCAGCACCAGAGTTTTATCTGCAAAGCTTGTCCCAGTCTCTGCAGGCATCAACTTTACACTAATGTTCATCCCAGCTATTTTTTAGAAGGTCAGTTTTCATTGCATTTGAGCCTGGTGCTAGAAACGTATAAGAAGGAAATAAGAGGTCTTTATCCATGTGCCTCTTTCCCTTTTTCTCTCTCTTTTGTGTAGATAAGAGCATAAGATTAAATATATGTGTACATGTTTGTATATTTAAATGCATATGCGTACACAAAATCCAGGTATATAACTAAAGACATTCACCTAATGTAAAAAGATGAAAGAAAATTTAAGATTCGGGAACTATTTATTTATTTTTTTAGTGGGGAAAGAGAATTCAAGCTCTTGTAAGCAAAGAACTACTGTACTTGCACTAAACTGAGCTGCGAACAATAGGAATAAGTAAATGCGACACCTTGTTTGTTCTGTTTTCCCAAAGTCTTTTTCTGTTCTGTTCCTAAGTGTTTTTAATTAAATATTGTTTTGAGGCATGTGACTTATGAACAGTATCCAAAATTTGAGCATAAACCAGGAGTAATTTGCTATGTTTACGGACCCTCAACTTATTTTGTAAATAACATGGCAGTAATAAAAAAAGTGTTGTTTTGTCCACATGAAATTATTAGTGGGCAGCACATTTAAGAAGATTAAATCTGTGTAGAGTAGAGAGATCTTTCAAAGCTGCTGTGTGATTAGTTTCTGTTCATGAGTTTGGAGTACCTTATTTCTTAGTTGGATATAGGAATGACACTTTTGTGGTTGGTAATAAGTGGGGAAGCAGAGTTCCTGAATGAGATGTGAATATGCCCAGTACAGATCCTAGGAGATCCTCACAGAGACGCAGCACTTTGTGAGTTTCTCTAGACTTCTTTTGTTAATAAATTATATGTTGTTTCCTCTTTTTAAGTGACAGAAACAAGGTCATCTTCCTGGGTACACTAGTTAATCCTCTGGGCTTTGGAATCTTGCCCTGAATCCAAGAAACCGGTGGGTTTTGTTCTTTATCTTTAAATACCATTATCAAAGGTTCAAGTCCTATTTCTGTGATGTAAACCTAATTCATAGGCTTGTGCTTTGTGAAGAGTTATGCCCAAATGTCAGGATCTTGCTGTTAAATTGGGACTATCCCATTCTTGTTTTCACAATTTGAACTGTTGTGTCAAATATGCGCTATAATACCTGTAATACAAGTTCATACCCTCCTCTCTGTTTTTACATGCATATGTTATATCTACTGTCTGCACTAGGTTTAAAGCCTAACACTAAATTATAGAAGAAATTTAATGCAATGTATTAAACACTTATATGACCGGCTCTAGTCTCAAAAAAGGTTGCTCCCTTGACATGGTGAGCTTCAGAAATTGATTCAGGTGCACTGAGAATCGATTTGAGAAGTCTCTGTGGCCTTATGGGACAGCAGTGAAAAGAAAGCTCAATAAAAGGATGTTGTAAAAGCGATCTGGAGTAAGAGGCAGTAACGGAGATCAAGGTAATTGGAATAGGTGAACATTCAAGGGGCACTCTTGCTTTGAATTTGCTCTTTAACTGATTAGGAAAACAACATGGTAGTAAAGGGTAGTTTAACAGTAGCGCTTAATATTATTTATTTATTTATTTATTTACTATTAGAATTTTTTTTCTTTGACGCTAGGTGTTTTAGAAAGGTACATAAGCCACAATACCAAGACAATTCTCAGGCCTATTCTTTCTTGTTTGTTTTTCTTCATTATGTCTTTCTTGCTGAAATGTCTTCTGTCTCAGTTATGCTGGTAGTAGTTTTTATTAAATGATTTTCTGATGTCCAGGAAAGGATACACACTACCAAAGAAAATGGTGTAGCTGGCTACACAGAAAAAGTTGCTAAATATGCCAAACAAATTAACTGAAGAATGAAAAAGAAGACAATAAAACAAATTTTAAAATCACAAACAAAATATATCTTGTCTACTTTCTCCTGGTCAATAATCTTAGTAATTACAGGAGTAGGTTTTTAACTTTCCTGGGGGAACGTGATTTTCAAATTGATGCAGTTCTCTTTTAATATCTTGGCTTGCTTACTGGAGGTCAGTAGAAGCTAAATCTGGAGGAGATTATAGATAACCACGTGAGACAGATCCTGGGCTAGAATACTAGACTTTAACATGGAAGACCACTGTTGAAAATCTACCTTCAAATAAGAGAGACATCCCTTCTTCAGGTAAATTGAAATTCATGTTGTACAGGGCAATGAGCAAATTATTGCTGGTGTAGCAAATCAGAATAACTGAAAACCGTTGTGGCAAACTCTAGGTTTTATTCCATGTATTTCCTTAACCTGAATTGTGTAAGAGAACCTGACTTGTTTGCATGTCTTATGGGAATAATTGGAGACTAGCAGGACTTTAAAACTAGATGGAGGTTTTATGCAAAATTTCCAGCTCCAGGGAGCTGCACTTCCCGAGGTGATTCTTGAAGCAGGATCTGTGATGCAGTGCACTCCCTCTTCTTACAGAGGAAACAATTGAGACCCAAACAGGTAGTAATTTCTGTTTAGCATGGGCTCTTTTGGTAAGGAATGAAATGGATTAGAGGGACATAAATAGACACTAGTCACTTCAGTCCACTGATTCCAGCATAGACAAAAATGCATATGGCTCTTTGGAGATGTGAAGTTAACTAAGACTTAGAATAATGGATGGATAATGGATAAAAACATTGGCCTGTCAAATCCAGTATATTGATGAAGAGTTCTTATTGTTGTCTCTTTATCATCTGGATGCCTCATTCAGTTTTGTCCCTTCCGTAGACATACAGTTTTATCCCTTCCTTAGACACATTTTTTGTTTTTTAGTTCTCTCCTGGGGTTGTTTTATGAAGTGATTTTCTCCACTGAGCATGCAAGCACACTTGTTAGGATTTGATATATGTAAGCCACGTATTTTATTATGGTGGATGTGTTCATATAGGATTCTGACTGATTTTCTTGTCTTCTAGTTGATGATGAGGTGAAGGGATAATAAAGCATGTACGTGCTGGGTTTGTTTTCTTTACCTCTGCTGTGACTTGGACACGCCATTGTAATTTTTTTAGATAAGCCAAGTGCAGTGGAGAAGTAACCTTTCTCTCAAGTAAAATAATGTAGGATTACAGCAATAACTGCTGTTAGCTGCTGCATTTGTACTTTTAACTCTTGTGTGCTGAGAATCATCTTCATTTCAGTTTTTCCCTTTACTTCATACAAAGGTGGGTTTGGATCTTTGTTCATAAAGGGCTTATTCCTGTTTCCAGTGAAGCCAGTGCTAAAATTCATATTGGTCGAAGGGAAGGTTAGAGACAACCATCTAAAATAAATTCTGTGTGAGTATGAAACTATGTCAGAACACATTAGTTTTTACACATGTGACAAAACGTTGCTTATCTACTTACTGATATTTCTGAAGGAGTCTGGTCATTATGGTATTAAGATGATAGCATCTTGAGAATACTTTGCTTGGCGCTGGAAACTTGTACTACCCAACCTGTTAATGAAAAATGTGTTTTATCCATGCTGCAAAAACTAGAATACCTGCAACTTAATTGTACAGATGTACTGTTCCATAGCATTTTATACAGGTACATTGTGTATGGCCAGTAAGGCAGAATTGCCTGTAGAAGGCAATTGCTAGCTGCTGCTTGTCAAATAATGCTGTCATGAAAGGTGCTGAGAGTTTTCAGGCTAGTGATTACTCGTTTTCACCCGTTCTCTGAAGACCATTTACTTCAGATTTGTGTAGCATGTGTGTATGAAACAAATGCTCATATTGTGGTGCGCATTTTCAGTGTCCTGAATGCAAAAAAGGGAAAGTGTTAACCTGTTGTGTTCAAAGGACAGGGTTAAATTCCCTTCAGTGTTTGCTTAAAACTGTGTGGTCATTAATCCTTCATTTCCTGCTTTTCTGACATCTTGGGGATTCCAAATAAATTCCCTGTTTTGATGGAAAGCATCACTTTAAGTCCTCATTAAAAAATAGAATATAAAGTTGGAAAATTACATGTCCCATCAGTTAAAGTACAGTCTCACAGAGGTTGGTGAAGTCCCACAGGATATAAAGCAGGCTGGAGGTGTAACAGCCACTGTCACCAAAGACCACAAAGACAACTGGGGGAGAGAATCATGTGGTGAAGTAGTATTTATTTGCACTGTCTGAGAGGATGCCTTACCTGTGTTAATTAGCACATTTCCATTAAAAGAATAATGACATAGCTAATTACCTAAAAATTTTCAGACACTCTAAAGAAAAAATTGTCTAAATCTGGAAAAAGAAAAAAATCAATTTGACCAATGGAAATTCATATATTGTAAGGAAAAACCAAAACCCACAAGGACAATGCAAGAAGACTGGTTGTGTTGTTGCCTTCTTGAGGTTTTGGTCAGTATCCTGAAATACTGGCAATGCAGCTCTGCTCCAAGTGAGCCCATACTAGGTTCATCAAGCAACAGAACTTAATAAATATTGTCCTCTGCTTGGTCGTTGAAGGCTGGGCTTTGCACTTCCTGCCTTTCTTGAACTTGCGTCTTTTTTTTTTTTTTTTTTTTTCTTTTCTTTTTACTTCTTTGTTCTGTATCTGAAACAAACAAACAAAGAATTATCAAGTCTTTATTTCCTAGTGAACAGAGATTGCATCTCTCCTCCCAGGGCTTGCTCAGGGTCAGTAACAACTTCTGCAAGAATGATTTATTGACTTCTCTACTCTGACCAGAATTAAAACGGTCACCAAAGGGCCTGTAGTCCCTAGACACCAGCTTGGCCTTCTCAGTCAATCTGCCAGAAAGACAGCTTTAGTTACATAGCAATTAAAAGACTTATTTCATGGTAAGTAACTAAAGGGAAGTGGAGGGCAGAGAGAGAAAGGTTAGCACACTGAGGCAGAAATAGCACGGAACACTACTTCTGTGCTTATACTCCTTTCCCATCATCTCTCCCTGCTGTTCATTTTCCACTTTTACTTTGTATATGTCTCTTGATTTATTGAACTACCTTTGGGAACCTTGGAGGCTTTATGAAAACGGTTAAGATTACTGGGCTAAAAATGCTACAAGTTTACTTCATGGCATCTTAAACCTAGCTTCATGAGGGATCAAGACCTATGTGATCGTGAACAATTTTACCATCCTTGGTTGTCTTCCATCTTTCTCTCCTTCTAGCTGTGGACCTGTTGACCAGTTTAATCCAAATTTGACAAGAAAGGTAACAGCCTCCACAGTGCAGGAGAGGGGGTGCCCTTGGTGGTCTGCTGAGAAAACAGCATCACAAGTATAACCTTTACTAGGCACTCGAGACTACAAGTGAAAAAGCTCTGTTATGAGAATTATAACTTACAGGAAATTTTAAGTTCAGTTTTGCACCTTGCTGGAAACCAGTTGGCACACAAACCCATAGGAAACCTGACTTCATCACTTCCTTTTCTTACGGTCCTACTTGTTTTGCGATCAGCCAGCTGCTTAGCATCCCTGGAAAAGAGCTGTCCCTGTGGAAATTAGTGCAATGTCTATGTGAATATCCGAGACATTTCATTAATACAATTCTTGCCATTGGAACCAAGCTCTTGCAGAATCAAAGCATTAGGATTCTCTTTGTTTTGCCTTTATGGTGGTTTTGGAGAATTAATGTCTTCTCAAGGCTTTTTGGATAGCTGGTTGAAATTATGTGCTTTTCTCACTGCTTATTGGGTTGTTGTCTTGTTGCTAGATGATTGGTGTATTGCATGATGGACTCCAGGCCTTCAGGTCTTACAGAACTTAGAGAAGAACTTATAAAAGTTAGTGGCATTATAAATTAGAAACCTTGGATAAAAATTTTAACAATTTTGACTTACAGTATTGTCACTGAACCCAATTGGAATTTTTAGTCACAACAAATAATAAAAAAAAAGCTTTTGCTGAAGAGAGTGGCAGCCAGTCTTGCAGATTTTGGGCACCTTCCTGCTAAGAGATGAGGGCTTCATCCTGTCATGAGAATATCACTGTAATTTACAAAGTAAGGCGACTGTGTTGTCAGACCTGAAATAACACCTGGAGTTACATTGTATCCAGGATGTTTCCTATTTTATTGAATATGTTTAATATACATTAAAGTCCTTCAGGAACTGGAAGTCTCCAAAACCTTTTTTCATCCAGTCTCCAGTGGAAATGCACCTCCCTGCTCTGGATGCATTCATTGCTCTGAACCCCCCATATGTGTACGATGTAAAAGAGGAGTTCTAGAGATGGCAGGATGTTGAGTCTTGGGAATCCTGACCCAGTGAACCCATCGAATGCTGTGTATCTGTCAACGTGAAAGTTCATGTTAGCTTTACTATGTCTTTCTATGCCATGGAGAGACTATCAGCATATATTTTAACTCTACGTATAATTATAAAGAAATAATCAAGATCCTGGTCTCCGCTTTTATTCTGGTCCTTTCAAAGACTGTTCAGGTGCTAAAAGGCTGCCACCACCCAAATTAGCACCAAGTTCAGTTAAATGATTTGTTTTTCATTTGAGGAGACAAAGTTCTGTCAGAGTTGTATGTTGGAACAGCTCTGTAAACTGAAATTTTTGGAAGGGAAATGAAGAATAAACAGCACTTTGGGGGCATGGTTTGGACTGAAATGAAAAACAAATTGTCAAAAAACAAAACAAAAACAAAAACAAAAAAACCACAACCCAAAAACACACACAAAAACCCCCCAACCAACCAACCAACCAACCAAAAAAAAAAAACCAACAAAAAAAAACCCCCACCAAACTAATTGTTTTAGGAGAATAGAATAAGTCAGAGCATTCTTCAGAATTTTTGTTAAAACAGCTTCTAGTGGAAAGGAGCAAGAATTGCTCAAAATAAGTTTTAAAATTCCTCAAGTAGCACATAAACTAAGAGTCAAACTTTCAGGACAATTATTATTATTATTCAGGACAATTATTATTAGCGCTGTCTTGTAACTAATTCATGGTTCATTGTGCAGTTTAGGTGTGTGATGTGGATGATACCACCAGAGATACTCTCACCTTTCCCATCTACTCTTTGTCAACATCTCAGTGCTGCTTTTTTTTCTGGGCTGATGGCTAGGTATCTGTGTTTACGTTTCAGGTATGTTAATGTGTATTATACATGTCCCTCAAAAGTCAGCAAGTCTTCATTTTCAGGCTTGGACTAAAAAGTTGGTAGCTAACCCTGCCAGAGATGAGGTACAACTATTTTCATCAAAACAGCCTGTGGGATGATGCGGACAGTGGTTCTTATTCTAGCTCACAGATAGTTTGATTTGCTGTGGAGATAAAGAAGGTGGTAATTGGCCGAAAATTAAGCAGGTTTTGTGGCTAGTTAATGCTTGTTTATTCATTTTCACTGAAGGTATGAATGGGCCCTCAAATATGGATCCTCTCTAGATCTTCATTTACACTCAGCCAAACAAAGGCAGGGCTGGGGGTAGAACTAAGGGGGAATTAAAAGATCAATTCTGATCAAACCAGACTTAAAACCCAAACGAGAAAAGCTCTGCTTTGAACCTGTGAAAAGTACTGTTCCCCTTATTAGCACTTTTCTAGCTTCTATAAACACAAATCTACCCAGCTTGTGGTTTTTCTGTAGCTTCTGTCATTGCAACTTCAGCCTCGGGTAAGATGCAAGGCAAAATCTCTCAAAGGGACCATCCAACTTACTAGTAAAACTAGTTGTACGATAAAGTTTCTTTTGAAACAAAGACCTTTCAAAGTAATCCTGGAAGTGGGTGATGATCTTCTTAAGTGGTCTCTTAATGAAATAGATTTCCTATTATAATTTTAGGGTTTCATCCAGACCTATCAGATTTTAATTCATTGGAAATATAGTTTTGACTTCTTTGGACAGTGGATGTGACCTTTAGTGAATTTTGTGCTTTTATGAAATTCATGCTTCTCTGAATTAATAGATGACAGAAGAGAGCAAGGTCTTTAATTTATTATAAATTTTACTCTGAAATGATGTGTGTCAATGATAATCCTTCAATGTAAAGGAGTGTTGGCAGCAAACGATAAGAAATGTCAAGGAAAGGGCAGAAGTGGGGAAGGGATTTTAACACACTGGTATCATGCTATGTCCTCTTTTTGATAAGCTGTAATGACAGTGGCTGTCAAAGCTGTCAGGGTACTGAAGGGCCCTTCTTGAGACATATCTTTCTATTATCGACAGGCAAGGAAAAATGTCTGCATGTGCCTATACATGTGTATGTGGAGGGATAGAGTTTGATCCCTTTTATTCTGGATCAGAAGAAAAGATGTAATGTTACGTAATATTCTGATTCTCATTCGTAATTATTGTATTTCCATAAAGTCTTTGGTGCTGTGTACATGGTCATTTCTTCTGCACCTGTGGTGTAATATTAGGGAGCTCATGTAATTATAGATAAGCTAATGGATAGCTGTTTTGTATCTATTATGTAAATGTATGTCTGTTATAATCTACACCTATGATATATGTATTAGTCCAGAGGGATTTAGTTAACTATAAGGCATTCTAAGAAAGGGATGAAAAGAACCTTTGCTTTCAATGCCTTTCCAGAACTGCTGCAGTAGAATGTTCCAAATTCAGATACTATCAGGTTTCTAACTTCATCTAAGACTGGGAGAGTTTTAGGATGGAACTATGCTCAATACCCTGTCTTTACATTACGTCCAAGCTTCATGAGACGCTCATTAATTGAGATATTGAAATATAAGCAAATGCTCATAACATAATTGTATTTGGGATGAGGCCTTTAGGCAAATTGAGATAAATGAGGGATGAAATTGTCAAAATCTTGGCTTTTTTGATTGGGTGGATTTGCCAGTTCCCTACTCCATCCACGCCCTGCCTTTTAGTGGGTCAGTGTCCTTTGCTCTCTCGTTTTGAGGATAATAGTAAAAATGTTGTCTGCCGACATAACTCCATGGAAATGAATGAATTTACAGGAGCAGTTGCGTCTTTTGTTTTTCATTAATGTCAGTGAAATGAAGCTTGTAGTCACTATGTGAGTTTAACTTTCAGTTGTGCCAACATGAGTTTTGCCAGAGTAAACAAAGTGAACCTGAGAAGCACATAAGCAGCGTTGAGTAGAGATTTGTGGAACGTGAGATGAAAGTACATGGCCTGTGGGGAGAAATGTTACTTTAATTTTAAAAATAACTACAAGGAAAGAAGCAGATGGCCCACAGAGCTATTTTATTTTCCCATTCTGGTGACTCCAGTGGTGTACAATTGTTTTTCTAAAATGTTTCATCAGAAATATATCTGATATGACAGGCTATCCACTCTTCTTGCAGGTTGAGAACTGTATACAGATGTAAAAGAACAGTATATATACAGTTTGGAAGCATCAGTATTCAGGTTCTCTGGTACAAACCCCTCTGAAGCGTTCTGCTTGATGGCTGATTAGTCATTTTATTTTCAGCACCTTGTATGAATGAGTTCAGTTTTTTTCAGTGACTGCTGCGACCTTTCCGTTGTGTCCTGGAGCCCTAGCTGTAAACCGTTATGAGGGAAACATAGAAGCTAAGGTATAGCAGCAATACTTCTGATCTGGGTTGCAAAAGTAGCATCTTTAGCTCTCAAATTACCAAATAATTCTTAGGAAAGCTTGAAATTTTCATTCTAATCCTTTGGAAATACCTCCCCTAAATCAACTGTCTATTGATTCTGCTGTTTGGTAGCTGCTGAAATGGCATTCCAGAGTATATTTTTTTTACAGGAGTTTTTCTGTCTTCACCCCACCTCCTTCCCTATTTTTTCCTGATGCTCTAAGATAACAATTTTGAGGAAGAGCATGTGGGACTGGATGGCAAGATTTATAGACTAGAATGCATGAGAGATTACACTGTAGCTAAAACTTGTCCGATCAAAAATACTTGTGTTTATGATGGTGGTTTGCCAGGTCCTTCGGGAGGTACAATTCCTATTTTTTCACCAAAGAATGACTTCAACTCTTCTAAGCCAGAGGAAATACAAATGTAGAGAATCACAGTGAAGCCCTTAGTGCAGAAGAGTGACCTAATAGTTGTTTAATATACCTTTTTTTCCTTTTTTTTAATTTAAATTAGAAACAGGATTTCATTCTGTGGTGATTTCCCTGAACATTTCTTTATCTTTCTGGACTGTCATTTGGCCAGCTGCCCTCCAGAGTAAAATCATTCAGGCTGTGAAGTGCTCAGTGCAATCTTCACGTTGCAGTAACCTGGAGGGCACAGGGAATGGAGGGAGTTCCTCCTCATCTCCTTTTCTGTAAGGTAAGGCTGGACTGGCAAAGCAAGGATTCCTGGTGCTTATTCTGTAGCCTAGCCAGTCATCTTCTGCCTGCTGAAACACAAACAGCTGCTGTACATCCAGGGTATTCATACTCCTGCTGCTGCTTAACAATACAGCTAAAGCTTGAAGAAGTGTTTAGGGCCCCTTCACTTAGCCCTCCTTCATGTGTTTACATGACCTGCATATGTAGAGATGTAGATCCCGACATTAAGCATGCAAAGGGTTTGGGGCTTTGCTAACCCATTAGGAGTGGGAGATGTGTCTAAGGATATGGTTGATGCTTTGCTGCCTAGTTCAGAATGTTGTTACATCCCAAATCTGCAGTTCAAAGGCTTGGCTGGAGTGCATTTTACTTTTCATTATATGCAGCTGTACATATCTGATGAAACCGAATAGTACAAATGTTTCTTGGCACTGCAGAGATGGGTGGAGCAGAAGGCTTTTGTCCATGGATTCTGGCCTTGCTACTGCTGTTGATGTAGGTGCTGTAAGAAAGGAATAGGTGCCTCTAGTCCTGCAAGCACAGTGGTCTGGAAAGAGTTTTTACAAATAAAGCTCTAAAACAATGCTGACATAAGTAGATAATTTTAGAGGGGGTAACTAAATCTTCAGGGAGAAGATTAGAAAGGCAAAGGCCCAGCTAGAACTTAAACTGGCCGCCGCCGTTAAAGATAACAAAAAAATATTTTTACAAATATATCAGCGACAAAAGGAGGGCCAGGGAGAATCTCCCTCCTTTGTTGAATGCGGAGTGAAACATTGCCACGAAGGATGAGGAGAAGGCTGAGGTACTTAATGTCTTCTTTGCCTCAGTCTTTAATAGTCAGACTGATCATCCTTGGGTTTTCAGGCCCCTGAGCTGGGAGATGGAGATAGGATGCAGAATGAAGCCCCAGTTGTTGAAGAGGTGGCAGTCACTGACCTGCTCCTCCACCTGAATGCTCACAAGTCCATGAGGCCAGATGGGATCCACCCGAGGATACTGAGGGAGCTGGCAGAGGAGCTGGCCAAGCCATTCTCCATCATTTATCAGCAGTCCTGGTCAACAGGGGAGGTCCCAGATGACTGGAAGTTAGCAAATGTGACACCCATCTACAAGAAGGGTCGGAAGGAGGATCCGGGGAACTACAGGCCTGCCAGCCTGACCTCAGTGCCGGGAAAGGTCATGGAGCAGATCATCTTGAGTGCCATTACACAGCACGTGTGGGACAATCGGGGGATCGGGCTCAGCCAGCATGGGTTTATGAAAGAGAGGTCCCGCTTGACTGACCTGGTCTCCTTCTATGACAAGGTGACCCACTTAGTGGATGAGGGAAAGGCTGTGGATGTTGTCTACCTGGACTTTAGTAAGGCCTTTGACACTGTCTCCCACAGCATTCTCCTGGAGAATCTGGCTCCTCATGGCTTGGTTAAGTGCACTCTGTGCTGGGTTAAAAACTGGCTGGATGGCCGAGCCCAGAGAGTGGTGGTGAATGGAGTCAAATCCAGTTGGTGGCCGGTCACAAGTGGTGTTGCCCAGGGCTCAGTATTGGGGCCAGTTCTGTTCATATCTTTATCAATGATCTGGATGAGGGGATCGAGTGCACCCTCAGTAAGTTTGCAGATGACACCAAGCTGGGTGGGAGTGTTGATCTGCTGGAGGGTAGAAAGGCTCTACAGAGAGATCTGGACAGGCTGGATCATTGGGCCGAGGCCAGTCGTATGAGGTTCAACAAGGCTAAGCGTTGGGTCCTGCACTTGGGTCACAACAACCCCATGCAACGCTACAGGCTTGGGGAGGAGTGGCTGAAGAGCTGTCTGGTGGAAAAGGACCTGGGGGTGTTGGTTGACAGCCGCCTGAACATGAGCCAGCAGTGTGCCCACGTGGCCAAGAAGGCCTTGTATCAGAAGGCCTTCTGGCTTGTATCAGAAACAGCGTGGCCAGCAGGACCAGGGAGGTGATCGTCCCCCTGTACTCAGCACTGGTGAGGCTGCACCTCAAATACTGTGTTCAGTTTTGGGCCCCTCACTACAAGAAGGACATTGAGGTGCTGGAGCGTGTCCAAAGAAGGGCAACGAAGTTGGTGAAGGGTCTAGAGAACAAGTCTTAGGAGGAGCAGCTGAGGGAGCTGGGGTTGTTTGGTCTGGAGAAGAGGAGGCTGAGGGGAGACCTTACTGCTCTCTACAACTACCTGAAAGGAGGGTGTAGTGAGGTGGGGGTTGGTCTCTTCTCCTATGTAGCAAGCAATAGAACAAGAGGGAATGGCCTCAAGCTGCGCCAGCGGAAGTTTAGGTTGGATATTTGAAAAAATTTCTTCACCAAAAGGGTTGTTAGGCACTGGAAAAGGCTGCCCAGGGAACCAGTTGAGTCTCCACCCCTAGAGGTATTTAAACTACGTGTAGATGTGGTGCTTGAGGACATGGTTTAGTGGTGGACTTGGCAGTGTTAGGTTAACGGTTGGACTTGATGATCTTAAGGGTCTTTTCCAACCTTAATGATTCTATGATTCTATAAAGTAGGTATAGCAAGAAACAGCTGTTAAAGCTGAAAGTCTCAGATTAAAGAGGTGTTTGGTGAGCTAGGGACATGTACTTGAGATGATGGGTCAAAAGGGATCACCTGTCATTTGGAGTGCAGCTTCTGAATCCTAGAAATGACATGATTTTTATTTACATGCAATTAACATTGAATCCTCTCTCTTTTGAGAGTCCATTCAAAGATCTTTGGTTTGGTTTTAAAATTTTGAATGTGTGAAGGGACAGCAGATACCTTATCGATTACAAATTTATTTGCAAGCACTAACATATGACACGGCTCTTGAGAGGCAATATCAGACGTGGAAGCTTTAGAAGGCTGAGTGAGCAGCTTTTAACCATGAACTTCAGTGTCCCTTGCTGCCAGAAACCTTCAGTTGGTATTTCCTCTGTGGTATGTAGCAACTGTGCTGGCACCTGAAGGCTTGATCCTTAGACCTGTGAACTCAGTGGCCCAGCTCTCAGGGGCATCAGTGATGTAGGATCAGGGCCTGAACTAGCAATTACCTGCCTTACTGGAGGTGTCGTCATGTCAGCCTCTGCTACAGGGCAAAACGTGGGCATCTTCAACCTAGTTCTTAGTTGCTGAATAAAAGAAGCAGGACTGTCTTTCTGTTTTGCATTCAGTTTGTGTTTATTGAAATCAGTATTGTACGCTTGTAGTTTGGAAAAGTAACGCTTTGGTTCCTTTTAATAATGGAAAACATCTATCTGAATCCATCGTTTAGATTTTATTTATTTAAGAAACATTTCCTTCTCCCTCTGCCCTTTCCCTTGTTTTGTTGTCACAGATGGTACCAGGCTAAGGATGAAGAAGAAATGGTAAGTTATTGAGTAGTCAGCCTGGGGCAGGTTAGTGAATTAAAATGCATGTGAAAAAAAAAATGTTACACCAACACTTACTACATTATTAAAATAACAGGTTTTATTGGGCTGAATATGTCTACACGGGTGTTTGTATAAATAGCTGTGCTGGAGAGAGATGAGTGTCTGCTTCTGTATTCTCATATTCTATTCATTAACTCATTACAGCTTAACGTGGCTTTTGTTATAGTGTTGGTTGCAGTATTTTGATATGGCATATGGGGGAAAACTGGCAAGCATACACACTCAGAAAGTGTCCTTAACACTCAGCTAATGCAGCCATAGCAAAATGAGAAGGGAGAGTGTTTGCAGCCTCTTTTGCAGTTTATGACATAATTTGTGAAAGAAACAAAATTTTCTTGCTCCATGTCTGATAGATAAGCCAGATAAATGAGAGAGATAATAGCTCATTGTTTTCTGCTCTTTGAATGACATTCCTCTATTGTCTTAAAGCCTCAGTGGACTGAACTTAACACAGTGGGCTTTGTTGAAACAAAAGCACTTGTGCTCCATGTCACCAAGAGAGCTACAGTGGAAATGCTAATTTGATAGCACTGAAAGTGTCTGAGGTGGAGCCAATGGGTTAAATATGACATCCTCAGCATCAGCTATTTACAACCTTTGGTTTTCTGTCCTGGGTGAACAGCCTGTTTCACAGGAACATAAATTTTTGTGCCTTGTCATTTCACCAATTGCATCATGCAGGCAGATTTCAAATGCCTTAAGAGTAACCATAGTAACTGCAGGTCATTTAAATAAGCTGAAAGAAAAGGAATTCCCTCCCTCGTAAAACCCTTCAGTCAAACAGGCCCCAAAGGTACAGCAAGATTCAGATTCTCCTCTTCTGCAAACTGGCACTGCTCCACTGGCTTTTAGTAAGGTTCTGTGGATCTGCACAGGTTGATCTGGTTCTAAAAGTATCTACAGAGCAAATCGGCGTAAGTGGGTGTAGCTTCCACAAGAAGACAAAGCTGTGACTGCTGGCACAAGTATAGATTTGTGTCTTTGTGTATGTGCCTGCCTGTCTGCTCAGCTCATTCTCTTCTCTGCTCCTGAAAAATGTCGTGTTTGTTATCTGACACAGAACTACTATTGCTCTTGTGCTCTTATTAGTAGAGCTATGTCAAAGCCTCTGGTTTTACTTTGACAGGGTTTCTGTAGTCAATTTAGGATGGATTATAAATCTAATCTTAAATGCTCTGAATCAGAATTTTAATGCAATTGGGTAGGCCCAATTCCAAGTGCAACGTGATACACTTGGCTATTGTTTAATATCACAGCGTCATTCATGCAAGAACACACAAGGAATAAGTCAGGTTTGAGCTCTCTTTTTATTGTGACAATGAGAAAAATCTAAATTTCCCTTTCACTCCTAATCTAAATTTACCCTTACCTACAGCTCTTACATTTTGCCTGTTCCCTTTGTTTACTAAACAGAAAATCAGGGTGCTGTATTGTTACGGAGGCCCTGAATGTTTTATTGAGAGGATTTATCCATCCGTTCATTTATTGATTCATCGAATAATTCTCCCAGATTCATGCTTACATTGATTTCAGTGAAACATGGTGCTGATGATTCTAAATGTCAGTGATTTCTTATATTTTCTTCTGTAGGGATCTCTTCATCTTTACTCTGAGTTTATAATGCAACAGTATAAATGCATTTAACTTAGATTAATCATTTAATTGTTAACTTTTCTGAAAAAGACAAGGACTAAGGCAGGTAAAATTCAAGTAAGCAATTGTTCCTAACTCCTAAGCTGAATGCACTAATGGAGGGGCTATGTACTGACTGGAGATTTTGGTGTCTCTGTCAGTTGTTAAGAAAACTGTTTTATCTGCAAGAATACTTTAATTGTCTTGTTCGGCATATCAGTGAGAAGTAAAAACTAGGCTAAATTTTGAGTCTATTTATAGATTTAATATCAAGGAATATCTTCCAACATCTTTTATTCAAGGCTAGTGTTTTAAATCTTGGTGACTTTAAGTTATTAGACTTCCAAAACCCAATTTGCTAATAAGGAGTGATTAAGAAACAGATTTAAGTACCGGCTATTAGGAGCTTATCGCTTGGCTTTATAGCATTACCATTTTCTGTTCTTTGGAGGCATTCAGGCACTTTTTGAGGGGCTCATGCTTAAACTTGTTCCAATACCCATACCGAAATATAGGCATTCTCATCCTTTGTTGGGCTAACCTGGAGACAAGTTGGATGTTGACGGAATTGTTTATTAGTCTCTTTCCTTTGAATTTGGTCACCACCAAAACAGTATGCATTTTTGTTTTGCATCATTCTTTCCCAAAGTTCTTCTAATGAATGATTCTCTAAACCCCTTCCATAATCAGACTTCCAGATATTTTTCCTGCCTGTGTTCCTCTAGTTGAGGAGCTTCACCAAGTTACTTCAAGTCACTCTTTTCTAGAGGGCTGTCATCAGCCCATAGTGCCTTCTTGCAACAACGGGATTTCTGCTGGCTCTTTGACTTCAGTACAACTGCAGAGATCAATAGTCTCTGTGTGGCAGTGTGCTGAACAGGCATGTTTTGGAGTCATTCCAGGAAGAAGTGTGTAAAGCTCCCTGACCTTGTGTAGACAGAGAAGGAAGTGAAGGTGACATTTATACCTCTTGGCAAGGAAGTGGGAATAAAAAGGAAAGGTAATGTATCTTTGGGACATCTTTATCAGCAGTTACAGGAACTCTGAATTTGGATCTCATTTTTCCTGTGTTAAATAATATTGTCGTCTTTCTAGCTGTGTAGAGGTAGTGTCTTCTCTCCCCTTGACACTTCCAAAGTTTTCTCAGTTTGTGATCAAGTTCTCTTCTTAGGTTCTTTGTTGTTCCATGTATTCAAATTTTTCACCATGCTAACTTTTTTCCCATAACCTACTTGGAAAAGAAAAAGATTTCTATAGTTTCAGATTTTCAATTGTGAAATATTACAAGCAGCACCTACTGAAATCAGTCCTTTTGCATTCTATCCTCTGTTTTATAACAAGATAGAGATGGAATAATTCGTCTTTTAGTAGGGTACTTAAGCATAATTATTCAGTGCTGGGTTCCCCCCTCCCCCCCCACCTCCCCCAGATTAACATAAATATTATCTAAAACCTCTCAGGTTCAGTGGTCTGAATTAATCTAGGGAAAAACTGAAGTAAAATACCAGATCTGAGCTTGGGTACAGCTTCTCTGGAATCTACAATTCCCAATCCACAGCTGTTGGTCTCAACTTTACTGACTTCAGTGGTCTTTGGAGCAGGCAAAGATGAACTAGGAAAGTGCTGTTTGGCAGTGGTGGGAGTCCGAAGTTAGTTATAGCCTGGACTGTTGTATAAGCAGTGAACCTATCTGTAACCAAGTACTACTTCTTTGGACTGCTGGAGGCTGGCCAGTTGTGGAGCCAAAACATTAGATGAAGAACTTCTTGAAGAAGAAAATATTTATACAATGGGTAGCAATATAGATATACCATGCACATTTTGATAGAGAAATAAAACCATGCATTTACGCTTCAGTGTCTGATTTTTTTTACAGCAGTGATTTACAACCCTATTAACACTTGGCAATCCAAGGTCTGGAGAATAATATCAAGCCATCTGCTTGTGCCCCGTAGGACTGCTTGTAGCTGTGATGCTGTGTTGCAGATACATCGCTGCAACTCACATGCTGGAAATATTGTTGCATATCTTGGATCCTTTTTTTTTTTTTCTTTTTTCATTTTGCCTGCAGGATGGTGGCAGATGTGCAGGATACACATGTGGGTTTTGTGCAATTGGCTATGCTGTAAATAGTTGAAATTGCAATCTGTGATATTTTTGGCTTTTCATGGTATATAGCCTGAGAAAATGGGGAAGGGGCCTTCGAGGAAACCCTGGCATACATTAGAAACAAGATAAAATCTTTTTTAGAGAAGAGTAATGCTATTTCCCATAAAGAGTTTTTGAGCTAATTGTCTTGCTAATTCTTCTCTTGATAACATATTCCTCTCTTATTAGCATCATACTTGGATACTACACAAACTAAGTGGGGGCTTAACTGACTTTAGGCTGAATTCTTTACTATGGATACTATGCATACTACTCCACAGCAAATGTAAGTTCAGATATGCTGTACCACTGAAAGTCTCTCCACTTTTTTATTTTTTTCCTCCTTTCTTCTCTGGTAACTCTGTGAGGACTGATGCTGTTCTTCAGTGAGTATCTTCAGAAAAGAAGATAAAGACAGATTGCAATGAATGTTGGTCACATGCAGGGTTGCAATTATAGTTTTTGTTCTTACCATACTTCCACAAACTGTTGAGATGTGTTGTCTTTGGGATTAAGTTTTCCCATGCTTGGTCTGTGCCAAGGAGCATGCTATTGTGAAAAACCTGAGAAATACCCTTTTCAGACCCTGTGTAGTTATTGGGGAAGGTGCAGTTACAAAGTGGTATTGCTGCAGTTCCTAACTGGGGAACACTGCTGGCGTTGCTGATGACTTTTGTTTTGAGCTACGTGTCATTATTCCTTTTGGCTCCAAGCTGTAGAGAGCAGGTTAAATGGGAGTAACACTCAGGAGGTGACTGGGGTCAGCAATACTGTAGGTAATAAAAGAGAGAAATGGGCAGATGATATAAACCCCTGTTTTCTGGTCATTAATGTGATATACCATGTAATCTAGCTGCTTTTAATTATTCATTATGTTGGAAACCTTTACAGTGACAGACAAAATGACAGCATCTCAAGCATAGATTGTGAAGCCATTCTGAACTGCGAAGTGTGCAGGAATTTGCTCTTCGTTTTGCCTACTTATGTTTCTCCGCTTAATGAAGATTTGGTCTGTAGTGTCCCAAATGTATCTTGTGTTACTACCATTACTCATCCATAACCAACTGTATAAATGAATAACTGGCAAGGAGAATATTCCTTGAAGGACTGTGGACAAGAGCAGGAAATTTGTTTTGGGATGATTCTTGTTATGCCTTATGCATGCCTAAAATTACTTTAAAAAAAAAATTCTGTTGGAAGTGAAGAGAGACTTGCAGTGACAATAACTGGGTGTATTCAAGGTTGAACAGTGGATGATTTTTGAAAGTGCATTTTAGTTTTAGGGGTAGTTTCCAATGCATACATGATGCATTATTTATACTTCTAAAATTGGAATGTGCTTTTCCTGTTTGTCAATTGTAAGTACAATCTGAGATCCCATAGTGAAACTTGTCACATTTGTATGTTTTTTTTTACATGGCAGGAAGGTTTGAATTAAAGTGCCTTCTGTTTCAGATGTAGATGCTGTGTTTATGTCAGAGACACAATGCATTTGGAAAGGTTATGCCAGCAGAATTTCACTTAGTACTTATGTGATGAAGGAACTCTGGGTATTGCTGAGGTTTACCCTGGTTTTATGCAAAATCTTCAGTCTAGATCTGCCAGGCTAAACTGTTCAGGTTTGGATTCTGAACTCACTGTGTCTTGTTCTCTGTCAGAAAACTACTCTGTTCTGTTCCCTCTCGCTGTCTTGTTCTATAAATGTGTCAGTAAAGCTACGGACATAATCTCTTAAATAAATAAGGAAGGAGTGGCTTTCATGGAATCCATCTATTTTCAGGTATGCAGATACTGGATAGGAAAATAAGGATAATGATGAAGAGAGGCCAAGCAGAGACTTGGAACAGACCCTCAGGAGGCCTTGCAACAAGGACAGCCAGCCCCGCTCCCCAAACTTGCTTCTGAAAAGAGACTGGATGGAGAAACCATGCAGGATTTTAGCTGCCTGTGTGGAATTGGTGCTGGTGGGATGGCTAGTCCTGCGGGGAAGCACCATCTTCCTGCAGAGCTGCTCCACAGCTCTCTGTAGTCTGCTATTCCAGTGGGGAGCTTGAATAGAAGTAAGCATCTAGATGTAGCTCAAAATCATTCCCCACATCTGTGTGTTTGTTTTGGCACATGCAACAACATGCTGACCATAATCCTGTATTAGTGATATTGCCAACCATTCCGCACAGCAACAGACACTGATGTCGCAACTAGAAGATTATGACCTCTTAGGAGATCTGGCAGGAGAGAAAAGGCTAGATTAATAGGGCAGGTAGATGAGGAGAGAGAAAATTCCTTATTGAAGCCTAATCCTTTATCTAAATTTTATTGGCTCTTTCACAGAAAAGTTGATGACAAACTCAGACAAGATTCTCATATAAAATTGGTTTTTATTTATTTTTGCAAGTCTGGTCAGGGAATTTATATAGATATCTATTGATCTCACTCCCCCCTCCTCTCCAAACAGGTTCATCCTGCCGGGCTTTCTTCTGTATTAGAACCAGTTTTCTTCCATGGATCCATGGGGCTCCTTGCTTTGTTTATTCAATGTATAAACAAATGCTCTATTTGAGGGCCAGGTGGTGAGGAATATGTAGGAATCACAGCAGTCCACATATGGGTGGGATGAAGGAGCAATCCACAAGATTTCTTTTATATAAACTGTATGTTCCAAGTTAACTAAATGTCAGAACAGCTACATTCAGGTACGTTGCTGTTTGCTGGGGAAATGTTGTCCATTTATATAACATAGTATTGTAACTGTAAAGGTGATATAAATATGAAGCCGTATAAAAATATATGAGTATGTACACATGTATCTCCCTTCAAAATCCTCTCTTATTTCCAGTCCAGTAGTTTAATCTGATCAATACTTCCTCAAACGTTGCAGGTCAGGAAAGGTATATTGTACATGTCACTCTCCGGAAATTAAATCTGAACTCACTGCATCTGTGACATATCTGCAGAACCCCTCTGAATAACTCTGCTTCTTTACCAGTGTAATTGAGACAAGGATTTGACTACCTATGGGATTTTTTAAGCTCCTGAGGGAGTAAGGTATCAGTTCTTATTGAGGGGCAATGGCCATAGGGTGCTTAATTTTCATAAATTGATTTTAAAAATCTTAACCCAGTGTGAATATTAACATTTGGGTAGGAAATAAGGGTGAATTTGTAATCCTCAGTAAAAGAGATTTGATTCAAAACTTACGAAAGGGAGAAAAAAAATAACATCCTTTGATACAATTTGGTAAAGTTTTGTGGACTTCAGTGGAGCTGCAGTGGTTTATACCCTCAGTTATTTGGCTTAGTAAGTTTAGTTTTAAAATTAAAGTATGTCCCCCACTGAGGTTCTTCAGAAATTAAGAGGAGATCAAGGAGAGGGGAAGTGCAAAGGGAGAAGGAGGAAAAGAAGAAAGGATGTATTGATATTTTTCAGACATTAGAATTACCTCCCACGCTCTTGGCTGGGGAAAAAATAAAAAGGAAAACACAACAAAGCTTTGAAAATTTTTTCAGTATAGGATGTGAGGTCCCAAAGACTGGTCTCTAGGTTTTTTGGGGATTTTAGAAAAGCACTCATCTGGTCTTATGCAGAAGTACGACTAATTTACTGCACACCTGTTTCCCACCTTTTTTTTTTTTTCTGGCTTTCTGCATGTCATTCATTGTGATGTTGTGCTGCTGGTCTTCTGCTAAAAGGAATTGTACTGCCTGGGTTTGCCTCATGATGTGGTTTCTGTTACTGTTTGTTTTGGGTTTTTTTTTCCATGCATTAGCACAGTGCTAGTTTGGGTTTTCCATCCACTACGTAAATAGTTCAGCTAGACCATTTGACTGTTATTGTGCTTTCAGACATCTCAAAGCCTGCTCCTTAAACTCAGATAGTTATCAGTCACCCCTGTGCTAACTCTGCTTCCAGACCAATTGCATGGAAGTAGCCAACAGCGATGGATATCATTGGGATCATTGGCCATCATTGGGATAGATATACTACTTATTTATAAAAGTATTAACTTACATGGCTAAATCAACAACATTTTAATCAGTTTAACCAGGTGATTTTATTACCTGTATTTCTTCTTTTTTCATTTTTTCCCTGATGTTTGTTTTAGTCTCTTGCCAACTGGTTTCAAATTATTGATATTGATATTATTACTGGAATGGGTGCTTGTAGAGAAAGATGAGGCAAATTCATGTTCAGCAACAGCTTTTAGCAGAAGTATGTTCACAAAATTTATTCTCCTGCATATGGGAAGAAAAAAAATGATTCCTTGTGTCTGATTCAGTCATGCTTAACAAAGCAAAACAGATCACATCCTAGATTTGGAATGTCAAATCACAGGAAACAAAAATAATGAGAAAAAACACTGAATAGGTAATAAGCTTGTAAAAATTACAGGATGCAGACAAGAAGTGTGAACTTCATGAAATGTCTTAGGTGTTCTGAGTTGTTCACTCTGGTTTGTTTGCAAGTGGCTAGTGTTGCGTGCCTTGTGGATTAGGGGGCTTAAGAGGCTCCAGTCTCTCTGGAGGTCTGTAATCCCATGCAGGCAGCTCTCTGCTTTGCGTACCTGCGTGAAACTCATCTGCTGTAATGGTGCAACCACGTTAAAAAGGGTGCCACTGGAGCAGGAGAGAAACACTGACTTTACAGCTTCAAGGAGCAGAATGGAAAACAAACCAGAAAATGGGAATTGAGGACCAGGCAGTGTACAGGGGGTAGGTACGCCCTTCTGTTTGCCGCTTGCCTGCATAGCCCTTGAAACCGTGATGATCTACATTGCTTTTCATATTCCCGTGTTACATTACATCTGCAGAACTGTAGGGGCATCAGTGGGAAACCCTGCATTGCTCCTGTCCTGTGAGTAAATAGGGGTTCGAACCATTAGCATTTTCGACCTTTTTTTGGGTATTTATTTCCTTGAAACCATTAAATGACTCTGAAGTAAAACTATTTTGACTTCTCCAAGCTGTGAGCACTGAACAGGTTAAAAAGGAAAACAAGCTAAAAGCTCTGTTTCCTTTGCCTGAAAATCCACTGATGCAGGATGAAATTAAAGGCTATAAATAGCTCCTGTCCCTTCAGCTTCATCATGCAAGCTTCGGCTGTGCGCAAGGATTAGAAGAAGACAGAATGGATTTCTGTGTGGCGTCAACAAGAGTCAAGGATTATGCCCACTGTGCACATTGTATTGTTCATTTCTCATGGGCCCTTGCAGGGAAATTAAATCCCTTCTGATGCTCAAGGTGCAGGGAGCAGAGTCGGCTTTGAGCAGGACACGTGCATTGCAAAGCAATTTTACACAGTAGCACTTGGCTTCCCGTGGGTCTGCAGCATCAAGCCCTGGCTTTGTTTTCATACAGGCAGACAACCCGGCACAGATCATAGCAGCAGGGGCTGGGGCTTTCCAGACTTTGAGCTGGAGCTCGTATCGGTGAAGTTCAGTGCTACTGAACATGTTTTGAAAGAGTTGTATGTTTGTTCCTTATGTTGCCACTCCTTCACTCTGTTCCCTCCTCTTGTGCAAATCCTGTGTTGCGCGAGTACTGGGCTGTAGTGACTAGTGTCAGGTGACAGAAGGCTTTCACAGAGTTAACTGCAAATAGACCCTTGTGATATGTGTAAGGCTCTTGAAGAAAGGATGCCATTTCTTTCCTTAGAGGAGCATTCAAGGTTGCCATGACCTTAGCAGTGTGGAAAGTTATTATATCTTTTCTCTCTTCTCCACTTGCCTTTTCCACCCATGCATTGTGTGTGTAATTAGAAGACATTTGTTTCAAGGAGGAGGGTTATAGTACTTTATTACTTACAAAAAAATAGACGTGTTGAGCAACATTGTCCAAAAGGTGAACAGATAAATAGACAAACAAACAGCTCCTTTTTGGAGCAGTTTATGAAACTTCTGCTTTTTCAGATTCCTGTCCTGCACGATGCAGAAACCCTCTTGCTTGCAGCTCCTATAGGTTTAGATGAGGTTTGGTAGTGCAAAGCATATTTCAGAATTGGATCCTCAGCTGCATGTGTATTTAGAGCTGTATAATTACAAGTACTATTAATATCTCTGCTTTATATATGGTAATTTTGGTGGAGACAAGGGCAAAAGAGGACTAACTTTGGACTGCCACCTTATTACTCTATGAATAATAGCTGATGTCTTTGCTCTGAACATTTAAATAAGAGAATAGTGGTAGTAATTGGTATCAGCTGGTAACAAAGATTTTATCTACGTGTTATTTTTTCCACATCATAAATATACCTTGGGACTGCTGGGATTACAACTTTGTTGTGGCAACACTGTAATTCTTTCACTAAAATGTCTGCAAGTCAGCATTATGGCAGCATGAGAACTTGTCTCAATACTCGAACCTGCCCCAACAACCTCCCTAAGAAGAAAAATGGTTGAGGATGTAGAACTTGCAGTAGTCATAGAAAGTAGGCAAAATCTTTTTTCAGATCCAATAAAGCGATTTTGTTGTTAAGTCTTGTGGATACATGTAGTATTACAGTGTGCATGTTTAAATTGCTGCTTCTAACAGCAAGAAAGATTGGTCCTTTTTTTCTGACCTTGTAGTCCTGTTGACCCCATCTGCTGATCTGATGGAAACCATATTTCCATCTTCTACTGTAGCACTGAGAAGAGCATCAATCCTCTGGTAATTCAGTAGGTACACTGAAAAATCCTATCCTTTCCTATACTTTGAAGCCTAAACAAATGTGTGCTAACCATTGGGCTGTGAACCTACCACTTTAGCAAGAATTTCTGCGGACCCTGCCCCCGCCCCGTTGAAAACATTAGCACACCGTGGTGTTGGGACTTCCTTCAGTGGGACAGTGGATGTGAGTCTGATTAAGGAAGGACTCACTGACTGGTAGATCTCAAGGTCATTCAGTCAATTCCCTGATACCTTTTTTTTGTTTGTTTTTGGGTTTTTTTTGGCACATCCATTGTAGCTGTCCAGTTATAAGTGCATATCAGTAATTGCTTTTAAAACATTGAAGTAAAGAACAAATAGGAAAACAAGGAATGCAGAATTAAGGTTGTATATCTTAGAAGAGCTGGAAAAGCTACCTATCTCTGCCTTGAATAAGCAATGAGAAAAGTTAGAGGCTTTTGCTACTTTGTTCATTTGCTCACATTTAATGTCATCAAAGACCACTAAAACAAACAGCCTTGATTTGGGCTCCCTAGTTACTATGAAGAAGTTGGAGAGTCTGCTGGATGCAGGTATTCATTACAATCAGGCTGTGTTCCCTCTCCTGTTGCCCTTGAAAATGAAAGCTTACAAGGGTCCTGCTGGCCTGCTCTCCCTGATAAAGCTTCTCATTGCAATGCAGAGTAATCAAAATAGTAATCTGGCTAACAGTTCCAGAACTTTGAGCAACGATTCGCTTGCCTCGTTGAGGCACTGCTCAAAGAGACTCCAGTGATGCAGATTTGACTCTCGTTTGGTTCTGTCAAGGATGGCCGCTATTAAACAGCTCTTTTGCCAGCTATGTAAAAGGACTTTACTGGTCCAAACTTGCCCGTAGTTTGGAAGTTCTAGTGATTAGACCTTTGTGAATATTTTTGTTGTAATGTATTCATTGATTACTTTTCCCCATGGGTGAGCTAAACCACATTTTAACTCCATGCTCTGTGGCAAAGGAAAGTTTATTTCTCCTCTCTGAAAGTTACTGCAAATGTCCTAAGGGTGACATGTGATGTACTGACTGCAACAGAAAAACAAGAACTATGTTGTCACATGTAGACAGGAGGAAAGGTAGGAGGGCAGGAATGATTTATTCCATTAGTTCTGAATTCTACCTGTTTCATCTTTTCATATAATGCTGTAAACCAGAAGTCCTAATGGATTATAGTAAGTGCTTTAGCCAGAGGCATGTAAGAATATCAATTAAACATATACTTGAAAACATCCATTGGGAAAGTAAGATTTAGTAGCTGCCATTGAAGAATGTTAACCTCCTTTCCCCCTCCTTGCCCTCACCTCTTTTCTGGGCTTCTCTTCGAAGCTCCGGCTTCTCACTCCATGAACTATATTAGAATGGCAGTTCTACAAAAAGACCCCTCAAGGACTTGCTGTTTGGGGCCCCATTCTGCATCAGTCTAGAAATGAGCTAGCCCATACTTCAATTGGTGTAGATCACTACCACCCCATTGACTTCAGTGAACGGGAACAGACTCAAATGCTTTCAATTGTTTTACTACCAGAAGATAAGGCAATGACTATAAGCGTGACCACTCCCCATGTGGTGCATGCCGAGTGGTGAGGGCTCTGTGGAGCCCAGAACTCGTGTATCGTACCATTCTGCGTATCTCTGATGTAAGGATGTGTTCCTGAACAGACAGATGGTATCGCCCACCAGGGGATTATCAGGTCGTCCCCTGTGGAAGTAAAAATCTACATTCAGCACTTTCTGAGAAGAGGGAGGAAATAGTACAGCCAAACTCCTGAAGAGACTAGCCAGCTGCTGCCTTGCCATTTTTGACCCTATCCTTGACGTAGCTCTTGGTGAAACAAATAGTGCAAAATGGCATCATTTCTCCCCAATGAAACCTTAAAATATGTAGGATGTGGGCAAAGGAGTCAGAACCATTACTATTCCTAGACATCCATCCAGTCAGACAAGCAGATGGAAAAGCACAAACCATTCTCTGAGAGAGCAGGAAATATGGACCAATGCCTATAGCTCAATTTCTATGCCAAAAAACCAGTGTGAAATCAGCAAGAATAGGGATCCCAGTAGATAAAGCCACCAAATAATGCTCAGTATAGTATCTAGTAGAGGAAAAGACGTAAAATACCTTGACTTACAATATAATTATATATAATTTGTCATCTGAAAAATCTTCTTTGCTTTTTGAAAAACAAGAGAAAGTCTTAATCTGATGGCTGTAGAAATTCGACAGGTTCCCAGTTTGTAGAATCTGTAATCAGGACACTCTTGTGACCAGGAAGACTTGACTAATCCTGCAGTGCACCAGACTGTACATCTTGCATGTTTGTGAATTGAAAATGAGAATAAAGAGAGTGGTGCTGTTGCCTGTGTGTAGTGTTATTAGCTGTGTAAAGAGGTGGTAGGTTGAATTTTATGGATAAAGGCTGTGAGGAGATGACAGACTAACGATAGGAGTTGAGGCAACAGACATATGTAAGGAACCTCAGTGTTTGCAGTTACTGAAGTTAGAAGTCTTTGCTAGGCTGGTTACATTTTGAGATGCTTATTAAGAGAACAGAGAAGGGAAGAACCCAGTGTGTGATAACTATCATCTGTACTGTTAACAAGCTGTGGTATACGAGATGGAATGGAAGAAAGGAAGAGTGAGGAAAGGAGATGAAAGATGTAGAATAGGCAGAGGCTTGACAAGAAGGCATGGATTAACTGTTGCCAGATGTCAGGTATTTGTGGAACAGTAGTTATTGCATGGCTTGAATAAGATATCATTGAGGAAGAATATGTCAATCTAGATGACTGAAGATACAGCTGGAGGAAAAAAAAAAAAATAGGAAAGACACTTTTGCAGAAGGCAAGTATGATCATAACTCAAGCCACTGCTTCCTTACAGTGCTAACCACTGTCTTTACAAGGTTCTCCGGAGGGTCTGAAGTGCGCTGCAGAGGTTCGAAGTTCTCGTTCCAGACGGATCATACAGATACTAAAAGTTGTAATCAAGAATGTCAGTGTGTCAGCCATATTATGCTGTGTGAGCATTGCCTGAGCGCAGTCAATTAACAGGGCAAGGAGAACACACAGTGTGAGAAGCAAATCGAAAGAGCTCACTGGAGGTGTGAAATAGCTTTTGCCATAAGATTATTTTCTAGACCTGGTGTAATCCAAAACACTGTCCACTTGCTCATACTGGATTGGAGCATCTGAATCTGTAGCTGGCAGGTCTTTCCACATGAAGCAAACAAGAAGGCAAGGTAATGTTAGAAAGGGACCATGTTAGATCATGCAGTGTGGCTCTTGGTGAGGCTATTGACAGAACTGTGGAACTATTTCCAGTAAATTAGGGTAAAAAAAATCCATCAACCATGTTTCTGAAAATTTCAAACTAACTAAAAAAAAAAAACAAAACAAAACAAACAAAAAAAAACAAACAAACCAGAGCAGATGATGTTACAGATGTTCTGCTTTGCCTATATAGAGCTGACATGCTGATAATTCTCCATAACTAAAGCTTGACTGTAGGATGGAAAAATAATTTCAATAGATTTGTTTACCAGTGAGGTAGTAAGCAAAAGCAGTCAGGATATTTACATGTCAACCTGATATAAACTGGTCATAACTTGACATAACTTTATCATAACCTGCAAGTGCCTGAAGTGAGCATTGCCAAAGCTACATCAGAAACTAAGTTTTAGACTAGGGAAAGGCTGGGATGTTTCCTTAAAGCAATGGGATATGCTGGCCAGCACTGAGCATTGTAGCCTAGAAAACTGACCTCTAGATGGGTAGTTTTCATCTTTCAACTCAGTCTTTTTTTTTTTTAAACATAATTTAAAAATAGTTGTCAAGAGTTAAAGCTTAATCATTCTTCTTGCATTCTATAAAATCAAAGCTGTTTTAAAAAGGTATTAGTATGTTTACTCAATATTTATGGTGGTTTTACAAACTTTGAAGTGGGGAATGGTGGAAATGTTAATAGATAGTGAGGCAGATTACCTAGCGATTTCGTTGTAGAGGATAGCCACTGCTGAGACTCCCTAAATCAGTCATTCATAATGTATACCTGTGCTTCTCAGAACAGCTGTGCCCCACCGTGGGGCTGTGTTTTCCCTCTCTGTGATAGAGGGAAGGTGTTAGGCAGGAATACAAGGTCTCGTAGCTCCCATTAGAGCTGTACTTCATTTTTTTAGGCTGATGTTTTAAGGAGCTGCACCTTTTCATCTTCAGAACAGAAGCTGGTCAACACTCACAAAGAGGGCAAGACCAAAGTTTTTTTTCTAAATCAAGACAAGCCCTGTGCACAGGGCTTCTTATTCATACAGGGGATCTAGAGTCTTTCACAGAATTACCATTAGAGTTAAGTTCTTCCTAGACACATAGACAATGTCTAGCTTGGTTCTCTTCCATGGTGAATAATTTGTACCTCCCTCTTCCTCCCTTTGTACACTGTGCCATGTGAGCTAAAGCCACCCTGAGGCTAGATTTCCTAAGATTCCTTCCTTCATGACTTGTGCTTTTGAAAAAGATTATCCACAATGCAGGATTCCAGAAAGGTCTTTGAACTTACTTTTTATTTCCTTAGTGGTCATCTTTTTGCTCCTTGGATCTATGGTTCCAGAGAAGGAGATGGAGTACATACTTCATTCTCAGGCTGCACTGTCTGGTAGGAGGCAGGTGAGAGCTGCACCAGTGGATGGGATGTGTGCTCCCCGGTCTCCACCAGATCCATTTTGTGATTTTTTTTTTCTTTTTTTTTTTCTTTTTCCTCCTATTCACAAAATCTCAGACCTTGAAAGACATTTAAGTATCTGTCACCCATGGAAAACGGTGAGATTCAGCTGCCTAAAACACCTCATTCCTCATCTGTGAAAGAGTGAGTAAATATTATTTCATGTATATTATGAGAATAATTATACTGAAGATTGTAAGGCACTCCATTACCCTAGCAATGGCAGGGAGGAGTCCATATTTATTAGAAGAACAGTATAAGATCAATATCATGCCCTATTACACTGTTTCAGCCAACTACTACCTCAGTTCGTAAGGTCCTGGAACAATAGACTGTCACAGAGGAGTTAATGGATTGTTGACCTGTTATACGGTGACCTTCTACATTATTAAAAACATAATGTTTCCTATATTTTGTGGGCTTTGCTGTTTGGGTGCAGAATGCAGCTGACCTTTTGGAAAAAGAGCTTTTCTGTATGTCCAGAAGACGTTTTTAGAAACAATGTAATGTATTCTTATGCTCTCTTTTGCTTCCTCAGACAGTGCATGTCTGCTTTATGTACAGTGTCTGTTGTGTTCTTTTAGTTTGATTTTGTTGAGGTTTTTTTCAAATAGTACATTTACTGCTGAGTTTTTGTCTACCTGGGGATGAGGTCTCACCCACTTGGAGTTATTAAAGAGCGTATTGACTAATTTAATGAAAGAAGAGATTTTAGACCCAGTTTTCTAGGCAGAATTCCAGGTTGGGATCTGTTAATTTCTTTTCCCCATCTACTTAAATATCATGCCTTTCACTCTGTGTCTTAAGCAGTTTTGTACTATTGCCCCATTTTAGTAAATAGCTATCACATTTCACTATAGAAGACACTGCATTTCAATGATAGAAAAAAATAGTCTAATATTCACCATTTGAAAAGCGCTTTGAGATTTGCTCAGATAGATCCCATATAAATATATATTTTGTCTCTGTAGTGGTTTGCTTAACCACGTGTCCTTCAAATTAGAAAACTTGTCCTGTTTCCAAGACGAGGTGCCAGGTATGACTTCAGGCTTACACATCCTACTGGATCTGAGATCTTTGTTCACTGACTAAGAATATATTTATGTAGGTTTTAAATATTGCCATGTCTGTGCTCTGGGATTATAGATACTTCTGTTAATTAGTTGCCAGTGGGCAGCCAAACAATATTCGGTATGAATTTGCTTGTTGTGTTTGCGTGTTAGGAATCATTGCTTTGTCTGTGGATTGTGAGCAATTTGATGCAAATATTCAGTATTCGAGATCTGATCAGATTGGATACTTGGATACTTAAATCACTGTGTTCATTCTAGAGCAGGATTCATCTTGCCTAACTAAACATTTTAATGGAAGTCTAGTTTAAGGTACTTGTGTAGGCTCCTGTAAATAAAGGGAAACATGGGAAGAATACACACCACCAGGAGAACTTATAGGACCCTCTAATAGTGAAGGGAAAATAAATCAGGAAAAAAAGAATATGTTCTTTCACAGTGACATTTGTCCTGTGTCTTTTGGTTATTGGAGGCTGTGGTATTCAAGCAATACTGTGTAAGATACTTCTAAATAGCAGTGGGATTTTTAGTGTGATTGTGTTCCTTTAAAAGTGTTTATATTCCTTCACTTCCCTCCTTTAGATTTCTGCAAATAAAATCATTACTATACTCTAGAAAGAGACTGAACACAGAGGGGTGAGGAACATGGAAGGACAGAAATCAATTTCTTCTATTTGCATGAATGTAAAGGCCATAGCGTCATTTGGGTGTACAGCTGAAGACATGATTCCTTTGCAAATAAACTGTGCAACTTGATGTATTGTTTTCCCACTTTGCCTGTAATTGTTTTGAATTAAAGGGTGGATGCAGCCCTGAAGGGGCTGGAGAAAGAAACCTGCAGGCAGGAATGTCCAGAGGATGGGTCTGCGTTGTTTCACGTACGAGAGTGGATGATCTGAGAATAGCATACTGCTGTAGCTGTTCTGTTTACTGGTTTCTGTGCTGCACGTCTGCACATGTCTGAAATGCCTAAATCTTAATAGTTCAAGGCTTTCCTTTCTGCTTCCTGTCTCCGTAATCCGTTCTGATCTTTCAGCTGGTGCAGAGACAGCAACGTTCCTGTATTAAACCTATTTTGGAAGGAGCGTTTAGCAGTTGCTGTCCTCTCCAAACTCATTAATTCAGGTGAATAGCAAGCAGAGGGAGAAGGTGGCTTTGCCTGTGTTGCCATACTGCAGTCTTTCTGTGCTGCAGAGCCTGAATGAGGAAACAAGGGAAAGAGGCAGCTGTGTTAGCCTGTTGTCACTGCCATCGCTAATAGAACACGATCATTTCCATCTTTTCCCATCTGCCTGTGGGGGGAGAAGCGCTGATAAGGCCTTGGGATTGGTTACAAGCTACTGAAATCACAAAGCAGATGGATATTGAGCAGATAAGCGTTAATCTGTCCTGGGAGAGGATTAATCGGGTGAAAGATGGCAATCTATGTGTGCATGTGCGTGCGGGTGTGTGTGGAAAGGGGCGGGGGTGGGACTGGTGGGCAGCTGGTGCTGCTGTCATCTCTTTTGGTCCTGCTTTTGTCTTCCTGGTGTGCCATGATGGCAAATAAGGTCTGTTTCCTACAGAAGTCTTATTCCTCTAATTTTCACTGAACTTTGACTTCAAAAGCTGGGGAGAAGGTCTTACGTCTTTTAAATGAGCTAAGTCTTCTTTTTCAGCTCTTTAGCTTAATAGCTCAGCTTTTCTTTCTTCTTATTGCTGAAACAAATTCTGTAGCATTTGCTTGTCTACATTTCCTCTTTACTTTTAGCCAACATACTGTTTCTGCATGGTTTGCAAGTATGGTCTTTTCCCCAAAACACATTCAGTGATTACATGACATTTGATTTAAATTGTTGTTCTGACGTTTACAGCATTTTATCTGAGAACCTCTAAACGTTTTACAGGCATTAGTTAGTTAATCCTCACAACATCCCAGAGAGGTTAGCTAAGCATTAAAGACCTGGGGTTTTTTTTGGTTTTGTTTTTTCCCCAGAGCATTCGAATAACTGTAGCACCTGTTGCCTGAATTTGGAGTTACAGTGATAAGCACTTCTGAAATTCAGACCTTATATCCATTATTGGTGGATATGCTGTGACATAGGGCAGTGGAATCAAAACTGGGGATAAAAGTGTATCGGTGACAAAGATGGGAATAAACCAATGAATCCAGCCTTTTCTTCCTCAATCTCCTTTTTTCACCACAAAATACAGTGCTTTTCTGATGCTCTGCATTGAATGTTAGTCTCTTGTTTCTCTCTGAAATACAGCTATGTCTTTTTCTGCCTCCCAGTTGTGGTTCACATGGTTCCTTTTTCTTCACATCCCTCTATCTCTCTCCTGATTTGCTTTTCACTGTAGAAGAATATGCAGTGATGCCAGTGTCCTCTCACAGCTATCTTCTGACATGCCTGTTCTTTTCACTGGCTTGGTTGCCAGCATCTATGAAAGATCTTGATAATGCCAGAAGATTATAAAACTACTGGGGTTACATGGAGGGCACAAAGGCAAATTCTATCTTGCTGTTCTGCCTTGAGGTTAGCTCTCAGTGTCTACACTGACTTTACCGGTGAATGGTTGAACAGCACAATGTAGTTTATGTATGAGAGGTATAATTGCATGCCACGGCCAGATTTTCAGAGGGGCCCTAAGTCAGTGTCTTATTTTTATGTACTCTGAACGTTTATTTCCATATGTAAATGAGCTCAATCACAAAGGCGTATAAAAAGAGCCTTTTGTAGATTTAAAACTCAACCGATCTGCCTATTTCTATAGCAGTAGTATGATAAATGAACACTGTCTTCAGTAAATTGTGTAGGCATTTAGGGGCTTATTTCATTCATCAGGTCTGCACAATAAAGATCCCTGAGGAACTGGAACCAGGTATCTCTATAAACAATTTGCTTTGAGTGGACTGGAGCAGACCAAGCAGTGTGCAGTATCTTTGATCGGTCTTGGGTCTTCCTCCTCCCTCCCTTGAAAATGAATATTGAAAATATTTTTTTCAGAGCAAAGTACAGCAGTTTTACTGTCGCAAGCCTGGGATGGGTGGCAGTTGTTACTGGCTCTGCAGCTAGGTGAGTGCTGAGGTGCTCTCTGCCACACGCCCTGGAAACGTCAGTGATGTCCCTGGACTGTGGGCAACAGCAGGAGAATTCTTCCCACTGCAAACTGAGCAGGAGTTATCTTGTCCTATGTCAGCTGTCTCAAGCCTTCTTCTGTTCCTTCTAGACGCTAGCCCACAGAGTAAGCAATATTTTATTTTTTGTTTTGAATATTAATTCAGTTCTCATTTAGTATTAATCACCAATATTTAGAGGAATTCAGGTGAAAGTTTTCATTTTGCCACATTTTTATAATAAACCAGTTGCTGTGGCTAGGACAGGCATGCTGGTTATCGTTGTTCTGTCTTACTGGGGAACTTGCCAAAGGCATGAGAAGAGAGACAGTCAGACAGTTGTTAACTAGGAATAAGATGCAGTTTTTATTTTTATTTCTTTTCACAGTCATGATATTTTATCAATGGTACAAATTCATAAGGAGGAGTTTCCCTCTCGTAGATGAAGACTGGGTATCTTTTAAATTATGTGGTCTGTAGTCTTGACCATTTATGGTCTGTAGGCTCGTTATGCAGGAGATTGGATGAGGTAATTAGAATGGTTCTTTCTGGCCTCAAATCTCTTACCTGAACAGCAAGAGGTCAGGGGTCTCCAGACTGGAGATGCTGTTTTGAGTCACCTGATGGCCTTTTTTCCACATATTGGGGTAGAGAATGCATTCTCCTGTCTTTACTCTTCCTGTAATTTGTAATCCTTGACTGAGTTTCTAAAAGTTATTTTCTCCACCTTATGTTGTGCTTCTGCATGTACTGATGTTGTTTTACAAGTTTCCTGTGGTCAAACAGTTTGCCAGAGTTTGCTATGACACATGGGGTAGGAAAAGAAAACCTTTTGAGACATCAAGTTATTGAAGCCAAGGGGACATGCTGGGAAAATAAATTGCCATCAGCATGAACTGAAGTAGAAATATCTGTTAACTTACTGTCAGACACAGATTTTTTTTTTTTTCTTTCCTAAGAAAAATAACAGACTCTAATTTTTCTTCCATCTCTGTCATTTTGATGATGATTTTTTTTACTCTCCTTAGCATTTTGTTCTGCATCCTTTCAGTCACCTCTAAGAGGAGCTTTTTCTATCTCCTTATAATTTCCTTGGTTTGGAATGCTTAAATAGTTATTTTCTAAAAGCCTATGTTTCTGACAGGTAAGAGGACAGAACAAGATTGGATTTTAGCAACAAAGATTGAATATATAATGTTCATCAAAGATCCATCTCATAAAGGGCTGGATCCAGGGCTGCACTGGTCAAACAAAGAAGAGAATTCTGTTGATTCCTGTGGCTTATGATGAAATGCAAAATAGCGTTCTACTAATTTTCCTTTTAAATAGTTCTCCACCTTCTTTTTCAGACTCGAAGTCAGGGCTCTCTTCTTTTATCAAGGCAACACTTGGCAGAGTTTGTTTCACATAATAGAGTAAAATAAAAAATAAAATCTGCAATGGATTTTCCCTTTGTAATTTGTTCAACAAGTTTGACAAAGAGACAAAATTTCTGTTCTAGGTGAGAATGCATGAGTATATCCAGTGGTTAAGAGATGGTCTTAAATCAAGTTTAAAGCTTTCTTCATATAGCTTTAATGACACTCATGACAGAGTCAAAGCAAGCAAAAATAGAATGAAAATTTGAAATGTGCATTTGCTTCCCCCACCCGCTTTCTTTTCCAGTGAAATTCAACTCTGAATGCTTCAGTTAATCACTTCAGTCCACTGAAGTGCAGCTGACTGGTGGTAATCAAGGTACCAGCCATATCACCTCTTGTACTGTTGTAATTCCCTTCCCACAATGGAAGTTGCTCGTAAATATCGGGCAGGTAAAAATGAACCCTATGGAGGAAAGTGTTATATTTGCTGCTGTGGCACAGATTTAGTCTGTACTCTTGGATTCTATAATCTGCAATGTCTTAGACAAGAGGAAGAGGGCTGCTTAATTAGATGTTTACATGACTTTATAAAAGTAGACACCATTATGAATTACGTTAGTGCTTCCCATTGTATTTTGAGGGGGTATATGTAGTGTACAAAAGTATCTAGGCACCATGAGTATGGCATTAGAACTCTCAGCATACAAATAAATGTTCCAATTCATCTCATTTGAGAAAATTGGATCCCTTTTGGCTGTGCTGGGATCAGTCAAGAAACTGAAATATAGATTCTGTTCCTATTTGCATGAAATGTTTTAATTACTTAACTTAGAGAGATGATCACACTGGGAAATACTTAATATGATGTGCCAAATCCTTAGCAAATATAAATTGACATAGCTGCAATGAATTCTCCAGCCAAGGATTAAAGCTGATTGAAAAACAGGAAATGGCAATGAAGAAAATCAACCAGCTGAAAATACCTACTTTGATTTAGTTCCATTTGTTCTCAAAGATTTTGTTTTGTTTTTGTTTTCTTTTTACTGTTTATATTTTCTCTTATGCTCTGTGGCAGACTTGTCACTTTTTTTTTTCTTCTTCAGATTTGCTTTTCTATTTTTGCTGGTATAAAGGAGAATATGAAGGAACAGAGAATATCTGTGACCAAAAAGATAAGAAGGAACTCAACTTGGAATTTTCCATTCCATGAAAGTGGCAGATTCCTTTTGTTACAGTTTTTTTAAAGAATGCCTTTTTTCCTGTAAACTTCCAAGCAAATTTGTTGAGTGATAGTGTTGCCAAAGTATTATATCTTAAAGTATTATATCTTAGTATATCTTAAACAAGTATCTTTATCATTTTCACTTCTTTACACTAATTTTTCTGGCACTTCAGGGGGTGATATACCGCTTGGTTCACACTTCAGTCCTGTCCTGTATTATCAGGACGATCTCATTAAGAGTGGAATAGGAAACTTGACGCATGGCCACTCTTAGGCCTAGGAGTCCTCTTTTTCCTCGAGAAGAGTGCAAAATCCTAACTTAACGAGATTTTACTTGAAGCAAGATACTTCCAGCCTGCTTTTCCCCTTCCCCCTTCATTTCTTAATGTAATTGTTTCTGGTTTTCTGCCTTCTCACTGTTAGAAATGTCATGTTGTTCAGTTATCAGCATGCTCATTTGGAGAAGTTTATTAAAGGTGACATAGAGTTTCTGACATACTAGTGGCAGAAAAGTAAAATGAATTTCATGGCTCGTTTGGTAAAATGCTCCTTTTTGAACCAGTGGATTTAATGCGACTATTATCTGCTTAAGAAGATTGTTGCCCAAAAGAGACAGTGTGTTTTGTGTGAAAGTAGTAATTAATGAATATGGAGTGGGAAAGATGGTTCAACTGAATAACATTGCGTGCGATGATTTAAAGCAAGTGGAAGTTTTCTTGTGTTACTGGAACCATACCACACTTTGTTGATTTGTATTTCGTGTAGTCGAACAGCATTCAGGTGCGTGGTCCATCTTTAGTTTCACTGTCATACCTTAAATAGTTGGAAATGACAGGCCTTTCCTGCATACATGACTTCTGCTTTGTCCCTGTACTGCACTTCACGTGTGCAGCTGCAGTGAGAGATGCGGGTACATACTGAAATGCATTATTTAAGGGTGCTTGCTGTCAGTGCTTTCTAGGATGTTCTTCTCAGTCAAGCAGGAAATCTAGTCGACTGTAGCCAGCTTTTCTTTCAAACCAGAAATTCTCAGTTCAGAAGTTAGTCCAAATCTTTTATTGCTTTATGCAAGTGAAAATTGAGACTAAGAGCCTAAATTTATTTGCTTGAGAGCATCTACTCAAAAATGTTGCTGTGAGGGGGGTGGAGGGGGCCCTGAACGCATAATGGATTAAAAAAAACAGAAGAATTGGAGGAATCTTTTTCAAAATATGCCTTCTTGTTTGAGGCCAGCCTGTTTTCCAGTATTTTGCCATAAATCTTGTTGTAGTGAATGAAGTTCATACTTGTAGGTGCAGGAAGGAGTTTGGTGGTGCTTAGTACAATTCTACAGGACGCTTCCGTGATGTTTCTCAAGCAGAAGTTTCTAATCTCTATCAGAAACCACTTTACCAAGTAACATAAAGCAGTGGTTATTAAATTCCCATTAACTCTACTCAGGGTTTTAGGAGAAAAGAGGAACCAGGGTAAATCGTAGGAGAGACATTATAAAGATACCTTGAATTTCCCATGCTAACATTAGGTCGTGATGCTTGAGAGACACACAAATGAACAAAACCCAGCCGGGATTCCAGCTTTATATTTCATTAAAATACAGATCTGTAATCTGAAAAGCGATGTCTGTTTTACAGAATGCCTTTGCCCTATGCAAGCCTTGGATTTCAGGTCCCCTGCTGAAGTACTTTTTATTTGTTGTGTATTCTTAAGAGGGAGTCAGTTTTGGTGGAGATGCAGGAAAAAACCCCATTCTTTAAGGCAGATCCTGCCACTTAAAGAAGTGATTAGGGAGTTGGCAAGGAGGCACAGGAGAAGAATTCTGCTGCTGTTGAGCTGGAGAGAGCAGCCCTGTTGAGATTTCACTGGAGTGCAAAGAAGCATGGCTTTTGATGAGCGGTGCGTGAGGCCTGCACATGCTTGTGTGCACGTCTGAACTTTTCAGTCAGGACTCATTCCTCTCAAGATGCAGCACAGTGAACTGCGAGGAGCAGAACTTTGTAGCTGCAAAGTTGTCTGTAGCTGGCATGGCTGAGTCAGTAGCTGCTGCTGTGGACTGCCCTGTTCCCAGCTGCCTCACAAGCAGAGGAGTCATACTTAGTTCAGGGACAATTTGGAATGTGTTTGTGTGTTTTGGGGGATAAACGGCAATGAAATAATAGAACACTTTTATGTTTTTCTGACTCTATTTTATAGTTCAGTGCAAATTTTTCTTTTCATCTTTTATTCTTAGAATTGATGCAGTCCCAAATGTATTGAATCATGGGCCCCTGTTGTCAGGATTGGGAGAATGGTGCATGCTGATTTGAGAGGTGCCTCTCAGTCCATGAAATGACAGTTTGAAACCTCATATTTTTGCACTGGCAGACGTTCAGGGTTTGTAAAAAGTACAAATAATAATGGGGGAGGGAAAGAACAGATTGTAAAAACTTACTATGAATATTTTAGAAATGCGTTTCTTTTAAATAAATACTAAAAGATAAATTAAAGCAAATACTTTGCTTCCGTATTTTGTGTTTTGAAGATGGTTTCCATTTTTTGGTATCCAGACTTGGAAAGTGTTAAATAATCATGTTTTTCTGTAGCTAATGGCCACTGTTTTCTTTTAGGTTGAGATGAAGGGAGAAATAGTGATAGAACAGAGAAGTACAGATGAAAACAAACAAAAAAGTTGCAAATTTCTGATATCCATTGGTTTGGATGAGGAATGGTGAAAATGTTATGTTTTATGTACAGAATGTGAATCAGACCTTAACACCCATTCTACTGTACCAAAAAGAAGATTAAAAATGTAAAAGCTGTCATAAGGAAAGTGCTTGGAGCACTAGAATTGCAATATGTGTTCTGGCAAAAGTAGTAGGCTATGCAGCTATGTGCTGCACTGGCAAAAGCTGTAAAATCAAATAAATAAATCTGTTTTATGTACGCACACACACACACGCGCGTGCTTGTGTGAAAGAGAGCTGGGCAGAATAGCTGTGCAGGATGGTTCCTAGCTGAGCTGCCTTTTCACTGTTGTTAAATGTGTAATCTCAGCCTGCCTATTGCTGGTTTTGATCTTTGCATTATGTGCTGGCAGCTGAAAGACTGAAGAAGAGCAAAAGAAAATGTATTAAAATATGTTGAGCTGCAGTAATAGCAGCAGTGATGCTTCCTGGACCTTCTCCATCCTGGGAGACCGTAGATGTTTCCAGGAACAACCGTGGAGCCTGATCTAAGGCATATCTAATTACATGTTTCTAAGACATGATGGAGTCTGTGTGTGCAGGATCTGTCATTGCTCTGCCCAAGCAGTGGTGCATGAATGCAGATATTTGCATGGGCTGTCTTCTGCATTTATAATTGACTGTTTTGGTTGAAAAGTTACTATTTCTTTTAGAAATTATTTCTAGTGTGCATAGTTCCAAGGGAATATATACTGCAAATATATATACTGCTTTATCAGCTCTTTCTTCCCTTGGGTCATACAACTTTTTCTTTTACTGCAACTGTTGACTCTTTTTTGAAGAGATAGGGCCGGCAAAGTTAATTTCCTTGGAAGTGGAGTCAGCTCATGTGGAACCAAGCTGAAGGGGAGTGCTCATCTGCGTTACAGTCAGCTCGTATGATAGTTGTAGAAAAAGCTGAATGTCAGGGTTTATTGTGGGGTTCAAATAGTTGTGCTTTGTGTATTCATGTCTGCAAGACAAAGTACTTTAAATAATGTTATGCTTTCTGGGTGATAAAGGTGGGAGACAATCTGAGGAGAATGGAGGTGTGAAAGATTGGTGACTTGCCTGAAGTCACCTAGAAACCTAATGGCAGAATCACAAGAGGAATGCAGATCCCCTGAGACCCAGTCTGTGCTTAATCTAAGTTATTTTCATTGCTCAGAGTATACTCTAACTTAAATAGAAACTGGAGGAGGAAATACACTCTCTCATTTAGTCTCAGTTTGTAGTCTGGCACATAGTGTACCACATCTAGCAGTGGCTGCTGTTATTTAACGTTTGATCCTTTTTCGGTATATATGTGCCCTTTTGAAATGTTTCAGGATGGAAATAGATTTGGACTTGATCCTCATTTCACCTGCATCAATACAAATCTGAAGAACTTCAGCCTGCATCTTGTGCAAAATACTATTTCCGGCGTTTGCAGAGATGTTTGCAGAAGAAGAAATAGCGAGGAATGCAACGCATGTTGGTACAAGTTGTGACAGACATTGCGTACCCAGGGTAGTGTTTCTGGAAGAGTCATTCAGCAATTCCAAGCCTCTTTAACATAACAAAGTTGATGATAATTAATAGTGTCCGTGGCGTCTGATTGCCTTGAAATCATTGAATCATTAGATTTTACACTCCCCACTCTGTGAGATGGGAAGCCATTATGTGCACTACACAAAGAAGAAACTAAAAGATGTAATAAATTAAGCAACTTGTTCGAAGTCACACAGAGAATCATTAACTGAAGAGGGCTTGAACCCAGGTGTCCTGAATCCTAACCCTATGTCTCATTCACTAAGCCATCCTTCATAGCAGTTCATTGTCTCCTGTCATACAGGGCTTTGCCTTGAGGGCTTATGAGCTCTAGCCTTTTTGTTATAAAGCTATTCCAGTAAAAAGATTATTTTTCTTGGGTGAATCTGCTCTTTCAGTAATTAACTTTTTCTTTTGGACACATGAAATCTTTTAGAGTTAGATCGATACATATATGCAGCAGGAGTACGAGAGGAATGCATGAACACATGTAAACATCAACCCCTGGGAAATGAATAAGTGCTCCACACCTTGCTAAGAATAATTTAAAATAACATTGCCCTCACTGTAATTCATCTCATTGTTCCAATGAAGCAGACAAGCACGGGGTCATATTAATAATTTAAACAGTCTTGCCCCTCAGCCTTTTTCATCTTCGATATAAGGATTAGTACTTAGCAGAACACCATTGTTTTAGCTTTTGAAGACTTCAATTGGTGTTTCAAGAAGTATGACCTCATTCACTCACATAGCATTTTTCATTCATTTTCTGTTCTCTTCTTAAGTTGCCTAGAATTCTAGTTTGCTTATTTTTCAGGATTTTTTTCCCCAAAGATTAGTAGTATATAAGTAATAAAAAAGAATAAGTATATATAGTAAGTATATATTAAAAATAAGTAGTTTAGTGTATAAAGGAATTAGAAAATTGCTATGTTATCATCTCCCCCATTATCCATTCATGTCCAAAGCCAGCTGAAATAGCTCAGAGCACTCCTGTAGTTTTGTGCAGAACTGAATTTCTTGACACCTACAGAAGCGGTGGTTAGAGTCATGTAATCTCTACTTGCTTCAGTCCTTTCTGGCACCCCTGTTTCACTCCTGCTTCTCACCTTTCTGTAGCTTCATTGCAATAGCTGAAAGGGACCTTTGTTGTTACCCTATTCCAGGCATCTCTTGAGCAGAAAGAAAAGTGCAAATCATTCCATACAATGTTATGATATAAAATATTTGAAAATCACTTCCTGTAATGGACAAAATAAAGCTTGAACAAAAATCCACAGGTTTGAAAACACAGAACCAAATTCAATTATGTGAACTAATATCTTTTCATTGATTTCAAGCATGCCATCAGTGGACCTATATCAATTTTAACTATAGAGCACTTTAATGTTGAATTAATTTTGTGGAGTAGAAGATCCTTATTGCATCCTGGAATCGAGTACCATATGAAAATTCAGTGATGCTAGTGGATGTCTTTCTCTTATGTTTGCAAAATAAAGCAACAGTTTAGACACTCTGACCACTACTGTCCTGTTCCCCTACTCTAGCCCTAGTCTTGAATTTATAGAAAAAATATTTTGATGCCAAAAAACTAGGATAAAAATATGTAAATGACTTTACATTAATCTTGGCTTACTGTAAAAACTTAACAGCAGCAACAACATATACGGGTCTTAGGGAAACTTTCAGACCTTTCCATCCTGATATCATAACCTATTCCGAGCTTTAGCTGTCAGTATAAACTAGGTACCAACCAGTGCTCCAACATTCAAACTCTGATATACAAATGGCATCTTTGTACCTTCCAAAATGAAACAATAATTCCAGTTCTTGTACCCTGCCATACTAAACCTTAATAGTAGGTGTGAGTATAAGCTGGATAACAGCCTGATTAGCCAAAATTAATGGTTAGGTGTAAAAAAAAAATCTTCTGACACCTGTCCTCAGCTTTCTTTTGAGAACCTGGGAAAATTTAGTAATAATTCATACTACAGTACCTAGTTCCAAACCTTACTTGTAAATTTTTGGACATAAATTCAAATTGCTATAGCTGACCCAAATTTGTTATTCAAATCAGCTGTTGTCGGCTCTCCACTTGCTACTTTGTATTGTGCAAAAGGAAAGAATCACTTCAGCTCTGTAGTTCTTACTTTCCAAAACCCCAGTGCTAACCCTAAGATTTAGTATGACGTCAGTAGTTGTCGCTGCCTGAAAATTATTAACAAGGCATTCAGAGTCAAAATACCCACATTTAATTTCTCTCTGCTGCCCCTTGGAAAATGGAGCAATGATGCCAGGTGAGTAGCCCCTGTGACCTCGAATCCTACCCCCCAGGAGCTACTGAAATCTAACTATGCTGGTACTTGGTTTATTGTCACAACCCTGGAACAATGTGTCAGTTGAATCCTGGTGTTTTCCCTACCATTCTAAGCACTAAGAGTTTGCTGTTCTGTCGGTTTTCAGCTGACAAAACTGATTGATTTGTACCATAGCTTTCCAGGTTAGGAAGCAGTTTGCTCTAATGTGTACAAAGCTGAATTACTGATCTGTGGGAGTCTTTTTTTTTTTTTTTTTTTAATAGAATATTTATTATTTATGCAAGTTACTGGATCAGTAAGCTGAGGTCACTATAGCCCAGTAAGTACTATTCTTGATTTTGCTCTGAAAGAAATAATTTAAACCATAAAAACCTCATTAGTGCATGTATCTTGCTTGCGCAGGTGGGGTTAGGAATGAACCCCTGGGAAGCAGCCTTGGATTCCTTTCCAATAGTTGGATATTAAATGTGAGGAAGCCTGGAGTAATCATGTTAGCTCTGTTCTTCCTCTGCTTACCAGCTCAGTTCTTTCATGTTCTCTCTCCCTTTTTCTTTGATATCTCATTGTCTCAGGATTTCTTTCTCCCCTCTCCCCAATTTACCATTTTTTTCTTTGGCTTTCATCAGATACCACTGTCATATCTGTTTCACTCACTTCTTTCTGTCCTTGCTTGACTGCTCTTACCTTTTTTTTGCTTAACCTACCCCACCAGCTCCATCCCTGCCCCTCCAAAGAGCTGGATCTGGGAAGGCAGGAAGGACGTGATTCTGTGAGCTCTTCCAATAGATGCTGCTGCTGGCAGGGATTTGAACTCATAAAGAAGGGAATGCCTTTCCTTGGGGCTTAGGGAGAGAGCTACTAGGTGCAAGGACACAGGAGTGGAAGAGAGCTCTCTACCTGGTGTGGAGAGGCTGGAGAGGTCTAAGTTTAGGACAGAGGTGAGGTGGAATCAAGCTGATAGTCTCTCCTGTGCACCAAGCGGGCTTGTGGTAGTGCTGATTATATATATGAAATGGGAACTTGCTTTCACTATCAATCAGCCATGCTTTAGTTGCATGGAGCTTAACCAAAATTCTTTTGATCAGTATAGGAGTCCTCCCTTTGATGGCAGTGGTCTTTGGATGAGATCTGTGGCAGGATGGCTTTGGATTCTGGTGGCATTTTAATGTTTAAAATTTTGTGGTCCTTCTTAAGAGAGCCTGCAGCCTCAGATTTTAAAACTTGTATATTAAGTGAGGTTGGTTGAGGTCAACAGTGGCTTAGAATATGTATCATCGAAGAAAACTCTGCTTGGGGCATGAGGTCACTGAATCAGAAGGCAGCACTTTTTACAGAGATTCAGTGTGACAATCTGATATAGGAGCCACAGTACTTTAAATGACAGGTCGAGCTGAGGCACTGTGTTCATGGGCATCAAAAGGTAGTGTAACTTTGCCGGTGAGTTACTAACTTCAGTGTCCAAAGGGAATCTGTTCTGCCTGGTCAGATTCCCTCCCTCAGAGTTTCCTGCATGTAGTAGCCTTTGATCCCAGTTTTTAAATGACCATGTTGTATTGCGGCACAGTTAAATAATGGCCGTGCTTCATCCCAGTGATGGGAATGCTTTGTGTCTAGGGAATTGTGTGCGTAGTGGCTGATAAACCAGTATGTTAATCCTGTTAATGCTTGTGCAAATCTACTAATTTTGACAGTGTTGCATTGTCACATGGTAACAGGATTGTATGGGTGACTCAAGTCCGTAGCTTGTCGTGAACTTTGTAATATTTTCAAATAGTAGTTGCTATGATCATTTAAGGATCTGTTTTCCAAGAAATTGTAGTATAATTGTGATTCTCCTTAGGTTGCAGGTATTGCATTGCGTCATATTTTCTGCAAAAATAGCTAGAGACGAAAGCCCAAGCACAAAGTCTTAACTGGAACCAAGAATAGGATCGGTTTTGCTAGCAAGTTATCAGGGGAGCTTACAGCATCGTCAATAATAGCAACAATAATAATTCTTTACGCTTGCATTAGCGTTTTTATCTGTAGTCTTTATAAAGATATTGCATTCTTTAGATTACAAATGGAAGAGCAGAAAGTTTAAATCTGAAGGTAAGAGTGACTAAACTAGAGAGACCTTGGAGGGAAAAGGTATTATCCAAAATATTCCCTTCTGTCACTTTGCGTTTTCTCCCACCCCATAATATATGCTGTTAGTCTACTCCAGTCTAACTTTGCATTATCTCCACACTTAGGTCTGTGTCACAGCTGGTCTAAGCTGGTGTAATTTCTCTGAAGTTGGTGGTTTTGCCTCTACCACTTATCTCTTGCCTATGTTTTTCAGTTAACTTTCCTCAAGGTACTTTCCATTTAATTTCTGTGTTTATTTTGGCACCATTTTTGTGCTCTGCTAGTGCTGTTTGAACAGCTTGGAAGGATGGATTTTGTTTAGATTCAAGAATCCCTCCAAGGTTTGTTTTAGAGGGAGGGAACCTGTAGGCATGCTGCCTTTGAATCCATCTTTGCAACCTTCTCACAGGGCAGATGTGCCCCTGTCTCCTTTTCCTTCCTTCTGCGGGCTCCAGCAGAAAGGATCCCATTTGTGTTTCCCCCTCTCATGTCCGCATCTTTTCTTCCTAGTGCAGATGCAGGTGGTTAGTTAGTACTGACAAGCTTTGCAAAGACATCTTTGGATTTCACATGGCTTTGAATGCTAATGAAAGGTTTGTTGTTTCATTTCCGAGTCTTATAAGTAAACAGTTCCACTGTAGATGTGTTCAGAGGAGGAAGTTGCTAATTATGTCTTCTGCCTCTCCTGTCCCCTTTGGTACCTGTTTCTCCCTCCTGGTTAGGTGCTGTTGACATAGGAACCAACCGTTTATCTTGCTTGAGGGTGTATTCATACACATGTGTGTTTAGGAGGCGGAGGTGTATAAAAAGAAACTCTGTGAGACATCAGGAGCTGGAAATCTATCCAAAAGCACTGTCAGTAAGGCGTTTGGTTGAAAACACTGCAGAGGTCTATTGTAGGTGGCAACTTTGTTCCTTGCATGTGGTAACGCAGGAGGAAGTCTCTTGGATTGTTTTTATCTGGGATTCCTTAGGAGGGACTGAGAACTTCCCGTAGCCTTTCACAGATTCTCCAAGTGCCGACTTTGCCCTAAACATTCCTGCAGTGTCAAAGCATTGTAGCGGCATAGGAACAGGAAAAAGTATTTTCTGTCTGTAATGGAAATGCAATGTTGTCATAGAAGTGTTCTCTTTTTGTACCAGGCCTCACTAGTTGTTGCAGTTTTAAGTAATTGCTTTAGCATAATCCAAATTTCAGAATATTATAGTAACAATCTTGGCTATTCTTACTGCTTAATCTTTTCATCAAGCTATGACAACCAGTAATGAAGAATGAAATACGAACATGTCCCCTCAGTGTCTCCATGTAATCTTTGATCTGGAAAGAGGTCACACAACAAAATCTTAATTCTTTAATTTCCAGCTCCCAGAAGGGTGGAGTCTGGGGAATTTAATTTGCCCCCTATTGTCTCTATGCCACCTTATCTTCACACGTCTTGTAGGAAGTTGTTAGGCTGCCCCAATTTTCATACTGGCACATTGCCAGTCATATGAATAGCCTTTGTATCCTTGCAGCCAAGAGGGTTCAGAGAAAAGAAGGTAAATATTCGAAGACTGTTTGATGTGTGGACAAGTTATGCAGCACTGTAGCAGTAGAAACGTGTACTGAGCTACTTCCAGTAGCTCATTAAAGCTGTTCCAGTGAGACAAGGGGTCTTCTAATATCCTGCTGACATTAGAAATGTGCTTCAGCACTTCACACAGAGTTCCTAAATATACGCAGAACAATGACTTTAGTAGTAATGCTTTTATGTAGTAGCTGTAAAAGGTAGTTCTCAAAGCATTCAATATGGAAAGCAAATACTGTTAATTCCATTCTGCAGATAGGGGAACTGAGCTATGGAGGGGAAGTGAATTACAAAGGTGATGCAGCAGGCCACTGACACAAGCATGAATAAAGCTTAGGTCTCAAGTCTAGCGTCCTGTGCCTATTGACAGCGCCACGTTGCTGTGCTAAAGGCGAGCATATGAAACCAGAAGGTTATAAGGTACATTTTACTGTAGCTTGGATATGTATGTTCTTAACCATGGACGCAAACAGCTCAGCCAATTGTATAGCCCCTTCTGATACATTCAGTGTAGTATTGGGATGCATAAGTATCACTCAGCATTGCTCTTGAAGCTGCTGTGTACCCAGACTCTGTCCCAGGTTCCACGATGCAGGCACGTGACTCCATAGAGATCAACAGACTGTGTACATCAGCCTAAAAAAGCTCTGAATTTGGCCCATCCTCTTGAGTAGCAGAGCAGTGCTGCTGCTTGCTCTGTCAACCAAAAGTATCTGTGTGGGGTGCGAAGAATGGTAGTCTTCCAATTCTTCAGCAAGTCTGGACAATGTGCTATTAAACTGAGTGTATCAAATAGTAGGAAGAACACGGTCCTTAAAGGGCAGAGTGCAGACACATTATAAAGTGATGTATTTATATCAGAGAGCTACACCTGTAACAATACAGTGCTTCTGGAAGCTACCAGTCACGGCTACTCTCCTATTAAAAGCATGTGACAGAGATGGATTCTGCAGTAATAATTTCCTCTAATCACTTAATAAAAATTCTGTCCCATACGTCTTTCCTTTTGTACTTTTTAAAGCATCGTGGTTGAATTTTGTTGTCTGAGGGATAATTCCAAGAGAAAAATATTTACTGTAGGTCTTTGCAAGGTCAGGCATATAGTACTGCAGACAACTACTGTGCAAGTTTCTCTGCATGCTGTTCTGTCAAATGTGTACTGCCCCTTGGACCTGCAAAATCCCTCCTGGTTATCCGCTCTGTGCCTTTCTGCTCTGTAGCAATAACGACTAGTCACGCTGAAGTATATAATGCTTCTATATAAGTATATATATGCTTCTATATCTGTCTTTTGAGGGGGGATTGGACTAGATGACCTTTAAAGGTCCTTTCAAACCCAAACCATTCTGTGATATGTGCACACCTTCCAGGCTGCAGGTCAGTGCCTTCGAGATGCATTTGTGTTGTTTCCTATGGCAAATTTGAATCCAACATTTCTATAACAAAAGATGGAAAAGAAAACATTTAGTTTTCAGATATTTCAGGGTTTCTGCTTGTGTCACCGAGTTGTATTGATATAGACAATGAATTGTATGTTTGCAGTGCTAGTATGTGTCCGTGCCAACCTCCACATACCTGCTGGTGCTAGTGGGGTAATGAGTATGTGGTTGTGCAAACTGTGCTACAGTCATACTTTCATTATGTTATGTAAATGCAGCAACACTAGATCTAGACAGAACAGTGAGATATTGCAGCCCACAAAATCTGTAAGTTGTGGCTTGAATCCATTTGCTTATTCATCATCATCCTTTTCTATGCTTCTGTGGAGTCTAGCTTGATATGTGATGACCTGTTCTGTTTTCTCCTTTAAGCAGTTATAGCCTTATACAAACGTGCGTGTTATAACCAAATAGATGTTGATAGCTTTATAGAAGAGAATCAGATGAAATACATTGTTCATGGCAAAGGAATACAGAAGGCATTAGTTCTTTCAGAAGATTACATGAGACTGTTTAATCAAGGAGTAGCAGAGCAGAGTTAGCCTGTACAGCTTTTGTCACTGGTAGATCCTTTCGTGCAGTGATATTTTTATAATGATGTTGCTTGCAATAAAAGAAGCCTGATAGTATTGGAATAAATCTCTCTGCCTGACCAGTCCTCAAAGAATATTGCTTGATTCTTATAGTTGATAGGAAGGACAAAACTAAGTTATCATCAAACTATAAGCTCAGTCTGATGCCAACGTTTTAAATTAAAATACACAGTTTAGTTGGCATCATTGGGCCTTTCCCCATGCTTTTGTGCATAAGGTGGTGCCTGCTCAGCAAAAAGTGGCAGTTTCAGAAAAAGAAACCAGTTAGGTTGCTGGTGCTCAGGTGCTTACCCAGGGAGAAGTATGGTGTCATGGTTTAGCCCCAGCCGGCAATCAAGCACCACACAGCCACTCACTCACTGCCCACGCCCCGCCCCACCCGCCATAGGATGGGGGACAGAATTGAAAGAGCAAAAGTAAGAAAACTCATGGGTTCAGATAAGAACAGTTTAATAATTGAAATATAATAATGATAAATTGTAATGAAAAGGAAAACAATAAGAAACAAAACCCAGGAAAAACAAGTGATGCAACCACTCACCACCCGCTTACCGATGCCCTGCCAGTCCCCGAGCAGTGGTCACTGCCCCCTGGCCAACTCCCCCCAGTTTATGTACTGAGCATGACGTCGTATGGTATGGAATATCCCTTTGGCCAGTCTGGGTCAGCTGTCCTGGCTGTGCCCCCTCCCAGCTTCTTGTGCACTGGGCAGAGCATGGGAAGCTGAAAAGTCCTTGACTGGTGTAAGCACTACTTAGCAACAACTAAAATATCAGTGTGTTATCCACATTATTCTCATGCTAAATCCAAAACACGGCACTATACCAGCTACTAGGAAGAAAATTAACTCTATCCCAGCTGAAACCAGGACATATGAAGCCCTGGAAGAGCCAAAGCAAATGGCATCACTTAGAACTTTTCAGTCTCTGTCATGACATGTGTACTGGCTGCGGAGATACCTGGTGGTGACCTGGAGAGGAACCTAGCTACAAGATTTTTATGCAGTAGGTCTATTTAGCCCTATGCAGTCTTGTAGGGAAGTTCGTATGCTGAAAGTCCCTTGTGTTGTACATGGATGGTGAAATAACCACACCATCTCTGGGAAAAAGTGCAGAGTCAGGTGTCATGAGCACTCCCTAGATTTTGTAAGAACAACAGTAGTCTTTGTAAGTGCATGTCTGGTTTGAACAGCTGAGGGCTTGATCTATGGATGGTGCATTTCGTATCAAAGAAACACCTGTGGAGTGAGCTCAGTGTATTCTGTTCATGTGTTAACTTTCTATTTGGTCTAAATTAGTGGTTATCATTAAAATGTGGTTTGGGAGGAGATTTCCCAAAATTAATAGATGAAGCACCACAGCTTTGCTGCTGCTTCCTCTGGAGGATTTCAAGTTCTACTTTTTTCCCCTCATTTCCCCTTCAAATCTTTCCTGAAAATTATACCTTTATTAAAAAAAAACAACAAAGACTTGAAACAAAACAAAGCCCAACCCCTTTTTGACTCATTTCAGCAAAATAACTGAAGAGATGTGCCATGTTTCTGTATATGTCAGTGAGCACTTGCAGGAGAACTATTGTATGTTATGCCATGGTAGGGGAGAAAGTAGTTTATAAAATTCCCTTCAGGAAGGGGAATAGGTCAGCACTAGAAAGCTCTTCTGGTGAATTTATGAGAGGATGGGGCAGGGTGGGAGAGAGGCAAGTGACTCAGAATGAGAAATGCAAAACAGATTTAAAAACAAAATTAAAAAAGAAGGATTAAAAACAAGGCAAAGTCCATTGGGGGATTCTGTGCTGCATTTTCTGCATGTGCTGGAGTATTAAACATCTTCAGGCCCTGCTAATGATGTTGATAACAAGCCTGATCTTTTGATGTTTCTGAAAACATCAAAGCGAAGGTCCTGGAAGGCCCCAGTTCATCAAAATCCAAATCCCAGACAAAAAGAACTTTTTTTTGGTTTGGTTTATTAGGTATGGATGTTTTATTACACTTAATTTTATGTTTCTAGGGGCTTTGGGAAAGAGGAGGAGGAGATGGAAGAAAAATAAGCAAGAGTTTTGATGTAGGCATGAATGGAGCTGAAATGTGATTCAGAATAACACTTCAGAGAACAATTAAAATCCTTTAAACTACTTTTTGCCTGTTCTGATTTGTGTGGGGAGAAGGCAGAAACCATCTTCCATGGCTTTTTGTGTTAGTAAGATATTTGTCAATTAGGAACATCAGTAGATCCATGCAGCCTGTAAGAAAGGAATGATTTTTGCAGTTGCTTCCTGACATCTGCCACCCTTTTCCATTACTGAGACCAAGGAAGAGCCTTTCACTTCAGTGTTCAAGAAGTTGTAAGCCCTGGCTCCTATAGTCCTTCTGAAGGACTACTTCTAAAGCACACTCAGGTGTCCAGCACTGATACTGTAACCTGCTCCGGTGTCAGGGCTGTAAAGAAGTTATGTAGATTACCAAACATGTATAAAGGTACTGGAATGAGGTAGAATGGATTTTGTAGTTGGGATATCTCTTAAGATTTCATGTAATTTTGGTAGCCAGTACTTCTAACGATATGAAACACAGGCAAGATATCACTAGTACTTGTATTTCACACACCTTTAGAATACCAGGAAATTATATGAAACTCAAAATTAGAAGGCCTCTGCTTGAAGTGAAACCACTGGCCTGTATAACCCAAACGTAAGGAAGAGCTTTTCTGAGAACTTCAAGTAGAACAGACTCGCTCTTGGGTGCATGAGGGACAGGAGCAGAGAAATGATTTTAACACTTTTGTCAGAGTGTCAAGCTCAGGTCTTGCCCTTTTGAAATTGATGGTTCTTGTGCAACATCTCTCAGCTTTGAGTCAGATGCACATCTGTTTGACCACAAGTGCTTTTTGGGCTGTAGTTTGCTGTCAATAGGCACGAAGCAAGAATTAAAATCTTTATGCAACTAGAGTTTGCTGTGTAGCAAGAAGCTACTGAATAACCTCTTCAGATGTCATTGCTGCTATGCTCCCTACAAATGGCTTTTGGTTTCTTTAATTTGGGAGTTGTAGTGCAAATCAGGCAGTGATTCAGGGAAACTAGGAATGAAATACATTTCGATTAATTCATCTAGTCAAAGTCTTGCTCATGGAAGGTTATGTGCTGTAATATATTTCTGGGGCTGCTGAGGCAACTCGGGGTGAAATGCTAACACTGTCCGACACCGTGCTGGTTCAGAGGACTTCCTGTCAGGTTCAGTCTTTTCATGATGGTCGCCATTGCCATGAGAACCCACAGGCTCTTGTTAAGGGTAATATGGTGGAGGAACAAATGATAATCACTGTTGGCACTACAGTGGGGCTGACATTTCAGTCAAATGCTTCTAGGTGCTCGTATGCTTGGATTTTGAAGCTGAGGGACACTTTTTACTTTGAGTAGTATAATAGCGTATGGTATTTTCTTTCATTGTTTAGTTCCACAGATTTAGATGGACTTGTGATGGACTGCCCTGGTCTAACAGCCCTTTCAGAAAAGTGATTTCTTCTAGTGCTTTGGAGTCCTTACATAGTAGACTGGACATACAGGGTGCAAGTCACCGAGAGGAGATCAAGGAGAATGTCATTTACACTCTTTCATGAATCATGAGGGCAGTGGGTTCAGGTGCACACTCTTGAACAGCGCAATATACATCTATACAACCACTGTGTGGAGAGGATGAGACCCAGTTTTGTCTTACTTTTTGACCAGGATAGGAGGGAACTGTGGTTCTGATTCGTACTCTGTCTCAGGTGATAGTCTGTGTCTGTGAAGGCCACAGCAGTACAAAACCCCAGAATCTAGTTATTAATCTTTAGGGTAGGAACTGGCACCAGATGGAAACCTAGGGATGCTGTGTACAGGATAGGAAGTTACATACTAGAAATTTTTCATTCGTTGAAATTTTACCATTGATTCTCCTTTCTGCTCTTTTTATTGCAAACTTTCTACCCTTTCCTGTTTATGGTTGGCAGCGGTAAGCACTACTACATGGAGATGTAAATAATTACATTACAACTCTCTCACCTCTTTTTTTTTTTTTTTTTTTTCCTTAAAGCATGAAAACCAGAGGCTAGTCTTGTCTATCATAATGAATAACTTTCTTTTTTCCCCCCATGCTAACAGCTGCTATATTGTTTCAGGTTTGCTCTTGACTTTGCTATGGTGCCACTGCTCATCTGTTCTATTCTGATGCTGTTAAACTGTAATGCGTGTAACAACCAAATTTCTTCAGTCCTGTCTTCTAGCCTCTTTCCTTCTCCCCCTGCCCAGTCTTTCCAAAATGCGTCAATTCACTTAATTTTTTCATACCCCTCTCTGGCTTTGTTTTACCCAAATCACCCACAGACCTCTAATACCCTCTGATACCCACAGACCTTCTTCTACAAGTAGTCCATGCTTCATACATTTACTTATAAAGCTGCATGAAGCTGTACTGTGATTCCAGCTCTTCTGGTTTTTGCATTCTCCTGCTCTGCTAGTCCTCAGTCCCATATATTTCTTCCTCCTGCCTTTGAGTCTTGCACATACTGAAATCTGCAGTAAGGCTGTAGTGCAGGCAGGCCTAACCAAGCTGGCTTTAATCCATCTAGTTTGACTGTTGGGAGGCAGTGAAATCACACAGAGGACAACTTTTCTGCTGTAGTTGCATTCTCCTACCTGATAGCAGTGTGGACTGGGCTATCTGAGTCTGGTCATCATCCCCAGTGAGCTTTGAGCAGCCTGCTGCTTCCCACAGAACAAGGAACTTCACTTCTTTTCTCCATCAGATACTGCCTAAAACTCCAGACTGTGCAAAGCCTCCTGCTGTGGCTCTCCAGGCTGAGGCTGATAATTTCATGTTGGGTCCTTAATTTTCTTTACTGTAAAAGAGGTTGTAGACTTTGTTTTCCTGTGAATGTGCTTGTATGTACCTAGGTGAGAACAGTGATAATAAAAAGTTCTCATGATGGGACTAGAATCATTGTTGGCTGATGACTGTCCAGTATCTTGCATTTGCTTTCCTTCTTGAGAAAAGCAAGAGGAATACGTTTGCAGGCTCGTTGCCTGAGGTTGTGCGGGTGAGCTGGCTGCTTCACTGTTGGAATCTCTCTCTGCTCATGTGCACTGGTATTTTTTTGGTATTTTGTTTAAATGCCATCCTATCAGCAGTGTTAAAGGAGGCTGAACAACCACTCAATGCAGAAGATCCATGGTCATGGTTGGATACGTAGATGATTGTGAGCATGACATTCAGAGATGAGTTTCAGAAAGAAGAAAAAGAGGGTTTTAAAAACAAATAAATAAGAGATGCTATCCAGCAGTCCCAGACACATATCTAGACAAGACACTTAAAATCACTGAGCTGTTAACAGTAAGTTTGCCTCACTTCATCAAATGCATCAAGCACAGTGCTTCTGAGAGATAAAAGATCAAAACTCACATTGGTCACCCTCCCTTGGATTTCTTTTGCCTTTCTGGGTGTTTTGTTGCTTTGTTTTCTTGGGGTGGGGGGAGAAGGAGTAGTGTTTCTGCTTAAGGCAGTTTTAATTTAGTGATTGACAAACTCTCCCAAGTGAGAATAGTTTAGCTGAGTTAACAGATTAACTAGTTAAGAAGTTGGTAGGCAGTGGTTTGCATTCCAGAAACCTTAGGACAATGGAAGTTATTCTAGTGGGCATAACTAATGACTCAAACAGCTATTCTACGCCTGTCAAAATAGTGCTGTTTTTTCCATAGGAATTTTACAGCATCTGATAAGGGCTTGTAGTTTGTTTTAACAGACCAAGTCTGAAACTCAAGGTTCTGCTGCACCCACAGTAAATAGTATATAGTACAGTAGGTAGTTTTAAAATGAAGAAGCAATAAAGTCCCATCGAAACAGGAGAGACAATCAGAAACAGACAGATTTCACTGGACTCCCTCTTGTAGTCATTTCTCTTGAGAGATTACTCCAAGTAACTTTTCCCTCTTACGTCTGTCTGAGGCGTCCATGGCACCTGCCTATTTTTGCAAAATTCAACATTACGGTTCTTGTGATTTCTGTGCGCTTACTGGGTTGGGTAGTGATGGAACTGTTTTCTTGGCAAGTTTCTATTACGGGAGAGAAAACAGTGTTTGTCTGCTGCTTCTAGCTGTTATTCACGTTCCATCACAAGAAGGCATTTAATGTAGTTGAAAAATTGCTTGTGTAAAAGGCATTTTGTTTCCCATATCATCTTTATGTACAACTTTTTGAAACAGTTCTGCATGTGTAAGTTTGAGTTTTTTCAGATTTTTGAACAAAGAAAGTACCCAAAATAATGCCCCTGAAGTAGATAACTCTCTACTAGCTCTTGTAATCTGCCTACCATCAATTTTAGATAGAAAGTTTTGCCTTTCTTAAGGCTTCTTAAGGTGGTGAGGAGATTCCGACATAGGGAACTTCTTTAAAATGCCCAGTGTTTCTCATTAGAGAACATAATTTGGCAAATCCAGGTAGCTAAACTCTGAGGAATAGCTTCTTTCTTTCAGCTGCAATCTTAACTCTGAATATCTGCCTGCATTGCTAAATCATAGCTCTGTTTTCTTCCCCCCTGCCCCACTGCTTATTACTCACAGAAATCTTTTCCTCGCTGGTCTCTCTAAACACCTCTGTCACCCCTACTTTGGTCCATGTGTGCTAGTCTTCCTTGCTTGTAAATCTGATCATGTCATAGTCTCCTTGATTATTCCAGTTACTCTGCTTTTTTATCATATCAGATTCAAGCTTCTGGTTCCCACCTTCAGAGCCCATTAGCTTTGCTCCCTCTGTCTCTTCTGTCTCCTCCCCTACACCCCAGCTGTGTTTATCTGTGTCTTCACTGCCTATGGCGCAGTGTCCTTTATGCACAGCTGCCCACCTGACATCATCTCCTCTCCTTTAAGACATCCTTAAGACTGACTCCTGTTAGTGTCTGGAAGCAATCAGCTTGCTAATGATGGCTAGGTTTAGCAGCAGACAAGGGATTGCTAATGGTATTTATTTATTCATGTTCCTTGTGGAAGATAAAACATCCAGTTGATTGTGATTAGCTGATCTAGATAACCTTATCCTATTTTCATCTTCACTCCCAGTCTCTATCCAAGTCTCTTATTTTAATTTGTTTTGTGATTCAGTTCTAAACTTTTAAAGTCAGTGGCTGTCCTTTTCAGCCTTTATACTTCAGCTTGCATAGTAAGGTCCTTTTAATGACATAAATGATAGCTATTGCTACTACTGCACAGTTTTAGCCTGGGATTTCCAAGAATGCTCGGGAATGTAGGTGTGCATGTGGTCTTCTGGAATCCTGGATAAACTGTAGCCATAGCTGTTACATATAATGGGATATTTCTTTTTTCCAATTTGTCAAGGGGATACTTGTGGGGTATGTCATTTGGGGTGCTTGCTGGAGAATAAAGTCAGTCCTTGCAGTAGAGGTGAGGCTGTAAGACAGCACTAGCAGTGCATGCTGTGCTCCAAGAAATTACATGGTTCAGCACTCCAATGGATAACAGAAAAAAAAGCTTGATTCCCTGACATGTATGCTACTGTCGTTGTTCCTCAGCTACTTTGGATTTTGTTGGTTACAGTTTTTCTATTGCATTTGAATCAGAGTGAAAGCAGTGCAGTTCTAAATGTCTTAAACTTCAGTGCTTGTGAAATTAAGGTCAAGGATATTGTATTTGGTCACTGCTCAGAACTTCCAACCCATACCGTTTTAGTGCTTTCCATCATAGACCTTGCGGAGGTCAGCTGTTAGAGGTTTTATAGGAAGTCTGAGAGGGACCTCAAGAGATACCTGTTGCATCCTTTATCACACCATCTCTGGCAGACTTTGCCTAGCTTGTTCTGCAAGACCTCCCGAAAGTGCAGATTCTGTGACTTTTCCAGTATTTAACTGATCTCACCATTAGAAAAGTTCTCCTGGATTGAAACTTTTCTGCTGCGATTTAAAACATTTTAAACGACTTTTGTGATTCTTTTATATTGCTTTGAATTCATTCTAATTGACTCACAACCTGCTTGAATTATGATACGTGATGCTGCTGAGTCCTTGGCATTATAAACTACATAGGCGAGACTATTGCTTAAAGAGCATGGCTTACAGCTGATAGTTCCATTCATGCCATCTACTATGATTTGGCAATTGGTGACTGTGCTGTGCTGCACGTAGCTGAGTCCTGGGTCACCACGTATGTTTCTAGGATGTAATTTAAGCTTTTCTGAGAGAGAGTAAAAATCGTACCATGTTGTGAAGCAGTTTTATAATACAACTAAAGTTGTTGTTTGCTAGTCTGGACCCTCTAAAGGTATATATGCCATGAAACAGATGTGAGCTCATTTTCCACATTGGCCTTGTGGAAATCCCATTGGAATTCAGCAAACAACTCCCAGCTGTGAGTCACAGACACTGTATGAGCGAAACTGGCATCATAAACAAGGGCACCAGTCCAGCCCTTGGCTGAAGTAGTTTCTGGAGGATGAAGTAGCTAGGCATTTTATTCTTCCCTCTGTCTATCTCTGTATTTGTTTTAAACTTACTCCACTGGTAATCAGGCTCAGGTTGCCTACTGCTCTGTAGCCTCATTGTGAAAAGTGTGTTGAGAAGTAAAGGATGCTTTGAATTACTCACCTGCTGATGTATCATTTCATTTACAGATATGTGTGCATGAGCTGTAGGTAGCTGGCAGAAGCAAAAAACCTTTTTCCCAGTATGCATTTGATTACGAACCCTCTCTTAATCCTTCAGTTGCCTGTAGTGTTCGGAGTAGCACCAGTGGCAGAACAGAACAGATTGCCAGAGACCCATCGCTACTGAATTTAGCAACTCAAGCCAGGGGAGAAAATACAGTGAGAACCAGTCAAAGATGTAGCCTTAAGGCATGAAAAACAACTTCTTGAAACATATTTTCTTTTTTTTTAATTTAAAAAGCACCAAATAAGGCTGTGTTTTATCTTTGTCAAGACATCAAAAAATGCCTTATGCTGAATTTTTCTGCAGGAGGCTAATGGAGTAGTTCTTTCCTTAAGAGTGTAGCTTCTGGAGTGAAACAGAACAAGCTCTTAATTTTTCATGAATGCTGGAAGTTTTAAACTGTAGATACAGAAACTGCTTGAGCACATCTCTTAATGTTTTGATTTGTTTATAAAGCCCTGTACGTCCAGGATAGGAGAGAAAGGAAAAAAGTTGTTTAAGACTTGCACACTTACTGGTTTTTAATCTTTGAATGTTAATAATATTTATTTTGCACTTATTTGACCCTCTCTGGTTTTGCTGTGCTTGAATTATGGATTCAAAATGAAAATATCCCTCTTAGTTTCTAAAGACTTTCAAGAAATTTGCTCCTTTTCTATGCTCTTATTTATACCAGAAATTGAAACATCTAAATGCTTGTGTTTTCTTACCAAAGTCCTTCTGTGGTTTACTCTGTCATTTATGAAATAAATTATACAAAATTAAACACCATTTTTTTTTTTTTTTAAAGGAAGATGATCTCTGCTATGTATCAGATGGATCTTTGTGATGGCAGGGCTTAAGACATGTCATCTTCTCAGCAAACTTAGATGTTGCCTTTATTCTTTCTTTAGTTTGGTGTCATTTCTGCATTTATTGCACAATGATCATGGATAACTGACATGTCACAGAAATACCTCAAAAGCTGAATTCTCAAGAGAAAATCCTGAGGTGAGGTCTCTACATTCCCAAAGACCCTGTCACAGGCAAGCTGTTCCTTATTGTACATGAGTGCAAATATCCACGAACTTGTACGGTACGTGGAGATAGGTATTCTCTCCTGAAGTGCTCACAGTTGAATTCTGGCAAATAACGCAACAAAGAGAAGAGTAGTGTTAGGCCTACATGGACATATGACTGTGGAGAAGATCTGCTTAGAAAATTTTCTGTATGAAAGACCAGGCGCTCAGATTGACATGAATCAACAAAATGTTTCAAGAAAAGTAAAAATAATGAGAGAATACCTTTGTCTCCAAGGAAAGCCAAATAAGAGAGATGTACATGTCCTGGAACAAAGTCCCTATGCTGTTTAAATATTTGGTTGTATTTGGACAGGGCATTTCTTCCTGCAATACTGACCTTTCTGCAATGTCATTTGCACCTGTGGTCCCAGGAGGGCACCGAGCTTACATACTGGAGTTAGTATTGCAGGATCAGGCCCTTGGTACTGGGAGAAAGATGGAGTGCAGGAAGGGAAGCTGGTAGAGCAGGGCAGGTGTTGACAATTAATTCATGAATTAGAAGGGAAAACTCGTAAGGTCATCGTGTCCCCCACTGTGGTGTTCATATGCTTATAGAAAATCTTCCCCATTTCCCCCTGCTGATGCGAGGCGAAGGGAGGTGTGGAGCTGACAGGATGAATGATGAAGGCTTCCCCCAACCCATTGCCACACTGTGATGGAGTGACATATTTAACCTCCCCTGATGCTACTGCTGCAGGTGAAATGAATTATGCGACCCTCCAAATCCCTTATTGGTGCTAGGCTGTCTCAGGGGCTGGATGCAGCTGCTATAATTTTGGAGTTCTTTCCCTGCTTTAATGCCAAGTACAAATCATGCACATTTCTCTGCTTGAAGACCCCAGGCTGCTTTGAATATGGAACTGGTCTCCCTAGGGGATGCGAAGGGGGAGGGGAGAACGGTGATAGAAGATAGGAAACCTGCACAGAATTGCTAATCAGGCTCTGCCCTGTGTCTTCCCAGGCTGCAGATGGCTTCTTGCTGTGTTGCGAGCCTCACAAAGCCAAACACCTTCATTGTCAGACTCACGAAAAGTGCTTTAAGTGTCTGCTGCAAAGGGTGGGTGGAGAATGGATAGCCCCATTTTTAAGATTGCTGGAGGAGCCTAATTAAGCTGGTGATTTTCTTGTTTGGGAAGTGGTCACTGGTAGCCTTGAAGGTAATGAAATATGTCGGTCCAAACCACTTTTCGTCTCTCTGGAGCAATGAATTTTGCTTGTCAAATGGCCATTGCCTGTTTTACTCTGGAGGGTCAGAACTGTGAGTCTCTCTTGGCTTGATTCCCCTTTCTGTACTGGCATTGTTTGCTCATGTCTCTTATTTCCTTTTGCAAAGAACTGTGAGCTCTCCTCTTTCCTGCATGTATGGCCAGATAGAAAGATTCTTCGGGGGGGGGGGGGAGAAACGCCAAAAAAACCCCAAAAAAGCCAACAGCAACACAAAAAGAACTTCACCACACTGAAGAAACAACTGTAGCACACACCGTAGCACTGCAGGACAGGGTAACATTTTATGCCCCGAAGCATTGAGAACAAATACCTTGAAATACAAGTTCCCCGATGTTGGATGATTAAAGAACCTGTGGGTGGGGATGCGGAGAAGGTGCTAGTAGCACACCCAGCATTTAATTATTAATACAGCCTATAAATTGCAGTGATCCATTTATACTCATTATACTCCTTCTTTGGCTTCTCTTCCTGTTGAGATCAAGCACTTGAGATGCTAGGGAGCTTTCCTGTACAGTGCCATGGCTTGTGGGCTCGATTTCCTCTGCTACACATACTCTGTGGGCTAGAACTTAGTGGAAATTCTAGAATAAAAACAAACAAGCCAAAAATAAAAGTGAGATGGAGAGCAGGGAAGTGCTCACAAATACTCATGTGCGCAAGCAACAATTGGGGGGGCTGTAGGACCTTTTGTCAGTATTTTCTGTTATTGCATACGAGCTTGAGATTTGCTAGCTGTGGACTACTGTGAAAAGTGAATTGGTCACTAGGCTGTCATTTCAGTTTGTTTTGTGAGCTACCTGTGTGTTGCATGTGTGCTTTTTTCCTTGGTTAGTTATGAGGATTGCGTGAGATACTGTATTGATTGCTCAGTCATTTTCACTGTCTTCTGTTCTGATAATTTGCAGTACAAAATCTGTATTCTGAATAAATTCAAGCATCATTTTTTTATAGGAAACATATTCAGTATTTAATTTTATTATTAAAGACAGTTCAGGGAGTGAGAAAAACATAAATACTTTAGTTGATTTACTTTGAAGAACCTGTGTAGGTCTAGACCTTTATTAATTTTTTTCAGGCTATTCATATACATTTTAATAAGGTTGCCAGTGGCCACACTGCCTGAACACTTCTGCAAGCCCCAGATTTTTACTGATTTCAATAGTGGAAATTGGCTTCATTGGAGAAACACTCAGCAATAAACAGTTAATAACCACAGAAAACGCAACAAAAGGAAGTGACGTAGGAATTTGTTTCCTTAAGTTTTGTTAATGAGCACAACTTCTTTTCGCTGAAATGCAGAATTGCTCTTTGCTCAACATCAGAAAATGCCATCGTGGATCATGCAGCACTTCTGAAGTGTGTTACCTTGTTTGTTTTCATGATTCAGAAGGTTTTTTTATTCTTGTTAGTCTTTCTGCAAACTATTGCATCCAATTTCATGTCCACTGGTTTTCGACTAAATACATTGTTTTAAAATTGTTTTCAGCATATTTTAGTTTTTTGGTTTCAGTTTGTGATGGAAGTTTATTTTAGCATCGTATTTTGGTTATGGGTATACACTGATCATTGCTATTTCACTCAGCTGCTTGGCATAGAAGAAGAGTTGTAAGTGTCATGAAATATTTACTTGCTTTTCAGGGAAAATAGAAGGGAGGAAATACTACATCCTCTTGAAAGGAGAATTGTAGATTGTCTTCCCCTACTTTTCTGGTGTTTCGTCTTATTTCATAACATTCTTTATGGGCTGCATGTTCCATCTTGCTGTTCATGCTAAAGGATAGTTGGGGAGAAGACACAAAGGTGTCAGTTCTGGTTTCTCTGGGAAGGGCCTCATTTTTGTGTTAAATGGGCATAAAGTACTTTATGGGATTGCTGCCAAACATATTAGTTTTCTGTGGTTTAGTTTTCATGCCTTTCATCACAAGAGGCATTGTGCAAGTGTAGAGAATTCAATGGGTAAGAATAAATAGGTGCCAGTTTCAGTTTTGCGAGTCCATATCTCTTTCCTATGAACTGTATAGGGAGGGCATTTTTCTCCTGTCAGGTTTAGGGAATTTGCTAGATTAGACTAGTCAGCATTTCCTTATCTTTCTAGATGACTGTTGAAGTTATTAGATTAAGACTTTAAGACATATTTACTCATACAGTCTAGCTCCTTTGTGTTGGCTGAGTGAAACAAGTGGGTCTGAATATATCACCTCTGCTTCCCCTTCATGTTTGCTCCTAGATATCATTAATCTTAGGGTTTTGAGACTATTGTTAAGAGCACCCCTTATTCCAAGGCTGTCTGGAACGTGAGCAAGCAAAAGTGAGAGGGACAGCAGCAATTTTGAAGGCATCGATACACAAACTTCTCAAGGAGGTGCTGTCAGTATCAAGCACTAGAGCCTGAATTTTAGTTTCCGTGTATATCAGCACTTGCAAACTGCTGGTCTGTCTCCTAAGTGCTACGTACATTGCCTTGGGTGCAAAGCAGACTGGCAAACCTGGGCTAAGGCTTTGTTTGGAAGCTGGTGCTGTTTAGCAGAAGAGGGTAAAAGAAGATGAATGACTTAACACAAAGTGTTGAGGATCAGTGGCTCCCTGTCAGTCCCCAGATGTCTATCTCTGTACTAATAACGGCAGAGCTGGTACCTGGCAGGCAGCCTTGCTGAGCTCTGACTCCCCATGCTCTGTGCACTGGCACCGGGTGGACTGGGCAAAGGTGTGCCGGTGCTGCGGTGTCAGAGCTGGGCAGCGGTTACCTTTTCCCTGGCGCTGAAGCCTTCTCACCGCTGCTGTGGTCCAGTATGTTTTGTGATGCCAGTGTTGCTAACATGGGACGCTCCTTAACTGCTGGATGCGCCAGCAGCAGGGTTGGGAGACGTCAGAGCTGAGTCTGTGGTGAACACGTTCATACTTCTTTGCTGTGCCCTTCCTCCATGACTTTTTCTAAAGCCCCATCACACATCAGGAACTCTTCATTCACTCTATCTGCTAACGTGCTGCCTATCCTGAATGGTACATGTTGGAAGACCACCACAAAGGTTCAACCCCCAAGTAATTATACAAACAATAGTGAATTAGGATGTAGTATAGCAGCATCCTTTCCCCATCTAGTAGCAGGTCGGGTGACTGCTTTGTTTTATTTATTCATAATTACATTTCCTTTAGATCTCTCTCCTCCTCACTTTTAATGCTACATTTGAAATTGCACTGTGATCCAGGCCCTATACAGCTTTTTCTATTATTTTCTTTACCCATTTTTAATCTTCCTGTTTTTTCTTCTCTCACACTGTTAGAAGAAAGAGAATGTTTGAGTAGGATGTATTGTACTTTCATTTCACTGTGCAGAGTGGAGGAGATGTTTTGGCATTATGTATCGTAAATGGTGGACCAGTAGCAACTTCCAGCATTCTGGGGCACAGATCAAATAATATCCAAATACTTTTGAATATGTATGGATGGCCTCTAGCTTCCTATGAAGAAGTCCTCTTGTGTAGTGTCTAACACTTTTTCTGTTTCATTAAGTGTTGATTCTATGTCCGTGCTGCTGCACTGAAGCATTGTGGCTTTTTCTGGCAGCCAGATGGATTTGTCACTCTTCAACAGACATCAGTGTGTTTCAGGATTTATCCCTGTAGTAGGAGTGTGGAAACTCTCCTGTTAGTGTCTCTGGACACTGCAGGATCAGATCCTTACTGACATACTTCATATAACTTTCTTGACGTACGTCGTTTTGAACAGACTATAAATCAAAGGAACTTTGTATATGTTCAGTAACATTTTCAAGTTTTAAGCTGTGCAAAACCAGATGTACGCTTCTGAGAGATTAACACTGCATCGCCAGTATTGTGGGCTGGGGCTGGAGAACTGCTAAGTCATTATGACTTTGGTTCTGTTGTAGCACCTATTCCTATGTCAGGTTTGATTCAAGTCAAACAACTGTGGGGTGCCGTAGCATCCCAGTCCTTTATGTTGTTAAAGAACAAGGTAATAGGATTTACCAGATTAATAAAGTAAATGGGGGATAGAAACATCAGAGAGAGAAAGAGTAGCTAATGTCATTGTTTCCCCTAGAATTACTCTCTATGCAAGAACGGTGCAGCAGGATGTCATGATATATGAAAACCTTCTACTAGGGTCAAGAAAGAGTTGTGATCATCTGTATCAGCTGGTCGTAGCCTAACAGATGCAATGAACTATGGCCACAACTACTTTTATTCACAACTCTGTTGCCCCTTGAGTCTAGTATCATGATTAAATCTGCCAAACACTGCCTTTGCCATATTAGTCAAGATGTCAACTGCTGCAGCCACTACCAGGCAATGTGTCTAGATTTTGTGCCTATTTGTATATCTTAACAAGTTTATTTTTATTAAACTCTACGGGAAAACAAGATGACTTTCTGTCCATGTGGTGTTGGGGTTGGAGACAGGGGTTGTGTTGCACTGATGTTTAGAAGCCTCAGGGCTTCTTACAAATAAAAAGGAAAAAAGCTAACTTTAGAACAAGAGTTCATTTGAAAGATAATAAGTATAAAAGAGCTGCATCAGGAACTTCACCAACTATAAAGAGCAGGAGGTGTTGTGTTTTCTGCCTTAATTTTATACTCTCCCATTCCATACACTTGAATGAGCACAGTTTGGTTTCATTTTCTTTTAATGGAAAACAAAGAAGTAATGGTCTGTACCTTTCCAGGAACAGACTTCCTTGGGTTTAATGCAATAGAGAATTACAGGTTTATAAAGTGATGCTGGTAAGTCTGGGAAAAGAAAGAAAATAAAGCCTTTGAAAGAGGAAATAATTTCTGTGACTATGAGAACAACTTGCTGATTGTGCACAACAGTTATTTTTACTTCATAAGTTCAGCTTGGTCATTGCTGCAGTAAAGGTCCCTCAATACCAGTACACTTGGTAGTGGGGTATAAAGGTAGGAGTTCAGACCTAAGTTCTTTATGATACCTTTGTATCTCCATTTAAGATGGCAAGTTCACTCATATTAGCAATTGCCATGTGATTAATTACATTCCTTAAGATTTGGCAAGCAGCAGGATAAAACATTTTGTTTCCACCATTAATTTTCTCTTTGCGTTTTTCCTCTGTTTGAAGGATATAATGGTTATATTCTGCTGAAAAACATATAAAATTTGCCATTCAAAACTTAATCTTTTCAGTTACTAGAAATTGCTTGGCTAACATTTGTGTTATACAACTGAAAACAAAACTTAAAACCAATCAAACAAACGAACCCCACACTCGTACTGGTGATGAGTTATTTGGGTCCAGGAGATGAAACTGGCTGCACGAAGCGGATATGGGTATTCTAAGCAGGTTATTTGGATGCCTTATTCTTCAAGGGTCAGCTGTTGATAGTAGCATTTAGTATCATCCTGTGCTCTATTTCTCCACATAGTAGGTTTAATTCCTCTGTGGAGTAAATGTACTGAAATAGTGGAATAACAGCAACGTTTGGTTTGCCTCAGACAGTCCAGTTCATTAGAACCAAGGGATGAGTCCTGTCCTTCTCATTCTTTTACAAGTACTTTACTTGTGATTTCAGCAGAGCATCTTAGAGTAATGTGTTTTTCAGGTTGCCTGAATGGATAAATGAGGGAGGGAGGGAAGCTGCACAGGATCAAGGCCTGAGTTAATGTATCCTGCTTCTTGATGTCCCATGTTGCTTAAAACATTTCGGTTTTTAACCTTATTTCTTCCACCACAGAATGGTCCTCCTTTCCTATTACTTCCTATCTGTGTGCAGAAGAATGATTAGCAATAGTTTCAATAGTCCTCAAAGTATCATATCTTAAAACAAGCTTGGCTGGGTTTTTCACACTCCCTCTTGCTCGCATCTCCCAGAAGCTGTTAATGGTGACTTGAGTTTGAATCTTTTATCTCAGTCAATTATTGTGAATTTATGAAGTTCAAAAATAAGGTTCCAGTTTTGACCTTTCACTCCTTAATTCTGGAAACTGGATTTTACAATAACTAGCCAAGAGGAGTCATGGGCTAGGGATTTTCTTTCTTTGTAGCTTTCAGTTCCCTTTCTTTTCCAGAGGAAAACACAAGAAAAAATGGGTTTTCTATAATCAAGCAAATACATCTAAAAATAACAGCCCTTCCTGTCTCAGCCCTTGTTGCCTATGGAAAAGAGATTTGTGTGTCAAGCAAGTTAAATAAAATAGTCACAAAGTAGTAGTGAATCCCATCTCCTCTGTGTTTCCTAAGGGCTCAGTGACTTGGATTTTAGGACATGTTAATGATTTTGGCATCAAACTATTGCATTTTCAAATGGGTTTATAACCAGCAGATTTTATATGTAGGTTTCTCTTCACACTGGTTTGCAGCATGGGAGTAACTGGCAATTCATACCTGAGCTGGCACCGTGCCCTCACCTGGTGCTGACCGGTGTCTTCTGTCTGTGCGTGGAGCTGACAGGATCAGAAATTCTCTTACCCTTTTCAGTTCAGTTTTCTTTGTGTCTGTCTCTCTTCAGTTCTTTATGCTGATATTAATTATGGATGCTCTAGAACTTTCCTGACAAATACATGTTTTTCTACCCAGTGTAATTAATGTATGTCTTGTCCTTCGCCTTAAAGGATGCAGACCCAGCCTGTTTTAAGTTCAAAGTAGCTAAACAGGTAGGTGGATAAAAGATGTCTCTATTGATGACTTTCAGCAGAAATCCAGAAAATGCCTGTCTTGGGAGAATGTCAACATCTGGAGAGAATTAAACCTGAGTTCTGGTTAGTACAGAAATTGCTCTAGAATTTTTGCAGTATAGCCCTTGCAGAGCAAGGAGAGAATTATGTTTTCAACTTTACTGTTTTTACAGGACCCCACAGTCATTATACTCTCATAGCTTAAACCAAGACATTGGAAGGAATCTTCAGGCAACTGAAGTTATTCCTCTGCTTTTTGCTTTTTCAGACAACAATGCCAGCTAATCTTTTTCTAAAAATTATCAAGCTTCAGCTCGACAGCCATTTGCTTACTTGGTTGTTTGTCCACACCAGTGCTATTGAAAAACTATTCTAAAATCTTATTTACCATCTTTCCTTACATGATTTTGAACATTATCTGTACTATTCACTCTTATTTCTTTACTGTTCATTGTTAATTTATAGCCTATCAAATTTATTAAAATTGAAAGATATGTTAAATCATTTTGAGGGAAACTTGTGCTTTAAGTATCCTAAAAATAGAGAGATCAAGATGTCCTTAATAAAACATTTTAAAGTATCTTCTTGGGCAATTTTTTTCTGCTGTTTTGCTTGAACTAAAATGTCTTGGTTGCTTCTTTTCATTACTGATGCAATCTAAAAGCTGCACGTTTGTTTCAGATCCTTTTCCTCTGATGTGACGGCTAGGGGGGCACTGAAATGTTACCTACAGTGAAGGGACTCTTTATCCAAATTTTTAAAGCATCCTGTTTTAGTCATGGAAACCCACTGGGAAAAGCCTTTGAAAAAATGAGTAGAGGAATACACAAAAGAAGAAAAACATTTTTCTCAGCTCCAGAGTAAAGCAGGAAAGACACCATCAGTCTTCTAACCAAGAGCTGAAAAGAAAACTAGCCTCAGGATACAACAGCTATGCATCTTTGCAAGACCGCTGAGTAAAGCTGTATCACTGGACAACCATATGAAAAGAGCAGCAAATATATGCCATTGGTAACCTCCCCTTACCTAAGCTTTACCGAGTCCTCTGAACTGGTGGCAGGATAGCAAACATTCTTGAAATAGACTTATGTGACTATGAAATAATTCAGAACTTTTTGTTAAGCCCTTGTGCAGTTTAGTGTGATGCAGGTTTAGGTTCCTCAGAGTCAGGAGAAAAAAGCATTTGCAAGTTAAACATGGCTGGGCTGGTAGCTGCTGCCGTGGATGTGAGTCCTTGCTCTGCCTAAGTGGCATAGTCCCTAGGCTCTTGTGCAATTATCTGCTCTTCTCCTCCCACCATCTAAGAGCAGGTTGACCCACAGTAGTCCATTTGACTTTTCCGTGCTCCCCATGGTGTGCAAGCACAGTAGTGTTTCAAATGGAATTTTTGGTAAATAATCAAGACCGTTTATACAGCAAAAGGCCTGTAGCAACGGGAGTTCTTGAGGGTTCAATTGCAATGCAAGTCAGGATTTGTGGCTTCAGGAGGGCACATCGGAGCGGTCTGTTTACTGATATTGAATTGCAGGAGGATTCTGACACTGCATGCTCTCTTCTTTCACTCACAAAACTGTACAGACATTGTCAAGAAGTGTATTTTGGGTCCTTTTTCAAGTGAGGAAAGTCTTTCTAATGCTCTCTGGAAGTGTCATCTTTGACTATGGAGGCCTATATTAGTAGCAATCGCCACTTCTTTATTATGTCGTTTCTTATTTCCATTAAGTTCTCTTTGCTGCTTTCCAGCCTCAACTGTTAGTCTTAACGTAAAATTATAAAGCAAAAAAAAAAAAAAATCCCAAATTAAAAAAATGTGATCTAACATATATGCCCAAAGCACCAGAAATGTAATTTTTTAAATATGAGGAAGCAAAAATCAGACAGAAGTTTGGAAGAGTGTCACACAGCTGTATGGTAAGCAAAGGCAGCTTTACAGTGGAGAAAGCAACAATTCTTTATTAGTGCATGTATCATGTCTAATAGCGCTAATGACAGTGTCTGTGTCCTGCTGGGTTTTACCGTATTAATATTGGCATGCTAACAGTTCTGGGATCCAAAATGGTGCGTGTTGTTAATGTGCTACATTCAGCCTGTAAGTAAGTAATAAACAGTAAATCTCTGTGGTTCCTGCTCTCACAAACATGCCATATGAGCCCTTAATCCCGTTCTTTTAAAATATAGTCTGGAGGCTGCATTAAATACTTGCAGTATTGACATTTCCCATTTGAAATTTATTATGTGAGGACAAAATTCTTTCATGTGGGGAAATAATGCTTTTGGTCTTTTCTTCAAATCTTTGAATAGCAAATAACTGACTTTTCATGTATGTCATTTCTACCTGACTCAATCCTGTGTCTCTCCTCAGCCAGCAGCCACTTCATCATTTCATTATAGTATTGCTGTAGCAATGCTGTATTTAAGGTTGAGATGGCATTTTCATCGGCAACCTTATATACTCTGTCATTTACAACTTTCCCAGAACAATACGTTTCAAGCTGAGATCTCCATATTTGCTTTCTGCCAAGAAGTAGGGGTCTGCATAGGTGAGAAACTTGTTTTTCTTAAAAATAGCAATGGTAATTTCTTTGAGTGAATTTTTTTTTCTTTCCTATGAAAGGGTTTGACTAACTTGGAAAATGTCAGAATTGTAATTCTGAAGGAAGATGAACACCTTTCCTTTCTGTTAATACGTTTGAAAATTGCTTAGAGACAGATCTTGCCTGGTGCTACGCAGCCGTACACATGTACAGGAATGAATAAGGAGTTCCTCTGCACTGCCTCTGGTACAACTTTTCATATCGGGGTTTTGCATATGTGTGGAAGTTGCTTCAATTGCTGAGCTAGAAGAGGCTAGGAGTAAAAGTGCATAGAAAGCCCTGTCGCCGTATGTGCTTGCCACCTTCATCTTTGGGATGGAGCATGCCTTTCTTAAATTGGGGGATATATGCGTAAGATCTGGTCTGGTTCTCTATAGGTCATTTTCTGTAACTTTTGAAGTTTCATTTAACAGGACAGCTATGTATAAGCTTGGTACATATGCTTTGCTGAATGAGATCTTAGTACCGACTAAAGCCTGGCAAAATTTTTCCTTTTACAAATAAGTTTGTCATTGAATAAATAGAAAGAGGCAAGGAGCGGATGGAGAAGGGTAAAATAGTTTGACCTAACAGAATTTCAGATCAAAGAACTTCATGCAGCCAGATCTTACTTAGAGATCTGCCTTGTCTCGGTACTTAAAAAGTGCTATGGCTGGTCTTTAGAGGCTAGGCTCTACCACTGATTTGTTGTCTGCTGGGATGTCGATGCCTGAGAGGTGCGGGCTGCTGCAAGTGAAAGGCAAGAGCAGAGGAGTGTTTGACAGAATGAGACTGTGGTTTGAGCATCTCTGGTTTCTATTAGTTACAAAAGAAAAGAAATGTCTGGTCTAGACAGTACTTGGATAAGAAATCTGTAAGGTTTAAAAAGGAGTCTGTTCATATATGTAGCTTTTGTTCCTGCTTTCTTGTTTACAGGTCTCAGATAGATCTCTTGCCAGGAAAAAAAAAAGTGCATTTATCTTACTTCAATAGGTTCCTTCACCGCTTTTGGATTCATGGGTCATGGTTCAATTTCTCGCTGGAATAGATTCTTTACAAACAAGAATAATCCTTCATTTGATTTTATTTTCTTGGTTACCTTTCAGAATGTTTCTCTGTCTACATCCCACTTCACCATTCTTATGTTTTCTGGATTGAATGCATCTAATTATTATAGGTTTTCATTATGGTTACGCTTGAGTTGGCATCATAATTCTGAATCTGTAGTTTCTGTGGCTTCAACCAATCCAGAACAAATGCTTTGATGTCCTGGAATTTTATTATTCTTCTCAGCAAAAAGATGAATTTATGTTTTCTATTTTTATTTATTTTTAAGATGTTGAAAGAGTGTTTTGTCTTCAGTGAAAGCAATATTCCTAATTTTAGCTTGTAAATGCTAATATACCATAGGATAGATATTTTGTTCCGCAATGACAATGATTTAAACAAATCACCCATCTGGCTGATGTCACAAGTACAGCTTTATTCTCCCTCGATTTTAGACATCAGCTTTCAGGCTTGGAAGGTCCAGAACATGGAAGCAAAAAAAAAAGCCATAGAAAAAGTCTTGTGCATTACTTAAAATCCTGAGATTTGCAGTATTATTTTGGCATTGGAGGTGGGACCAAGACAGGACAGCTAGAGAGTCTGGTAATGTGTGAGAGAAAGGCAAGTGGTGTTTAAATAACTTCTAAGTTGATAACTGTTTGCTTAAGATTTTATGAGAGTTTGGGTTTTTTATAGATTTTTAGGGAATTAAAATTTTAGAATAGATTTGATGAAGAATTGTTCAGGTAAGAATTTTTGGAGCACTGTTAGGCTTAGGTAAGAAAAGGTGTTTGTACCTGTTGAGATGTTTACAATACACAGATCCTGGAGACACCCAGTTAGGACTATTTAATGTAAAATGAGAGGTGGTCATTGTCACATGGAGTTTGTTATGAACATATTGAGAACAAGTGGGGGGGTGAGAGAAACATGAGCCACCTGTGTAAACGGGAAATGGAAGCACTGCAAAATTACCTACTTGGCTATAGTATCAAAGAAAGTAAACAGCTTCAGGACAAGAAGCCCTATTCCTCTTTCTTAACTTTCAGTTGTACAATCAAATGCGATATCGGATTGACCTTTCATAGTAATAATTTAAATAAATCTGCAGTAATCTTAGATGTATTTTTTCATGCATGTGTGGAAATAGGTGGCGGTTACACAGAACTGGAAGAATTTGGAAGATTTTGGTCTAAGTATTTTTCTGCAAAACTGGAAATACAGCATAACACTTAAAATTTAATATGATAGAAACATGAATGTGGCTGCCTACTTCCATTGTCTAAATTGAGGGGAAAAATGATAAATAATCAACTAGCAGCAAGTAAATGGTAAAGTATAATTTAATCTTAATAGTTTTTCCATTTTGATAATGTAATGTGATGGTTGTAGCAGAAAGCAATTTTAAAAATACAGGTTTCATATCATGACAGTTTTATAGTTAAATTGTTTTGTGGTTTGGAAATGTGTAATAAAAATATTGCATTACAAATAAAACCCTAATGTTGTAAGTGAGCTTCAGCCCATCAGGCACCATAGCAGTAAAAGAGTTTGGTATCTTGCCCTCATCTGTACTACACAATTAGAGCAGGTAACTAACCACCAACAGAGGCTGGCAGCATGAGAGCAGCTTAGCTACCAATCAAAGAAGTCATTTTGAAAATATATAGTTATTCAGAGTTTATGCCAGTGATTAAAAGAAAATGATTAATTTTCGGCCAAATGACCATAGATTAAAAAAAGAGGAAAGAAAATGGCTAGTTAAAGCTTCTGTTTCAAAGGAGGATGTTAAACCAGTACAAAATGTTGATGTTATGCTTCGTTTGTTTTTTTCTGAATTATGGAATACTCTGAAATGCCCATCACTGCTAAAAGTTTACCATGTACAGGCCCTGAAAGTAGGGTGCAACTAGTATCTTTTTCTGCCAAGATAAGAATTTCCAGTGCAGCATACCAACTCTTTTACCTTGTGACCGAGAGCACTCCATAATTCACATCCCTACACAAATTTGCCAGCACGTGGCAAATCATGCCAGCACAAAAAAAAAACCTATGTGTTTTAAATGCTGGTTTATAAAAAAGTTTTTTGAAGTCCATTTCTATTGCAGGTCCTGTTACTTAATTTCTCTTTCCTCATGCAAAACTTATCAGTGAGTTTTACCTGTTGGTGATGTTGAATTTTCATTTAGGAGTGTTGTGCCAGTTATTACAGGGTGAAGGGCTGTGGCCGCTCAACTTGCATTGCTTTTAAATCGGGAATGGGGTTTCTGGTAGGTGGTCTGTTGTGGATGCCAACTGCTGAGTGATCTATTGTACAATTAACTGCAAGAATTGAGAGAGACCAAATTATAGGGCAAACTCTGACTTGAAAGCATGCCTTGACATTTCAGGGGCTGCTCAGCACTGCCTTGTCACCTGCAGCTTTGTGAAATGCTTGTGATGGCACAAAGTTTAAAACAGCAGAGAAGTGGCAGTTTGTTGCCTTTCCCCAGGCTGAGAAGGTGATTCGGAGGACTAGGGGGGATGTGTTTGAAGAGAGGTATGAGAGGGTGGTCCATTCCCGCAGTGCCAGCTGTGCATCGCGTAATCTGACTACACACGCTTCTGAGAAGGTGATGTATGGCCGTCCCCGTGGGCATTTCCGGAAGCTGGCTGCGGGCCTGCCTTTCTCCCTTCATCAGCAGTTAGGAAAACGCACCTCTGGCCACATCTTAATGCTATTTCTCTGCCATCGTTACAGCATGAAATTACTTAAGGTTGATTACTGTGCTGAGTGCTGAGTGAAGCGGTAGCTAGTTCCCTAAACCCAGCTCGTGCCGTAGGATATGTATTGCAACATTAAAACATCAAACAGTTTGGTGCTCTGTGAGCTATTTGCTGGAGTAAAAGGCTTAAAAAAAAAAAAAAAAAAAAAAAAAAAGTGTCGCGTTTTAATATTGTGTAGCTATTTTCTTGCTCTGTACTGTAGTACCCAGAGGGTGGGAAGTGGTGTCTGAGGCACTCTGCAGTAGTGAACAGACTTCCCCGTGTCTGTTTGTATCAGAGTTTTCTCTACTTACCTACAAGACAAATAAAGAGAAGCTGTAGGAATGCAAGTCAGCTAGATTAAGGGGTTTGTTGTACATGCAATGCTTTGTGATATAATGATGCATGTGTCATGCAAAACTTGGTAGCCCAGGTTTCGTTTCCCCTCGAACTGTAGAAAGTGGCCATGTGGAATTACAGGCTTACATAAACCGTTTGGAAACAGATCTTGAATTACCTCTTACCTGACCTTGCTGTTTCAGTTACAAAGCAATTCAGTAACGACAAGGCATGGCTGTTAACAAAAAGTAATCCGGTGTGTTACAGTGGTAAGAGAGAAAACTTCAGCGTAAGTTGGTTTGTTCTGCTGATGGCCTGTGGAGTTGTATTTTGGCTGTAGCATCCCCTCTCCCCCCTTTCTGGTGGTGTTACCTCATGAATCAAGACCATTTTTGCCCAATTTTATCAGATATCAATTTGGTTTCATTGTACATATTTGGTGCCTTTTTGGTGAAACGTACAGTTAGAGAATTTCCAAGAAAATCTCGTTGATTACTAGACTGACCCACTTAAGATAGAAAAAGAGGGTGAGAGAAAAAGAAAGAAATTTCATAGGAAAGGAGGAACATGAAGGTAAGAGCTGGGACTCTGGGGGTCCAGATTCTGTTCTTGCCTCAGGCATTGACTCCCCTGGGCAACTTGCTTTGGCCAAGTCAGCATATACCTCTGTGTCTTCATTCCTCGGCTCCTGTAATGGTGAAAGTCACAAATCCCTTCTGACAGGAAAAATAGGAGGATTTATTGATTGCGAGTACTGTAAAGAACTGAAATACTATGCTCCTGAGTGTAATAAAAACGTAGATAGAAATAAATTAGATATGCTCCTAACCACACATGAATCTTTGTTGCTAGCTTTAGAGTATGGGCTTGGGCAAGGCATCTAATCTTTCTGAGCCTGAGTCTTCTCACCTGCGAAATGAAGGAGAAAATTCATATGGCTATTGTGGAATTAGTTAAAATCTGTTGATGAATTTAAATAAATAGTTTTGCACTCACAGTGCAGTATTGTTTTGCTCTGAGAGACTACTACATTGTATTCTTCTTCATTTTATACGTGTTTTTACTTATTTAATGAAATTCCGTAGAGTTTGAAAAAAGAACATTTTTAGTAGACACCCTCCTTCAATGAATTAGAAAACAGAACATGGCACCTACAGCAAATAAATGATATATCATTTAATAATAAATGAATAATAAATGCATATAATTTAATAATATATACATGTATATGTATAGTAAGTTGTTCATTCTCTAAGCTTCTTAAACAGGAGGGCCCCAATTCAGCAGAGCACAACAGGAAGTTTGTCTCTATTTGGCACAGAAGTTAGAAACAAGCTTAAGATGAATATATGAGTAAACATCTGCAATTTCAGTAAATTTGGATCAGATCCTTAAATCCGTTCGTGGCCTGGGCAGTTTCCCAGGTGGAGTCCTAAAAAGCAGGAATAGAGCAAAATAAAATACAGGATCTTATTAGGGAGCCATGAGTGTTGGTTTGCCAATGGTTGGGCTGTGACTGGCTTTCCGGTTGGTTGAGGTGGGATATAATGTATTCCCAAAAGGGTTTTCTCCTTTTGGATTGTGGATTGCTCTAAGAGGATAGACATAAAGTTGGTTTAGGTCACCTTCCTTTTGCAGGTGTTCCTTATGTTATGTTATGTGTTCCACTGCCGTCATCTGTCCTGTTTCAAAAGCAAGTGAAAAGGATGCCACCTTTTCTGTGGGGAGTTTGGTTTTTCAGTCTGATAGATCTTGCTGTTTGTTAGGAAACGGTTCCTGGTACTTAACCTACATTTTCTTGTGCCGAATTCTATCACATTAAACTGAGTTATTACTCCAGGTTATACTAAATAGTTATTTTTCTCTGCCCCCACTTTGTGCTGTTATATTTGAATTTCATTTACAGATTATCTTGAATACAAATAACTGTAAAATGATAAAGTTATTAAACAACTAGGCATCCAGTAGGAGAAAATAATGAAAGCAGAAACATTTATAAAGCCTTCTGTGTTATTAAGTGCAAGGGCCTACAAGAAAGCTGGAGAGGGACTTTTTGCAAGGGCATGTAGTGATAGGACAAGGGGTAATGGTTTTGAACTGAAAGAGGGTAGGTTTAGATTAGATATAAGGAAGAAATTCTTCACTATGAGGGTGGTGAGGCACTGGAACAGGTTGCCCAGAGGAGCTGTGGATGCCCCCTCCCTGGAAGCGTTCAAGGCCAGGTTGGATGGGGCTTTGAGCAACCTGGTCTAGTGGAAGGTGTCCCTGCCCATGGCAGGGGGGTTGGAACAACATAATCTTTAGGATTCCTTCCAACCCAAACCATTCTCTGATTCTACGACACAGGGAGAATGTAATGGGAAACCAAGCTGGAGCTTTCTAATATACCTCAACGGTTTAAAATAAAGATTCTTGAAGCAGAAGGGGGTTAATGTAACTGGAAATTGTTGGTCTTCATCCCTCTCCTTTCTTTCCTTGAATAGTACCTATCATACATCTTTTTTCCATTTGAAACTCTACTTTTTACACGTGTTGAAAAGGTAAGCTGTTCAGCTGGGAAGAATTTGCCACTGAGTGTAAAATATTTTCTTGTCTGCCCTAATATTTTATACATTTGTGATTCATCCTCTCATCTCTATAGTATAAATAATAAGACTACTGCTGCTAGTGATGTTTTGTGGGTAGCATTTTTTCTATTTAAACAGGATATTGGACAGTGAGTACCAGTCTGTCTGTACAAGCAGATATTGGGGAGTGAGTCAAGGCAGGCTTTCACTGTGCCCACTGCTGTTGGCTCCCTCATGTCCCACTAGGAGAACTGTAGATGGAAACCTCTGATGGTACGAAGACTTTTCCTTGTTACGTGTTTGGTAAAGGCTATATTTTAAACCTCTTTTTGCTATGCTTTGGATGTTTATTACAAGCTCAGAATGGAAAGGCCCCACCAATTCAAACTTCATTATGGTTAGTTCTTCTTTTGCAAGCATTTCAGCTTCCCATTAGTAAAAACTAGAAAGTAAGTAAAACATAAATATAGTAATGAGAAATACTGTTTCCTTTGGAAACTTTCTTCTGTGGCTCTGGCTTCCTTATATTTCTCATGGCTGAGGATGTGGACATCGTTGCTGTAAGCAGCATGTTACCATTTCAAGTGGAAAGCCATAGGATCAGGTTGTTTCCCATTTTGAATGAAATGGAGTTAAGTGTCTGTCACTAAGAGACACAGGGAGGGAGCCTGCCTGATTTCTGGCTGTGGCAGGTTGTCTGCCCTCTATCACAGAGTGAAATGGTGACAGTGGCTTTCAGCCTCACCTCTGAAGGGCAGAGAATTCATGCATCCAGCTGAGTCTCCATGCTGGCCTTCAAAAAGCAGCATGTGCCTCTGCTGCTTGAAACACGGTGCGTAAAGTGCGTAAGGCTGTGAGAAGTATAACTGTTATTTCCATGACTAAACGTAATGTCCAGGACTTGAAGAAGTGCAGAAAACTCAGGGTATGAATCTTTTACGACTTAATTCACCTAAAGGGACCTTTGGTGGAAACCGGAGAGGCTGTGACGTGGCGTCTACATTCTGTACATGGTTTTGAAGCAGTGTAACCTTTATTTCTTTTGTTTTGGTTTGGTTTTTTTCTTCCCATAATGATGTTCTGTCCTGTGAGGAAATGTCACCCAAATAACCTATTTCGTTCTCCGTCTAATAGCTATATGATTTCTGCATTGGCTGGAAAAGCACTGAGAGGTGAGGTTCACTGGCAAATGTTAATTAATCAGGATTTTATTTAAACTGTACATGGCTAATTGTAGCATGAAAACTGATATAGTTGTTGCAGGATTCTTATTGCTGTTTCTAGTTGACTGCTATAATAGTTTTTTGTAGTATGATGATGTCTAAATGTTCATGGGAGAAAGCAGGGCTGTGTTATGTTAGGCCCTGTATGTATATTTAAAGTCCCTGATCCTATTTAGTCGTAACCTACATTGAAGTTCTGCAGCATTTTACCTGCACTTAGTGTCAGCCAGGGTAGGATACACATACAAAAGGTAGGTTAAAGCTGTACTGGACTGATGAGGAGTCCATGGGGCTTAGTGTGGGTGAACAGTCAGCTTTGGGATTCATACTTTGGTGGCTATCTGGATTTGCTTGTAAATGTTTTGCTTCTCTAAACTGTTAGTATTTATTTTGCTAGAGTGTTAGGAGTTTGGTGTTAATTCTGTTTGTTTTAAAGCACAATTGAAATTAGTTTAGTTTAACTCTGGGTATGAAAGTTGTCACAATGCATCAGTCTCTGTGACAGTGACACAGGAGAGCAGCACAGAGATACTTGCTCAACGACTGGCGCATAATATTTGCATGGCTAACTTGTCAAAACTGGTTTCTGCTACCCTTAGCCCTGAAGCACCAACCTGGCTCATGAGAACTGGGCTTCTGTATTCCTGCTTCGTACTTCATTGCCAAATAGCTCAAGGGCAAGCAAAAAATAATTTGGGATTGCAAGTCATAGTTGCCGATCAGGATATAGGAATCTAAGATTTCAAATATCCCTTTGGGAGAGCTATTGTTGTGTCCTACAGGAGCTGCAAGAACTCCACAGGCAGCTTGATAAGACAATCCATTCCTTCTTCCTCCTAACATACGTTTATTTCTGCTCCTGTTTTCTGAAGCGTCCTTATAACTAATGTGGGAGAATTTAAGATGCTGCCTGGGAATGGGAAGGTCTGCATTCAGGTCCAGTGCAATCCAGATGTGGTTGATCCAGCAATGCTTTTTTGAATATTGCTTGCACAGAAGCAGTGCTCACCTTTCTGGATAATAGGAGGCACAGTAGAAAGAAGAGCTGTTCTGCCAGCAGAAGAGTTTTGTCTTCACAGGAGGGGGTTTTTGCATGGTGTGGAAAAGGCTTTGTAGCAGAAATAATGTAGACTAAGCTGCTACCTTTTTTTTAATTATTTTTTTTTTTAAATGGTTGTCAAGAGGGGCCATAAACACACGAACACCATTCAGCCCTGATCTGCTTTGGAGCTCTTCCCTGTCTGTCTACAACTGGTCCCTAGGACATGTGGAGAGGGTCCCATGGATCTGCTAGACAGGACCTTCTTTGAGGCTTTGTGAAAGACTCAAAACCGGTTACATTTAATCAGAACAAAATTTATAGGAACAGATAGAAAAAACAGTAAAAACACTCTCACACATATAACTTTCTGAACGAAGTTAGGAAATCAAGCCCCTTTGCCTCTCAGATTTATCCGTGCTTCCTTTTTCTGTGTGAATCTCTCTGAGTTTTGATAAGTGAGCACTGATGACCAGTTTTCTTGTTCTGAGGAAATTCCTTTCATTTAAATTGAAGCCATCACTCTGTCCAGCATACACATACAAATGCCACTCCAGCACAAGAAATGTGAGACAGTTCATAAAACCAAATCAGAAGTTGTATCTTGTACTGATTGCCCCAAATTGCCCCAGTTATTGTTGTATTGTTGTGTTCTGCTGACTTCAGAAGCATTGAGGGATCAAACGTAATTGCTCACTTGAGTTATTTCATGGCCATGGACTTGCAGGTGCTCCTGGGTAAACACAGTGCTCTTCAATATCTTCATAAATGACTTGGATGCAGGACTTGAAGGTTTGTTATCAGAGTTTGCTGATGACACAAAATTGGGAGGAGCCATTGACACTCTCGAGGGCAGAGAGGCCCTGCAGAGAGATCTGGACAAATTAGAGAGCTGGGCAATCACCAACCGTATGAAGTTTAACAAGGGCAAGTGCCGTATTTTGCACCTGGGACATGGTAACCCTGGATGTACATACAGACTGGGGAACGAGAGGCTGGAGAGCAGCCCCACGGAGAGGGATCTGGGGGTTCTGGTCGACAGCAAGTTGAACATGAGCCAACGGTGTGCCCTGGCAGCCAACAGGGCCAACCGTGTCCTGGGGTGCATCAAGCACTGTGTTGCCAGCCGGTTGAGGGAGGTGATTGTCCCGCTCTACTCTGCACTGGTGCGGCCTCATGTTGAGTACTGTGTGCAGTTCTGGGCCCCACAGCACAAAAAGGATACGAAGCTACTGGAGAGCATCCAGAGGAGAGCCATGAAGATGGTGAAGGGTTTAGAGGGGAAGCCATACGAGGAGCAGCTGAAGTCACTTGGTCTGTTCAGCCTGGGGAAGAGGAGACTGAGGGGAGACCTCATCGCGGTCTACAGCTTCCTCACAAGGGAAGGAGGAGGGGCAGGTGCTGATCTCTTCTCCCTGATGACCGGTGATAGGACGCGGGGGAATGGCAGGAAGATATGCCAGGGGAGCTTTAGGTTGGACATTAGGAAAAGGTTCTTCGCCCAGAGGGTGGTGGAGCACTGGAACAGGCTCCCCTGGGAGGCAGTCACAGCGCCAAGCCTGACAACATTTGAGAAGCATTTGAACACCACCCTCAGACACATGGTGTGAATTTTGGGGTTGTCCTATGCAGGGACAGGAGTTGGACTTGATGATCCTTGTGGGTCCCTTCCAACTCAGGACATTCTATGATTCTCTGTTTTGCTGGATCAGGGCCTGAATGCTTTCTGCCTTTGCTGGGGCCAGGATCTCAGATCTTACAGGGCCTGTCGCTCATGAACTTTAAAATTTGCATTTGAGATACTTAGCATTGTTTCCAGAAATGACTCCTCACCTCTGTTTTTCCTCATGTCCATGTTTGTATACCTGAATGATTTATTTGAATTCCTTTGCCACCCAGTTTCAGTGGCTTACATAAAGTGCCATCCAGGTCTGAAGAGCTGCTGTCTCTCAACTAGATTGTTTACAATGAAAGTTAAATTGAAAACTTGCAAAATTATTCATCCCCTCCCCACCTTTTTGATGCCAGCTTAGTTTATATGTATGTGACTTGTGTCAAGAAAAGGCCTGTGATGTGTCATAGTCAAATTACATGTGGGGCTGAACTCCCCTTTCAGCTACCTGTGATGCGGGGAGGCTGCAGTGGTGCTCAGAATCGCTGAGGCCCCCTGGAGAGCTCCAGTTCTCTCATCTCTTACTCCAGCGGATCTAAGGTGCTGGGCTGTGAGATCCTCTACATTTGACTGATGCAAGATTCATGCTGCTGAGGGCTGGAGGGGGAAAACTGAATCTTGGTCAGATCATGTTAGAAGAGTTATGCATAAGGAGTGGGCAGAAGAAGTCCCTACCGCATACTTCAAAGAGTTTCTTCTCTGATTTGTGAATATCTTTTTGAAAGGGAAAAAAGAACAACACTGCTACCACAAACATAAATTCCCGCAGTGATAATAAAGGTCCTTAAGCGCCCAGTGTATTAATTACTGTAAAGAAAAAGCAAAATATGCATTTATTTTATTTTTAATTAAATTTAGGAAAGCATACAAAAATTGCATTTTGAAGAGTTCTTTTGAATGTTATGGACTATCCTATGTTCATTATCTTATATTTTTAAACCTTTTTGGGGTTAAATCCAGCAAGCCTGAATCTGTCTTGTGATATGCAAGTGGAGACAAATAGAGCAATTATATACACATGTACGTATATTTTTATATATATATATATATGCAGTTTGTTTATGTGTAAGAAAGCGAGCAACTGAGATGTGAAACTCAGGCTGTGAGCTTCTTTTCAATAGAAACTGTATTTTTAATTTTGCACCTAGCAGATTGCCATTCTTTTAAATGCCTGGAGGTCTTATGCACTGTCCATACAGATGAGGAGAATATGGTAAGCTCCACCCAGGAGCTTACAGGGAAAAGGTCACTGTACTCGATGTGAATTTCTAGTTTTTCTTGTCGGAGCAGGGGGAATTGGGAAAACAATAGTTATTCTCTTAATCAAGGCTGATTCATTGGCCTGTTCCCAAAGTGGTTCAGCCAACACTGTCCTTTACCCAACAGGGTCTCAACAGTCCAGTCCAGTCTCAAAGTTACTGGAGCCTTCAGGGACCCGCTGTCCCCAGTGTCATCCCTCTGAGGCACATTCCTAGGAACAGTGTTTCTGACTAGGACTGCAAATGCTGCTGAGTTGTCTTTCCGTCGGGTAACTTGGGTGCCTTCTATCCATCCTTATGCCCCTGCTGCTCTGTACTGTCTTTGTGGACAGAAAACGCTGGCCAGGTTGGATTTGACACGCATACTACTCCTAAGGGAACTGATGGGGCAAAAGAATCGGGGAATTTATTAGCCTTGCTAGTTGAAGCAAAATTCAAAAGCAGATGGGAATGCATCCTGTGATATCTCAGACTTGCTGCAACAACGGATGAACGCCTAATGTTGGCAATGTAGGATTCCCTGTGCTCCTTGAGCATATGGCAGAGAAGTGGAGTTTGTTTTGTATAACAAAATATAAGTTGGATTGAATAAACGTCAGTACTTGCAGGTTTCAGGAATTTTCTACAGGAAATATGAGAAAGTACTGCATATACTAAGGAAATACATCTATTTCTCTTCAATTAAATGGTTTCTTGGCCTTTAAACTAGTATAGACATATTTATGAGCTTTTGTTTTCACTTTTTTTTTCTTTCTTTTTTGTTATCGTGAATGAAATGTGTGTAGGACTGCAGAACATTTACTTAACCCACTTACTGTGTTTGTTCAGAGTTATTTACTGAGTGATATGCTTCCTGTGGGACAGGGAATAGTGGGACGATCAACTCTTCCAAACCTGGCACAGGTAATTAATTGTACTAGACAGCAACATGAGCAAGAGCGCTGTGTATGCCCGATTAATTACTTTGTGTCTCTGATTGTAGTGATGACAGAAAATGACAAACCAGTAAATTCAGTAATCCACACAGGATGCTTTAACACGGCAGAGTTGTGCATGATGCAGTGGTTGGATCAGGGCTCCCTGGGAGCCCTGGCACAGAGGCAATTTAATGGACATACCAGTGATATAAAAATACGCTTGCAGTTGCAACTGCCCAGGTATGTGAAGTGATTTTGGTTGGAAGTTCCAAGAAGAAAACCTGATCTGTATTCTTTTTTGGTTGACAATATCTTCTTTTAGCTAGGTGGTTTTTACAGTTCATGTCTTTGGCAAGGCACAGGTGACTAAGAGAAAAAAAATTGAAAGTACTTTCAAATCCTTAACATAGCATTGTTTTCTACTTCTTCATAAAGTTGTAGCTTTCTGTGAGAGGTCCAAAGGCCCAGACGTTTCCTTAAGCCCTTCTCCTAATTTTGAAAGCTGTGCTCAGCTGATTGGGAGAAGTAAGTTATTCTTTTATATCAATTGATGGGGTCTAACTCTCAAGATAATCGCAACTAACCAGTATCTGTGTTTTGTCTATTGTGTATCCAGTACTTGCTGCAAATTGTTTTTAACGTCTGTGGAGTGATTGAAAATCTCTCAGAAATAATCCAGAGCTCATGCTGATGTCTCCAGTACTGCTTGCTTACCATCATACTTCAGTAGATGTCCCCGGGAATCTACTGGGGCTCTCCTTGGGGTGAAACACTAATTCATTTTAAGTAAGACTGGCAGCTTATTTTTTTAGGGATAACTTTGAGTAATAAATAAATCGGAGGGAACCACAATCTCCTTTGAAGTATCGTGCGATGTTCTGTAAGGTGGTAGAGAGGCTAAATTTCTTGAGTGAGTTATGTATGTGAATTATTCTAACCCAGTGACTAGATGGCGATACCTTTGGTTTCTGGGTCAAGTAGTCATATATATGCAGAGTGAGCAGGCAGAATCTGTCTGCATATCTTTTTCTTGTGTGTGTATATGTTTGTTTACAATCTGTCTCTCTAATGAATTTATATCCTTGGAAGAACTGCATCCAAATTGGATGAGACAGGATTATGTGACCTAGATGTTTTCCACTGCTATATTGTGAGGTGGTCAAGAGTTGGAGGGCTTGTTTTTGAGTCAAATTAGAGTCAGATGGCCCCGTGACCTAGAAGAAAAGTGCATCTTTCTTTGCATGTTAATCCTATTGCATGTTGTAGGGTGCAAAGAAGTCCTCTATCTGAGTTGGTTTTATTTTATCAGGCACTGTACTAGCAACATAGATTCCCCCCCCCCCCCCCCCCCCGCACATCTGCTATTCTTTGGGCTTGTCAAGCACAGCAGAAAGCAAAAATAATGGAAAAGTAGTAAAATTAGACACTTTAAAACATTCTTGTGAAAAGTCAGTGGCAGTGACAAGCATGTTCTGGGCAAAAAGAAATGTAAAAATAGATTTCAGAAGGAACATGTTTTTCAATTTACTGTTTTAAATAATGTGCTGAACTGTTTGACAGAAAGATGTGAATCTGAAAATATCTTATTGTTACCAAATCTGCACATTGGACTGTGAAAAATAATCTCGACTGAAATGTATTGTCCATCACTGGCTATAGATCTTCTTTGTTCTGATTTTGGAAAGCAAATCTATTCATTTAAAGGACTGCTTATCTCTAAGTACCATTGACTGAAATTTTGTTAAGTATATTGCTGAGTTAATCTCACGTTTATTCATCGGTGGATAGGAGTCCCCGGCCATTTTTGTTAACGTCAGGTCAGAACAGGAAAAAGATTGGCAATGCTGATCTGCAATTATCTGTCACCTCTACTTCCTATTAGGGTTTCCAGGCACTAAGTCCAGAAAGAGAATTTTTAATCTAATGTTTGGTTCAAGTAAACGATGTGGTGATTTGACCGCCTTGTTCTTCGATCTTGCGTCTCCACCTGCGAAACTCAAGTCCTTGTAGGCACTTTCTGATACTGCAGTTCCCATTCATCTTTCTTTGTCAGCACATTTGGGAAGAGGCTGGGAGGCAACAGAAAAAGAAGATCCTCTTTTTAGACAAAAATAACTTTTATTCAGAAGAGATTTTAAGATATCTCTTTGAACAGCTACTGCTGAGTTGGTTTTTTTATCCCCCCCCGCCCCCCCCTTTTTTTTTTTTTCCTCCAGCCCTTAGAACTGCTCTTTCAGTTTGGAAAGTAAAATCCTGAAAAATGGCTCAGTTGCCCATTCATCTCCCTGGAAAACTGAACTAGACTGTTTCTTTCTGCTTCACACTCTGCTTATTAGTTGGGTTTCATGTACTGTATGTATGGTGAGATTGTAGATAGGTGGATTAGCCCTGTTACATGGCAGGCAGTGGAACAGATGCCCTGCCTCTTTGCCAGAGGCAAATCCTTATTTCTGCCTTGGCTTAAAGAAATCTGAGTTCGAGGCAATGTATTCTGCTTCTCTTTTCATCAGGGCCTGCAGCACCACTTCAATTTATTGGTATGATTTAGAACCTTATGTTATTATTTGGCTTTTCTTTCAAGGGGTCTTTTAAGCTGCTCTGAAAGCATCCAAAGTATAACTGGGGCAAAGGCACTAGTGTCAGAGTATAGTGGGGAAGACTGGAACTGTTAGAGGTTTGTATTTGTAAAGGTTGGAAGCAAGATGGTTAGGGAGGAGAAGCAGAAAAATCCAGTCTCTCCAAAGGAAGCGCAGATGTGCAGCCTCCAGTTAAGAACAAAGAAAAGGGGAGCCTGTGACTCCCAGTCCATTTTTCATGCTCTTCACTATGGAAACAGTTTTCATAGCTGCCTCTACTGCCTATTCACTGGCTTTTATTTTTTAGGCATTTTTGTACAGAAAACTTTGAGCTTGGTAGATTAGCCAAAAGATGCTGAGTGCAACTGAAGTCTTTTAGCTGTGTTTGCCTGAAGGGAAGGTTTCCCACCAGTGTGATTTCCTTGAATTGGATGTAAAGAGATTTAGCAATTCTTGTGTGGTATGATATGCAGATCAAATGGAGCTCACCTAAGTTACTTTAATTTCTGTCAGTTGTTCCCGGTGCTTCACGAGTAGGAGGACATTGCCAGAGATTTAGATTTTTTTTTTTTCCTTTCTTTTTTTTTTTTTGATGTAAACATTTTGTTAAACTGGGCTGAAATCAGAGAATTGATGGAGAATTAGATGGTATCCAGAATAGTGAAATGATTCAGGCATGACATTGGTTTTGAGGGTAACCTCCATCAGCAAACTTGGTTGGAAGAGGAAAGTTCAACTAATTTTTTTCTTATTTTTTTAAAGGTGCTCTCATATAATGCTTGCTTTCAAATGCTGGTCATCGTTTGGGATTGTTCATTTTCTCAGAAAAATCGGACAGATCTGGGATGAATTCTGCTTTCTGAAACCCAGACAGGGTACCTCAGTGAGAAAATGCTGTCTTTTCTGTGGCAATTTAGATTCTTAATGCCCAGCAATTTACTAAGTAGTGTATCTTACCTTATGGGCCTTGGGTTCATCTAGCTTGCACTCAAGGTGTTGTCTCTGCTGGATCCTGATAAAATTCTCAGGAGTCATGTCTGATTTTGACAGATTTGAGACAGAGCCACTGGACCGAGACACTTCACTGCTGGGACCTCATTCCTTCCATGAGGCCAGATGCTTTTGAAGTCAGTGGAGAAGACTCCTCTTAATTCTTAAAGGACTTTGAATATGGCAGTCCAAACTAAAGAAGTGGCTTAATGAAGGGGAATCCTGCATGAAAGAGCTTTTGGCCCGAAAACTATGAGCTAAGTAATATGCTTTGGGGCCCATTAAGAAGCTAGTTTACGAACAACTGTGGCTACTTTCATTAGGACCATGTCATCAAAACTTGATAATGATACAAGGATGTTGCATGTACACCATTCTTAGTGTTATAAATTGAACAAATTTGATATGAAAATCACTGGGACGAAATAGGAAAACCCACGTGGATAGTCTTTGAATAGGTTCAATGCTCTTCTTCTGCTAACTTGCGTAAACCTGACCGGAATGATTGGAGGTATTCTTGCTTTACACTGGTGTAATTCATAGCATGTTTTGGCCCTTATTACCTCATGTTTGATTGCAGCTCTGGTAAAAATCATGCTAGGCTGCTTAGGAGTAAATGGCCTTTAGAGCTGTGCTTGCAGGTTGGTTGGGATGGGACGTGTTTGTAGCCATAGGACTTCCTTCAACAGCTTAAAAATGATTAAATCATGTTTTTTAATTTGGTGAGAGTTGGGCTTAGTGTGATGTGTGGCTGTCATAAAGACTAACATGAGCTTGTGTGTAGCAGAGTAATTTTTGTTTGCATAATTTGATGGTTTTGATTTGCATAATCTTTTTTTTGTGTACATGCATTCCATATCCTTTGCAGAAAGCTCAGAGCTTGACTGTCTCCAGTAAAGGGATCCCGGTTATTAATTGGTGATGCCTTTCTGCTCTGTAGACTGAAATGTATTTCCCTGGGATTTTTTTACATTCAAAATAAGCTTAAAATTAATCTGTAGACTGAGCAGTAGGAAGCATAGGTCTAAAAGTGGATTTCCCATTCTGTAACTGAATGGAATATATGCACCTTTTAACCCCTTGGCTTTCTCAGTTGGATAAAATCTTTGGCATAGTTTCCTTCCACTCAGGAGATGAGTTATCAACTTGTCAAGCAGTGCGATGGTACTGTCAGTCTTCTCAATTGCTTACAAAGGGTGACTGTAGTTCTCCCTTGTTTGTACTGATTTAACTCACAAGTAGTTCCACTAATCTCAATTAGCTTTCTCCTCATTCACTTGCTTCTAACCAAGATGGGATTATGTATTTTTTTCAGCCACATCTATTTTGTTTGTTGACTTGTTGTTGACTCATTTGTTTTACTGCTGTCAGTGTCACCAACATAAATATGTAGGCTATGAAGGCTGATACATCCTTCAATACACAGCTGGAAATTCTGGCGTGCTATTTGGAAAAGAATTGTTTGCTGATTCCCTAATATGATGAGGAAGGACTTCTAGTAAGGAAAAGAGGAATACATGGTAAAGGACAAATGACGAGAACATTTGCTGTCATAGTAAGTTGCACAACGTGGTTATGGTTTGTCTAACTAGGGAACTCAGAGCTGTGTCTGAAGGATAAAGGAAGAAGACATGTTTCTGTCTCAGGGTGGTACGTGCTCATGCACGCTAGCCAGCACAGACTAACTGCCTTTTTATGAAATACATGCTTATTTTTAAGAAGCATCATCAAAAAGAAATCACTAAAGCAAACAATCCATCAATTTAAGCAATGACAAATAGCATATGTATGATTAGACCTGACTTAGCTATGTTTAACCTAGCTGTACCTCTGTGATTTTGAAAGGGAAGTAGAGTAACTTGCTTAAGTGAAGGTATAAATTTTGCAAGAAGAGACCCGTATGCTTACTCAGTTTGCTGACCCACTCTAGTGTTAAGGAGCACAATACATTCTGGAGGATGTGATGTGTTATGTAAAGACTGAAATATGAATCTGAGGTGGACATGGTACAAGTGTGGACTGGTCAGTGAGAATTGATGGATTCTGTACACCTGCTGCTGTAAAATAGTTAGAAATAGCAAGTTCAGCAAATTGTCTTTCCTGCTCAGTTCTAAGGAGGAAGAAAAGGAGCCTTTATAAAAACACCTTAGAAGTACTTCTGACATTTTACCAACCTGAGTACATTAATCCTTAGTATTTCTATGTGGCAGGTTAATATTACCAATGGAAAAAACAAAGGCATAGGAAGACTGAGGCCCAGATTCAAAAAGACCTTGAGATACTTAGGTCCGTGTTGACTGGTGCACTTAAATGACTGGTCCCACAGGACAGTTTCCATAAGGTTGGGATTATAGGTCTTCTGAGTTCCCGTCCCGTGCCTTAACCGGATAAGTATAGTCCAGAAAAAGTGCCTTCTCTTATCAGACACCAGAACAAAACATGCAAGACAGGGCTTATCTTGGCCTTATTCCAAAAGAACTAGTTATTCATGAAGTTACTATGGCCTTCAGTTATGAAGAGGCATAGCTGTCAGCTCTGCTTCTTTTACTGTTGTATCTTAATTGTAATACAACAGTGCCTACACTTTTTGGTCAGAATTGGAGATGTGTTGTACTTATTGCTGTACAGATGGTACCAATGTGTTGCCCTGGCGCTAAAGTCCCTACGCTCCAAGTCGATGGAAAGAACAAGGGAAATAACGTTGCCTCATGTCACTGATGGGGAATTGAGGCTTGTAAAAAAAAGTGATTGATCAGTGATGTGAAGGGAGTTCGTAACAGAGAAAGGAATTGAATTGGGACATTCTGGAGCTATACCTGTAGCATTGTTTATGTACATGTTAGTGTGGCTAAGCTGGCATTGCTGTTACGGGAAGTGGCCTCTCTTCCCCTGTGGGTTGTATGGTTGTTCTGTGTGCTGGGTTTGGGTACAGACCTGTGTTAGTTAAACCCTTTTGTTTTCTTCCTGGATTGGCTTTCACCTGCATCAGTTCTCTGAGCTGGTTTACTACCTGGTCAAGAAAACACTTGCAGGTGTCTTGAGAAGGTTGAACTGCTGCTTGTAGCATTTGTATTAGCTTCTGTGAGTTTAAAGTGTACGTGAAACTATAACACATGACCCTGTCCAAAGTTTGGGGTTGCTAAACAATTTTTTCTCTGCTTTAATACATGTCTTATGTACTGAAGCACCCATCCTGTGGAAACAGGCACCTGATGTCAATAAGACTCACTGACATTTTCACTGCTGCTGAGGATCATCCAGCTAATCCTGCTGACAGAGAGCAGGGATGCATGGAGAAATTTTAGTTTTCTGCCTGTGTGGTACCCTTCACCACCTTGCATGTTCTGAAGGTACATGTTACCTCCTTTCATTTCCTATGTGATAATTTACAGAGAACTCAGCAGTGGAAAAATCTCTTTAAATCTGAAGGAGTAACAATTTTTGAAATGCTTCCCTGAAGCTTAGTAGCTTCTCTTCACAAACAAACAAACAAACCTCTTATAAATACCTACAGGAAAAACAACCAAAACTCTTAATTACAAAAGATGCCTCTATGCATTCAAAATCTTTGCCTTGTTTTCCTGTCAGGCCTCATTTCCACCAAGGGATCTCTTTCCTAAAGGCCAGCAGGACTGCTGTGATGTAGGAGGAGATAAATATATATGACAAAGGATGTGAAGGAGCAGAGCCCTGCCTTGACATTGATACAGATAATTGAGTTATTGGGGAGTTAGTGTAAAAGTCGACTGTTTCTTGGGAGAGATGTCACATGGCATTCTGGTTGTGGGAACAGTAAGTATCCTCTGGCAACATTTATACTTGCCATTTTCCCCTTTCGGTTAATGCTCCTAATTCCTTTTGGCACTATTTTCAGCAACTCTGGAATAGATGTTTAAGGAAAAAATATTCTAAATGTGTTGCAGTATGTCATCTGGTCACCTTGGTAGAGATCATTGGCAGGTGGGGTCGGGGTCCTTCAAGACATTGCTATTTATAACAAGAAAACCAATTCATATTCACTTGTGTAGTGTTGCTAGAATTCAACCTTCTTTCTAGACTCTGTTAGGAGTACTCAGATAGTTTAGCCAGCAGTTGAAATGGAAATCTGGTATTCCTATATGAAAAAACACCAGATTTTTTGCTTTGAAACTTGTATGCTTTGCATCTAATATGCACAAAAGTGCAGATATAAATGTTTGATGTTCTGAGTAGCACCGTTCGTTAAGGCATAGTCTTGTATACTAGTAATTACAGACGTTAATTATAGAGGAGAACTGGATTATGACTTTGGGTGCCCTCATTAGGAGGGGACAGTATATAAGTGGTCCTGGGAGGCTTTGTTAATTGGAGAAAACTTGTTTCATAGCATCTTCCTCACCTTTTTACCAGGAGGTGGTAATTTACTACTGCTTATACAAACAGCAAATGAAACACTGCTAGTGTAGGTCAGCACTGCTGCTCGGTGAGAGAAGTGAATGTGACTCAGCTTTGTTGGTTCATTTCCAGCCTTTCCCCATCTTTTGCCGTCTTCGTCCCTGCTTCACCTCTCTCCTGGATTTGGTTCGGGTAGTTTGTGTGGAGGTGTGCGTGCACCTTTGTGTGGGTGCGCATCCTGTGATGCTTCATCAAAGACTCCCTTGTAAGACCTAATATTCACAGAGGGCTTCTTCTGAAGTATCAAGTATACCATATGGCAGCTATTGACCGCTTTCTGTGTTTCTTTAGGAACGCAACTATATATGCGTGCACAGGCACCTGTAATTCTGGACAGATACATTAGGTGCAGTTATCTTGCAACTGGGAGGTCTTTGCACTTCAGGAAACTCAAATAACTCTTCTGTATCTTTAAAAAGGAAAGTAACCACAGGCCTTCTGGAATTCTCTAAGTTGCCTGTGCATGCAGCTAATTATTTTGAGATTGAAACGGCACCTTTGAAGCATGTCCATGAAATACATAATTAAAGTATCTTGTGTTCAATCGTACCATTGGACGGCTAATTGAAAATCACATTGTGTCTACATAATGAGACAAATAATATGTGCATTTGTGCACTGATGAAATGACTCGTCCCATAGTCTTTTCCCCTTTAATTGCTACGATGGCAACTGGCAGAAGAAGACCACGTGCTGGGCTGTCCTTGATCAGCAAATCTAACAGACACAGTTACTGTTAGGGAGTCCCATGAGTTCAAATAAAAGAGGCTCTGAAGGATAGGACTGCTGCTTCCAACAGTTTCTGTACAGACATGTAAGTCGGGCAGAACCTGTTGGGTTTCCTGCTGTCTAGGAAGTCAGTGGCTAGCACAGCATCTGCCTAGGCTTCATAAATGAACATAGCATACGTATTTGTGGTGAGGAATGGCTTGAATGGTTTTGGCCTGTGTCTGCCTGTAGGATCGTGCCATTCAAGACCCTCTGTGATGCCCAGTTGGCTCTGCTATAGCAGAGTCCCTGCCGAGCAGCTGGTATTTCAGCAAGTGAAAGTCGGGGGCTTGCCAAGCTCCAAATAGCATCCACAAGTCTTGCAAGCAGTGAGTTGTCCTCAGTCGGTCTCTTGGGGATCTGGTGACTCAAGAAGTATTAATGGCAGGGAGTACATCCCTCTTAGCTGCATCCCTTGTGTGTTTTTTATTCCTTCAGTATCTATCTTGCTCCCTGTGGTAGGGGAAGTGCTGTGCTATCTTTTATCATCATGCCATGAACATGTTTCTTGGCACGTAAGAACACAGGAAGGATTCCTTTGCCCTCCTCTCCACCATATGTTGTACATTTCTGGAAGACAGGCATACCCTGGTCAGTAAAATAATTGGTTTGCTTATCTTTCTTGCTGCAGTTTATAGATATAGGGAGAGACAAGATTTATTGTATTATGCTGTACAGTTATTTGCAGGAACTAAGGTTGCTAAAGAAGAAAATTAATTGAAGGATAAACATATATGAGGAGAATTCCAGGCTGGTCCTTCCCTCTGAAATGCACTGGTGGCAATAGCCATAGAAAGGAGGACTCTGGGATGTCAATTCTTCCTCAGAAGATTCAGAGCTGGATCAGGGCTTAACTATAGTGGATCTTATGGTCTTATTTTTCCAATGATGACTTGCACGGTCTCCCTCTTGTCACAGCAAGAACAGCTTTCCAGCTTACTGGGTCATTCATTTGGCCATAGAATTGCCCAGAAACAGCTAGTTATTTCAAGTTAGCATTTACACATACGTATGTTCATGTATATGTACTTTATGTGCAACAAATTAAGTCATTTTTCTCAGCCTACAGTCACATAACCAATCATAGCTTTCCTCTGTAGCTTTTGTACTTTCTGACATCTAAAAAAATGTCACAGTGCATTAGTGCTAGGAGACAAAGACAAGTAAGGAAGTCTGCTGATGCTGCTTTTTACATTTAAAATCATGCAACATATCCAGGGGTTTAGGATGCATTTTCTGAGGGGGTTCCTATGACCCAAGTTCCCTGCTGTTTACCTTTTGCAGTCACAGTCTTCTAATTACGATGCCACAGTTTTGGGAAAGGTTATAGTCGCTTCAACTGCCTTCAAACCTTGCATTGCAAAATTACATTCAGCTGCTGCTAGTGCCTGACAAAGATCTGGCTTCCAAACAAAGGCAAAAGGAAAGAATGAAGCGGCAGACCCTGCAAGAGATAGAATATTGTCTGTGTGATTAAAGCTCTTTTATTAGGCTGTGGTCTGTAATGGGAAAGAAAAAGCATGATCTCCACTGATCTGCATTTTAAACAATGTTGAGGATTAGCAGAGGGGCAGCAGATGCACCTATTGAGCTGTAAAGGAAGGGATTCAAAGCTATATCGTGCAGATGGGAGATGATTGTACTGTACCTCCCCGCATGTGCCAGTCAGTACTCCTGCTGCTCTGCAGAGCGGCACTTATCATCTCCGTCAGCCCTCCTTGTCCCAGAGCAGGCGCAGCACAATAAACCTGCCTTAGCCCTGCCGCTGAGTTGAGCGGACGCTCAACCAATCTAAACAAGCAGAAACCGAGCTGTGGCAGCCATTCTGCTGCTGCTGGTAGAATCATGATATGGGCACTGTATGATCATCACATCCTTCCCTAACACAGTCTTTCAACCAGCTTAACCGTTTCCATTTGAACAGCTTGGTCTAACGATGCTGCCTATCATTTTGCTACAGACCCATCCTTTTCCTAGAGCAGAGTGAGTAAAATGATAGGTGAGAGGAGAGAGATTTTCCTTCATGTTTTTTCCTATTCTTCTGTTGTTGCTTCCAGAAATCAGCATCCTTTCTGCTATCTAAAATACAGTGTTGCAATTTCATTATTCTTGTTTTCATTAAATGGATCATAAATTTGAAAGCTCTCTGACCAAATTTATGCATTCGCATATAACATAGGAAGCACCCCACTTTTGCTCTCAGATTTTCTGCTGTAAGTCAGGAATAGATCTAGTGGCACAAATGGAATTATTCTCCTTTTACACTGCTGTAACGGGGGGTGGGTGTGAGGTTTATCTGGAATTTAATAAAAATGATAGTCTACAGGCCAATTATTTCTGCTCTAGCATATAGTTTGCAGTTAAAAATACATTAATAATGGTTTTCTAGCTTTTACTTACTCCCACCAACTTAAAATGTGATTGTGGCATGTGCTTGGTTTCCAGCTCTGCCACAGGGTTTCCGTGTGACCTTCAGTAAGTTACCCAATTTCTTCATGCCTAAAGTCTTTATCTGCAAACAGAGAAATAGTGTATAATTAGGTGTACAATGAGGTGTACTCTTTGACTGCCTTATCTGTTTGGATCATAACCATCTACCCCAAGGCAGGGCCTAGCACCTATTATGTGTATGCATGAGGTTTATCATAGTAGAGTCCTAGTCTTTGGTTGAGTCTTCCAATATAAACAGCAATAATAATTCCATAGGGCTCTTGTTCACATAATTAATTCTGTGTTCTGTTATGTATTTTCTCTTTAAAAATAGTTTTCTCCATAGTCCTGAAATATGTTCATGAAGCTTGAAAATCACTGGAGAAAACAATTATTTTCTGCAGCATCCTATTCTTACTGTGTTAAATGTGTCATGAAGTTGGGCTTTTGCAATAGCAGCCTTGATAGTACCTCATGCTTTGTCTGCTCATATGTGGGCAGGAGAGAGAGTGCAAATTCCTATATATATGCAAATATTAATATCTCTTTGCTTATTGGTTAGCGTTGATTCTACCTGGTTCACCTCAGGAGCTCCATCACTTTGTAGATAGTTCTCTGTCTTAAAGATCAAGCTCTGCTTAAAGCTGGAACCCACATCGAGTACTGACATACTTCCCATAGCACCCCTATTTCCTCATCTTGAAGAGCTGAGTTCCCACATTTGACAGGAGATTAGGAAAAGTGAACCTCGAACCACAGAGCAAGGCTCTAGATGCCAGTGAGTTAAGTGCAGAAGTGGCGAGGATGCTGCCGAGGATGTAGGGTTTGACTGCAGTAGTATACTCTCGTTTGCACTTCTGTTAGGTTCTGACCTGGGGCTGATCTCCTAGTTGTGAAGAGAACTATTATCTGAAAAGCAGGGTTGATGAATTTATAACATTTATATTTAAATCAAGGCAATTTAAATCATGATTTTTTATTATGGGTTAAATCAGTAAGGGCAAAACCTTGATTTCATTTATTGATTCCATACTTATTTGTCATTTGTACATTTTAGCTATTTTCCTAAAGAAAGGTTGATTTTCAAGTTGGTATCCAGATATGTTGATTTGCAAAAATATTCTCTTTACACAAAATTTAGTATTTCTTTTCTGTGGTTAGGAAGACATTCTTTACTACTGCCCATTCATTGAAGTCATAATGTAGTTAATGTGCATTTACTTGCATCCTTTCTTTGAAATTTTTTGCTATGTTAGAGATTGATGACTGGCATTTTCTACTCACTGTAGATGGACGTATATTCTTTATAAGTAATTTGCATCAACTGCTATTTCTTTGGAAATTAAAGTGAAATTAAATTGATAAAAAAATTAAAATAGTTATTTATTATCCAGGTATGCTGGTTCCATTTAAAGAAAACGTAAATGAAAAAATAATTTTAAACAGTTTCGAACAGTTATGACAGCGTGTGAAGTACCTCTAGGCAGACACTATACAGAGCTCTCTCTGCTGACTTCCCAGTAGACCTCACTGCTTACCTGATGTTTCTGGGCTCTGGAAAACAGACGGTGTTGCGCTGGGATCTGCAGCAAGTGGGGATCCCCACATGGACTTAGAATGAGACCAAACAGACCTTAAAGCCAAGTCTTTGGAGGTGGAAGTGTCAGCTTCATTTACGTGTATTGTTACTCTTCTTCCTTTTAGCAATTCCAAAAAAATGGATTGATTGGAAGTGTTTGAGGTAGGGGTAAGTTTGGCAGATAAACTTCACTGGGGGAGGGAAAAGGTAAGCTATTGTTATTGTCAGCAACTTAGTACTCAGTCCAGCAGTGGCTCTTTCCTGCTGTGTTGGAAGAAGTAGAGAGCAATTTGTATGGCTGGGTGTCTTGTGAGGGCATGTAAGCTGAAAGAATGAAGGTTGGGGTGAGGAAGGAGAAGTCTTGTTTCATACATCCAGCTAATAAAAGCATCAGTCTACCACAGCAGTGGCCCATTCATGGCATTGACTGTAGTTAGAGCAGACACATGTGAAGTCATCCTTAAGCCAGTGAGGTCTCTGCTTATAGGAGGACTCCTGTGAATGGACTGTGGCATGGGTGAAGAGAAACAAACACTTCATCCACATCTTTCTTTCTCGCTCCCCTTTGTTGTACAGTTTCTGGTTTAGTTTTCTTTGGGTTGTCTTGTACTAGCTATAAAACTTTACCCTAAAGTTTTTCTTTTAGGATAAAACACATCAAAAACATGAAGAATTACTTAGAGTAATTTAGATAACATTCTTTAAAACTGCTGCAAAGAAGCATTGTTGTTCCATTAAACATCTTTAAAATACTCTGAAAGTGTTCTTTGCTCATTAATACCTATAAAGACTGAATGGAAGAAAACCACTGAATGAACCAAATTCAATACATTGTATTTTTGAGACCAAACTCAGGAGGAATGTCTGACACACCAGATGGTTGTGCTGCCATCCAGAGGTACTTGGACACACTGGAGAACTGGGCAGGCAGGAATGTCAGAGTTCAGCAAGGGAAAATGCAAAGTCTTGCACTTGGGGAGGAGTAACCCCAGGCAGCAGTACATGCAGGAGACCAGCCAGGTGGAAGGCAGATCTCAGAGAAGGACCTTGGGGTCCTGGTGGACAACAAGCTGACCATAAGCCAGCTGTGCACCCTTGTAGCGAAGGCGGCCAACAGCATCCTGGGCCACAGGATCAACTAGATCAAGGGAAGTGATCGTTCCCCTCTGCTCAGCACTGATGAGGCCACAACTGGAGAACTGCATCCAGTACAAGAAACACAGGGACTTACTGGAGTGAATCCAGGATAGGGCCACAAAGATTAAGGGATTGAAGCATCTCTTGTAAGAGAGCTGGGACTGTTCAGCCTGGTGAAAAAGCTTGAGGGTTTCTCATCAGTGTGTATAAATACCTGATGGGAGGGAATGAAGAGGGAGCTGACTCTTCTCAGTAATGCCCATGGACGGGACAAGAGGCAATGGGCACAAATTAAACCACAATTCAATCTGAACACAAGAAAACACTTCTTTACTGCGAGGGTGGTCAAACAATGGAACAGGTAGCCAGAGAGGTTGTGGAGTCTCCATCTGTGGAGGTATTCAAAACCCAACTGGACATGGTCTTGGGCAGCCTGGTCTAGCTGGCCCTGCTTGAGCTGGGGCTTGGACTAGATGATCTTGAGAGATCCCTGCCAGCCTGCATGATTCTGTGACTCCATAACCAACCGCAGATTCTAGATCCTTTTTTCTTTTCTTCTCAGTGGCGGATTCTGGACTGCTAGCACAAGTCAGGCAGCATGTTTAGAGAAGACTTGATTTGTTTCTTTAACCCTGTTGCTAAATAACTGGCCATCTGCTGCCCTGATTTTCTTTACACTGTTTCCAGTGCATTGCCACCAAGTGCAGTCTGGATGTTGCTGCTCTAGTATTCACTCACCTGGTTGCCTCTGTGCTTTCAGAAGGCACCTTCTTTTCCCAGTACAGCATTAGGTACAGTACACAGCAACGTTCACATACAGTTGCAGAGGTAGATTTTGAGTAGAGTACACTGCAGAGAAGAGAGACAAAGGTTTTCAAAAGAACCTTTATTTTAGGCTGCTTCACGTAGTTGTTAGTGGGATTTACAGTTGATGCTGTGGGCAGAGAGATTCTCCTTCATATTTGACAACTTGTAATCACACAAGGCCACAGATTTGCCTTAATTCCCTTTAATCTGACCAGAGGGGAGCACCTTTGCTCTTTCTCAGTTCTGGTTTTCTCAACTGCAACTATGAATATAAGCCTCTGTTTAGACAAACCTTATCTGAGAATTAAGCTTCTCTTTCTGTGTTTCTCTCTGTCTCCTGGAGCTTGCTGGGCCTTCTATCCCAGTGAAAGGGAAGGGAGGAGATCTAGTGTTAAGGACTTTTAAAGTCTTATATCTGCAAGTAAAAATGGTCCCTCAGGAAACTTAGCGCAGGGCCTTCTGCAGCTGAAATCTGTGGAGCTGAATCTGCTACACACTCTACTGTTGGTAGGTTCACAGTACACATGTCCTTTCAGGCACTCCTGTTTCTAATGTCTGTAGCCAGTCTGCTTGCTCAGGAGGCCTCACTGACCTGGGCTGGATCTCAGGAAGCAGATCCTGTGCTTGTGGCAGTGCCGTTGCACTATTTTGTGACATTACACAGGTCACTCCAGCTCACAGTGTTTACCATACTGGTTTTGTTTGTCCAACTGACTGAACCACGCTCGTTGGTTTGTCGATTCCGTTACCAGAATTGGACTTTCCATCTCTGAAGACTGAGGCTTTTCTATATTTGTCCTTTGCTAGAGTTCCTGATTCTCTTTTAAAAGTCTTTTTTCCATTCTTGCTGAGAGTTTTCTAAATTATTCCCCTAATAAGATTTGGCCTGCAACCTCTAACCTTCAGTGTCTTAAAAATAGAGGGTCACAGACAAATAATGTTTCTGTGGGATACCTGTCCTGCCAAGTAAATGCTATTCAGCTGCTGATGATTCTTGTGTTCAGGGAGAGACTCTTACATACCCCACCCTATGCAATTTGGCCATAGCCTTAATGTGCAAGTGGCCTGACCCCGCAGTATGAGTAAAGAATATCATAGTAGTTTCTAGTCACTTAGGAGCTCATAATACAAAGCCAAAGAGCATAAGCGTGTGTAATGTTCATAAGGACAAGACAGTATTTTCTTGTGCTCTTTACAGACAGTATCCCTTAAGGCCAGTGGCTTTGCAGAAAGTGATACGTGATTTGTCTAATGCCATTATTGCTGGGTAGTACTGTATTATCTTAGCACGTTTATCCCCTGTGTATGTCAGGACACTGAACAGGCACAGCAATCTCAATTATTTTTGAGCTGCCTCCTCGTCTGAGCATGAGTGGCTCTGAGTCAACACTGAGCTCCTCTGTGGCTGTTGTTTGTAGACTGCGCTGTGTTGTGTCACCTCCTTGGAGAGGCTGGGAAGGCTGTGGCTCTTCTTGGTTGGTGGGAATTGGGAATAATTCCAGGGAAGCCAATGGGATCACACTAGCATACATGCAGGGAAAACCAGGTCCTCATGTGGGAGTGTCGTTCTTGGGGGATGATATTTTTAACTTTCACTCAGACTTTGTAGCTTGTAGAGAGAAGATGCTTATTAGTCTTTTGCTTATTTCTATGTACTTGTTCAGGCTTAAAACTTGTCCTCCTTCTTAAGGTGATTTTTTTGATTGAACCTTCCTGAGTCTTCTGACACCTCATGCTAACTGTGTGGGGCCAAGAAATACAATTATTAATAGAACAGAAAGCAATCAGAGGAAAAACTCTGGGGATGAGATTCTCTGTTGACATCTAGAAAACTCATCCACTGTTTACCCTTCTTTATTGTGGCTCTGGCCTTGAACTAGTGTTTGTGGGGAGCCTAGTTTAAAGATTTTCTGCTGATACTAAGAAATTACCAGTCTGAGAACCCTTTCCTGTCTGGAGGAGTGGTGCAGTAAATGGTGCTGTAGATTCAAGAATAACAATGTCTGCAGATTTGTTTTGCCTTAGTGACAGTTAACACATACAAGGAGTTGTATACTTTGGTAACTGCTGAGAACAGCTGGTTCTGGCATAGCTGTAAGGTCTTCTACAGCCAGATCTTTCAGTACTTCCATCTCATTCTCTACAGCAACATCCATTAGAGGAAGCAAGGTTTGGGTAGCTGTAAGCTGCTGATGAAGAAACTGGTCCGCAAATTCCCGAAACAGATGAGCCTTTGCATTGACTTCAGCGGGCGTTAGATCAGACCCATGGAGTTGTTCATTATCCTCCCCAGTGAATTCTTCCAGAATAGAAAAATGTGGGATCTTCCAGCAACCCAGGCAGGGGTTGTTGAGCAGAAAACCTGGAACAGAAGCATGACACAAAGATGTGTTTTGACAGTACAGTTTTCAGGCCACTGTCCTTTTATAATCACTGGTTCCTGCCTGAGTTTGAAATTTAACTCTATTTCAGGACATACTTAGCCTCAGCCACTCTGGTATGAATTTCCAAGTGATGAAGCTGGGTATCAGAAGGTGGGTTGCGGTGTGCATGTTTGTATTTATCCAACCACCTTTCTTTTGAAAAGATATTAAATTCACTTTCTTTTTTGTGGAGGCACAGCTGGCCATGCTCTCTAGGTATTACATTGTTTCTCATAAACCTTACCTTAAATTAATGAGGTGCTTGGGCCTTTTTTATAACCGTGTATTGAATATGACCCCCTGCTTTGCTCTCTGTAAGGAACACAGTGAACCAGCTGTAGTGAAGTTTGTACTACATGAGCAGGCAGCTCCTGTTCTTCCTGGTGCAGAAGTCGATAAATACTTTCAGCTCCATGCTGTGACCTGAGCCATTATTCTCACATTAAAGGAAATACTTTTGAAAAAAAATTTTTTTTATATGCTTGTTTCTGTTCATTAAAATAATAATAGTCTAATTTTTCTGACCTTTAATTCTTTTGCTGTGACTTTGCTTTTTTTAAGCCAGAAATCAGTTTTCAAATGGACTTTCTTCCCATTGTCCTAAGCCAGAGGCTGGGGGTTTCTCATATTCAGTGTAATTAAGAAAATATGGTATTTCCTACACCTTTTACAGAGGAACATATTGCAAAATGGGAAAAGCAATCTGTTACAATTGTGTCATGAGATCTCTGCCCTCGTAGTTTTATGATGCACACAATCCACTATGGAGGACAGGAAGCACTTAAAACATTTGCTCAAATTGAGACTATGTAGGCCCACGTGTAGGGCTGTAGGAGCCATGTGAAAATACCAGAATCTTATTATTTATTTCCATTTCTTTCAATTTCATCCTATGGAGCTGTGTTCTACAGGCCCATAAGTCTGCTGTTACAAGTCCCCAAACCTTCCCCTGACCTCTTGCCGCTCCAGTAGCCTCAGGGCCACCCCCTCTCTATCTTCCTCCCCTGTTCCCTTGTCAAGCCTATAGCCAGGGCAGTACAACTGGGCTCTGCTCAGGAGTTCACTCTCATGCTGACTGACCAGCAAGGCATTTTCTCTTAGCCAGACTGAATGACTGAAGGCTAACCTGTATCCTTACCTTCCCCGTACTGGGGCGACTTACAAGGTCTCTCCATAGCCAGCTGCTGAATTTTGTTGAACTTGTTACCGAGGGCTCACTGTTGAATTTAGTCGGTGTTGGCCAGTGGGATCCCAAGTTGTTGGAGATGGAGGGTGCATGGACAGCTAGACATGCAAGCTGTCTCTATTAACCTTGTTTCACTAGGAAGCCACGTTATTTTTTTTTTAATAAAAAAATCCAGATATTATGCTTCTGAACAGGAACTTAAGAAGTCTGAAACTATAGTAAGAGGAACTGCATTAGCAATTTGGAGACGTTTGAACTTAGGCATTAACTCAACAAGATTTAAATTCCAAAGCCCGCTGCCTTCTTGGGAGGTCTCAGTATCATTTTGAAAAGGGCTAGGGCCATACCATGGGAGCCAAATACCAAACAGGGAAGATGAGGTGTCCCCTGTCTTTCAAAGATAATGAAGTCCTTTCAAGCTTTGTTGGATGCTGTTGACTGAGTATGGGAGAAACAACCAAATCCAAGAGGGAAATACAAGGACACCTCACATGTTAGATATTCTGTTTGGTAGGTGCTGGTTGACCAACACAGGTCTGGACTAGCGACAGCATCTGTTGTCTTCTACACAGGAGAAAGGAGAGAGTAAGCTCTATGGAAGGAAACTATGCAAGTGATAGGTGAACCGCAGGACAAAAGGGTAAAACTGTGGAAAGTGTTACTGCAGGAGACTGTGCAGGAGACATAAGAAGCTGGAGACAATGTGGGTAGGGGTATGGGAGGAAATTGTAGGTGTTATGAGATGGGAGGAAAGTAGGATGTCCATAGATGTGGTGAGGACCTGTTGGGATGGATGGGACTGGAGATCTCATTAGGGAACATGAGGAGGCTCCAGGGTTTTGTGGTAGACGATGAAATGACATTTAGGCTGTGGACCTGCAAGTGATCACCCCCTATTAGTTCTACTGTGTACAGAACAATTTGTCTTTGGAATAAAATCTGTAGCTGTAGACCAATGTATGCAGTGGCTATCCAATGCATTTCTCCCCTGGCTATGTATGGGCCACATCCCACTGCTATCAACAAGCCCTTCTGGAATTCATGGGAATTGGGATGTGCTGCATATGCTTGCTGTTTGGTGCATTGTTCATAGCATGGGTGCAAGCATGGTTAATCCAAAACCGTTCTTGAGCCTGAAGTGCAGCATATCGGCAGTCAGTGAAAATCCTGTTAGGAATCTGTCAGTGGGTGATTAAGAGATGTCAGAGGGCAGAGTAAGCTGTATCAGCACTGAGCTGGGTAGATGAAGTGTTCTGTGGTGAGCCTAATCTTGTGAAGAGCATGACCTTTGTCTCCTGTATAAAGGTTTTCCATGGTAACCCCCCTTTTTAATTAAGTTCTTAATATACATATAACCTACCTGAAACAGTCTTGGCTGATGGGAGGTTCAAAAGGGTGTGAGGACTTCGTGACGGAGGGAGGGTGGAAAGGTGTGGTGAAGAAGGGGAGTTGTAAGATGTGAATATAGAAAATGGGATTAACATCAGCTAAAAGCATATGTGAAGAGCAGTATATCTGCTGTTTCCCATCCTCCCTCCTCACCTCCTCTTTCTCTGCTGTGCGGTGTTCCCTCCTTGTTAGTGCATCAGCCCTTCTCAATAGATCACTGGACCAAGCGGGGATGTTGTAGCTCATTACCCAGATGTTACCTAATTATAGCAACATGTTTTCTAAAAGAATCTTAGGCAGGATAGACAGAGCTCTGCTGGGTTCCTGCTGTACCTGAAAATGGCCATCCTTGGTCATCTCCTGACAAAGGATTAATGAAGTCTGAAGGGGAACATGGATCTCATAATTCCTCAAAAAGAGTTTTTCAAAGAGATGTACAGCTTTTGGAAAGTGGAAAGAAAAGCTTTTGACTAGGACAGTTGTGGGCAAAAGCAGAGTTTTCCCAGTACCCATCCAGAGATGTAAAAAAGGGAAATTTTTTTCTCGTGCATCAGTGGAAAGATCTGTTATATTTTAATTTATCTTTTTAATTTGAAAACAATGAAACCACTATTCTCTTTCCCCGTCTGCAGGGGGTGGGGTTGCTGTCCAAATGCTTTCAGGCATACACGTTGGAAGCTGAAGTCTGCGCTTCTCCTGTGGCAGCAAAGCTTAGTCTCCCAAGTGTTTTTATATGGGAACAAAGACTTGAACTGAAATAGGAGCTCAGCCCACTAGACATCACAAGCTGCTGATAGATCCCAGAGGACTTCAAGAGTTTGTTAGAGTTTGGCTGATGAAATAATGGCATTTCACAAAAGCAGCATCCAGTGTGCCCATCAAGGTTTGTGTCCTGGTTCCCTGGGGGTGCCTCTTTAGACACGTGAGTGTGTATGGTAAGATGGGAAAGAAAGCATGTCAAAAGGACTCAACAGTCACGTTCTTTGCTATATTCAGGGGGCACAAAGGGTTTCTGAGAAGTATTGATTTATGAAATATTGTAAGAAAGAGACCAAGATAAAAATCGATAGAGGTGATGTTGGTTCTGTGTGTTTTGATCCTGCTGAGCTTGGGGGATGATCCTACCATAATCTCCGAGGCATACAGTGTAAAACCTGCTCCTGGTGAGCTGCTGTGTGTATATATACGTGTCTGTGTCTCTTGTTCTGTAATATCAGGCATGTGGATCCAGTCACATCTGAGCTGATGCATTGTTGTCACCAATCTCTGAGCTTAGGAGTGTGTCCCTTTGGCTGGCCGAGCCAGCATACATTTGACAGTGCTCGTAGCTCAGGAGAATAAATCTAGGCTATAGCAATTTAGTGTGCAGCTTCCCTGTGCTCTGAGCTGAGGCACATGAATCCCGGCACTGATGAACATCTCCTTCCATGCTCCTGCTGAGCATTTGAACTCTGGCTTTAGTCCTACTGTAATTACAGTTTATTCAATTTAGAAACAGTTATTGCATGAGCCCTCAGAACACCCTTTTAGCACCAGAATCTCTCTGTAGAAAAGCCCATGGTCAAATTATTTCATTACCAACGTGGGTAGCTTCATCCTAATCCTTTTAGAGTTCTAGACAACCCTATACCTCCTTTCTCCATATGCAATTATAAATTGATACTGTATAATTTGCCTGTCACTTGATATAAGGCTCTGTTTATTTTAAAGGCAATAATTAGAGATAACAATTGCTATAGAAAAATAAACATCTGTTCAATGAGAAGACTGAGTAATTAAGAGCAATTATTGGTTTCTATAAGTAGGATGCTCGGTCACAAAGTTATTTCCAGTGCAGCTAAGAAGAGCATAAGATGCATATTGTAGGAGACCAGAAACCTATGCACTAGAAGAACTGGGAAATGAAATGGAAGCTATTGATAAGAAATTATCTAGACCTTTCTTTCCAGATTGTATTTAAGATGCCATTTTCCTGGTTGTAATATGTAAAACTTGCATAGGATTTAGATCCCTTTCCAACATTCTTTGCAAGGATTAATCAGTTAATCCTTCTACAGCCCTTGCAAGGTAAGTAAATGTTATTATCCTTATTTTACGGCTATAGAAATCGTGTTGCTGTGGGCCAAATTTTAATCCATTTTCCACTGTTGTAGATCTAAAGCAACTTCACTGCAGTCAGCAGAGTTAGACACTGTAACTGAACTGATTTAACCCTAATTGAAACTACAGTGTTTGTGAAGGTAACTGTTGAGAATAAAGAGCAAGAATATTACATTTTAAGCATTGTACTACGCTCCACTTGATTTGTATTAATGCTTTTGTTTGCTTTAAGGGATGATTTTCTAAACTGGTATCCTTGAAGGTTTGCAGATCTTGCAAATACTAGTGCATGTAGTTTTCAGGAATGAGCATCCATGAATAGTTTTAAGATTTACAACAGCAACCTCCAATTTATGGGGATAAATTACATTACTTGTATATAAAGATTGTATATACGAAGTTCATATACAGCATTGGTGTACACACAGTAAGCTTTTTAAAAAGCAGTGTACTTGGGTTTGTTCAGCCTAAGATCTTTGTTCCTCCTTGAATCCAGATAGTTTGTTACCAGTGCTAGTCTGAGGCCTGAAGTAAACCACAAATGTTTGTGTCCTGCAGTGCCTAGATTAACATTTGCAGAGTATTCATTGACTTGAATTAATTGGCAATTAGCTAACTCAAGTTAAAAGAGGAGTGATATTTTTCTCTGGACATTCTTTTAATTGTTCATCCAGCCAAAATAGGTACTACTGGCCAGACCAGGGCTTTCTGCTTAGTTTTTTTAAGGAGTTTTTTGACAATGTGCTCTGAAGTGAAACGAAGAGCAAGCAACGTTGAGACGTGCAGATGATCTTCTGAAATCAGTGGCTAGTTTCCCTACTACAGAAATTTAGCAATACTTACAAATAAGGCATTGGATTGGTTTTATTTCAAAAGAAAATGAAAGAACTTCATTTACCATTGGAAAAATCATGTATCAGATGTAGCAAATGTATCTAATTTTTCATTGCACTTCTTGAAGTAGTTATCGGCTTTACAGTTAAAAATCAGGATAAGTTACTTGTGTTTAACATTTCTGAGAGGCTGTGGGAACATTATTCATTAACAGTGAGTATACCATAAGTGCTGTATTTAAACAACAATGTTGTTTCATTATTTATTAGTGTCTCTCTCTCAAAATGATAATTTGTTTCAGTTCGGTGTCTTTGGCAGACTGCAAGTTTGTATAGAATTGCAAAACAGTTCTCTCTTGTTCCCGGAATGTTTCTTTCTCTAATGAAGAGTTGTAATAACGGCATCATTAGTAAGGTGTTACTATCCACAGTTGTGTTCCCTCATGCTGCTATTTAAGCAACTGTAAAGTGGATATGAAATAGCACCAGCTCCAAACTCTTAGTGTTTTATTCAGTCTGTGTTAGAGAAAATGACTACACAAAATCCAAGGCAAAAGTAAATCAGCCTTTTCTGAAATCCTGTCCTTGGCTGAAAGGTCATGGACGTGATTGCCAGTGACGATAGAGGCCACAGAGATGACTTTCTGCAATCAGGGATTCACAGTGAATATATTGTCTCAGCTGGAGGGAATTTTTTGTTTCTCCATCCCCACAGTACATTCTTGGGTAAAATAAAGGATTCCTCTCTGTACTCCTTCAGGATGGGCTGTCTACCGGTCCAGCTGATCTAAATCTGTCCCTTGCTCATCACATAAGTTCTTGTCCTTTTCAGAAAAGATCTGTGTATCTTTAAGCATCTGCAGAGTGGGAGTTTACCAGCAGCAAAATGTGCAGGCATGGTTGTAAGCAGGTCAGTGCAGCATTAGGCTGTGTCAGGCCTGTATGCTTCCTTTTGCTCTTCTTCCTTGAATGGCATCTTTCCCTTGTGTCATCTGGGGTTCCTCATGCTCACTGGTTTTCAATTCATGGCTTTTAATTATAAATGAAAAGACAATGTTAGCTTACACATCGCCTTGCTTTTCGGTGTGTTCATGTTTTCTTCTTTACTCCCCAACCTGGAATTACAGGGCTGGTTCTGGTGCAGTTCAGTGGCTAAGATCAAAAACAGCCCAACGTTTGTAGCTCATAGGATGTAACAGCCTATTTGAAAGCTCCAGCATGTCAGTGCCCGAGAGCCCCCAGGAACCACCCATGGATGGAAATCTGAAGTGTGCCCGAAGGAGCGAGTGTGTGTGACAGCTATGTGGGTGCTTGGGGGAAACTTCAGGTGCTTGATTCCCACAGCATCTTAGATTTTCTGCCAGGGCAGACCAGAATTAACTTTAACAACCATGAAGATTACTTGCCTGCATTTGAGGGGTTAATTACTCATGAAGCTGACAAGTTCAAACTCTGTTTGTTGCCTGGCAGACCTGCTTTAAGCCAGGCCAGTGCAAAATATCCTCTTAGCAGCAGCCTTGTTTGTTTTCCTTTGGGGACTACACAGGTACCTGTGCTGGCCTGAATGTATAGACAAGCTTTACAGTTAAGTACCTAACTTATTGACACATTTGTATTGGAGGCTTGCTATAGATTCGAGGTGTTCATTAACAGCTGCGTATACAGGAGAGGATAAACTGGAAGATCCACAGCCTCTTCCGCAACCCTGTAGACATACCTTGGACACGTTTCTAAGTGGGCATTTCTGCCGCTTCCGTTTCAATAATAGCTCAGCAGTTTACTCACATAGTTGCTTCTCATTCTCTCCAAGGGTCTGTCATTATGCAGATATATAATACATCTTGAATATGTTCTCTGTGTCAGTAAAAGGGCTTCCTAAGCATCAGAAGCCCACAGGTGTTCAAATCCGCATGTAAGGTCATCTCTGAGTAGTTACACACTAGACTGGAATTCCAAGGCAGAAACAGAAGTCCTGAGTACAAGCCCTTCCTGCCCAAGCTCAATTAGGAATTCCTTGTAGTAGCAGGAGGGCCTTAGCCTATAGATGGACTTACCAAGAGGGGTGTTTTTTTTTGTTAGGCTGGCATGCAAATGTCAAAAGAAGTGGCTAGGGGAGGGGGGAGGAGGCAAGGCAGAGCAACATGTTTTATTTTTGTCCTAAAATTACATTCAGTGAATTTAGTACAGTGAAAAGTGCTGTCTTGGGCTGTTCAGAGGGTTGTCTTAAAGTTCTGTCTTCACAAAACAGACAGCAGTGACAGTGCATTTTTTTTTTCCTTTATTTTTAAAATGCGAATCAGGAGAAGAGGAAAATGCATTAAATCTCACGTGTGTTTTCTCATTCTGTCCTCTGGTACTGTGGTGTAAATCAAGAATGACTTCCCGAGGTCAACGAAATTAATTCAATATAAAATAAGTATGATTCAGTATCAGTGTGATTTTTGCAAGGTGTGCAGTGTCTTCTAACAGTTGATTAACTTTTTTATCAGAGTAAACAGAATCGTTTAATCTTAATTTTTGGGTTTCTGTGGTAGGTTAGTAGCGAGGACAGAGGACGCTGTGAAGGTTGCCTGTACAGCATGGTGGTGTCCCAGAAGCTCATGGTTAAAACCATTCTATGACTTAATGACAGGGTGCTTCAGGGAGGACAAAGGAAAAATAGTTCACAGATCAGCCAAGTTCAGTGGGACAGATGTCTTAATTTGGGAGCGACAACATTTGAAATCAAACCGTGAAGTGTGAGATGCCAGAAGCATTTATATTTTCTTCAGGGTGAAGGACCGGTTACAGAGAGCAGTTTTTTGTCACCTTTATTGACCTCTTAAAATAATTGGTCTGCAGCATGTTACAGTACAGCACTGTTCCACAGATCCTGGGAGTCTAGGTATAAAGGACTGAGCTAGAAGTTCTGCCGAGATTCGAAAGTGTAACTAAGAGTGATGTAAAGAGTGATGTGGTTGTGCTGTAAGAGCGATGTATAGCTGTGATTTGTGCCGGAAGCAGGAAGGAAGCGATCGGCACAGACTGAAACTGTGCACACTTTCAACAAAGTGGTGCCAAGTAGCCACTATCCAAACACAGAACAAAGCCAAAGAGAAGAAGCATAAGTAAGGCTGCAGCTGCTACGAATGGTGAACATAGAGCCAGTAGCGATATGGGTAATATTATAAATTTATTGCATAGACAAAATTCAGACATAAGAGTGAGGATTGGCCGGACATCACAGCATCTTCCCCCTGCCCCCCCCATCTCGGCTGCTTCAGGCAGAGGACAGGCTATTGCTATACACAGTTTCAAATGGATTTGTCGGTGCGCAGCATTCTTAATTTTTGACTTGTTTATGTCATGCCTGAAAGTAAGGATGTCAGCATTTAACCAGATGAGACTGAGAAATTATGTGACTAGAAATATCCAGAACACTTGAGCAGACCATAAAAGAGATGTGACTGGAAGCGAGTCAGGAGTTTATTTCTCAGCATAATAACCAGTGATTAATGGTTCCAAATTTATGATTAACTGTGTAGCAAAAAGATGGACAAGTATCTGCAGGAGATCGCTGGAATCCCTGATGAAACTCCAGTTCACTTCACTGGGGACAGTTTGCAGTAAGGCAATAGTCTATGTATTCATCCCTCGATAAGAAGTGTGAAGTCCTGCGTTCATTGTTTCGCTGGATCGCAGATCTGTTGTGTTCAATTTGCAGATAAAGCAATGTGTTTGGCTTTGTGGTTTGCATCAGGGGAGGGGGTTGGGATCTTAATTGCAACCCAACCTAGGAGCTGCAAGCTGAGCTAGACTTTTTCTTACTGTGCAATGTCATTGCTCATAAATACTCTGCGAAGCCCAGCAGGTCTCAGTGACACCGGTGAGGTGCCATTCCTTCTACTTCTACTGAATTAAACTAAATGGCAATTTGGCATATTGTGTGTGGAGTGGGATGGGATCCAGCCTATCAGGTGTTGTGCTGCATGCGCACATTTGACAAGAGTAAAAGCTGAAGCAAACAAGATCTCACTTGAATAGACCTACAAAGTACAGTTTTCCCAGGTACAAGTTTTCTTAATGGTGATAATGTTGAGAGCTCAGGGGACCATCTTAAACTCACTTGTGGGAGATATCTCAATGTACTTTCATGCAAGTCATCAGATTTAGGTCAAAATTTTGCAGAAGATAATGCTTCAGATATGTTACTTACCTCTTTCTTTTAATTCTTGGAGTTTTGTTCCATATTTGGGTGATAGCTCAGACATCCTAATCCTGTCAGGGATATCCATATCCTTTTGCCAATACAATCATTTAACAGCACTCTTAAGTTATTTGAGGACAAGGATATAGTAAATAATGACAAATAAGAATAACTTAGAATTGTATCAGCATATGTTTATGTTCCTCCATGCCACAATGGCATTCATCACAGTGTTAACTTTATACAGCAGGGTAAATTAAAACAGTAAGGGGAAGCATAATTAAGTACCTTTTTATTATGATCATGAAAGCTTTGGAAGGAGTTAGAAAAATGTAGAGGCCATGTCTACACTGCAGACATTTGACCATCTAGTTTTGTTGATTTCTGAGCTTTTCTTGATGTCAGGTGTCAGCAAAAGCCCTTAGCCTAGTGTGGTTAAATTGGCAGAAGTTTACTTCTTACTGGTAGAACGCACTTTGAGTGGTGAGAGCTGGAATACAGCGCTTCAACAAAAATACAGGTTTAATGGCAGAAACTCTAACCAATTCTTCCTTTCTATTTTGCTCTGTTTCTCCTGCAGGGCTTGTGAAGTTGGGGGTTCACTGTGTCACGTGTCAGAAGGTCGCAATAAAAATTGTCAACAGAGAGAAGCTCAGCGAGTCGGTGCTAATGAAGGTAATTTTCTAATGGGAGATTTTTTTAAAAATTAAGTTCTTGGCTCTGTGTCTTCCATTCCATGCAAAATTAATATCTTTAATTATGTATAACAAACATCCCTGTCATCCCTAGGATTATGTGGAGCATAATAACAATAATTTAGTTATGGGGGAGGCTAGGGCAGCTGAAATTAAATGGGAGTATGCCTGTGCTTTGTGAACAAAATAAACGATCAGCTGCAGAATTGTTGCTTTTCTGCTGGGGCAGATGTGTGTTGGGCATCGGACTTCCACTGCCGCAGCAGTGCATAATAGTTGCGGTACATTGCAGACTGAGGTGTACAAATGTCAGTAGGAAGATATTTAAGAGAGGTTGGCGAATCTGTTGTTTGAATACTCCTACTGCTTGCTCTGCTGTATGGGTTTGTTACGATCTGATGCGCCAAGGCCCGTGACTGTTTAAAGGTGTTGTAATTCTGTTAACAATCCACAGAGCTGTGCCACTGGAAACCATCAAAGTTTCTGTCACGTTGGTCCTAATGACTGTAGTGTTCAGAAAAGCTTAATTCATTTTTTACCTAGCCTTGTGATATCCGTCTCCTTACATGAGTGACATTGATTGATCTTGGAAACCTAAAAATAAAATAAATATATGCATAAAAGTTTATTCACGTGATTTCGTGACTAGAAAGGCTAAATTCAGCTTGATGGGTGGGAACACAACTACACTGCAATCAACAGAATTCCATCAAGCTGTCACTGGCAAATGACACTAACAGGTCTGCATGCAGCATAGAGCACTTTACTGAGGTAACTTCCCTATAAGCACATGGAGCATATAGCTTTATGCTGCTGTTTCTTATATGTACTTCTCTGTCAGCTGTTTTCCAGCACAAGTAAGTATAGCAACCTTACTATGAGCAGAAAGAAAATGGAGATTAAAGGAATATGCAGTCAGTAAATGTCATGCATACAATGTAAGTTTTTTTCAGAAAAGAATTCTTAAAGTTTATATTCAATTGTAATGTGTTCAGACTTACCTTTCTGGAATTTCACTGAAGTATTCCGTCTCCTACAGTACTGTGGATTCAGACAGTCTTCTTATATAGACCAAAAGTTAGCAAGTGAAATAGGTAAGAAAACTGCAACTTTAACGAGAGATTCAGTGGATGAATGGAACACAACAAAAGCAAACAAAGTGTGTAAATGGTAAAATCTGAATGAGACTCTAAACACTTTGAATATTTTCCAGAGTAACATCGTAGGAATATTTTTAAAAAACATGAGTACTTTGTTTGCTGAGAGACACTGTCTAGTATCTGTGTAAAACATTTTATTTACCTCATTGATTTTCAGAGTAGGAGGCAAATCACTTAGCATAGCAAAGTGATCTCTTTGCTTTAGTTGTGTTGCATTACCTCGGTTGTAGTATGAAATCTGAGTAGTGAAACGGTGTGTTAGGCCCTTGTTTACACAGCCGCATGCTGAAGCGTGCCATGTTTTCTGGAAGATTGTACAGCATCCTTCTCAGGAGGAAACCACGCATTGTATTGTGATTCTCATTTTCAGACCATTCTTGGTGAGATTTTCTCTTTCAAGGATTCTATTCTCTGTGCTCAGGAGGTTGGCACAGCAGATGGGATTGAAGTGGTTTGCCCAGTTCTTGCATAAAGTAACCAGATGTCTTTTCAGGAATGCCCTGTGTCTGATGGTCACAGGCGGGGCCTGAGACTTCTAAGTGAATTTGGAATTGACTGTACTGGTAGCCAGCTTAATCCAGCCTGGCTGAAGGAGAAAAATGCTTGCAGCTTCCGGCAATCCCAGTGTGACCGTTGCCAAGCATCCAGCTGACAGCTTGCTGCGTGGAGTCAGCAGCCACAGGGAAATAGCCAGCAGTGAAGCCAAGTCACGGTGGTGTGGTGGCATTCCTACTTTGCTAATCTTCCCACTAGCTTATCAGTTCCAGTGACTCTCTTTGCCAGTGGGCCATGCAGACCAGTCCCTGGAGCCAAATGATTCAAGACCACAGCTACTCTCCCAAGCCAGGCCCAGATTGATGGATTTTGCTTTAATCCATCCTTGGACAGAAAAACTGGATCTGACAAATATGCACACCTGCCGCATGAAGCTGTAACACTACAGTGCTGTGGCCATTTATCCTAGAGCATAAGGAAGAAGTCTGCTCGCGGTCCTTTCAACATCTAAAATGACAGGCACAAGCATACACAGCAGGCTGCTTTCTCTGCCATCATTATTCTATTTTGACTTGCTGCTTATAGCCTTCATTTCTCCAGTGTTTTCGCAGTGTTTTATTCTGTATGTTCAGGGAACTGTCCCTTCTTTCTGCAGCTGCTCTTCATCTGAGCTGTGCAGAATTGAGAGGCATTTGGTAAAGTGCTTTCTAATCATAACGTCGTAGTATCGATATTTCTGGAGAGAAGAATTTGGAATTGAAGCAGCTGGTCTCAATTAGCAGAACTGCTGCTATGGAGATGATACACGGGCAGGCACAACGCAGCGCAAGCTGCAGTAAATGTATCATCCAAGTGCTTGCTGCCCTGTCGAAGGACAGGGCTGCTCAATGCACATGCAAGCCTTTTGCTTTGTCATGCCCTTACTTGCTAAACACAGGCTGGGGAGCAGTGTTCCTTTTGCAGCTCCAGCTTGGGCCAGTTTGGGAGCCTGGTTTTGGGGCAAAGCTACAAATGTAATTTCACAGATGAGATCAGAAGGGCTGGTTCTGTTCTCGTTCCTGCTTTCACACAACTGGTAAAAGCTTCAGCTGGATTTCTTCAGCCACACTGTGGTTACCCCCACTGGTGTGGAGACCTCCCTTCCACAGTACCTCTAGCTTGCTCTAGCACAAATCAGCAGAAAGATTCAGAAAGGAGTGCATTACGGGGAGCGTCTTGAGATTGAAATAAGGTTCATTAATTTTCCTGAATTATTTCTGAATCTGAGAGGGAAATTAGGCCCCGAATACAAGAGCTGAATGTGTCTGTAAAGCAGTAAGCTTTCCTGAACAGGCAGGTTCACTATTGATGGTTGCATTTTCAGTACCAGAACAAGTGTTTGGAGTTTATAACTTCAGAATATAAAGGTTAAAGCAAATCTTTCCTCTGACGTGGCAAAAGCTTGTTTGGAAACGTTGAGGTGTCTCATGAGGCATACTCAGAAGAGTCCTTTCCTATTTACCACCTCACCAGTTCTCTTCCACTCCCTCCTTCCAAAGAATAAACAACAGCAAAAAAGCTACTCTTCTGGTGATCCATCAGACGAAATACTCTTTGGATAGATGGTGGTAGTAGAAGCAATGGGAGCATAAAGGGTGAAGAGCGAGAAGGGGACAGCTGGCCTTAGACTAATTACTTGAACACGCAGGCATCCTGAGAAAGCCACAGATGTCCCAGGCTTGATGACTGGAGCCCAGAGCTCCATATGTGTGTATGTGCTTTGTGTGTATGTGCCTTTTGTTTCGTCTGACCGAGTCCTCTAGTGCTGGCCTTGAAGCGAGGCAGATATTTCCAGGGTGGAGGATGGGAAGAGACACAGTCCCTTCCACGTTTCTCTTGCGGAGCTCAACTGAAATATGGGTGGTGGGTTTTGGGGAGGTTGGTTGGTTGGTTTAGTGTCTTGTTGTGCTAATGAGCTCTGCTTCTGAAAAATTCTGCAAAGGTGTAGTGTGTGTTCTTAAGCAGGGAGGATCAGGCAACGATCACTGTCAGAGATCACTGATTGCCTGAAATAATTGAGTGCAGGGATAGGTAGCAGGATCGAGTGTCAGCCTCTTGGAACTGCCAGGATAACTTATGAAAGCATACTTGTAAGTAGCCACTGCTTTGCATGGTCTTTTCATCACCTCTTGCTTCTTCCTGAGCATCTATTTCAATAGCTACTTATTTCTTTACTACCTTGTCCTACTTTGAGTCTTTCCTTCCTTCTCCATTTTCTTTCAGTTGTTATTTTGCCTCTTTTTAACCCCTTTCATTCTTCTTCTCTCTCCCATTCTGTGATTTCTTCCTTTTTTCTGTCTTTTCCTCTTTTGCTACAGAAAGTCATGTAGTAACTGTCATTGTTTTGTTGCAAAAACTGCTGAAATGCAGCATGTCTGGTTGAGGTGCCTGTTCTTCAAGGAAAAAGTTTAGAAACTGGGCACAATTCAGAAATATCTGAGAGAGTAAAAGTAAACAATCAGAGGTCATGTTTTATGAGACTCAAGGGACTCAATCTACCTAGTTTATTAAAGAGAAGGTTAAGACATAACTTAATCATGGTCTGTAAATACTGATAAGTAGGATAGGCATTTGATAATAGAGGATATTACAGTCTTGGGGGCAAAAAGCTTATTGGAAACTAATAGTTGTAAGCTGTAGGTAGGCAGATTAAATGTAGAAATACTAGGCCTGTTTGACCACTGGGTGAAGTTACTAATTGGAACAAGCCACCCAAACCTCTGGTGAATTCTTCCCCTGGAAGACTATTAAACTTCATCTTAAACTGCTGTGTGGTTTTCTAAACCTAGATCCTAGTTCAGCTTCAGCCGCTGGAGTCGCAGCAGGAAGTCATTGAAGATGGCTTCCTGATCCGCGCTATGCATTAGCTCTGACTGGATTAACGCAACAACCTCTCCGGCCTTAAAATCCATAGAGCTGTGAATTTCTAATCACACACTTGAAATCTATAAAAAGTCACTTATCTCTGTCTGGAGCATAAAGAGAGGTGCTTGTGCAAGGTATCTGCAGAAGCAGAAATTTAGGCTCCCCCAAGTGAAGTTGAAGAAGGGAATACGTGAAGAGCAGCATCGGAATACCTCATTTTCAGCCTTTTCAAACAAAAGAGTGTGATGTTGGCTGACCTAGCTGTACTCAGCTGCTGACTGGAGACCTGGTCTACAGAAATCATTACCAGAATACCAGAACAGCGTCAGGGAGAAGCTAAATCTGAGACAGAGACAGAAACGGACTGAATAGTGTAACTTGGTTGAAATTCAGCTTTGATCATAACAAGGGCAGTTTCCCTGACATTAGAGAAACCAAACTCAACAATGGCAAACCTGAATTTCACCAAATCAGATTTTTTTCTTAATGTGTTCAATAGTAGCCTAATTGTTTTCCAGCTGCAGTATTTAGGAGTTTTACTGATTGCAGTGGAAATGGTGTTAATCTGCTGCTGAATCCCACTGAATACCCCTGCCATTGGGTACAAATGAACAAAGAAACAAGACCATATGATTTCACCAGTGAAATGTGTTTAGATTAATCTAGGATACTGGCACACAAGATTTTAGAGATGGTGATATTAAAAATAGCAAATAGGAGGGGAAAGTATTTCCATTTATTAAACAGAAGTCCCAAAGAAAAGATTTTAAAGCATTCATCAAACTTTCCAGGAGTCCCTGATTAAGAAACACTGTGCTAACTTGCTGGTACTCATCTATTATTCTTCTGATTGATTGGCATACTGCTGCGAGAGGAGAGTAACCCAGAGGACCTTGTATTCACGGCAAAAAAAGATGAAAGGATAAAGGAAATTAAATCTCCCCAAAACATGTACGTACTCTCTGATACTCGTATTTTGACTTGCTGTTGAACATGCAGGTTGCAATGTACAAAAGAGTATGTTCACACTTACATGGATTGTCCCTTGTACATTTGCTGCATGTGCTTGTTAAAAACACATGCTCTCACCCTCATTGTGGTTTATCTTTAACCTGGAGAATTACCACACGCTTGTCTGCTTTTAGCACTGGAAGAGAGCAGATTAGAAGCGTGCGCGTGTCTGTGTGTATGTTTGACAGTGCGTAGGTGGCAAACAAACTGCAGGAATGATTGGCACTCATCAAAGAACATGAGTGCACAAACACACACTCACCCCCCTGCCTATGTGACCCTAGTTCGTATTCCAGTAGCAACGCAGTTAGCACAGCACAGCTTCATGTGTGCGAGTCTGTCTTCTGAGTTCAAAGAGATAAAAAAGCTCCTTGCAATATGAAAAACACAGGGAAAATAAAAGGGTGGGTGTTTTTTTTTTTTTTTCCTGGCTCCCTTCTGCTATAGGGAGTTTGGGAGTAGGGATCTGTTACTGAATGTATAATGCAGAGTGTTTTGTTTTAAACTGGAGCTGGCGGGGAGCATTGAAAGCCTGTTCACTTGTCATCTGTTTGAGCAGTTAAAGAAGTTGGGTAATTGTATTTTCCTTCAGAGAAGAATCACTCTCTGCCTCCACTTTCTACCACACCCACAAGGAACGCAGTTTGAGGTATTCTTAAAGAAGGAAATTAAACAGGAATCACGAGCACATGATGTACCTGTCAGAGGAACAAACCTGTCAAGCATGCACAGTGCCTTTTGCTTTCTAAAGTTAGTATGATCAATTGAGGCATTTGGGCAAGCTATAGAAATAATTGGCCCTATTTTTTCCACCCTACTTTTAATTCCGCAGACTTGTATTATAGCAGTCTGGCTCAAACCTCTATTGTACCAAACATGTTCTACCCACAGCCCTGTGTGTGCAAACACTTAGACAGTCTACCATCCTCATGTGCTGCCTTGGTCATACAGCAATAAATGTCCCTCATGAGCCCCGGCTAGAGCTAGGTGAAGTCAAAGAATGCTTTTTCCATTCATTTCACTTGATCATAACCATAATGCCTGGATAGGAAAATAACTGCTCCCAGAGATGAGATGTCTAAATGTGCTCTGCCATCCAGTCCTTATCCACCTGTGAAGCTGATGTCAATAATTAGCCTGTAAAAACCCTTTCTGTTCACTTTCTCTTTAACTGTTTCCACTGTTTCCACCATGCTTGCATTTGGGGTGAGACAGACTATAGTTTGACTTCACCTTGCTTTCTCTACCGAAGCTTCTGGGAATTCTTCTCTTCCTTTGCCAAAGCTTAGTTTTATCAAAAGATGCTGATTCACTAAAATGTTTTCTCTGAAATAACTTTGGCTCAGTGAACTCCCATTATATCAAAGACTTAGGTTTCTTTTGAACTCTCTCTGGATTCGTAGCAGACTGTTAGGGAGTCCTGCTTGCCATCTCCAAAGCAGAGACCCTGAAAGCCGTGCCTCTGCAGGGACTCCCACCACCTCTGAGCCCTAGGTTATCAAGCCAAGATGTAGGAAGTCTTGAGACAGGCTCCAACAGTCCGCAGCTGTGGGGCAGACCCAGCATCCCCAGCTAGAGAGATGTGACCCTACAAAGCATTGCTACATGGGGGAGTGGCAGAAAGCACCAGGATCCTCAGCAGTTGTCAGGCTTGCTGCTCAGTTTCCTGGGAAGGACAACCAGTAGGAGTTACCCTGAGAGGCAAGGAGAACCCTAGGTGAAGGTTAGCTTCCAGGCGCAGTCTTGTAGAGTTGGGGTGTGAAAATCTTGAGACTGTCATCCAGAGCTTGTAACACCCCTGGTCAGGTCCCATAGTATTTCCAGAATTTCCAGCTGGCTGGACACTTAATTGGTCTGGGACCCTGAAGCTTTGGACTCCCACAGGCTGGGTGGTCTCTGTAGCAGAGCCACCTGGAGCTGTAGTCTCTGTTATCTCCAGATGTGAACCATGAGTCTGGCAGATTGGTTTTTTCAATCTGGAGCTGCAGGCTCTTTGGTGCATTTAAAGCTTTACTTTTTTTTTTTCCTGACTCACTGAAGGTTGATGAAAAATGCTAAAAAGCGTTGGATTTTGATCAGACTTAAGCTAAAACCTCTTTTAATTGACTTTTTCTACCAGCATTTCAACCAGCTCTATTCTGTGATTAATTAATCAGTGTGAAGAGGTAGAGGATGAAACCTGTCCCAGTCTGCAGAGAGCAGAGGATGGCACAGGAGAGTGGGTTCTGGTTGAGCCATAGGTAGAATTGACCACATTTACACATAGGAAATGCATTTTAGATTATGGATAAAATCACTTCCCAAATCTATTAAGCAAAAAAGCTGTTAGGGGGGCTTGTTTTCTGACCCGAACTACAGAGAGATTTTAAGTTATGGAGCTCCTTATAAAAAATAATTTTCTTTGCTCACACAATTTCTTCCTGGATGGAGAGCAAAACTCAGAGTGAAATTCAGATGCAGTCAGCAGTGTGAATGCAATAGTGATTGCACCATTTGAAACCTGTATCTATAAGCATCAAAGCAACAGTATAGTATTTTGTAAATCATTCCTCACCCACCGCCAATGCTGGAACTGAATGTGTGTGCATTGTGCCAGCATGTATTCTGATTTTTTTAGAGACTATTATATCCTGTTTTCATGATTCTGCCATGCCAGTGTTTGCTCAGTGTCATTGCAAAAGCTTGTAAACAGTTTAGGAGGAGGAAGATGGTGGAATCTCAGCGCTGCAACACAGCATGTGCTTTGCAGGGTGATTTCATTAAGGACCAAGGGTAACTTGGCAAGTGTGGTTTAGGTTGTTGTGTATTTTCTTTTCTGTCTTAAATTCTTTTTTTCTGCGTTGCAGATGAAAAGACTTCTGACTCCATTTTACACTGGTTTGTATTTCACATTCCAGAATCTTGTCTGGAAACCTTTTAATTCTTTTTTCTTTGCTCCTGGAAAGAGAACCAGCATTACATCAGAAGAGCTCTAGCAGTAATGGGACATCAATCCTTAAGTACATTGACTGAGACCAGAATGGGCTCAGGTATTTGACCCTGCATCTATCATGTAGAATAAGCACCACAAGTATCAATATACTGATCCATCCCAATTAAGGGATGTAGTCCCTCCCTGTATATAGCAGGCAAGCCATTTCAGCAAAGACTTTGTTCAAAGATTATCTTAAATTTTTGCTGAAACAACTGGGTGGTGCCTTGTACACCAGCAGTACCTCTCTGTTAAGAAGCATTTCTTAGCCCCGTATAACTTGTGAGTTTCCCAGCTCAGACAAAATGTGTCACTGTCGTGGTTTAATCCAAGCCAGCAACTAAGCACCACACAGCCACTCGCTCACTCCCCCCCACCCCAGTGGGATGGGGGAGAGAATTGGAAGGGTTAAAGTGAGAAAACTCATGGGTTGAGATAAGAACTGTTTAATAACTGAAGTAAAATAAAATAGAATAGTAGTAATAATGTTAGTAGTAGTAGCAATAATAATAATAATAATAATAATAATAATAATAATAATAATATACAAAGCAAGTGATACACTATATAATTGCTCACCACCCACCGACTGATGCCCAGCACGTCCCCGAGCAGCGATTGCTGCCCCCCAGCCAACTCCCCCCAGTTTATATACTGAGCATGACGTCATACGGTATGGAATAGCCCTTTGGCCAGTCTGGGTCAGCTGTCCTGTCTCTGCCCCCTCCCAGCTTCTTGTGCACTGGGCAGAGCATGGGAAGCTGGAAGTCCTTGACTGGTGTAAGAACTACTTAGCAACAACTAAAACATTAGTATGTTATCAACATTATTCTCATACTAAATCCAAAACACAGCACTATACCAGCTACTAGGAAGAAAAATCAATGCTATCCCAGCTGAAACCATGACAATCACCTAACGGATATTTAACTAGTACAACTGAGAGCCAAGGGCTGGCATTGCACTGTCAGTTAGGGGATGCAGGCTCTTTTTGTTTGTTTTGCATTCTTCTATTCAACATGAACATTTTGCTGATCATTTGTTAAGTGTAAACCAGGCCTCACTTGGTCTATCCCTGCAGTTCGTGCTATTAAGTAGTTGGCAGAAATTTAGGAAAAATCTGGGAAGGCTCAATCCCAGTGCAATTAACTGTTAGTTCCAGAGCTGTCAGATGGAGCGGGATACAATATGCCATGGGTTTGCTTTGCTGCTGTTAGAGCATGTTGATCTTTCTAGTGGTTAGTTTTTAGGTATTTGGGTATTTCCTCTTTTACCAGGTGCTATCTTTGAACTCACTGCCTTGCCTCCTGGCATCCTGAGATGCCGAATCCATGGTTAGCACGTATTTAATATGCTGGTCCGTCCATGAAGAGCACTCCCATACCAATAAACCATTGTTTGCATTCCCCTGCTGTCCTCCTGTGGATGCACATACCACACATAGAGAAGACTCCAGAATTTTAGTTCAAAATGGTGTTTCTTGTCCAACTCCAAAAGAATCTTCCAGGTGCGCTAATACTAAGAGAAGTCAAGCCCATGCTCTAGTGGTCCAGCTACCACACAGTGACAAAATTGCAGTCATGGCATGGTTGATTTTGCTCCAATGTGGGAGAAGCAATCACTGCTTTGTCAGAACACCTGGTATTCTTGAACCTTGCGGTGTAATATAATATGGTATGCTCTGCAGCTGCATGGGGAGGCAGCAGCAATGGCTTTGTGCTGTGAGGGATAATGGAGATGTTACCTTAATTCTCTACAAACCATAGGGAAGGAGAGATTGAGTTTAATCTTGAACGTCTGCATCTGTTGCAGTCTCTCAGCGTGTAACGATTGCTCAGTAACATCTCTGTTATGTTATCATGCATTGCCTCTGGTAGAAATAGAGACTTTTGAAAGTGGCAAGAAATTCTGGAGTGCAAGCTGGCTTTTTCAAGAATGCTTGGTGAAAACTCAGTCAGGCAATGAAAATCATTGTCCTTTCTGGAAATTTGGGACTGATGCTCCAGATTATGCTAAAAGTAACACGTTCTAAGTCTTGTTTTAGAACATTTTGGTAAGGTAGGGGCACACAGCTGTCAACACTCAAGAAGAAGGATCTGGCCTAAGAAACATGATCACTTGTTCCTGTTCCTGGCATATACCACAGGCAGAAACATTCTTCTGTCACTGGCAGCTCTCACAACAAGTACCTCCTCTCCTGTACATTTGGTAGGAAATTGGTGAGGAAATGTCAGTGGTGCAAGGTGTAACACAACAGAGTGCAGCTCTGTAGTGTTTTCTACTTTTAGGTTTCCTGTTGCTCTAGGAGATGGAAACATTCTTTATCATCTGTATCTCTCAGATGCAGGCCTAACTACATAAATAAATAATAGCAACATGTATAAACAAGACAGCAACACCTAGTTTCATCTCAAGTCTGTTCATAAGGAATGCTTCAGTCTTTTAATGGGATATGTATTTTAGCTTATTCCTCCAGTTCCGAATAGCTGCTTGTACCCTCCTGTACGGCTCTATATAACTAAGTAACCAAGGCTAGAAGATCTAAAATGAAGAAGAGTCACCAGAATATGCAAAAACTGTCATAACAAACCTACCAGGAGGTGGGGATTATGTTACTAGTTTTCTCCATTGTAGCTGAAGCAGATTTTCAACAGTTGTGATACACACATATATACTTGTCCTATAAGAATTGCTAATAGATTACATTTTACGGTGTTCTGGAAGTTCGATCACACTGTCTGTCAGAAACCTGTCACTGTGGATCCTTGTAATAGACTGGAATTTACTATTGCTCTGTGGGCAAAAATCTGGTGTGCATGTCTAGATTCGTGCATGTGGAGATGATCCAGCAGAAAGAACTTGCTGTCAATAGAGGCAGAATAATTTCCCCCAGCTGTGAAATACTTTAGCATAAAGTTACTTTTCAGAGATTTTTCTTCTTATATTTCCTTCCTAATACCCTGAAATAAATCCCCTCAGTCTAATGTTCTTATCGTTTTTCTTTGATGAATTTCTTCTCTTCACTCCTGCTCCCTCAGCTGTCCCTAAATTTCCTTCCTAAATCCCTTCTGTCCTTTGCTAACCTCCTGTTGTCCCTCACCGTCCGCTGCAGCACTTTCAAAGCAGAAAGGAAAAACGCACACAGTAAGAGAGTGCATATTATCCTCTAGGTATTACGTATTCATTTTATCCTCATTTCCACCTCTTAAATCAATCCCTGATTTATCAAATCCAGAAAATAATAACATTTACTTAAGAACAAATGGGTAAGATCGTTGGACACAGGACAGAGTGGCACACAGCTGTTCTCACAGTCATCTGGGGTCGTGTTTTCACTTCTTTTTCATACAGGGGTATAAGTTGTGAGTTTAGGGAGCACTCTTGTGAGGGTACCTAAGAGTACCAAATCCCTTCTGGGCAGCAGTGCAGTGCAAATTGTAGATTTGATTGCTCTATAGTACCAGAATATCCCCAATATCAGAGACAAGGCATCTGGGCCCTGCCCAGTAGCCTAGCAGAATAAAAAGATGTATTTCACAGGGACTGACATGGAAGTCCAGCAACAGGTAGAAACATATCTAAATACTGCCTTTAGCAGTAAAAAAACCCTCACAGATCTGTTAACCTTAAAGCCTTCATTTTTGAGAGAAAAGGTACCCTTGCCCTCCTGCATGGCTGAGCAAGGCCGATAGTGGTGAGAGCACTTTTAGGTAAGAGCACTGCTGAAAACTGTGTTACTTAGTATTGAGGAGAGAGCAGTACCAATTTCCAGCAGCTGAGGACATAGTATCTGCTCAGTGCTGGGTAACAGCCATTTGCTGCTTCTGTACCAAGAGCGCATATAGTTTATTGAGCCATCCTGCCACCTGGCAACCTGTCACCCATTTTTTGGCAGATACCAATGATTCAATGTCTCTCTGCATCCGTTTTGCTGCAGATGCATCACAATACAAATTGAACCAGCGTTCAGACTCTCGAAAGTCAAGACTGGAGCTGATGACATACTGCTTGAAGAAGAGAGGAGATATCAAGGACGAAGAAATCTAAGATAGCCAGATCCTTACAGGGTACAGGAGTGAAATATTGGACAAATGTGTAGAATCATAGAAATAAGGGTTGGAAAGGACCTCTGAGGGTTTACGTAGTCCATCCTCCCACTCAAACAAGGACTGCTGTTGACACGGGTCAGCCGTTACTTTGTCTAGCTTGGTTTTGAAAACCTTAAGGGATTGAGATTCATCAGCGTCTCTGGACAGCCTGTTCCAGTGCTACATTACACTCCTAGTGATTTAATTCATCCCTAATGTCTAACCTGAACCCCAGTGCAGATATGAGGAGAGAGCTTGGCCAGCTATCATGGCTATTGCATTCAGTAATGAATAAACTTGTGTCAGTCATCAAATAAAGACTTAGAACAATTTAAAAAAATCCATAGGAGTTGGAAGAAAAAATTAATGCCTTGGAGAACTGTGGAGGCAGTACCGAATGCTGCAGCCTCATGGTAGGATCAACCAATCAGTGAAATTAAAAGCCATGTCAGGAAAATTTAGTATGAAAAGGAGCAGCAGAAACAAAATTGATGAGTAAAACTGAGAATCAACAGACTAGCATACAAAGAATGGGAGTCTCAGCAGGTGAAAAAAAAAACCATTACAGCAGTAGCATGAAGAGAGTTTAGGACTCTGGTGCAAAGGCTGCTTTACTGAGGGAACTCTGAGGCTTAAGCAGCCTAAAGGAACTCATGGTAATGATCGCATCTCAATTGTGGTTTGAATACCAACAAGAGAGCAACCACATTAGCAGGCAAAGGAGGAATGCTTTCTTAGAGCCTGCCTGGAGTCTTGAGAGGAGATCTCAGAGATCCGTAGGAGGGAATGCTGGAAGTGGGATCATAAATGCACTGGGCTGGAATAAAGGACATGATTACTGAATTTCTGTGATTTAAGTGTTAGATATAAATCAAATTTTAAATATAGATAAAGTTCCGTAACTATAGTTTGAGAAACTAGCAGATGATAGATGAAATAATGAACATATTGACATAGCTTCACTGCACTTCTAAAGAGATCTTCGCTATTTCTGACTCTTTCATTTCTCACTCTCTGAAATTGCGGGTTCTCACAGAGGTTTGACCTCCATCCTCTGATATCATCTCTCCAGGTGTCCCTTTCATTACAGTTTCTATTTCTCTTCCACTTGTTTTCAAGGTGCAGATGCAGTTAGAGATGCTTGGTTTCTCTCCCCTTATTTTTACACATCTTTTGAACAGCAATACCATTCATATAATTCTTAATTTCTTCCTCCCCGTTGCTCCAACTGTCTGCTACTACTGCAAATGTATTTTTCTTCTCCTGTTTTGATTCTGGGTGTTCTATGTACCTCTCTTCAGACTACCCCACAGCCGTCCTTCTTTACAGCTACTGTATATTATTATTATGTTATGTTATAACCCTCTGGCAGTTCTGTGTCCTCAGACCTCAGCTGAACCTTTAGTTGCGGTCTACTAATACCCATATGCCTTAAGAGCTGTTCATTTAACTCTTTTTCAAAAGCTTATGGAACTTAAACAAAACTAGGGTCTATTTTGTGTGCATTCTTAACCTGAAATAAGGTGCCACAAATCCTACCGTCATGTCTAATTGTCTGATACCAGCTCTGCGACCTTCAGTGTGACTGGATACAGAATTTAACACAGCCTGATTTAAAGAAAATGCTGTTAATAGCCAGTCAGAATGATCAGCTCCTTTATTTGCACATGCAGACATGCATTTTTAAAATTACAGTGTTTCAACCAGTGTATATCAACAGTTTAAGCATTATTCTTATCATCAGGACTACGAATACCTAGACCCGCAGCGCACAATGTAACAGGAGAAGTGAGAGATCTGAGCAGAACTGAAGAATTCAGGGCCTGGCAAAAAGGTTATGCCTTAATAGATTTAATGCATATATAGATGTTCAGATATCCTAAGCTTAAAGCCTATACTTAAACCCTATAGAAATTAAGAATGTGTTTCAGGGTTTACGGGCCAGGCATACTCTTGAGAATACGTTTTAAGGAGTTAGTTTTTGTTACGAGATTCAGGAAGCTAATGATGTAGTAGTTGAAAGATCAAGGTTGCTCCTATATGCATCAGAATGTATTGATGCTGGATGGGAATCTTTTAATTGATTTAGTAGACAACATAGAACAGGTATTTGTTGCCTGGTGAGTTAGTGGCATATGACATAATTCTGCTAACCGTCATGGAAATAACTTTCATTCATTTTCAAGCAAGATTTCTGTGGCTCAAAACGTGTATAAAACATACTGGCCTAAGCTCAGAGTTATCATAACAGGATTCTATTCCTGTTGGATTCAGCAGAACTGCAGCTGTTTTCTACAGGTCTGAATTTGGCCCTGGAGTTTTATTTATACTGTGTCGTCCCTGAGATGAAGCTCAGAGGCTCCCTGATCCTCTTCCTATGAGAAATAATTTTTACTTACCCGTGGGCATTTTTGCACCACCCATTATGCACATTTTCTAAGCCATAACCTCCTCCTTCTCAAACAGATGACTTGATTTTTGTTCATTTTATTTTTAAGTGATTTCCTGGGGATGGAGGGGATTTCTGTGCATGCAGAACAACTGTTAAACTAAATCCTCATTATAGTAACATCAAGTGGCTGGTTTAAACTGCTGACCACCCATCTGAGTCATTATGTTAAATGTTCTTTGCTTCTGGGAGCCTCCCTGTCGGAGCGTGCCACAGTGATGTGAGGAGAAACACAGAGGTTTCTGTGGGATCTTGACGTCTCACCCAAAGCACCAAAGGGCATGGACTTCATGGGTTTGTAAAGTTAGTCTCTTCCCATAGACTTGAATTCACCCGATGGGTCTGCTGGTACAGTGCAGTCACAAAAATATATAGATCAGAAAACCAGAGTAGAACTGGGATAAGTTTTAATCAGTTGTATGTAAATGTGTATGTATACTTTAGAAATTACACCTTTGAAAAAGCATAATGCAGGTAACATGGACAGTACTTTGACTCCCAAAATATACTGCAGTATAAAACATTCCCAGCATATTATACCTGATGCTATCTGTATAGCTCCAGTTCCTGGGGAGGACATGCGGCTGCCTCATGAAAAACAAACTTTGGAGGTGGCAAAGATCTCATTATTTTATCAGATGGGCTGTTGTCCTTCAGCCGTCCACTGCTGCAAAACCTAAGGCGGCAGGTTTTTCCCCTCTTTATACAGGAACCTGCCTTTAATTCCTCTTCGCTGTTACACACATCCCAATAAGTCTAGCACTTGCTTTGGGATATCTACTGGCCATCTGCTATGAGGGATGAGTAAATATATGCTTTCATCACTGCTGTGTTATTTTGGTTTTTATTAGGTACAAAATCTGAAAGGATACTACACAGGTACAGACCCATCAACTCCTGAACATACTAGGCAACATTATTAGTGGATTCCCAGAACTTCCAGGGAATTAGCTCCACAGAATAGGTTAGCTGAAAAGTATATTTATCTTCAAATGATAACTAGAAACCCTAAGGGAAAACAGACTTTGTGGCAGCTGTTTTTCTCCCCTTGACTGCTCTGTTTTCACTTTGTACTCTAACTCTCACTTGCCCTCAATTAACCAGTTCTTGATACCTGCCCAGCTTTGCAGAATCAACCACTTAATCATAGACAAAGGCTAAACTTTCTTCTTCCCAGAACAGTATAGCCTCTGAACCTTATGCTCTGTGTGTCTTTCTCTTCCCATGCTTTTGCATTTCCCCAGTCCTGCAATCAAACTTGTCTTAAGTATCTGCAAGTGCACTGCATTTCTTTTCTTTATTATTCCCTATGATGATGAATTAGCATGAGTGGAAATTGGGGCCAGTTTTCTCTTTGCATGTTAGGACTCCTAGGCTGCAGCATTATAAACTGTCTTACTTCAGAAAACTTGGAGCTGCTGGTGGGAAGGCCATACATGTTTTAGGTTTGAAGCAGGACAAGACTGCTTTTTGCCTTGATTTTGGAGAGCAAGATGCCAGGCAAGTTGAAATGGCTTTGTTACAGTATTCATATCTCCATGACAAACAGGAAAAATCTGCTCCCTGTCTCATACGGGGCTCTGGTTATAGTCTGATAGCACATCCACAGCTAATTTCCATGATTTTCCTTTTCATTCTCCTTCCATTAGAAGTTGAACAAATGATATACTTAATTGACAATCTGTTTCATCCTTTTCTGCTAGCCTTACTCTTTTTCTGTGCAAATAACAGATCAGACTTTCCAAGTAGTTCTTCATGTCACAACAATGTCAGAAATACTCTGAGTGACTAATTGGGCTGCCAGAAGCCTTTTTTCCTTCTTGGGCTTCATGCAGCAGTCCCATCTCAGCTAAGACTCCCAGTGTTGTGGAAAACTATGCTCTTCCAAGGTTTCATTTACCTGTAGTGATTTTTCTTTAATTTGTTGCTTTCCCTCCTCATTTACTAACCTCAGACTGGTCCCGTCTTCCATTCTGTTGTATCCCAGGGCTCTGTTTCTCCATGGTGTTAGGTAGCTTGGGAAGTCTCTGCTGTGGATGTTTTCAGCCGAAGCCGGTTGACAGCTGAGTAACTGCAGGTTGCATAACTCGCAGTCTGTCCTAATATATCTTTTCACAGGAAAGCTAAACAAAGCAGATGTCAAAAACAGGTGGTTGGTTTTTTATCTGCAGAGCTTCCCACTGTCTACAGCCATGCTTTATGTTATTGTAGGACAGTGCTTTCTGTTTTGGTGGAGTCCTGAGCTCGAGCTGGAGAAGGAGCAGTACCCTACACTGCTGTAAGACATCAGCCCAGCACTTTGGAGACCTCAGAGCTCTTACCTCTCAGATACCTTCTGCCTTTTTACTGATCCTGAAACATGCTGAGTCGGGACTTCAGGAGTTTCAGCTAGAATCATGTGGATACGTGGGCAGTATCCACAGTGTTAAGGACTGTTCTCATGCTCTTCTAGCATTCTGGTAAAGCTCTTGCAATAAGGAGTCAGCAAAGAGTTAGCTTGGTGGAAGTAAACTATAGCGAGTGCTGCCTTTTCCTCCTTTTCTATACTGATGTGGGGTTGTGTGCTTTCCTATCTCTCAGTTGCTTTGGGGTCTTGGAAGCTAGAGTAAGCATACTTTGCTGAAATGAGAAGAGTAGGCTTGGTGCTGATGTATAGCGATTCATCGAAGCAGAGCAATGACCAGCTTTCCCATTCCAGTTCTCCTGTTGTGTATGAATTTCAGACACAGGGCTCAATAAGGCTCTTATTTAGGTACATTGTTCATACAGCTTGCTATTTGATTTAGGGATCTTCCAGTCATCTCATCTGTAATACAAGCTCTACTTTGCGGAGTTTAGCACTATAGCAAGAAGGCAACTTATCTCCAAAAAGAGCTTGCCTTTGACCTTGAATGTTCTTGCAGTTGTTAAATGCTTGTGCAGGTTTCCTGAGGAGCTGGAAGAGCCAGTTTTGCAGTATGACTCTGCTTCTAAATGTGTCTGTAAAAACCAATGGTATTTTAGGTTTTCCTGTTTGTTTTTTCTCTCCATGGCTTGTAGATCAAATATGTCCAAGCTTGCAAGTGAGAAAAAGGATTTTCTAATTGCTAGTTTCAGAAACTCACTTACTTGGTAAAGATACCTGAAGGTAAAGCTTTTACACCTGAAGGTTAGGTGATTAGCTTTATTGATGATACAGGAACCAAAGTAGATATTACTCCTTCTGTCACAGCTGTGCTTACTCTGCAAGGATGATAGAAGTGTTAAAACCTTGTTTCTGTCTTTTGGCTATGCAGAATTGTCTACAAATACACAATAGGGAGCAAGAGGAGGTTTTTTTGAAAGCTGTGCCAACCGCACTGTGAAGATGCTTATGCAATACCAGCACAGCACTGCTGTTGGGAATACAGCCTTACTAGTTACCCTACGCAAGGCAAGCTAAACCAGTGCAAATTGTGTTTTCATGCTGTCACTGCATCGACGGTAGGGCTTTCTGTGGTCACGGCTTTTTTTAGTCACATGTTGTCATGCCACTGTCTGATATAGTCATGTTGGCAGCGCCCTGAAGTGCAATCACTTTTCTGACTTTACGTATGCTTTTAAGCTCACCCATTACAGAAAGGCACTACCTCCCCCCTTGGAGCAGGAGACGCATCTTTCCTGACTGTCCTGAGAGTACCAGAATCATTTGATTTGGGGAAAGGACAATAAAAATAAGATACTGCATGATAATCAGGAAATTCTGTCCTGCAATGCAGCATTATGGAAGGAAAAAAAAAAAAGGAGAGAGAGAGAGAGAGAGAGAACAGAGCAGTTTATCTCCCTGCACCATATAGAGGAATTCAGAGCGAAAGAACTGTGTATTTGGGTCAGCTGAGTCCTAAAGGAGAATTTTCATGCAGTCTTTTCAACCCATTTTCATATATGGTTGTTCAAGATGCCAAACCTTAAAGGGGCAAATATTAATAGGAAATAATCCTATAATTGTACACTGCCTGTTCTGTTGCTGCTGCTGTAATTTTGAAAGGAAAGCAACAAAGCAGCTAGGGTATGTCTACATGATGCAATACAGGGTCATGCAGAGACACGTAAGCTAACTCTGAATGTGCCCATACAGGGACAGAAACATTATAGCCGTATCAGGGCAGCACTCAGCTTGGGCTCATTAGGCAGCTTGTTTGGAGCTAGCTGAGACATCTCTGCTCAGCATGGAAATTTCTTAGTTCTCCTCCAAATGAGCTTAGGCTTTATCTAGGCCTGATCCACAGCTCACTAAATTCTGAGAAAGTCTTTGCACTGATTTCAGTTGACTTTGGAACAGACCTAGACATCGTTTTCAGAAAGGTGTCCCTCAGTAGGGTTGTGCTCATGTCTGCCATGCAGGGCACCCTCTTCTGCGTGGTGTTCTGCAGGGTCAGAAGGAGATAAAAGCAACTCACTGGGGACAGTGGCAATGATCAAATACAGAGGAGTATCACACCGAATAAACATCACATTAGTAAGAAAGATGCTTAGCATGAAGTGATCTTCTGGCACAGCCTCTGTGTGAAATGAGACCGAAGTCAAATACTCATTCCCTCAAATGTCTTCGTGCAACTCCCATTATTCCTGCTTTACTCCAGTAACTTCTCCTCTGCTGCTTTTGCTCCTCTTTGTCCCAGGCATTTCACACTCACCCAGGATGCCCTCCACACTACCACTGCCAGGGTCAGTTCAGCTTGGATTAGTCTGTTCTCTTCCAGACCTAGCTTCAGGTTTTTTAATCTAAACTAAGAGATCCAGAGACAGCAAAGGCTTGCCCACATCTCCTCTTTGTAATGACCACTTTTTACAGCAAGCCTGAACCAGAGCCCCCAAAAAACCCTTCATCAAGAATATGAGCATTTAAAAGAAACAAACAAAATTTTTTACAGGAGGAGTAATCAAAACTTTATTTCACTGCGTGAGGGTATTGAAGAATAAATTGATGATTGCACTCCACTGAATTTTCTAAAACTTGTGTGTTGTTGTGCATCAGTTAAGCAGTCTAGCCTCTGTGTGTGTGTGTTTAAAGAAAGGCGACTTGTTTTTTTTCCTCCTTTTAAGACTAAGGAATAGGAAAGGATGTTTGAGAAAATCTCTCTGATGTCCAGATCATGAGGTCCTAAACAAGGCAGATTTTTGAAGAGACTTAAAAGGTGCTATAGTGGTTTAACATGCCATGGGCCCAGATAAATTGACATGGGCCCAGATAAATTTAATTTGTTTACAGAAAATACATGACAGTGGTGCAGCAAGAGTACTTGTGGTTTTCCTACTCAGAAACTGCTGGAGTCAGTTTGAGCTTTTGGTAGAGACTGTAGTTGTACCTCTTCCTGAGGGTCTCCCATAGTTGCCACTGCAAGAATACTGAATCACCTAGGTTTAAAACAGGCTATGCCGTGTCCTTTGCCTGGTGATTTATTCCTCATCTTTATTACCACAGTGTCTGAGGGGCCACACCATGCTTTGCCTGCTTTGCCAAGTAGCCTGACACAAAGTGAACATGAAGCAGCTGTGAATTAGTCCTGGAGATTGTGACAGTGGAGTTAGGGGTAATGCATGTATGTGAACTGCTTGTGATTAATATCAAGTGTGTCTTTTTTTAGCAAGAAGCTGTCATCTTCAAAGTTCCCCCCCCACTTCATCTTGCTCATTAATTTTAATTTTTTTCCCAGTCTTCCTGTTAAAAATGAATTCTTAATGAGTGCTTCTGCTATTTAAAATGCCTCAAATTCCCTCCATAATGATGCCTCTCCATCAAACTGAAAACACATTCTTTGTAAACAAAAAACAAGACCTTGTGGTGTGCAATTTGCATACCTTCTGTGGCATCTTTTAATTTATAGTATTGAAATTTATTTTTAATTTTTTTCTATCTATTTCATTCTGGCTACGCTGAGTGAACACATGATGTTGATGGTTAGTTGTCATTTATTTTTTTACTTGGCCTCTGTTGAAAAAATATTCCTATAAAAGCAGCGTTTGTAGTCCCTCTGTCTCTGAAGTTTGAATAAAGTTTGACTTGTTAGTAGCGAATGATTCTTCCTAGCACCTGTGGTTCACTATCATTTGGAGCTTTGGAAATGTATTCTAATAATTGTTTTCAGCATTTTAAAAATCCGTTCCTGCACTTGGACAGAAGTTTTAATCCTATTGACATGGGCAGGAATAAAATAATTAGCCGGTAAGTTCAGCTCCGATTGGTATCAGAGGAAGTTTTGCAGTACTCATCTTTTTCTATCAGTACATACGAAGAAAAATTAGTCTCTTTGTAGTATATTTCTGATGTCTTTGGATTAGCCACGATAGCCATGAACTGCAGCGTGGAAGCAGAAGGCAAAGCCTGGGATGAGAATCCAGCAGCGTACTGCCACCTTTCCATGCAAGTGGACTTTATATTCAGGGCAAAGGCATGCTAACAATTCCTTAACTGTATATGCATTATGGCACAGGCCCTTACCATGGTGGCTGGCTTTACACCACAGTACCCGACAGTAAAAAAAAAAATATTCAAGATAGGAAGCCCTGTGCTCCCTCTCTTCCTACCTGTATGTCATCTTCAACCACAACAAGCGAACAAAATACAGTTGACTATCTTTTATCCTGCTGTAGCCTCGAGATCAAAGGGGAGCAACCTCAAATGGAAGTATACCTTTCTCCATTGAGTTCAGCCTGGAAAGCCTGACATCTCTACAGAAGATGAGTCTTACACTCCCGTCACCCAGTCCTAAAACTACCTTCTTCAATGAGGTCTCAGATTGGGGATTCAAATACAGTAGTCACTTTTTAAAATGCTCTGCTCCAACACAGAATCATCCTTAAATATTGCATCCTTAAATAGGTCATTTGTCCTGAAATGTTGAAGGCTAACTAATCTTGGGAGATACCAACGTATCTCATAGCTGAGTACTTAAATAGGTGGCAGTAAAAATTACCAATCAGTTGAATGAGTCTGCTCCAAGCTTCTGACTTATGTTCTTCGCAGCCTTTGCCTCACTGCTTGCAGACAGTCCACAGAAATTTTGCCTGTCTTAATTTCAAGGAGCCTTAGGAAGTAAAATTTGCTTTTCTGAAAATACTGTGCTTTGAGCTCTTGAGCTAGAAACTCTGTTGCAAGTGAAAGTATTAGACACTTGCATGGGAAGGAGCTAATTTCCAAAGCATTTTGGTTCTGTTTGAGCCATGTCTACTACTCCATTTTATTATTAACTGTCTTTTCTTGACTTGATAACCAGCAGGGAGGAGGTATTTTGCCTCTTGACACCAAGGGTAAACCAAGACCATTAGGGGAGAGAGGAACAGTCCATGTTGTTAAAAAATAATTGTTTGTACATCAACAAAACTGAGATAGAAATGGAGAGGATTCCTAATGGAAGCCAAACAATTATTCATGCGGCAGAGGAGGAGGTAATTTCCAATCTGAAGCACTTTAGGGGCCTTCATCTGCCTTTTGCTGTGTACTGGCTGGCATCTCATTTCCAGGAGTTATTCTGCCTCTATCAGCACAACTGTAATCTGCACCCGCTGCTGTGCTAGCCTGTAAATCACTGCAGCCAGTTACGTGCTCCAAGTTATTGTGAGCAGTCTGCATGCGCTACCGAGGACCCTTCCTGCCAGCACCCGGCTTCCAGGAAATGCATTTCTGCTTCCCCTCGGTGAGACTTTCCTTTCTGGTTTCCATCTTCATTTCAGAGATTACTGCCTGGCATTAGAGGGCTCTGTACAACAGAATGTCCTCCTTGTGTGGCACTCAGTGAGATACAAACAATACATTGCTTTCGTTATAATATACCCTCTGTAGTATTTCGGTAGGGTAGATATACCCGTGGCTTTAAGTTGTGCTGGTGATAGAAGAACTGTGAAATGGGAAATGCCTTTTTAGTATCTCTTGTCTTTCCTGCCACAAAGTTCCCTGAAGTATATTCCTCAGCAAATTTGGTTATGATATTCATTTCAAATGAATCTGACAGTAAATTTAGGTCTGATTTCTGCTTCCAAGTTCATGATCAGGATGCTAGTTTGTGAACTTACTGAAGCTTCCATGAATCCATTTCTCAGTATTTCAGTGACCCATTTGGGATTAAGCAATTTTTCAGAAACATGTTATTAGCAAAACCATTCATATTAGTTGCTGGTTTATAGTCACTGTTTCTAGTTTGTGTCCCTTGTTATCTTGGCTACATGGGTTACCCTCTCATTAGCTGACTGTAACTTTTTAAAGCAGGCGAGAGAAGAGGTTGTCATGGTAAATAATGAACAGTATATGCCCTTCTTCTCACATAAGTAGTGGGTATGCACAGAAAATAACACAATCCTGCAGACAATGAGAAAACATCTTTGCCTGGGGGTCTTTAGAAAGACCAGATAGAAAGGGGCACAGACTTAGTGAACAAAGTGACCAGTAGGTTCTGCACAGGCATTGTTTGACTACTTTATTCCTACATAATAATAACGATGTGTATCACTCACTCAAAAGGATCTCATAATAAAAAAACCCACCAAACAAATAAAAAGCAGGAACTAGAAGCATGCACAAGCTTGGTGAAGACGGAAAGGCTACTGTAGAGTAAACGATTATGGTGGCGATATCACATTCTTGTATATGTGATTGAGAATCCACTTCCACTCTCGGGTATTTACTTTTAACGATTTACTCTAATGGACGTTGTACCTGTGTTACGACAGTGGAGCAAGGCATAAATGAATGGGTAGTCAGGGGTGCTGTAATGTGTTCAGCTAGAGGTTGTTGCCAAAGCACCAATGCCCCATCTAGCTGATCTAAACCTCTAAGTCATAGCCCTGGTCTTGCTTTTTTTAATTGTTTCTTTTAACTGTTTAGCAGTCAACACTGAGTGAGATAATGACTGAAGATGCAGAAATAGCCTTGTAGTGTGAAGGATGAGCGTAGCGATTGGGAGGAAGGACTGGAAGCTTTCCCTTGTAGCTCATGGACTGTGCAGCTTAGAAGGAACTAAGATCTCTTCTCTTGCAGTCACACGCTTTCTGGTGGTATTTGGCCTTGGCATGATGTCTTAAACTTCTGCTTCTCAGCTCTTCTCTTTCTCTCATGGATCCATAATGTGCTAAATCAATGTATGTTTTTTAAGGATATTCTGCTCAAGACAGAGAGGCTGAGTGTGGGAGAAAAGAAACGATCTCCAGATTTTTACTGATAATCCTATTTACCAGATAGCATTCAGAGCCTGCTCTTCACTGTCCCCACCAAGTGGGACTAGAGGCTCTGGCCTCCTGCATCACTAAGCAAATGGCTGCTGTGGTTTAAGATATTAACATCTTCTTACTGCTCATTACTGTTCCCATTGCAGAGCTGGCAGAAGAGAAGGTCCATCAGGCACATCAGCTTACCATTATCTGTGGCTTAAATTGATACTGTGGACAGTGAATGGGAGTGGCTGAGGTGCAGGCATAGGGTTCACTTGTGTTGATTCTGCTGAAGGACTAAAAGAAGGAGTAAAGTGGGACACAGGTACAGTTGACAGACCAGTGAAGGTAAGAGAGAGGTGCTAGCAGCCTAACCTTGTTATTGCCCTCCACGGTGGCTGGTTTTGGGAAGTTTGGGGGTGGGGGTGTTTGACCTTTCTGAAGGTCAAAAAAGAAACCTGTCTAGAGTCTTGGCTCTCAGGTCTATATTTTGATCACTAGTGTGGCACAGTGGCAGGCAAGAATAGTATTTCTCTTGTGGCTTGTTTGAAATTTTGCGAGGTTACCTATAGGACTTGTGTAGATACGGAAACTAGCTGAGATAGCTGTTGAAACATGAGCTTCTTGCAGCACCTCAGAACTAGCTGCACGTGTAGAACATCTCATTCTGGACCAAGAATTTGTTTTTGTCATAGAATTTAATACCCTTTCAAACTTCTGCTGAATGGGAAAAGACAGTTTTTAGTTCACTCCCTGTGCAGAGCAATTTGAGAATACTTATTTCTTTTAAAATTTGCTTTCTTGTGTAGAGAAGGAACTAGACATGTAGATGTGAGGGGAATGTGTTTTGCCCTGTAAATTCTAGAGGAGAAAGAAACCTGCTTTGCAAAACTAAATCCAGCCCCCATAAGACATCAAAGGCAAATTCAAAGGTACAGGAGCGTAAACACTACCAACTGCAAATGAGTGGCCTTTTATGATAAGTTTCAGTGCCTGATCTTGTCACGTTCCCAGTTTATGGTGCAACCATGTGATTGCAGCTACATCATGTGCTTGGGAGCACAGAAGGCACACCGGGAGGTGCTAATCAGATGAAGGTAAGGGTTAGGATTGTGGTTGCAATTAGAACCCCTAGTAAATCTACTCCTGGTTTTGGGCCACAAGGTTATTTATCCTAAGGAGAGAATAGGCTGTTTCCTGTAATCTGTTGTGAAGCTGGGGGAGAGTGAATAAGGTGTGGAAGAGTGCTGCTTGGAGCAGAGCAGGTTTGGCTTTAGTTTGTGTCAGCACCCTTCCTCCTATTTATTTGACACATTTTGCTCTATGTATTTTAAATAAATGGAGGAATGTATTTAGCTAGGCTTCTCCCAAAAGGCAGGAGAAGTCTCTGAGCACAATCTGTGAAGTTTTCTCTTCCGATATCCTTGTTGCTAATAAAACCCATAGCTGCAGCATGATGCAGTTTCTACCTCTCTTTCTCCTCCATGGGAGCTGCTTTTCCTGTGAACTGAGGTCAGCCATTTGAAAAGTCCCCAGCAAGGTCTAAATGCAATTTCCCATTGATGCTTACTGTTTTCGGGGGCTCTGAAAGGCACATCTTTAGCAAACTATGTAGATCTGTCTGTCCGAGGCTCTGATGCATACTTAAGTGTCATTCTTATTAAAGCTAATCAGTTATAGGCTCTGTCTGTCACCAAGAGCAGCTGTTTGTCTCCTAAATGAGAATTCCCACACCTGCGCCTGCCCTCATTACAGCAACATCCCCACCACACTACCTCCGGCTCACTTCCTTCCCTTCCTGCGTCTCTTCTAGCTGGAAGTCAAAGACAAAGATTCCTCTGGCCTGTAGGTATTGTGTGCGCCATATGACAATTCAGAGGGAAGCCTGAATTCCCAATTCAGAGAGGAGCTCCAGTGGCTGGAGCAAATGTCCGCAGGACTGGCAGTGCCTGGGATGCAATGCTGGCTAAGCAGCTGACTGTGTGGCCTTGGGCGAGTCACTTGACCTCGGCATGCCTCAGTTAACCCAGCTGGAAAATTGGGTAAAAAGCAGAAACCTTAATGCTGTGTCTGAGCTGAGTTCTCCTGGGGAAAGATATAAATGGCAGGAAGGTGGGTGTTTACTGCTTTAGGCTTATGAATTATGTGAAGTATTTGGATGACTGGAAGTGCCAACTGGTGTAAATAGCTGGTGCCCAGGTGCACACAGAGAATGATGACAGAAATTGATGGCAGCGCTCCCTAGGGAAAAACACTCAGATTTTGTCTCAGGCCAGGCACATGCCATGTTTGCATGGGAGGAAGTGGCCAGCTGTGACTTGAGTTTAGTGAATGACTGCTGTGCTCATGCTGGGACCCTTTTTTTGGTGTATTCCTTAAAGATCTGATCTTCCCTGTTTGGGGCATCCCAGATTTTGCTGGAATGTTGGAAAATTATGAGAGGCATTAGAAATATATTGGGCAGAACTCAATAGACTCCATTCTCTATGATTTACCTATCACTGTGAAGTAAAAAAGGAAAGAAGGGAGAGGAGGGGAAGGGAGTAGATGATACAACTATAGATGTGTGAAAGCAAATCTCAGGAAGAAGAGCAAGTAAAAAGAGGTAGGCTGTTTACCAGCCTACCACAGTTCTTCCCGCTTCTTTCATTGAAGTCCTGAATCTCCCAACAACTTGCACCGTGCAAATTTTTCTGGTAAATTAAGATATGGGCTCTTTGCATCTTGCAAATAGCTTGGTAGATGCATCTTAACCTGTCAGGAAGAATAACAGGTAAGGAAAGATCTTGCATGTTTGAACATCTCCTCTCTCCACCCTCGTTTTCCTCCGCTTTCTTCAAGCAGCATGACCGACTTGGATCTGCGGTTTGTTTTTGCAATAGGGAGGTGTCTGGTCCGGAGAAAGAAAGTTGCACAGCATGAAATTCAGGCATAAACTCCAGCCAGAAACAAAATTATTTAAATGGCAATAAAGATTCATTCCACTTCTCACAGATTCCCACATGCAGCCTGAGTGGCATTTTTCCCAGTTCCAGTCCAGAGGGATTCATATTAACAGCAAACCCGAATGTGCTCTAAAGTAACATTAATCATTGGCCAAGGTCAGCAGGACAGAGCTTGCAGTAGTGGAGTATGTTTAGCATGTATCATCCTTGTCTTCTTTTTTTATCTGTCCAATTTGGTTCACCTGCATGTGTTCACCAGCTTGTGCCATCCCCACTCTCCCTCCCTCTATCCCTTTTTAACTTTGTGACAATTGACATTGCTGAATTCAGAGGCCGGCACTTTATCTTGGCGGCCAGCAGCCAGTTTATCTAATCCAGGGCTGACGCATTTGACTTAAGGCTGTGCTGTCACTTGCCCCTGAGCTGTGCACCTGTCTGAGGTGCTCTGTCCATCTCATTTGGACTAGCATCCCCTTTGCCAAGGCTTCTTGCAGGTTGTCTGCTACAGATAAAGGATAGGAGGGCCAATGTTAGAAAGAGCCTGCATAGAGGGAAAAGAAGGAAGAAGAGCAAGGAACAGTAATAAATTACTAACAGTCATCACTGTGAGCCATCTGCAGAAATCCCCATGACAATACAGACACTGGGGATATTGCTTGTAAGCAGTGCTGTTAACACCTTCTGCAAAGGAAAAGCTTTGTGAACACCCACTGATCCCAGAGAAGGCACCCACTGGAAGCCAAGTTTGCAGCAGGCATTAATAATCCTATAGAACAATATGTGCCAGTTAGAAATAGCTGAGCCATTTATCTCCAGAGCTCTCCTTGGGCAGCTGCAGAGGGGATGGCCTTCTGTATTTCTGATCGACACTTACTAATCCAGTATCTTTTCTATCTAAAATACATTAACAGAATGATACAGCACAGGCGATAGTCTTTGAATTTTTTTGTGTTATTTAGCATAGACTTGGCTGAAGCGTGAATGTGATATTGTACAAACAGATAGTAATAGGCAGTCCTTACTCCAAAAATTAACCATCTCAATAGTCAATTAAAGGATAGATCAAGTGAAGTGATGTACCTGGCATCACATGCAAGGTAAATGGCAGAGGTAGAGAAGACACCAAGTCTTCTTGCTCTTGTTGTAATGCCTTTCCCCTGTATCACATTGTGTGAACACTGCTTTTCGATAGAGTTTCACAGCACTTTGCAAGAAATCGTGAATGAATCTTCACCAGAATACCATGAAGAATTCATGAATGAAACTATATCACAGTCCTACAAATTAAGTATTATTGTTCCCAGTTCGTAGGGAGGCACAAGTTGCTTAACCCAAAGTTAAACAGCAAACAAATTCCCAAGGTTTTCACTTCAGATCCTTTTCAGGTATTACTGAACATATTATTAGGTGATGGCAGACCTCTTTTTCATGCGGAAGGAGTCAGTCAGCAATAGACTACCATTATTCACATTTAATGTGTTCTTCCTTACCTGGAAAACTACCTTGGCACTAGAGGGGACAAGGAACCCAGTGACTAGGAGACACAGGTCTGGTGTGGCCCATGTAAGTCAAATGAAGCTAGCTTCATCCATCCACTGAAATCTTCCCTAAGACTGAGACTGATTTTCCTTCTGCTCACCTTTCCCCTTCTTGTTTCTGACCCAGAAACACCAAACTCTTGCGGTTTTAGGCTGCACAAGAGCCCAAAAGACTTTGGGGCATTTTGACTAGTGAAATGTCATAGAGCCCGGAATTCAAGGTAGGCAGCTCAGCTTGGCCTCCGTGCCTGCTGTTAATGGATGAAGGCAAACCACCAGCTGTCACTGAAGGAACATGTGGTGATGATTTCTGCTTGGAGACAAAAGGGTGTAGATCCTCTCTCAAAGAAGATTCCTGATAAATAAATAAATAAATAAATCATGGCTAGCCATAATGTAGCTAGTGGGTGGAAGAGAGCAGGGCTGGTGGCTCCATTTGTGTCAGTGAATGTTTATCCAAATGGATGGACTTCCCAGGGAAAATGCATGCTATATAAAACACCTGACATCTGCTGAGTTCCAGGTGCCTGCCAAATTCTGCCCTGTCCCAGGTGTGCTTATTCCCTATGAAGTTTGTTGCTGCCAGTGGAGTGCCAGCATGCCGCAAGTAGAAGGGAAGATAGTGATGATCAGTCCCTCTGATAGCCGTTTTGGCTGAGTCAAATTGTGTTGCCATGCACTCAATCCCCTGCTTATCACAGGATGCAGCTGTGTGCTACTGGAACCAGTTCTAATTGTGCTTGTGGCTGTCTCCCGGAGGATTTTAATAAGCTCTGCAGAGTATGTGGGAATTAGACAGTGTCTCTTTAAGCAATTTGTAAACCCCCGGGAGCATTCTTGATTCTTCTTGCAGAAGCCACCAGAACCAATCCACATAGTGGTTCATGCAGGTAGTAAGGCTTTGCTTGTTTATATCCAGCAGAGACTGTAATTTTGAATGGAACAGTGGCCATGTGACTTTTTCATATTCCTGACATTGTATAGAGAGCAAATACACCATCCCCTGGTGAGAAGCCTAGTCTGAAGAGGTCTGCCTGTACAGCAAAGATGTGCAATTCCTCAAATATAGTATTACTATTCAGCTGCTGGTCTTCCTTGATGCTATCACCAATAGCACCTCCTGCTGCAGGCCTCTAGGGGCACAGCATAGAACTGACCTTTTTCAAATGGAGCACCCCTTTAAAAACTGTTCTCATATATTTTAATTAAAGTGAAAGAGCAAATTTTCAGATCATAAAGGCCAACTTTATTCCTAAAAGCAAATACAAGCAGCAGGTAGTAAAAAGAACTAGATCCTTATTGCAGAGTATTGTAGGTAATAAATATTTATCAACTTAATTCACTTAAATATGAGCTCATCTGTGACATTTCTGCACCAGTCCTCTTCCTCCATCTCAACTAGGCACAGCATTTACCTGTTATCCATCCGTTCGCTCCATTGTAATCTGCTACTGATTACAGAATCTTCTTTTCTTTCCAATGATTACTTCTCTAGAAAAGCATCAGTGAAGAGAGCTAACACATTATCATTTAGGAACTTCCCTTTAATGAATGGAAAAAGATTTCTTTGTCCTTGCAGAGAAAAAAGGAAGACAAACATATATAGTCATTTATTGTATAGTTTCACTTAACAGAGCAGAAAACACTTCCGCTTTTAGTGAGTGGTGTTCTCGAAGTGAGCAAACTCCTGGGAAAAAGATAAAAAGTGGGTACTGGGAGGTAGCCTTCGTCTCATTTCCCAAATACTCTTAAAAATCTGAGTCCTTGTCCTGGCTACTGTTGACCACGGGCTTATCATGAGAACATCGGTTTTTGAGAAGTGATTAGGGAATGACCTGCCAGAATGAGTGGGAAATCAATTAAATGGTTGAGGTAGGGGTTTTAAAATGAACAAAAGCCACATCATGAAACTGCAAAATAATGGGAGCCTAAAGCATGTATAGGTTCAAGAGTTAAAGAGAGCCAGTTGGATAGACATTCCAGGTCAAGTGGTCCTTGCTGATTGCCAGAAGCCGCAGAGGGCAGATAAACTAGGGAAGACTCACTCCTTAGTTGCTCTGTTTGTTAGTGTGTTTCCATAGGCGGTGGCTGCTGGCATCTGTTGGAAAGCCTCTGGATTAGCCAGACCCTGAGTCTAAGGTCTGCCTCTAACTGCCTTCCCAGTCTCAGTAAGGCTAGAACTATCTATTTTTGTAGTTACAGGTATCAAATCAAAGGCATGATGTTAAATGGGGCCTTAGCAAAATATGAATAATAAAATGATAATTGTTAAATATGTAAAAAAATGTATTTTATCAGCACAAAGAATTAAATTATGAGACCAGACTCCGCTGAGTGAATAAATCCTACTTTTTGTATGGCATTGGTAAATTTGGGACTTACTTCACATCCAGGTTACACATACTACTGCTCTGCTTGGCCATAGCTTTAGGCCCGTTGTGCCCGTTCAGAGGTCTCAGAGGGATGCACTGGAATATCCCATCAAGTGTACAACACGAGCGAGCAAAGCAGGTACAGCTGTGAGGGTAGGAGAAGGTACCATGCGTCAAGTGCAATGAGCATAGCTTCCCTGTGGTTTCCCTGTTTTGCTGGGGAGATACAGCTCCTTGATCACTTGTGGTGGAACACGTGTCTAGTGTGCATGCTCTTTGCCATTAGGAAAATGCCCTTTGGAGCAGGTGATAATTTAAAGAGCTCCTTTGTTTGATAAAACATGTTTGGGGTTTGGTTAAGCAGAAGATGTATTCATTGCAGATTAGCTTTCAGTCGTAGCTTTTTTTTTAAACTGTCGATGTATGGGAGCTGGGCTTTGTGTATAAGCCCCATTCTCTGTGAGAGCTGATTGAAAAAAAAATTAAATGTGTGTGATTTCCCATATATGTTGTCTGAATGCAGTGAGTGCTGAAAATCCAGGGGGGCTAAGTTCCTGTTGGGCATTATGAGAGTTTGGGGGTTGTATCCCAGGCAGATGAACGTCGTTCTCCTCTTGCAGCTCTGCCAGGGCATTTCGGCTTTGCCTTGATCTCCCCTCATGGGATACCCACAGGGAACCACAGATTTAGAATCACAGAATCATAGAATTGTTTAGGTTGGAAAAGATCTTTAAGATCATCAAGTCCAACTGTTAACCTAGCACTGCCAAGCCCACCACTAAACCATGTCCCTAAGCACCACATCTACACGTCTTTTAAATACCTCCAGGGATGGGGACTCAACCGCTTCCCTGGGCAGCCTGTTCCAGTGCCTGACTACCCTTTCGGTGAAGAAATTTTTCCTAATATCCAACCTAAACCTCCCTTGGTGCAACTTGAGGCCGTTTCCTCTGGTCCTATCGCTTGTTACTTGGGAGAAGTGACTGACCCCCACCTCACTTAGTTCATGTCATCCCTCTCGTCACCTCTCCCGATCTTCTCCCTTTTCCCATTGCACCGTCTGAACACCTCATTATTGCTTGGGATATTGTCTTTCTGGAGATGTGGCTGAACCTCCTGTATGCCTGGACACAAAGTCACCTAATTAATTTTGCTTTGGGCTGGAGCTGAACTGAAACCTGTAACTACAGCAGGTAGAATGCGAATACATGGGGTCGATACATCACCAGAGCCTTTTCTCCTGCTTTCCATATTTTCCAGACTTCTTCCTGTCATTTGCATCGAGCAAAGGCCCGTACAAGAAACTTGGTAGTCAGTTCTAGAGAGAAGTATTTGATTCACTCCCGATCCTGAAGTGCAACATTTGAAGAGCAGAGAGGAAAGAAATAGCCGTTCTTGTAACCTTTGTTTTGTTCTTGCAGCCTTTGTTTTGTTCTTGCTGTTTCTGCGAAGGGAATGGGAAGGCCCTTTACAGGGGCTGGGGGGCACTACTCAGTGCTTTCCCATCCCCCTGGTGCCCAGATGATGGATGGCTCAGCTGCACATGCGTGCTCTTTCTCTCTCCGATGCATCGTTACATTATTAGCCCTGTTCTGGAGAGCAGCGGTATTTAGGATTGGGCAAGGATGCCTTTAGGATGCATGTTGATTTGCTCATAAAACAGGAGGGATAGAGAGAGTGAAAACTGAGGGAACGAGAACTGGGTCAGACAGAAGCTTCCAAAAAGCTTAGCTTATTTGGAGAAGAGAAGAAGGAGCCAGAATAACAAACCATAGGACAGTGAAATTGATTCTCTGTTCCCTCTTCATCATACCCTCCTCCGGGTAAACCTGTTTCAGTTGATAGTGAATATTTCATGCAGTGCTGAGCGTTTTCCGAACTGTGGTGTCCTAGTTTTTCCACCTCCAGCCCCAAAGGAATGTTTTTACATCATGGAGCTTTATTTTTGGGAAGGGGAGGAGGGAGCGGAGGCTGCAGGCTTGCGAAGAGACGGCAACAAAGAGTGGTTCAGAGAACAGCTTGGCTCTGATGTGTTGGCTGAGAATCTCACCTCCGCTCCTTTGCTCCCTCCAAAAAGCTCAGTGAAAAGGGTCAGCTCCCCAGGGGCTGGAGCGTGGTTCCAGTCAGAATAAAATAACCCTAAAAATGGCACCCTGCCTCTGCCTGGGTCTGCTCTGAGCACACTGTCATCGTCGTAGCTGCTTCGTTAGCTGACAACAGCAAGCTGTTGTTACTGTCAGCACTGCAGGTCCATATAGCTACCAAAGGGAAGAGCCGTGTCTGTTCTACCTCGCGCACCAGCACCCAGAGGACTGCCTGGCTCCTCGCTGCATGTCAGCTGTCCCTTCAGGAAAGGGGAGGCACTGAGTCTCGTCCCTCTTTACTACCTCCCCACCTCCCTTCCATGTAGAAAGACCAGCTAAGAGTTTGCAGGTGTGTGACTTGAAAAGCTTCCTAGGTCCTGATCCGGTGCCCTCCAGTGTTGGGGTCTTTTGAGTTCGTTGCAGTAGGCTTTAGGTTGGGCCCTTTATCCTTTAAAGGAAACCCTCTAATCCTGCTGGGTACTTAAGAAGCAGGGTAGGGAACAGTGTCATTCTTTCCCAATGTTTTATTCCTTCATTTGAAATCAGTCTTTTAAAAGTTTCCAGGTACGTTTTTATGAAGCTGGTGGAAGGTGCCTGCTTGAAACTGAGACCTTCCACACCACAGTGCCTCCAGCTGCCTCTGAAAGCACTACAGCAGAATAAACTGCCCCGCTAATCTGCCAAACAGCTCAGAGTCTTGTGTTATCCCCCACCCCAGCAAACTCTGAAGGAGGTTGATATCTCAGACCCTGCTGTGGATCTGAGTTTCACAAGTCCTTCTTCCCTTTAGGATAGGTGGAACAGCTGTGAAGCCTGGAAAAGTCCCTGAGCCTCAACATGCTTGCTCGTATTAGCCTCCTAAAAGCACACTTTACCTGACCAGCTGAATTAGCATCTACTGTAACCAAGATAGCAGCACAGCAATTCAGAGTCTGACTCACCCCTATTATGGACTGCAAAGCCCAGCACTCATGTTGCGTGATTCCCTAGATAGCTTGTTTTCTCCTACCTAGTCACGCTTGCCCTCTATGCTCACTGCCCATTATTAAGGGGCACAAACTGGCAGAGCTTCTTCTTCAGACCACTGAGCTGCAGCTCTAGATCCTCTGCTCCCCCTACATTAGTCCACAATGTGAAGCATTTGCTGTGTGGCTTGTTAGTCTGCAGCAAGCTGTGTTCACACACCCTGAAGGGCAGGAGTGAAGCACAAAACTGCTTAGTTAATGCTTTAGATTTGCAAGATTTTGGTTGGTGCAAAAAGGCCTGAAGAAGGTGATGGTACATCTTTCTTCCTTGGTGGTTCTTGTCCCCATACAAGAAAGGAAAGGTGAAAGGAAAGGAGAGGAAAAATGGTTCTTTTGTGGTGTGATGGAGGCAAGAGGAGAGCTGTGGAATATCCCCAAAGCGTGCTCCACCTCCAGAGCGTTACAAAACAGCAGTTCAGTGGGGGACACAGAAGCACTTAGGGAAACTGCAGCTGAAACTAAGTGAACCTTTCAGTCTACTTACCACAGCATTTGCAGTCCCTGCTTCAAGGAGAAACAATAATAAATAAATAAAAAAAAAAAAATCTTGCAAAAGGAGCTAGTATCCATCTAGAGCACTGGATGAAATAAAATGTGACAAACAAACAAAATCACCAGCTCCTGCTTTAGAAACTGTTGTTAAAAATAAACCATCATTCACTGCTGCAGTCCTGCCAGTTCCTCCCTGCTGAGAGCAGGAGACCCAGAATACTGCCTATCTTTACATTCCCTGCACATGTTGTATAGTTTAACAGCTCTCTCTGTTGTCATGACAAAGATTCCCTGCTTTCCAGCATGAAGCTTGCTCTATTATTTCTAATCTACCTGTAATGCCACCTGCCCTCCTCCCAGCTTACGAGACACTGTCTTTTCCTGTGCTCAGAGGTGTGTGGTGTCTCTGCTGCCTTCTGACTTACACGAGGACAGCTGCTGACTCCCGATTCCTTGCGTGGAGCCAGGGCAGTAGAGACGAGCACCAGCACCAACCACAATCAGGTGCTCAGCTGTGACAGCATGCTTTGAACTTACATTTTGCTCTATATGACATATTGCAGACTTCACCCCCCACTGCTTCGTTCTCTCTATGCTGTAAGTTGAATTAGTGGTGACATTTGAAACGTCATTTTTTGTCTGTTTGTCAGAGGGTGTGTCTTAGCACGTGTCCTGGCATAGTAGGCACTGTAGCTGTGTTTAAAAACAAAGCAAGGGACCACCTCTGACCTGAAGCGTTTACAATCTAAACAGGCAATGCACGTAAAAGGGCAGAAAAATGTGGGAAAAGTCAAATATCTGACTGTCTCCATTCTCTAAATACTGAACTAAGGCACAGATACATTAAGTAACCCATCCAGGGCAAAAGAAGCTATCAAGAAAATCAGAAAGTGAAGCTAGACTTTCTGAATCCCAAATTAGTGCCTCAACCTCACACCCACCCTTGTATACCCTGTCAGAGCAAACCAGTGTTGATGCCATATTTCCCAGAGAGGTTTGCCAGAGTCTTTCCAGACGCAGTGAATCCAGACTAAGTTATGAGATCCTTAGAAAGCTTTATGGCTTCCTTTGGATATCATTTCAGATAATCATTCCAACTTTAACCCCACCTCATGAACCCTCCAGGTTTTAGGTGGTTATCATTTTATTTAGAGATATGCCAAAGGTGGGCTTGGATGCAGACCTCGTTCAGATTCAAGTTTGGAACTATGTATATACATGCAATAAAAGGTATTGCACCTTTTATTTCATGTTCATATTCTCTCTGTTTTATATGTGTATTTATGCCAAAGAGTATAGATATGTCCAGTATTTAGGGTGCTTTCCTTGAGGAATATGTAGAAGATGTTTGCTGTAATGAGACTGATTGCTCCCACCTCCGGTGGGACCCCGTAGCAGCCTCTCAGCACCTCCAAAATTTAGGGCTTAGGCCTAGACTTTTCAGAGGGGCTCAACTTCCATTATTAGGCCAGATTTTCATTAGACTCAGTCAACAACAGTGTCTGAGCAACTTGAAAATCCAATTTCTATGTCATGCCTAAGTGGAAAGGGGATTCTTCTTAAAATCTTAGATGTGGGTAGTTCAGCAGCTGAAAATCTGTCTCTAGAGTGCTTAAGTGCAGAGAACCCAAAATTACTGAACTTTTTGAAAATGTGGGCGTTACCTACTGCTGCCACCCACAGGAGAGCTGCCAGAGGGGAAACATCCTTCCTTAAGGGGATTCCTGATGGGGGGAGTTGTCAGCATCTGATGAAGCTCCCACTGGCAGTACCTGAATTTCCAGAGGGAAGGAAATACTAACAGTAGCACTAATGGTAAGCAATATTACAGAAAGCTTTTTAGTATTTCTCAGTGGTGATTTTTTTAGAATTACAATGGTTGTGCTTTTGGAAAAAATACCTTGTTTAAGAAAAGGCTCTTTAATCCTAATTTAAGGAAATTCCCTGTGCTCCAGTTTGAAAAATATTTTTCTTGGGAATGAAAAGGGTGCTAGCACGTATCAAGGGCCTAACGCAAGTTATGTTAGCACCAGGAGGCAGCTTTACGGTGACTGACAGCAGTCCCCAGTGAGGAAGATGTGCCAGTGAGGTGTTCAATGCTGGTGCTTTCTAATACAGCCTGCCCGCTCACATGTGCTCTGCAAGTCCATGTGATAGTGACACTGTTCTGAAGTGACTGCTTGTTCCAGGGTCCCGAAGAAAAATTGCTTGGAAAGGACAAAGGAACAAAATACAAAAAGGATTATGATCATTCTTGAAAAGACCACCTTGTGTCTGTCCGCTCCCAGAGCTGGTCTGCGCGGTAGGGGGTGGTCACTGGAGGCAAAGAAAGGGATGCAGGTGGAAGTTACCACCAAAGAAGCATTAAATCCTCTCTCACTGGGTTTGAGTGGAGCTGTTGTATGGACAAAGTCCTGTGTGAAGGTAGAAGAGGAGCCCCGAGTGCATCAGAGCTGCCTTAGGAATCTGTGGAAAGCAGTTTTCTTCATTTCTCTCTGGATTCCCGCTTCTTTCTGTTTGTCCTGCAGGACAAAATACCCACATTGTAAGGGTAATCTGTGACAGTGAAGGGGTGGTGGTTGTTTGTGCTCAGCCAGTGCTGCAGAGGGAATAGGAGTTCTGACATCACTGCATCTGCTTTGTACCAACACATCAGGTCATGTGCAGCTCCCTCATTTTTCTGTTGATTAGTTGAAAACTGGGAACGCGCCTTACATTTTGGAAATGCTTGGCAGTCCTGTTCAGGCTGCTGACTGATCTTTGGTTTGGAAAAGCTGTTACTGAAAGGGGACTTCCCTTTTGGTATTACATACTGCATTTTGCCAAGCAGTTACATTTGTCAGTAGCTTGAAGGACACAGCCTGCTTTTTCAAGTCTCTCTGCTGCATTAGAGGGAGTAAAGACACCTGTCTCTAAGGGTAAGTTAGAGTAGCCTCGCAAATGCCCTGACTTCTGTTTTGATTCCCATAGTTTTGTACTCCAGGGACTGAAGGAGAGTAAAAGCTGTGCTTCACCCACCAGCTGGCACTTTCATGTGTCCCTGACATATCTGGGTGGGAAATTGGCACAGAGGCTTTCGTCCAACTCTGCAACGATTACAGTGGCCTTTTGCATGGGAGGTTGCTTCAAGGCGTACGTTTTAATGCCCTGACTCTGCTGGAATGTCAGTGTAACAGAGAGCCAGCCACAACCACCGTCAGGACTGCAGTACAACTCTTTCCTGCTTTTAAGGTCAGAACCTATATTCCTCTGCTACTACACAAAAAAAAAAAAAAAAAAAAAAAGGATATTTCCCTTTAAAAGCAGTTGGAGAAGGGAGAAAAGCCTTGCCTAGCAAGGAGGAGACAACATCCTCAGTCTTTAGGTGTCTGCAGCAGTGGCAGTAGCAGTCACATCCCGAATGATTAATGAGCAGACAGGCTGGATGTGAGGAGCAGAGCACAAGCCCCGTTGCAGAGCTGGCTGTGGGGATCCCCCAGGGAGAGGCAGGCTGCTCCGATAGGGCAGAGGACTGGGGGCGGCTTACTGAGAGCTGACGGCACAGAAGGCGGCAGCTCTTAATGGTGCTGATGTCTTAATCGTTGGTGGCTTCAGCAAATACTTATCTCGCGCCCCCATACTGCTCCGGTGAACAAAGGACTTGAGAAACGTAGCTTGACCACTTGGCATTAGGTGGGTTTGGGGCCAGAAAAAGCAACTCTATTTAAAGAGGTGTCGTAAGGGGAAGAGAAAAAGGAAAGAAGGGAATTCTCCAGCCCAGGTTAAAAATAAAATACAAATCCTATTTTAACCCCTGGCCAGATGCATTCTGCTGGTTTAGGATCACTCCTGCAAAATGCAGGTGGTGTTTCGAGCAAAATGAGGGCATTTCTAGAAAGACGCCCTGGTTTTCTGTAGCAGAACAACACGATATATATGTCCTCCTAAGCTGCACAATAAACTGGCAGTGCTTGAGGCATAAAGTGATTGTTCAACGACGTAGTCTATGCGTCTGCTAGATCCCCAGTGCGTTGTGAAAAGGGGAGTTTGCACAGGACTTGGAGACAGCCAGAAGGCCAAGAAATGCAGCATGCAGCAGGGGCAACAGAACCAAAATGCTTATAATAGCAGTCATTCTGCCAAATAGGACTTCTGGTAAAATGTACACTCACCCATGAAGGCAATCCCCTCAGGTTGTCTGAAAATCCTTTTGGTTGAATAAACAGTATGAGGGAGAAAAAATTAGGCTGGGCGGGCTGGTTCTGGCCTGAATTTGAAAATCGAACTCATTCATTCGTGTAAACCTTCTGTAGATTCTTGCAGTCGTGTTCCACCTCTGAGGTCCTGGGTTCACTTGTAGCATCAGACACTTCTCCAGGAAGAAGGAAGCCTGCTGCAAACTGGGTGGTTAAGTGAATCCTCAGGTCTAAACGAGATCATCAGCAGAGTGATCCCACTGAAGAGCTGAATGGAGGTGCTGACTCCCATCTGGAGGCTTGGAGGATATGCACATATATCATGGAAAAGGATGAGGAAGAGCCATTGCAGTTCAGATTGAGGAAAGGACACAGCTATGCACTACACATTTCCTTTCCCTCTACAAGGAACGTTGTCTTATTTGAAAACATTCAGACCACTTTTAAGGGAGGGCTGTTTGCTTTTTTTCCCCCCTCTTTTGCTTATTTCCTGTTTCAGATTTAAAGAACTGCTTAATATTTCTTTAATGAGAGTGTATCAGAGCTGTGCGCTTGTATATATTTTCCATTAGTGAAGCTTCAGCTCATTTGTTTGAAGATAGAACTGACAAAGTCAGGCCTTCAGTAGGTAGGCAGCAACCTCCTCTCCTGTGGGCTTTAAGTGGCTGATCATTCGCAGATCATGAGCAGGATAAGGGATCAGAGAGACACAACGGTGCTTCAGGGATCTTGGTATGCCTGGAGAGTGCTAAATTATACCCTGTGGAGACATCTCTGGTTTCTCAAACAGGTCACTGTTCCCACAGAAGGAAGAGGGATAACAGTGCCTAGCTCCCTGGGTAAATGAAGACATGTCCAAAGGAATCTCATCAAAAAAGTAGCTCTACAAAATGCATGTCTAATGGGTCAGAAGTAAGGGACTATCCCCACTTTCTGGTTGGCCACCAAAAACATTCACATTGGCCACCAAGAGCTTTCAAACTAAATGTGTTATTCTCCTATAGGTTTGCTGGAAGTTACAAGGTAATTTTTTCCTCACCTTCTTTCATCACTTTGCTGTCTTTCTGTTGCTTGCAGGTAGACCCTAGACTATATAGTAGTGGTGCAGACTAAAGCGTGCACTTTAAACACTTTGTTGAAATGGAAATAAAACATCTTCTACAAGTTCCTGTCCCCAGCCACCCTGAAGGGAGCATGGAAAAGACCTGGAAAATTGCAAGGAAAATCACTTCTACCTCAGAAAAAAGTAATATGGAGCAGAAAAGGTTAATGGTTTAGAAATGTTAGCAAGCATAAGAATGCAAAACCAGAAGAGGAATAGTCAGAAAAAGGCTCTCACAGTCCCTAGGATTTCACAGAATGTGGTTGTTCTTGAGTGGCTTCTGTGGTGGCATAAGGAATCCACTCCAAAATAAAGGAACAGGCTCCCAGTTTGGATGTGTAACATTATCCTACTCTAAATACAGGAACGTGTGGGCAGCAGAATGATACCAAAGGACATGACAAAACTCGAGATAACCCTCAAGTCGTCCACTTGGGATGGAGTAAGACTGTTACCAAGGGAGGGAAAATTGCCTCAACTCTGTTTAACGGTTACGTAGATCTCTGCAGAGAAGAAGGCTGGCCTCCTAAAATCACTATGATTCCTTATCAGCTGCTGTCCCAGCCTTTCTCACTGAATGGCACCCAGCAATAATTTTAGGACTCTTGGAAACAAAAGGGACTCATCAGTGTTACTGTGTTCTTCTGGCAAACAAAATGTGAGACAGGCTTGCAGCAAACTTCCATAGAGCTTTCCTGAGTCCCCTGCTAGCATGTCTTGCAGAAGTCTTTAGTTCACCTTGGCTCCTTAGATCTGGCAAAATGTGTCCAGCACACAGCAACTAAAAGAAGGTGCTGCCCTGTTGTCCCGTGATGTCTAGCAACAAAGAACAGAAGGCAAATCCTTTACCTGGACTGCACATTTCCTACTCAGAGGAGGGACTGTGAACAGGAACTATTTCTGTTTCAGTGCAGGAATGAGCTTAAGGGTAGGAGGCAGTACACAAATGAAACTTCTGACCCCCACACAAATCCATATTACACAGCAGTAGGATGCACTCTAATCCCTGCCATCATACATATGTTAATGTAATGGTCAGCTACCCTAATATCTTGAGGTTTTACGTCCAAACTCACTGAGTTCTGTATGGTGCAAGGAGAGCATCTCTGCAGTGGTTTCCTCCCAAATACATTTGCATAAGTCAGGATTCAACACGTGAGCCTCGCAGCACGGGCACCGTTTCCTCCTATCTGAGGTTACTGCTGGGTTTCCTCAGCATGGCATCCGCCTCAGCAAGATTTTGGTGGGGTTTTTGTCTGTCCCGTGTTTGCGTGGGAGGCAGTATAAGCTTTTCATGGAGGGAAAGGCTTTCTCCATTGGAAAGAAGGGAGCTAATTATGTCTTCTATAAAGAGATGTAATTGGTTTTCTTTTCTGTAGAGAGAGGATGACATGAACAGCATCCCTTGCCTTTTCATTCCAAAACTCTGTTGTGACCATATTGCTGAGTCTTGGAAAACTCCCCGATTCACAGGTTGTTTTTTGCATGTTCCAAACATCTGGGAACAAGGTTCAGCTGACTGATGAATGTGATCTCTGGCAGAAAATGCTGAAAAGTTGGGGAGGGAGGGGGGTAGATCTAGCCCAGCTGTCCATTTCAAACGTTGCTGGTTTCAAATTTAGTCTGCCATCTTCTTAGCAAATTGTTTGTGAGCACTTTTAAATCTGCATATGTAAGTGTTATCATAAGTATTTGGCAAGTGCAAGGGATTTTGAATTAGATTGTGAAAGGAGGATGCCTATATGTGCCAAAGCATCCCAAGGTGTACAGGCCTAAGATGGTATGATTTAAGTGAAGCCCAAGTTTGAAATTTTCTTCTGTTTTTGGAATGCTTGCTCTGCCACTTTCAGGAATAGCTAGAGTAAGCATGCCCAGGCAAGTCCATTCTTTTCAGAGAATTAAGCTAATTTGCTTATCGTTAGAACTTTCCTGTTGCTTCCTCTATGTAATTTTTGAGTCATTAGCACTTTCTTTAGCGATGCATTATCACCTGACATAACAAAGTGTGCATCTTGTCTTTGCTCTTCATCAGAAGCCAAATAGCTTTGAACTCTGTATTAGGTGTGTTGCGTAGGGCAGATATAAAGGAATGGGAAGAAACTCAAGTAAGCAATGGCAGTTAAAGACGACTATTCTGAAGATACACAACCTGCAACAACACCTTCAGAAATAATGAAAATATCACCTTCCTCAAGTTTAAAATGCCTTCATTTCTTTGCTCTTCCTGGTCTCCATGCAATAATGCTGTGTTGGTGGGTGCGTCTGCATTGCAGTATACCACTTGTCATAAGCATATAGGTTGCTTCGGAGTGACACAGGTAATTCAAGGGAGAAGTTTTCTGTACTGCAGAAGTGATTGTCACTATGCGGAAAAGTTGATCTGGTTTGGGGTAGGGAATGCTTTTGGCTACAGTTTAGTATGGTGAAGCTGAAGAATTCACCATTAGGATTCAGAAAGGTTCAGAAATACTGGAGGATCTGGGAAGTAATGTTCAAGATGTAGATTCATAAATAGTGAGGCAGGCCTCATATTACAAGACTCATGTCTACGGACTTAGAACTGAAAGATGGAATTTGCCGTTCGTTGCTGGCTGACTCTGGTCTCATTTAGTAGTAAGAATCCCATGAACTTTGAGATAAAGAGATAGGCCAATGCTAAGTACTTCTGAAAGTCCAACCAGACTGAATAATGTATTGGAAAATATAATGAAGATGTGGAAAACAATTGTATTTAGCTCCAGAGAATATGCTGGACCCTTCTTTAAGGACGTGACCAGAGATGTCTGAGCCCTCCTTTCTCAAGGAGGTTTGGGCAATGTGGAGAAGGAATGGCTTGGCTTATCCTCATCACCTGTTCTGATATGCTTGAGAGCCTATCTTTACAATGTTGTTTGTAAACCTCCCTTGCCAAGAGGTTTCTTGATCCTGATATTGATGTTGATAAGGCTGCAAGATGTCATCAGCACCTCCAGCAATAAGGGACTGGTGTGTGATGGGAAGGATATGAGAAGAGCAGAGATAAAATAACTGAGAAACAAAATGTTCCTTCGTTGCTGTCTTTGATCTCTTACCTCCCAGCTGTGAGAGATCCTGGATGCTGATGGCAGCAATCGACTAATTTTCTGCTGCTTCTCTTGCTTGTACAAAACAGAGGAAGACATTGTCTTCACCGAGGGGAGTACAAGTTTTGCTGTAATGTCTTCTGTTGCAGGCTGAACCTGAGGAGAGACAGGGGGTGAGCGCAGCCAGCCTCAAGACTGAGGCAAAATATGCAGTTTTATTTCTTCCTCTTCTCTCTCTTTCTGCCTCTTGCTTTGTACTACAATTCCTGCCTTATTAGCCATCCTTTTGCAGATTAAAACCCAATGGAAAGTTCCCAGCCAGTGTTGCTATCTTCACTGCATCCCTGATGCCGAAGGAAGAAGCGGCATGCACCACCGACAAAGCTGTTGCGTCAGGACTAGCATCATCTTGAAAGCTTGTGTCATTTCTCAGCACTGATGTGCGGTAGTTGAAGGGAGGGGACAGTTTTACAATAGCCGTTTAACTGTCCACCAATAGTTTACTCCTGACCTGGGACTGAGGCTGAGTCCCTAAATCTAATTTCACTGTGTGAGTCACCAAAGAGCTGAGAGTAACAGCTTTGAGCCCGTCTGCTGTTGGCTAGATCCAAACAGGTAGCCCAGAGATGAAGGTATTGAGAGGTCACTGCTGATTTCCCATGCTGTTCAGTCCTGCCTTGCAAGATATGAAAAGACATGCTTGTGGTTGAGGTGGGTCTGCATTAAAAAGTTATAATCCCACATGTAGATGAGTGGGCAGGGATGTTTGGAACTGAAGTGCTGATTCGTGTCATTATAGAGATACACCAGTTATGGTCATGTCATTACAGAGAGACACTGAACAAGTGCATTCCTAAGACACAGTCTGTGCTCAGAGTGCTTGTTTTATGGACAAAGCAGACTAATTTCAACATCATGGATAAGAATAAGTAGTTCTTGGGATCAGTGTCCCTAAGATGAGATTGACATAGAAGTGCTAACGTAGAGCTGGGTCATGTCAGGCAGGAGCTGTTGTTCATGCTGCAGTGCGATAGAAACTGTTGCTGACCTGCTGTGGTAGAAGAGCTGGGCTGAAGGGTTGCTTGGCCTCCCTGAATATGCAGCCGCGGGCTCCACAGTTTGGCAGAAAGTCAGCTGCTGATTCCTCTGCCTGCAGCTGCCAGGCCTCCCCTCAAGGCTCCCTCTTTATTGCAAAGCGAAGTGCAAACATGAACTTTGTGAGTCTGTGTTGCCCTTGGCCTTTTCACAGTTCCTGGATGAGGTCCGTGCTGCTGTTTGTCTGGGACCGAGACCCTCTGGGAGGTGCAATTGCGCTTCAACAGTGTATTTAGAAAATGGAAACAAAGGGGAGAGCTGTGGGTTGCCTCAGTCTCTGCTGCCGTCACTGCCAGCTGTGAGGGGCTATCGGGATGGAGAATCCCTTCTAGATACCAACCATTTGTATCTCGCTGAGTTTATTAATGAGATCCTAATAGACAAGTACATACAAATATACATCTAAAGAGTCAAGGGCACCCAAAAGTGAAGGACAGGAGAATATAGTAGAATAACAAAAATCATATCTGTTTTCCACTCTTTGAAATGGTTTATGTCATTAGGCTTGTTGTGGAGTGTGGCAAGGCAGGGATGGAGTCTGGTGTTCTGCCTCCAGTCTCCACAAAGCTCCAGCTATTGTGCCCACTCCTGGAGCATTTGTTGCCTGCCTTATTTCTTAGGGAACCAGAGATGGCCATTAAGGAAAGATGTAGAGAAGGGAACGGCAGCAATCCTATTGATTGCTTCTGGAAGAGTATTAGGGAGAAAATGTAGAGGACATTTGTGTAAGACAATGCCAAAGAGCTAAACAAGGCCAGTGTGACTAATGGAGAAAAAGAGGAAGAGGGGGAAAGAGGCTAGCCGAGACACATAGGAAATGGTGGAGTTTATCCTTTGAAGCTTTTCCAAAACTGTGCTTTTAAATTTCTCTTCCTACTGATGGTGGACTCCCTTAAGGATCCAGTCCATGGTACTGTCAGCATCGCTTCACTGTCTCACTCCCTTTCCTGGATGCTCTTGGGAACCCCTCTGCCTTATCATATCCTCAACCAATGGTCTCAGAAGCTCTACACTACGTTTTTGGCAGGACGTTATGCTGTGCTGCACTATACTGCCTCCTTTGTGCTTGCCCATATTCCCTTAATGGGATTCAGCATCTCCTGCGTCCTCCACCCCCTCTTTGGCTCAGACATTCCAATGTTGTGTTTGGTACTGCCCATATTAAATCTATGATGGCTCAAATACACAAGGAGCTCTGCACTTGTGTTATTTGAACTCTCCGTGTCCCTCAATTTTGCAGCTTGTTTCTCCTCTGTGTGTAGTGACTGTTTTTCCATAGCTGAGCATAGCAACCCACAAGGCATTAAATGTTCTTGAATATACCTTCTACCTTCAGTCGAAGTAACTTCTGCTGGGGGAAAATGAGTTATGAATTGCACTCCTGTGCTGCGCTCCTGCACAGGGCCTGTTGGCTTCCTGCTCTTATGTTCTTTAACATGCACATCCCTGAACTGAGCAGGCATGAGTTTGTTGGTCCTTCAGCGGAAAAAAGCTGCAGGTGAGTACTGCCTACAGCATTGCTTGTGGGGGCTAGACTTAAATTTCTAAGTTTGGGGTGAGCACTGCAGGTCTGGCATGGCAGGGAGGGCTGCTCACACAAGAGGGACTGAGCATGCTGCTTTGGAGCAGCATATATTGGGGTTCACACACACTTGGATGTGGCTGCTGATTTGGGGTGGCAGGTTTCTCGTAAGCACTGGGCTGGCTGCGCGTGAGTTAGATTTTTTTCCCTAGCAAAAAAAACAGCTGTGCAAACATTCTGCTTCGGGTCAAAGAAAGCACAGTGTGCATTAATGTTAAAAACCAGGATAAGGAGGGCAAAAGAAAGGCAATCAGATCAGGTTATTTCTTCTTCAGAGTGGCTGTTGGTTTGTGTCCCGTGTCCTGCACTACTCGACAATGGCAACCGGGATGTGGCACTCACCAAAGGTGGCAGGAGGCACAGGGAGGCTATTTGCCTTCTGGTGTAAGGGGCCAATTCTGCTGACTGCTGGCAGAGACTTGCACGTCAGTCACTTGTTAGCTGTGTACCACCGGGCAGCAGATAATCTCAAGTGCTGAATGAATAAATCCACTCCTTGTCAACTCCCATCAGTGTCTCTTGCATGAAGTCCTGATGCTTCTTAAAGAAGCATACACTGCAGATAAGTCTAAGTGCCATATTTACTCAGTAGCCTATGGCAGAGTGCTGAGGAACACTGCAGGTGTTAACTACCGAGCTAAACCGTGAAGTTCCTGGGTAGGATTTTTCGTGGTTAGATAACCTGGAGGATCCAAACCCCATCACTTCAAGACCTTGGAATCAATATGCCAGGCCAGGCCAGGCCAGGAGTCCTCTCCTGTTGTGGAGGTGCGTTGGCACCAGCAGAAAGGATTTCCGAGAAAATTCTCACAGTATCCATTCGGCTGACTTCATACTCTCAGACTTTCTGCCAAATTTTGAAATTCAGTGGAGCTTTAGAGTTGCAGTTTTGAAGGGACTATGGAAAAATACTTGTTTCAATAAAGACAAGTAGAAACTGACATTCTGTTACAATAGCAGTTTGTGGAAAATAAATTTCCCTACTAAAGCTTCATGGTACAGAAGTTTGCACATGCAAATTTTAACATCAAATATGCATCTCGCTTGCTTCTCTCACATACCTATTTTCATTTTCATTTATGGGGAAATAGCTTTGAGAAGCATGCATGCAAACAAAAATTGTAGTGGAATGAGCCCATAATAGAGCTTTCAATAAAATGAGGAATTGCTCAGCTTGCCAGTAATTTTGTCTGTTTGTTGTAAGTATTTTGTACAGCATCGTCTAGCTGCCTGATTCTGTGGAGATCTAAGTCTAGTTTCCCCTCTCGTTTATCCACTTTTTGTAGAATCTTCTTGTAATTATTACTACTTAGCAGAAAACCTGAATTCATGTTAAAGCATTTAATTAGTCAAAATTGTATAATAGAAGATTTCTTCCAGATACCACTTAATGATCATTAGAAGGTATGACTCAAAGCCCACTTAAGTCAATTGATGCCTTTTGTTGACTTCAATACATTTTGAATCTGGCTCAGTATATTCAGAAATGTGAAGCTAATGGCTACAATAGCAGCAGGAAGTACTCTCCGTAGATGGACAACTTCTGTCGTTCTCCATTTGCTTCCATAATGGTCTGCTGAAGAAGCTTTGGATAAATATATTGAAAGGCCACTTTAAGTGAAAAATCAACTACATTCAAAGCTTCAAAGGAAGATATTTTAATGTTTAATCATTTAAAACCTAATTTTTTTCCACTTCTACTCTATTTGTGCTCCCATTGAAATTAAGGATGCAACTGATATAATGTGGTATTGCTTAGATTTGGTAATGGCTTAAGTTTGTTTGGAAGACTGATATCCCCACAGCAGTCACCCTACAGGACATGCTGGGCCTACAGTTACTTGTCATACAAAGCTATTTCTGCTTTAATGCTGTTCTCTTCTGATTTCAAGAGTAGCCTATTTATTCTGTGATTATGGGAAAGCGTGAACAGGCGACCTAGATGGTCTTCACCAAAGCCAGTCATTTTTCACCATTTTTAACTTTCAGTCCCACATAACATGGAAGCAAAAGTACCAAATTAATAAAATCCTAAGGTCTGTTCCTGCGATATTTCTGTTACAGCAGGAATGCAGACTTTCCAGAGAACTTGAGATTAGTTTCTTCCTATCTGATACCTTTGGTGTTGCCACTTCAACTCAGTGAAATCACAGTGATTTACTTTCTGCTTTCTGTGCTCTCATCATGGAAATGCAAACTACAGCATAGAAGGCCAGACATTGGAGAAAGTAAGCACTTTGGTACAAGGTTTCCAGCCTGAGTTCTAGCCTGAGGAGTTAGACGAGCATCCAAATCTCTGCATCCTTTGAAGTTCATCCTGAGTCTAAATAATGCTGAACTCAGAGAAAGTTCATGTCCAGGTTGAGTTTCTAAGGGACAGCCATGAGTTCTGAAAAGTATTTCATTTATTTCGTTAATTACTTCAAAGCAAAGCAGAGTCAACATTAGAGAGCTTGATTTTCACACAAAAACCTACCACCGCCACACCCCTCCACCATTTTGCTCTGAGTAGGAAAACCAGCACAACACATTTGTAGCCTGCAGGGCTTTATTGCCCCTCGCCACTTTTGCAGCTCCAGACTTCCTTCTCAGGCCAGCGTTTTGAGTAATATGGGAGCCACTGATGTCAATGGAGAGAGGGCTTTGTGGTGTGCTGCTGGTGAACTTCGAAGCATCCGAGGAGAAATGTCATCTGCTGTCCCCCAGCTTTTTGGGCATAGTTGTTCTTTTAGAAACACTGCTATTAATGAGGGTTGCATAATACGAGACAGCTGTCCGCTTCATTTTTCAAGTTCTCACAGCACCGCATGGGTGATGGGTGACCCAATTGTTATTGAGCAAATGCATACAAGAGAAAAGGAAACTTTCTTCGTCACTGAGACACACCTTCAGGCTCCCTCGACCTGCCCTCTTTGCCTTCTGGGTGAATTAGCACCCTGTGTGTCTGTGAGTTGGAAGGCAAGAGAGCAGAGCACTTGTCATCAGTGAAGACTGTGCTGACAAGATGGGCTTAAACCAGAGAGATGTGATTTCCTCTGGGGGAGAAGGAGGGTGAAGTAGAGACGAAGGAGAGGGAACCAGAGTTTTGCATTATTCCTCTAAGGGTTGCGTTGCCCCCATGTTGCGCTTTGTCATTAGCTGAATCACTGGAGCATCCTGTCAAATCAGCCTCCTGCATAGATTGTTAAAAACTCTAATTGGCACCTGCAAGGTTACAAGTTAGTGATGTGTCTCCATTTGCCCTGCACAGCCTTTCACAGCTCTTTCCCCCAGCTCCAAGGTGCTGGAGTGCTGCATAGTCAGTACCGTGGTGTGAGGCAACCCAGGCTGTAGTTGGGACCCTGTGTCATGACCTGGCGTTTGTGACAGAGAAAGCTTCACTTTTTTCCTTTCTCTTTTAACTGTTATGCAAATGTTTCTCCATGTTTCCTGTTTATCACAGACTCCAAGCCTCCCTAGACAGGCTATTCTGAGCTTGGCCTGCTTTCTGCTAATTGCATCTGCATTAAAGCAAACACCCCTGCAGGGTTTCTCCATTCCCCTGTCCTTGCCAGCTCTGAGCTGGACAGCACTCCATGGCTTGCAAGCACAGGGATGCACAAAAAAGGCATGCCAAGGGCTGGCAATGCTCTGGGGAAGAAGGCAAAGCTGTATGCTATTTCAGGCCTCTTATTTTGCTGGTGAGCTCAGATACCTCTTCTTTGCTAATGACATGGTGGTTGCTAGGTCCTCCTGAGCCATGCATCAGTAAAATCACTATTGAGATCTACAGTCTGTGTCCAACCGGTATCAATTACTGGCTTCTCTGTGGGGATATAAAAAAGGAATAGGATCCGGGAGAGTCACCCATTAGTAATGACTGCAGTAGTAATTTTGAGAAGGTGGTCCGTTACACGTTTTTGTGAACTGTTGTTTTTCTTTGGAAGGGAAAAGAGGCAGGACACTGCTGTAAGATTTTTGAGGATGATCTTTATCAGATTGCTATTTAGAGAGCTAGGAATCTCTAGTTCTTGAAGTAATACAGCCATTAGTGTCTTGCTCCTCTACACGGGGCCAAGGCCTGGACTATGAGAAGTACAGTAATGACACTTTTCCTTCATAAAGCCCCTTTTCACTGAAGGATTATACAAAGTCTTACTGAGATGAGTACATTAGTTTTGTCCTTGGTTTGCAGCTGGAATAGGTAGCAGACTGTGGAAAGCTGACTGCTGCCTGCACTGGAGTGGTGGAACACACCACTGAACTGAACACGTTGTAGTGAAATGCTGCCAGGCACATAAAGCTGGATGCTTGCTGCATACCTGGGGTTGAAATCAAGACCTCTGAAACTGTAGTTCCTCTCAGGATTTAGTTCCCAGGAAATTAAAAATATTCACAGAACCTTCCACACTCACACACTTAAAATGATGAAAGTAAAGTAACTCCGGTTATTTCTTTTTAATTGGTTCCTAGCATAAATCTGTAGGTAGTAAGTAGATATTTGCTTCCTGCTCTGATTTTCTCTTATCAAACATAGGCCATGCAGTGCCATAACTGAATGTCCTCCTCCAGTCGCTGCCTCTTCTCATGCTTCAGGACAGTAACCAAGCAGGACCCTGACTGGATGCTGCCATACATCACGCACTTGGTCGGAACGTACATTACCACTGCACCCACCAAGAAGTTTTTCAGAATTGAATCTCCAATGCAGTTAGCCCATCCGCAGGGAATTTATTCTTTCACAGGCAGGCTATCCCCCAGGAGGGAGAACGAGATTGGATGATCCCTGTCATAGCTAGTGCAATGGTCACATTCCCCATGAAATACCTGGTCTCCCCCATCCAAAGGGAACTTTGTTGGAGTTCCAGTTTCTGAGCAGCTGTGGTACATGGTACTGATGGTGAACCTCAGTAGTATTGGAAGAGTGTTATGGGAGTGGGTGCTTCTTCTGTTTTGTTTTTCCTCATTCTTGAAGCAAATCCAACTTTATTAATTATAGGGCTGAACAAACCCTCTGCAAATATCAGTGCATATCTTGTAAGAGAAGAGAGTAACAGGTCTTTTTGAAGAGGAGACAAAAATGGAATAAACTAGCTCTCCCCCTGTTTTTTTGATGGAATAGCTGTACAGTTGAAATCTACCCAACTTTCGTTTCCTATTTGTATAAGCAGCTTTCATCTAAGTGCTGGCCATGAGTAAGTTACGCCTACAGAGCTGTCACGATCAACTACTGTGTATCTCTGAATTCATAGCAGTTCTGGCAGTGCTGAACTGCATACATACATGTTTACATGCACGTGCACATACACACTTAATTCCATTAGAGCTTCCTGATACACTTTTCCTGCACTTCTCTGAAGGAGCTATTTCCAGAGATCCCGAGTGTGGAAATGGATCTCTCAGATGACTTTTGACTCTGAAGAGAGGAGTAAGTGTCTTTGAAAGACAAGGATTGACACGTGTACAAACACCCTTTCCTCCATCCTGATATGCGAGGAAGGCCAAGGGTGATGTGGTACGAGAGTTGCTTTTGCTGGTTTTGTGGGGTGATGTAGAGAAAGAGAGATCTGGGGTGATAACCAACATGCTGGGAAATCCTCCTCTGCACAGTGCTGGGAAACTACCACTTTCTAATTTCCTGCTGAGTATCTTACTGGCATTCAGGGAAAGTTGTCTGTGTTCAGCCTTAGCAGAGGGTGATATCTCAGGAAATTAAAGGACATCAAGAACTAAAAGTATACTGGGGCAAGTTCCTAATTACTCATCTGATCCCTGCAGGGGAGATGTTCAGGGATGGTTTTGTAGTTTGTTCATGTTTTGTTGGTTAGCATAGCAGCTCCAGGACAGTCCGTTATTTAAAAGACTGGAAGAAAACCTACTTAGTTGTCCTCATTTGCTTCTTTAGGTCTTTTTCCTGCCTTTGTGGATTCCTGGAAATTTGGCATGCCCGACTGTGCAATGCTTAGACTGCGTCTTGTTGCAGAGTTTATTTCAGTAAGCTACAGTCTCCGCAGTGCTACATTAAATCCCGTCCAGTTAGCCTAGGTCAAATCAGAGCGGTTACAGTGTGGCTTTGAGCAGCACAAAGCAATTTTGCTAGCAGCTGAGGAATTGCACTGACTCCATCTCTAATGAATACCCTTAGTAAATTCAAGTTAAAAGCACCACAGCAGTCATGATAGGAATTTTGGGTGAGAACAGGACTTGCGCTAATTACAGAGACTTAGTCACAACTTGTTAACTCCGTGTCGAAGACACGCTCTTAGAAGTAGCCATGCTCAGATTGGGAATTGAGAAAAAGCAGTCTTACACTTGAGGCTCTGAACACTGCATCTCCAGTAATCAGGTTTAATTTCTCGTTGTGCCTTGTACTTCTTATGTCACTTCTTATATTTCTTTCCCTTTCTGTGCCTCAGTTCTGCAGCTATAAAATCACATTGCTGTCTGTCTTCCACTCTTCGTCTCCCCTGCATACACTGCAAGTTCTTCAGGATGGGGATTTTCTAATATTAGTTGAGTATACAATACGTAGTGCAGCATGGCCACACCTATGCCTGCGGGAGGTCAGGACAGCCCTAAGTGACATCTCAGAGTTTCTCTACTTTGGGAATATGTCATTGGCTTTGGATTGTGAGGAAGGAACAGCCTTGAATGCTCATATAACTCTTACAGCTAATTCCCTTTGGTAGATTTGGGACTTTTCTTTCAACCTTGAAATTTTGCTGGTTTTCTCTTCTGCAGGGCAGGGAGTGCTGAGGCTGAATAAATTGTATTTTTCTTAAATTATATGAGTGCTAAATATGATACATTGTTATAAGTTGCCATATCCTCTGCATATAACGAGGAGTGGAAAATGGATAAATGGGAAGAAAATGTGTGACGATAACTAATGTATTCTAAGACCAAACTCCTAATCTTCTCTATTTCTTTTTGTTTCTTCCAGGTGGAGCGGGAAATAGCCATCCTGAAGTTGATAGAACATCCCCACGTTTTAAAGCTGCATGATGTTTACGAAAATAAAAAATATTTGTAGGTATTACTGGCTTTTGCCAGAGAAAGGGGAAGGGAGGGAGATGAGGGTTTTGGAACTTGATAACATTTCTGAAGGTATGGAGCAGGGTATGTTTTCACCCTCAGCTGGTGTCCGTGTGATATCTGGTACTTGGATGAGAAAGGAACACTCCTTATTTCCTTGGCTTTTCTCATTTTCTTCTCTGTACTTTACTTATATGCTGTTTCTTTTCCTACTTAAAATGGAGGAGAGAGGACAAACCAATGTTTTCTATCAAACAGCAAGAGGGGACAAAGGTTTGTACCTGTAAGATCTGGAACCATTTTGAATCAAAACTGTAACAGACTGTTACAGTGGATAATTTGGATAACCTCCCTTGCCTAATAGTTTTCATTTAAACCCTCAACTCTCACTAGCAATATTTTAAATTTGCCCCATCAATAACAATTTTTGGTTTTAGGGGCTGCTGAAATCTCGTGATGGTTCTGCAGTAACAGTTAAGTAGCAAAGCCTTTTTTTTTTTTTTTTTTTTTTTTCAGATCATTGCCAGTGCCAGACAGGGATGTTGTCCACAGACAGAGTCATTTTAGCTTGACAGGGCACTGGATATGTTGAATCTGTTGTCAAACAAACAGGCCACATTAATCTTGGCACAACAGGAAAAAAAATCAATGTTCTCCAAATGGAAAAGGGCAACCCAGTAGGGAACTCAGTGTTATTTTCAGCTTTTTAACAGGTTATTGCAAGTAGAAGAGAGTGGTTAAAAAAAAATTAAACTATTTTTAAAAACCACCATCCATTGGTGACCTCTCCTTAATGTCACAACACAAGAAGGGAATGACTGTTTACCCAAAGAAAGTGTGTTGAATGGAGGTAACAATCCCTCGTGGACTATTCAGCCAGTCTTGTTACTGGAGCAATGAATTCCTATTCCGAGAAGTGAGGCCTCTGTGCCTAAGGGTTAGCTTAGTAGAGCAGGCAGTAATTTCTTTTGGATTCCGCACCCTCCTTTGGGGCAGAGCCTGCCATCCGCGGTGAAATGCAGTTGCCAGAGTGAGCTCGTGCAGGCACTGGGTGGAGGCTGGCTCAGATGTTCTCTGAGCTGCACGCCAAGTGCTCTATCCTCAGTGGCGTAAATGGTCACGGCTCCATTAAGCCCAGTTTGCCCCAGCTGAGGACAGGGCCCCAGATGTAATGCAGCCTGCTCTGTGTGCAGGAGAAGGGTAGCAAAGGGAAATGAGGCTTTACAGCCAATAATTTCTCCTTTAATCCTGAAAAGAGAGACACCACTTGTAAGAGTACATTCCTCTGTATTCTGGTTTAAAGGAGGGTAGGACGAGGCCCCAGGCGCTATTTTGGTTAAGAGAGAGAGAATATTCTTCTTTGTGATCCTTGTTTATTGGTATGTTGTGTAATCTTAGGTATACACACACATAAACACACGCACACTTGCATAAACACAGCATACAGCTGATGTGTTCCAGGTAGGTGTAGTGTACTTGAGTGGTGGAGACAAGGTATGAATCCATGAAGAAGAAAGGCCATGATCATTACTTGGAGTGAGGGGATGGGTTATAAAGGTGCTGAAGCTTTCTCCTTGCTCTGAATGCCTATGAAGCCAGCAGCTGAGCTGAGGTCTCCTTCTTTACCTCGAAAGACTTGGGGGCTATTTTGCTCCATGTGAAAAATATCTAGTGCTCAGAGCAGTGGGGATGGTCTTACACCAAGATTTCCAAAAAATGACTGCATTCCTTGGCAGGAAAATATCGTCCTGCTGAAAATCACCTTGAAAAGGGAAGCATCCCGTATCTTTAAGCTGTATCTGGATATCCTGGCTTCTAAAAAATATTGGGCTCCAAAGTGTGCTTTGCCAGTGACCATTTAGCCTTTAACAATCACTAAGTCTTCTTTGTGCTGTAGCTTCTCTGCCTGTAAGATTGAGTTGTCTGCATCTCCCCACAAAGGCACTGAATCCCTCTTCTGAAAGACACTGACTCTGTGAAGAGCCAATGACTGCTAATTACGTTTCATTTTTTATTAGTCACTATTTTAAAGAAAGGGCACAATGCAGAGCTTCTGCCAAGCCTCCGTGTTCAAAATTAGAAACAGCTGTGGCCTTGGATGAATCTAAGAGGTGGAAGAGAGTGCTTGTGGAGGGGCAAAGCGTTACAAGTATGTGGGGGCTGAGACGCGTGTATGCATGTACTTTCCCAAATAAAAAGACACAGTGACCTCTAGTTCTTACCAGCATCAAAAAAGGGATGGCTCTCTGGTTGTGGCAGCACCTTTCCATCATGCATGCCATCTCCACAGTAACGGTAGTGGCATGGTTTCAGAGGAGCTCGTGAATTATGGGTGATATTTCAGATGCCAGAGACTAATCACAATACAGCGCTGGGGAGTATTTCTTCGATAAATGTTAATTTCACAAATCATGTTTGACTTTTGGTTTATGATTTAATTTGTGACAAGGGGCTTTGGTTGAGTAGATTCCTAATGCAACCATGAATCAAATCCTTTTTCCACAGTTTATTTAACACTGAAAATGAGTTTTAAAAAATAGTAATAAAAATCTGTTAGCATATGTGTGTTAGCCTAGCAGTCATTTTCTGTTTGTTTTGATGGTTTTTTTACCAAGATGGTTGGAGAGATGGAGATGGCTTTATCCAGCATTTTGAGTTGTCTTATTTAGTAAGACTATGGACTCCAGTTCTAGGTGCATAGGGAAAAACACAGCTACACTGTGGCTCTCTGTGCTGATATACCACCTCAGATATATATTATGTTGGCTAAACTAGCAAGATTAGTGACACTTGAATTATTTCGTATTTGTTGTATGATCACACTGATGGCCTTCAAGCAAGATTGGGACTCCACGGTAACAGGTAATTTAGAAATAGCTATAGACAATCTATGCCTCCCTCTCTCCAATCATGTAATGTTAATAGATGAAACAGCCAGGAAGGAGGGATCATACTCCCATTTTAAAGATCAAGAAGGAGTTAAAGTAGCCTGGTATGGGGTAAGCCCAGAGCTGTTTAAGCACTTAAATTACTGGTTCATAATGGGGAATTATCAATGAGCTACCAAAATTTGTGCATGCACCAGTCATTTTGCCTAACCAAGTTCAGACAGTCAGGAATTTTAGGGAAATGTAAATAAACTAAGGGAACGAGCAAGGTGATAACAAAGTTGATCACAAAGTTTTGGTGTGTTCTGTAATGCATATTGGAGGGGAAACACTCCTTTGGTCATATGGTTTCTACATTGCAAATGAACTGTGAGAACCTGAGTGATGGTCCCTTTCTCTCTGTGCTATGTATAGAAAAGGTCTTTCCTGAATTGGCCCTCGATAGAGTTTGTGTAGCAACCGGAGAGGAAGACGGAGTTCATACACTGTTAGCAACACTACCACTGTGACTGAGCAGGAGGTTCTCATTAGCAGACATGTTGAGGATTAAATAAGAGGAATCATGCAAAGCCCAGGCCTTCATGAGTGAAGTGGTTGGCTCGGATTTTTTCTAAGAAGCAATCTTATACTTTATTCTTAAATCTCTGATATGTACATTTGCTGCATTTTATGCAATAAAGTCAGCTTTCCTTTTGATCTTAGAAAAGCAATTGTACCACTGTTGGGGGAGCTGTTAGCATGGCAACCTAAGTGCCATCATATAGTCCACAGGAGATGGACCTTCCGTTTCCAAAGGGGATAAAGCTGACTGATACAGTTTTGCTGCAGAACTCCCAACAGGGGTGACATTATCCATTTGATCTCATTTGATTAGCTATTTAGTTTAAATTATCGGGGGTTTGGCAGAGAGTTGGAATGAGATAGAATAAAGACATCCTAGGACCGCTCCATGCCCTTTTCTTTCAGATGTTTATACTATTTCTCAATTCCCTTTCCATCAATGTCTCTCTCTCTCTCTCTCTGTAAATTTCTATTTACAGGTATTTGTATATATATGTATAGATTTATAGAGATTAATTTTCAAATCTTCACACTTATGATTTCAAATTTTCAAATTTTGTGGGAGCATTTATTTTAAATCTCTATATTGTCCAACTTGATCAGCATTTTAAATAAGAATCTTGAGAGAAGGAGTGGACATCAGAATATTGTTCTCTGAAATGCGCCATGCATTTATCAGCTCTTTTTCCAAGCACACGTCCCTTTCTCATCATTCAGCCGTACAGTGCTATCACTGGGCAAGTGCCCAAGCTTCATTGCAATGTACACAACACACCACCTCCTGATTTCAGAGGTGAAGGTGCTTCCCAGTGAGCCAGATAACAAAATTAAAATGTCCTCCTACCCTGCACAACTCACATTTCTGGCTTAAACAAGATCAGCTGACAGCAGGAGTCAAAGTCTTACAACTCTGGTGGTGTCTGCAGAGGCATTCATGCTGCCAGTCCTCTCCTGCAGGGTTTTCCTGTAATTCTGTTTATTTTTGTTGAAAACTAATTGTGGGGTGCCAGAGGATACAAGCAAGAGAAAAAAGGGTTCTGCATGTTCTTCTGTCATTGGTAACCCAGGACTTTGACATTTGATCCATCTGCGGGGAAACCTGTCTAAAGGCAGAAGGAGGGTTCAGAAAGTTGGAGCGGCTCCAAGGGCTCAGCACTGAAAATTAATTTTGTGGTAGGTATGCTTCTTGGTAGTCTGGTTGTGGGGTGTCAGATGCTGTGGATACAGGAAAACAAAATAGACCAGGATTAGAACACAAAATGATGTTCCACCTGAGCCTTGATTACAATTAAGAGAAGTATTCATAACCAGCTACCTTGACCCCTTTTCTTCTGCTGTTGACTTGTTTTAGCACTGTCATGAATTACAAGCACGTGTAGCCAAAGGAAAGCCAGTCAGCTGTAGGAGTGGAGCCAGCACATGTGAGGTTTGAGTCAAGGGTGGGCCTGGAGAGGAGGAGCTGGCTAGAGGCCAGAGCAAGGGGAGGGGGTGCTGCACCGAGGACAGGTGTCACTGCTTGCAGGAGGGATGCCAGCCTGGCACAAAGCAGGGCTTGCACAGAGGTGGTAGTGATGATTAATACTACACCTGTGCAACATGGTTTTAATACGCTCTCCCTAAAAGCCTGACTGTATCTACTGCTCACAGCCTGACATGTGCACTTGCATACCATCCAGTCCATGGTGCTGGGCTTTGGAGAAAACAGGCCCATAGTGGAGCAACTCTGTGATGTGAGCAAAGGTCAAAGCGAGATGTAGCTCCAGAGCCACAGTGCGTTTATGTGCCTAATTTCTCTTTCAGGCTTTGGTAGGCAATGTTGTGTGTGTCTGGGCCGTAGTTGTTAAAGGAAAGGCCACTTAACTCTGAAGAATAAAACCCAAAAGTATATGGTCACTAGCAGAATTGCAGCAGTGAGCTGATGGGTGTTGTCTCAGATCTGCCCATCCTGTGCTGAGGATCTCTCTGTCTGGATCCATTCCGTATCGTGTGCCCAAATAGGATGGCTGCTGCAGTGCCTGGGCATGCATGACTACACACCATGAAGGCACTGCTCAAAACACCTTTCATCACCAATAAATCAAAGGTACAGAGCGCAACAGCGTAATCTCCTACTACCTCTCTTTTCCCCAAAAGCCCCAACCTGTTCATGTTCAAACGTAATGGGCAATGAAATACAATCTTCATTCAAACAAGCAGACTAGAGTTAAAATTGTCTTTTGGAAAAAAAAAATCTAACGCATGCACATTTTCTTGCAGGCAAGGAAAAAAAAGTAGAGTTCCTGGCCTGGTGCCAAATTAGGGTTTAAAAATTCATGCCCACCATAAGAATTTATATAACTTCTGAATAATTTATAGGCTGTGCCAATAACACGGGGCTTAATATCTGATAGAGATTATTTAATCGATAGAAAACAGGGCAGTGAAAAAGCTGTCAAAGAACTACAACATGTCAATCTGGGCTAGGCAGCTTTTAACCTCTTCCCTGCTACACATATGTCTGTTCATATATATGTATGGAAGGACATTTTGCAAATGGGGTGGTAACATGGGAGAGGAATCATCAGGACTTTTTTCTTCTACAGGCTTTTCTTCGGCAGTCTGCCGTTCCAGACAGATCCCTTGCTGATTCACCAGAGCTTTGAAATGTAATGAGTTTTCTAGCTCTTAGCTGAATTGGTCAAAAGGAGTAGTGAGTTCCTCATGAATAATCTGCCAGGGATTGTTGGTTACTGCAAGATGGTTCAGAGTTCATCAAGACTGGTGGCAGTGCCTAGCACATGCCATTTGTGGTGCAGCTGTTTCCCTTTGTGTTTGATTCTGTGACCAAACTTCAAGAGGTTTTTACAGATGTGGGCACTAATAAACATAGGGACAGAAAAGAATGAAAGACGTATCTGTCTTTATAAAGGAGATTCCTACCTGACTTGTGTCTCTGGCCTCAGTAATTGCTTAGACATCTGCATCAACTCCGAAGTGTCTTGATCCATGCCGTGTTACCCAGTTTTAGGATTATGCTCATGATTTTCATATAATAATCAACTATTAAGTGATAAAACAGAGTAGTTCAGCTTCTCAGCAGGTGTGGGCATTTCATGAAATGTCTTACCTATAGGCATCACAAAACACTAAACTCTTGAGCATAGAGGAAGCAACCAGGAACTCTCCTGATTTTTCTTGTCCTTGTGTGTATCTCTTTCTGTATAACTGCATCCAGGTTTTGCATCTTGCTGGAGTGCACGCCTGAAGTTGTGCATCTTAAGAGCTAGCCAGTGCCACATGAATATCCAGTCTAACTTCTGGCATAGTAAAAGTCCTAGAACATCCCCCAATGGCGTGTGATGGTACCCAGTGGTACATTCAGGCTTATGTAGAAGACCAGCCTACTTGTTTAGGTTTAAGCGAGGTTGTGCGTCATATGTGTAAATATCGTACCATTTAATAAAAACCGGCTTATTAACTGGTTCCCTAACAGATAACTAATTGCATGCCCTGATGAACAAACCTTCTATTGCCTGACCAAAGCAAGAAGCTGTGTGAATTGACTATCATTCCCAAAGCACCAGGGAGTATTTCTCGTTACTCTCACTTTTTTGCATTTATAATACTTAGCTGAAATACACTGTGGTTCAGTATGAGCTTTCATCTGAAGATCTCTATCCATTTAATGCTTTTATAATAATAAATACATTTGTATTACCCCAGAAGACCTTATTCGTGTAGCTGTGAACGTCTCATAAGTTGTCTTCATCTATGAGGCTGAGAAAACAGGAGCTGCATACCCACACTGGGATGTATAGTGATGGGCCGCTGCGGGCACTCCCATCTGGCAAGAATTTTGGTATTTCACACCATTCTTGCTATTGGCTTAAAGACAGCTTTTTGTTCTTTACAGATGATGACTGGTGTGTTTGGGGTTTTTTTGTTATTTTGCCATAAATATCTGGTAATGCATGGTCCTGGTGTTCTCTGTGCCAGTTAGTCTTTCTGTAACAGCATTTTTCCAGGCATTGCTCAGAGCCAGCCTGTTTCTCTTGTTACACTCCTGCTTTGGAGGTAGCATGTAGCTGCCTTGCCTCAGTGAGAGCTCTGCGAGTTATTCGTCAAAGCTCTCTACAACTTGAGCAAAGGCACCCTTTAATAAGTTGTAGCATAGTCCACCAGATAGGAAGGAGAAATCATCACCGAAAGTGTCTTTGTTGCTGTTTTAAGTGATGTCTTCATAGTATTGTAGCGCAAAGGCGATATGGTCATGAAGAAGACCTTGCTGTGCTGGCACTGGACAAGAATGGGACAAAAACAGAGCCTATGCCCTAGTCAGCTTACAATCCAAAACACAAAGCAACTGTTGGAAACGTTGTGATGGGGAAGTCCAAGCTGTTGTCAAGCATCACAGCAAAGAACAGTCTTCAGGAAGGAGCTGAAGAAAAATGATGATGTAGCTCTGTCATTAACAATGATGCTCTTCCAAGCGTAGAGGTGTGTTGTGAGAGCACAGAATTGTTTGCCTGGATATTTAACAAGTGGATGCTGGAACCTGGCTTTGGAGGCTGATCAAAGACAGAAGTCAACCTCAAAGGCCAAAGAAGAGATCCTAGATCGGTTACAGAAGGGGCTACAAGGTATCTAGAAGTGAGGCAGCTAGTTCATGTTAGATATAGTATAAAAAAAGGAGACAATGGAAGCTTGGAAGGAGTGGTCGAAGTGGAAAGCTAAGAAAAAGATATTGCAGTGATGATCTGATATCTATTTTGAATCACCAGCAATGGGGCAAGAATGTATTTATCAAAGTGAAAGAGATGATGAATTAATTTAGATGCAAGATATCTAGCTAAAATTAGACATGAAATTTTAGCCATGTGCGTGGATAGGAAAACTATCATCTTAGTGGTATAACAGAGAAAACATCTACAAGATACCAGTACAACCAAGTTGTAGGGACCTGAAGAAAGCCTGAGTCAAAGGTAACACCCTCACTACAAGCCTGAATTGTAATCAAACAAGCAGTATTGCCCCTAGGGGTAGAGAAAAGAAGAAGTGGAATGGGGTGGTGAGGCTAAGAGTTCTGTTTTAGCCTTGCTGTGTTTTGAGCTGATGGTAGGACAACCAAAGACGTTAGAGATGAAAACCAACATCTTAGTTTATTCACGAGAAAAGGAAGAAAACTGTACTGATTTTTTTTATCTGTGTCTAAATTTTGCAAATTTTTTTGTGTTTTTTGGGGCAAAAGTCACAGCTTTTTGTTTTTGACTTCTGGTAGTGTCATCATAAATCTCCACAGCCCTGTCAGGTAGTTAGTGTTGCTGGATACAACCAAAAAATATGGTGCTTATAGACAAAATTGTTGTTGATCATCGGATATTTATTGGTCGTTCCCAGGGGAAAATGGACCGTCCTCTGTGTTTAGAGGAGTCCTACTGACATGGAGGATTTGGAAAAGACTAAAATGACTTGAAGGATGCAGGAATGATGTGAAACTGGTGGGCTGTCACATCTTGTGATCCCCAGAATACAGGCAAGTTGGGGTAATGAGGAGGAGAGGCACAGTGCTTTTTTTGTTAAATTTCCAGTCTAAGCTACAGAACAAGCCACAGTCAACTGTGGGGAGGCTACTGTGAATTAGAGAGCACTGGAGTCTGTGCTGGTTCCCGGTATAGCGAGAATCTGAGGGGCACAGAGGTAGTTTAAGACTACATTTCTCCACATTCATCTTGGCTACTCCATCTCTTTCACATGCAGAAATCATCCCTCCTTTGCTATATTGTTTAGTTTTCATTATTATTTCTTTACTGTTTTGGTTCCTGAAAGAGTAAATAAAATGAACCAAAAAGAAGGAAAGAAAAGAGCCTAGGATTATTCTAAGCTTGCTTTTATAAGCTGCATGCATGTCTCTGATATGATAGGTAGTAGGTCATTTGAGGTTAGGAACTTACACCTTTTATTGGGAACGTGGTGATGATGGGATACAGATGGAAAAATGGCAAAGGGAATAGATAGAATGCTGCTGCACACAATCTCTCTGCTCCTCTCCAATAGATGAAATTATTCTTGTATTAAACATTCAGCTGCTTTGTCTTTAAAGACCAAAGTCTGGTCTCCTTTGAGCTCTGAAACTTAACCAGAGATTTTTTTGTTTCGTGTCTTGGCTTGTAGCAGGGACATGAGATATCATGCAAGATGTGGACCTTGGTGTCTTTATGAAAGCAAGCTGTGGCCTGTGAAAATTTTTGAAACGTCTTAAGGAATATATCTAGTGAGGAAAACCAGTAATTGAGCATTTCTTTTTAACACCACATGCATTTGGCTTCATATTGAGTTGCAGAACCTGATGTTTTCTTGCTTTTCCAGTGTCCTAGCAAGCAGAGAGGAAATTGGTGGTGGGGACAGCATGGAGTAGAAGGCATAAGGGACCACAGGTGCTGATCGCAGCTGTGATACTGCGTGACTGTAACCCTGGACAAGTCACTTTGCTTCGCAGGTCCCTATCAGTAAAGAACAAGAGGTTAATACTTGTAATGCTCCTCTCATGTGAAATGCAAGGATTAGAAGAGTTGGTGTGTGTCCAGGGTATCCAAGATGTGAGAGCTAAGTGCTCTTACAGAGTCTTTTGTCCTAATATAGCTCTAATATAGGGAAGGGGAAACTCAGGAAAATACTTATTAGTGTTTATCTCCCCTACGGGCTATGTGTTACTTACCTTCTCCTACATCCTCCAAGAGCTGGCGTTGGCATACTTCCAATCCTATAGCACTTTGCTAACGTAAAGGATTTTAGAGGCTGATGTGGATTCAGGAGATCTGGATTCTTTTCTGTGCCACAGATTCAGGAAAGATGTAGTGTCTGTATGCCTTATTTTCCAGTGCCTGGAATAATGCTCTTTTTTTCCTTTGCTTTTTCTGTTTGGCTTTTCAGAGTGTGTATTCTCTTCTTTTATGGAGTCACTGAGACATACTCACACACACACAGTTAGGTGGATTGATACAGATATACAGCATTTAGTGGGGATTGTGTAAGCCGTACAGTGATAGTTAGAACTGGTGCAACACTTGGAAATGTTTAAACCCCTATTGCTGGCCTGTTTGGAAATAACGTGTACTACTACTGTGCCATGTAATGTGCCAACAAAACATTGGCTTACACAGAGATGGAGGCAGGTGCTGAATTATGCCCTTGTTTAATCGAAAATCTCCTAGTTGGGGGCTATCCTAAAAAAAAAAGGCATCGTACTGGAGGGAATAGGGTTGGTGGGTGACCAGCTGCAAATCCGAACTCGGAAATCCTAGCTGCAACATAACCACGTAGTACTTGTGGAATTATCCCTGCAGCATTTATTTCTTGCACTTGACCACTGGGGAATGTGTTTGTTGTCCTTCTCACTCCTGTCACGTTGGGGGCTTTGTCAGATCAGAATACATCGTTGCTGTGCTTCTCTGTGTCCCTTGACTTGTCATAGGCACAAATCTTTTTCAAATGTTCTCCCCTGTTCATTTCCATTATTATATCTGGTGCTTCTAGGTGGCAAGCAAAAATGAATAACCTTGTAAATGCTCCCTGTCTTTCAATTTGTTTTATTTTTCATACAACGTGTCAGTGCGTTTTTGTTGAGTGTTTTTAATAAGATGAAGTTGATGAAAATAAATTGCCTTGCAGTTCCTGCTGTGGGTGACAGAAATGCTGGGTCTGTAATTTTCCAAAACTGTGCATTTGAAACCAGTGTGGAGGGTGTTCTGTATGCCTGTAACTGCAATCATCTTCGTAAAATACCTCCCAGGAAAAGAAAGCAGCTAGCAGTTTGAATCTTGGGGGCAAGATGCACTGCTGTATCCAGCTTCTGCTGGGCACAGTGAGAGAAGGAGCTGTCAGGGAGAATTTTAAGATTGATTCTGTGCCAGGCTTGGGTCTGCCATATGGGATAGTTAGCCAGATCTGTCTCTAGTATGAGAGGGAGAATGGGTTATATAGCAAACCCTCTTACCAGAGTGTCTGTTAGCCAAGGCTTGGAAAGTGAGGACTGGGACTTGAAAATGTGGACACCCCAGTGCCCATGGCTACTGCATATCGGCTTTCTTCTGAGCGGTTCAATGTCTTGCTCAAAAAGTGTAATGCAAATAAATGGTGATCTCCATATTACCAAGGGGTACTCTATAGACAGTCTGGTAAATACTCATCTCTTTCTGGAAAGAAGATAACCCATGTATTCCAAATGTGATTTTCAAGTCAAGATTTTTGTCTTTTTTACTCATTTTAATGAAAAAAAGGTCAATATTACCGTATTTCTTGTAACTGTTTCTATTTTGATAAAAATTGCAGAAAATACCATTTTAATTCCCTGAAGTTTAGAAATTCATTTTGTTGTCCACTTTTTTGTGCTTTTGTACTACTTAGCTGGCAAGATAATATTAATATCCATCTCATACTGCATTCTCTGCTGCATTTCTGTAAGGCAAGGAAATGCTTTCTCCTTGACATGTGGAAGTCACACAGGAGCTGGTGATAGACCAGGGGCTCAGGTCCCACTCTTGCAACTTTAAGGCTGATGCCATTATCATTATGCCAGTTTTACTTTCCTCAGAACAGCTTTTACTCCTTTTACTGTTCCATCTTTTTGGAAACATTGCAAACAGGAATAATTAAGCCCCCAAATTTATAATAATCTTCTCCTCTTTCCATTTCAAATTTAGAAATTTCCTTTGCGATTATGCTGCTTGAGGTACAGAAGAGACAGTATCCTGGATTAACTATTTTCATTGTGCACTCAAATTTGAAGAGTTGGATTAATACTGGTAATAAACCTAGCTTGCTGTAAAGCAAAGCATTGAGAGGTAGGGATCATACTGCACATACTGGTCTGCAGTGCTGTTGGGAGGAGGGGACAGAGAAGTACACTCAAAATTTGGAAAAATATCTAATTCTTGTGTGCAAGTTTTCTGGTGATGTCTCTCAAACAAACTGCCAAAGGTTTGAATGCCCTGTTCACCCTTGCATTGTTGCTTTACAAAAAACACCTTTCAGATCACATGCCTTGCCGTGCAACCCTGAAACTCAGTTCAAAGGAGTTAGACAGTAAGGTTTCTGCCTCTCTTGCAGGGTTTAAACCAGCTAACAGAGCCAAAGAATGAAAGTTAATTTTTAGTAAAAATAATAATTTGTTGTTTATACTTGCCATTTCAGATTCTGAATAAGTAATCTGGCTGCATAATTTCTTCATTCTGAATTAGAATAGCATACGCTGGGCAAACAAGCAAGGAAACAGTAGAGCACAAAATCACAACGGAGATGAAAAAAGTCCATGGAGGTTTCAAGCAATCCTCTTGCCAATAGAAGTCTATTGCATAGTCCATATTATATCTGGTTTATTTTTAAATGGTTCAGTTGACAGTGTTCCTGCCACTTCCCTGGGGAAACTATTTCATTCCCATTATTAGGCAGCATTTCCAGAGATTTTTACTAAGTTTTCCTCTGCTTGGCTGCCTTTCATTACTCCTACTTAAAACAACAAGACAGTCCATCCATAGCAAGTCCTTTCCTTCCAGAAGATTTCACTTGTCTCTCTATGACTGCCAGGAGTGCTATGTGAGGTCTGGGCTTTCTTCTCTTGCTCGTAGGTTCCCGTTGTGCCGCATTTATTCACTCGGTGTCATATTTTTCACGTGTGAGTTGCAAGAGAGAGCAGCTACTTCAGCAAGTCACTGCTGTTCAGCAGCAAAAGCTGAAGCCCTTACATAGGCTGCACACATGTAGTTCTTTTTATCTTTTTTTCATAATTTAAACTATTCACCTTTTTTTTTTTTAATTCCCTCTAGTTTGTTGACATCTGTCTGGTTCTCCAGGTGTCCAAGACAGAACAGTATGCGAGTGCAGCTTTGCCACAGCTGTTTTATAAATGTCAGCTTGGTTAAGGGACCTGAGGCTTCCTAGTATGCAGTCTCACTCCACAGTAGCTTTAAGAGCTTCTGTGAAAGCTTATACCTGATTATTCTCTTCATCCCCTCCTGGTCTTTTGAGTCATTTTTAGCTTCCAGATTATCTCTTGCTATTATATAGAACACTGAATCCAACAGTGGCATGTCTGAAGTTTGCAGAACCCCCGTTAAAAATATTAATCACTCCTGATTTCAAAATTCTGATTCTCTTCCATTGTTCTTTCCAGAAGCGTTCTCCTTGACTGTGTGTAAATAGAGATGTTTGTATATAACTCTGTGTGTGTGAGGGGGTTGGTATGATAATGTGCTTACAAAATCCTGGCTTTGTTATTTTCTAGGTATTTGGTGCTAGAACATGTGTCAGGTGGGGAGCTCTTCGACTATCTCGTAAAAAAGGGAAGATTGACACCAAAAGAAGCCAGGAAGTTCTTCCGACAAATCATCTCTGCTTTAGACTTCTGCCATAGTCATTCAATATGGTGAGTACAGCCATTTCCAACAGGAGTTACCTGTACAGAATAAAGGGATCTTATTTCTTGATACTTTTACTTACTATTAAGTAACTGATGTTGTAAAGCTTTAAAAGCATTGTGTAAAGTGCTGATGTATTTTTTAATTCTTGGCCATCTGTGAGACAGTGTGCCAGTCAGAGATAGACTTTTCATGGAGAAGATTGTCATTTCTCACTGGAGGAGAATTTATTTACAGGGAATGCTTTAACCAGGAAAACCAAAAACACCAAGGAAAAGCAGTTTAATTTCCATCATTCTTGGGGCACTTGCTAATAACTGAAAATTTCATGCACTATATCAAAATGAATCCCTGAAGAAACTTGGGACAATGATGAATACAGCAAAGTCATTTTATGGCTTCCTTCAGTTTTTGGAAACCTGCTGGCTTTTGGCAGCCTTCACTGAGTCCGTTCTGGGCATTTGAGTCACTGTTGCCTTTAATTTCCTTTCCAGTAGGGAAGAATTTCCTTGATCTGGCTGCTGTTGATACTCACTAACTCCATTATATGATTTAACCATCAGTTGTGGTTTAGCCTGTGCTTTCAGGTGGTGTTTTAAATTGGACCAGTTTTTTCCTTCATCTTCAGCAAGTTTAGGTAATTTAAATCATACTGAAATCAAGTTGTTATAATCAGTCTGAGCACAGAGTTTCTGTATAGCTGCTGATCCATAACTGCCTGCTTAGTTCTCAGAAATGCAGCTCCTCGCAGTTACATTGGCTGGGGGAGACCATTTACATTATGTCTGTGTGGCTGCTTCTCCATAGCCACAGACAGCTGCAGATCCCCCCCTCCAGGAGGCCGAGGGCCACTGATAGATACTGCAGCAGTTGGCTTTGCATAATCACTGTGCGATTACTTCTCAGGAACCATACAGTGATCTTCTGTACCCCCAGTTTTGTGCTGAGAACTCACAAACCAGACGTCCACAGCATAAATGGCCACAGCAAAAATGGATGCCTAAATATTTAACTTGCTCTTCTAGCCCCCTCCCTCTACGTCTCTGACTTATTTCAACAGGAAATATTAATCTGAAAGAGAGCATATTTCTAATAAATGGAAAGGGAAATAAGAGTCTTTCTTGAGGATATATTAAGAAGAGTATCCTGTTAGCAGAAGAAGCAGTTCGAAGGTGATGGATCTGGGTGAGAAGGTCCTGAGGACAATGCCTACCTGGCACAGATAGGGTTACAATAGTCAGAGAAATTCCCAGAGGAGCCGAGAGCAGGTTGCGTGCCCTAACTAGAGGATCTAAGTTTTCTCTGTTGGCAGAGACCTCTGACAAGTTTTATGCTGCGAATTCTACAACTTTTCTTCCCTGCTAATGAACTGGGTTGAGTGATCATGACCTTCTTATAATCAGCATAATCCTTGGTAGGTTGTATAACTGTTATTTTTTATGTATACTGGGCAGTGTAACCACTGGTGGATTGCATACCTACATGTTTCTGTTCCCTGCTTGGTTTAACACTTAGAGACCCAATCCAAGAAGACTCAAAAACGTTTAAGTACAACTGAAGAGAAATTATTTACTATTCCAAAATGAATATTCCAGAGAAATCTCCATTGGGGTAGAAGTTTCTAGGAAAGTATGCATATATAGACATACATACTAGTCCTTTGGGGTTGTGATGGATGCCTTTTGATATGGCAGACTTTAATAAACTGAGTGAGGATCGTGGTGAGGCTGTCAGACAGACAAGTACCTCTGCAGGTTTAACGATATGTGGAATTTCCAAGCAGAGTGCATGTCTCTCTTGAGGAATCCATTTTCTTCTGTTAAACGTATTGGATTGTGGGCAGTAGTCTTGTTTAGAAGTAAATCCCCTGTCTCCTTGCCAACTCCCACTCGACTAGCATCTAATGCTGAATAAGTTAGCAGTAAATCATAAGCTCTTCCTCCCTCTGGGTCACTCTGAGACTTGTGTGGTCTGTGTTATATTAGACTCTATGTTGTATTCTGGACAGTTATCATTAAACCTTTTTGAAAACAGAGCATGCATAAATGTATGTGTGTGCGTGTGTGTGAGTATAAAAGTTAATGTGCTTTCCTAAGCAATGAAGCCTGACCTTGTCCTGTCGTGGGGCAGTGAAATGACAAATCATCTCATCAGCCAGGTTATCCAGTTATGACCACGTTGAAAAATGAAGGCTTCTGCTTTGGTTAATGACTAAATGTGGGTGCCTGTAACCTACTGGCAGAATAGATTGATAGCCTGGTGTTCCCAGCCCCGACTCATTGTCCCATCTTCTTCCTCTGCCTCCCAAAACACTGTGAAATATCTGTGGCTTACTTTCACAGCAGTACATAACCACATGCAGCTTTCACTGCTCAAAATGTATTGGTGCACCAGGATTCCCAGATCAAAGAATCAGAAAGGATTCCTCAATCCTCCCGTCAGTAAAAGGCTTCTGCTGCTACTGTTGGAGAGATCACCTGTGTCCGAGAGGTGTTTTCAAACAAGCAGCTCAGACAAGGAAGCAGAATAGGCTTGGAGCTTGAGTCTGTTTGGGTGTTGTTTTAAAAAAGTATGAGTTTTCTGTTCTTATTTTATTTATTTATTTTATAAAAAGTGAGGGAAGATTTGATGTACCTCACTCCGAGGTGCAGTCACTCACGGGGTTTTGTGGTACAGGCTGGCCATGGCGGAAAGCTTATAGGTAACCCACTGTAGGGTTCTCTAAGGACTTTTCTGTGCTGTGCCATGCTAGGGACCCACAGGCAACCGTGGGTGCGAACAGACAGCACCGTGCAGAGGTATTACGTGGGATCCTGCAAACAGTGTATCTGTGTTACCTTGCTGCTTTGCCTGAGCTGGCAAGCAGAGCAGTTAGCTCAGTGATGCAGCATTATTGCTTCTGTTTCCAGCTCTTCCTCTGTGCTAGCTCCGAGGGCTCTGCACCATGCTGCAGTGCCTGGAGCAGATGCACTCAGCAGTGGTGCAAGAAACGGCAGAGGAATCTGGGGTTCCTTGGACATCAGTGTGAGATCATTCTAGCCTAGGAAGTTTTCTTTGGACATAACTGATGGGTTTTTTTCCTAAGCTGCCATTCACCTAATGCTGGGTGTCTGCTCTCCTAAATTCAGAGCCTTTAAGATGTCTCAGCTGGGTGCCCCAAAATCAATAGTCCCTTTTAATATCCTGCCTCTGTACTGTGGGAGAGCTCTCAGCTAATTCAGTGCCGGCTATATTTTCTGTCAGAAACAATGTAGGAGCACGTATCGGGGTAGGTCGCAAATCCTTGCTTTCCTCAGGAAGAGTCTCTTTTATCTCGAGCGAGGGAATGCTGCAGCGCCAGCGGAGGGTGGGAGCCGGGCGAGGAGAGCTGGCGGGCGCCTCATTGGCTGGGTGTGACATCACCGGCAAGAGCTGGGATTGGCGGCATGCGTATTTTGTGTGTGTTGGGTTTTTGCTTTGGTCAAGCTCATATTTGGTGTCAGCTCACAAGCTGACAAATAAAAATATGATTACAGAAAATGCCCCGTGGCAAACCTTATTATGGCTTCAGAGATAACAGATAATGCCAATTACTGCATGGGGCAGTGGTGACATTGAGAGGAAATCCCCTGCAGTAATGAGCAGCAAGATGATTATTTCATTTTATTTTTATTTTGGTTGGGTTTCATTTTGTGTTTTTTTCCCGAGCATGCACAAGAGGCAGCTAAGGCAGGTTCTTTATGAATATTGATAAATGACAATTATGAGGGCCCTTTCTCCTTTCATTGCCTGGGGCTGTGCCTGCTTGAGTACGCACAAAGCTCTTGGTGAAGTGTGTCTGTGTGTGCATGCGTAGACATGGGGGTGTGTGACTTAAGAGGGCTGAGGCAATGAATAAGAGCTTTGTTTGACTTTGCCTTGTGTTCTTCCCCTCAGTGCAGTGGGGGAAGAGGCTCCTTATAAAATAATGCTTCAGGATTTCACAGCAGTAGTGCCAAAAGCTCTGGTATATCCCTGCAGGCAGGAGCTGCAGACCACTGTCAGTAAAGGAAGCACGCTTCTAGGGAGAAATCTGGGGTGTCTTCAAGAAACAGAGAAAGCTGAAGAATGCCAGGTGCCATGTTCTGTCAGATAGTGCCACACTCCTAGTGACTCCCACTCTGCCTTGCTTCATTTATAAGGAGCGTGCTGTAGTGTTCTGCAGGGATGGCCTGTCAAACACTTAAGACTGCAGCAGCTGGACAGTTTGAAATCATGATGCAAGGCCTCCAAATGTGAAACTGGCCTAGAAATTGTGGAATTTAATAAGGTTGGTTTCTGGGGAGGGGAGTTCTGGTCCTTGAGTCTTTAGGTTTTCAAGTTTTCTTTCAGACCATCAGAAGTGAGGAAGGTACCTTTTTCCCCTGTTGAGAGCTGAGGTTCACCAATCGTTGCCTGAATCCAGGAGTTTCAGATCTGTGATTGAGACTGACAGTGAGGAATTTTCGAATTTCCCTTGTACAGGGAACCAGAGAAAACCCATCAAGTACAGCAGCTGCAATGCCAAAGGCAAAGTTACCAGCTCAGCTAAAGTCAGAGGACATGTATTTTTGTAAGTTTAGTTCTTTAAGTAAGCCACTGGAAACTCAAAAATGGCATAGTCTTATTGTGAGCATAACCAGGTAACATTCTCTGGCAAGCATAGCAGTGGTGATCAGATCTGACAGTCTGTTCTGGCTTTGAAATACATGAATATATGTTTTGAGGCAAGGTTGGTAGGAAAGAGCAATATATTTTAATAGATCAATGGAAATAATTGTTAAAAAGCAAGCAAGGTTTTATGCATACAAACCCTTCTCCAGGTCTCCTGATATGTTTATAGATGTTGTCCTTTTTCCTAGCTATAACTATATTTATTTGTTCTGCAGAATTCTGTGAAAACTTACTAAATTTGAGCATAGCAACCATGGCTCTAAACAAAGATTATTCTGTAGGTAGATACAAGTTACACGTTCGGATCTGATTTACAGAAGCAAGAGAAAATAAGATGAAAGGTTTTTTCTGCTCAAGAAAATTAAAAATATTGCTTCTGATACTATTAATTATTACTGATAAATTATTTGCGTCACATCAGGCACTTTTAAGAGGCATGCTACAGAGCAATTATTCTGTGGTCTGGCCCTTCTGGGAGTTTGGAGTCAGTAAGAAAAGCATTTGCAAAGTAGCCAACAATTTGATTAGTACAAATGACCTGCAACTACTCCAATTAGGAGGTTTCTTGGGTTAGAAATCTGTGACCTACAATGAGTTGTCATAGAAACTGATATGAACGTTTCAGCTCAAAAATCACTTTAAAATAATGGGTTAGTTCATCATCTTGTGCCAGGTGACATAGCTCCTTTGAATCCAAGATCTGGAGTCTGTCACTACACCAAAAATCTTCTGCCAACCTTGGGTGACAGGGAGAGAGTGTTTTACTTCTCTTTTTTATGTATGCTGCAACTGCCTGCAGTACAGATACGGGGATATTCCCAGAGCAGGAGGACGGACTAGAAAGGCAACGGAGGGAGCTAGAGGAGCTGTCTGAATAGCATCGCTGGGAGCAACCAGAAAGCAAGCGTGGCCAGTGCGTAAGTGGGAAGCTGGAACATGTTAACGCATACGTGTGCCTTTCATTTTCTATGCACCACCTCCAAGAACTGTGCCCATTTCCATGGGACAGTTTTTTTCAGAGCTTTCTCTGTATCCGTCTTGTGCTGCAAGGGAATTGTAAAGCCTTTGTTGTAATCTGTAAAAGAGGGACATTGCGGAGTGTCTGACAGTGTGTGCTTCCCCTGTCATGGCTTGTTTAATGGCTCCCTTTCACTCACACACTCTCCCTTCAAAAGCCTGCCATATGCAGGCTCCTGGAGCTAACTTCTTGCTCCATTGTCTTGATTGAGGAGCTCTGGGCAGTCTGTGGCCACCCTGGATCAGGGTTACACTGACTTCTGCAGTGCTGCATTTCTCTTTCATATTCTTTCTCAGCATATGCAGGGCTCAATAGGAGAGTTTGCCGTGTTTGTCACTAAAGAAGCTGCTTTCTTCTCTTCTGATTTTCCAGCCATGTGATAAAGCCCCTACAGCTTTAGAGGCTTTAGAACAACGAAAGGGTAACGAGTCCTCTGTTCACCTGCAGAGAGAGGAGTTGATGCAGTCATATAAGACATGGAGAGCCAGAGAGATCAGCTGGAATGGGACCAAATTAAATGCATTTACTCTGCAATGTTCCATTAATGCCAAGTAATTACCACATACAGTGGGATTTTTGTTTTGTTTTGTTTCATTTTAACACAAGAGAGTTCTTTCCAAATATGAATGCATGAGGCTGTCCGGGCTGCTGGGCTCTTGGGTAAATTATAACAAGCCTTCCCTATTCCCATATGTTCCTCTCCCTTCCTTCTGGCATTTGAAAAGCTGGAAATACAAAGATGGGAAATGGAAATGCAGAGAGAAAGTCTCATTCCCAGTGGCAGTGATACTGGTTCTGCCACTCTGGTGCAGACTCCTGGCCTGACTTCTATCCCCAGGATGCTGCCTTGGCAAATTCAAAGTGGTCCAAAGATGGATAGCAGAGAAATGTTCCAGCTAGAAGAAAATTTTCATTGGGGCATAAAATTCTCATGTGGTTGAATGTGCAAGCACTGCCTGATCCCACTGGCACCCTGATCTCTGAGAGGAGTGCTGCCACAATACAAAAAAAAAATACTCAGGCTGCCGTGAAATTCCTATGATAACCTTCCATACTAGGCACTAGGGACTGTGTTGAAAGAGGGATGGAGAAGGGTCAGAGAGATGCAAAACTGCCGTATCACAGTTCTTGTATTTTAGGGCCCAGTCAGCGATAAATGTAACGGTTCTCAACAGAGTCCACACTCTCCTCTCTGCTCAGTGGGCAATAGTGAAGAGCTGATAATTTTTCTTGGTTATATTTTGGTGAGTGTCTGTAGAAAAAAGAAAAACACTTTAAGGTCTGTTGCCACTCCAGATTTCCTTTCACACGTACTATCCCAGTCCTGCGAATCACCAGTTCCCAACTTAAGGCTTTCAAAATGCTCTCTGGGAGGTGGGTCAGGACCTCTGCCTAAAGACCACCGTCAGCCCATGTAGGCTGATCATTCATGGAAAAGCATTGCACAGCACAGTGAGGTGAAGCTTACTCCACATTTGGAATGTGGATGGTGGCACCCCCTTTTTCCTCTCCCTCTTGCAGTGGCTTTCCAAAAAAAAACTGAATATATTTACCACTTTATAGGAACCTCATTTTCCTACTTGACCCTCCCTAAAAACCCAGGCCTAAAACTGTCTGCGTTGTGGATCTCAGTGGATGGGAAGACAGGATCAAATGGCGAGAAGGAGACTCCTTTCCGCCAGTGAATACTGTACTTACTTATTTTCAAAAGTGTCGTCCCTTCCCTTTCAGTGCCTCTCAGTGGTCTGGGAGTGGGGCTGGTTCAAGGTTCATATACGTTCTGCTTCAGCCAGGGCGTGTGGCAGGTCTGTTAAGGCTGGTAGCTTTGAGGCATGGAAGGAGAGCATTTTTGCATTTCCTTTAGCTGCACCGTTTTCCTGAAATAACATGAGATGTTTTGTAGTGAGCATGCATCCAGGCTGGAGAAATGCCTGTAGACGTCCTGTGTTTAGGTCATGCTGTGCCTTGATCATTCCTTCAAGTTCTCTTCTCTCTGAAAAAAACTGCATAATTTTAGGATAAGCAAAGAATTTCAGTTTTTAGGTACAAAAGGCACATGTCAGCAGTATGCCTGCTATAGACTGAACATGTATGAATGGTATCAGCCAGTGCACAAACAGTGGCACAGGAACAGGCAGCAGCACCCTCAGCTTCTAGCCCGTGTATCTGTTCAGCAGTCAGCCAGGAGCAGTCTCCAAGACTGAAAAACAACCATAGCTGCTGAAAAACCACGCACACTAGAAGGACATGGACTCAACTTGAGCTGTTGGGGGGCTTGTTTCATAGCATCAAACAAGCACCACTCACTTTACAGGGAGCTGTTACTTGCCACTGAGCCCTAGTCCTCAGACAGGAGAACTTCAGTGCATCTCCCCAGTCAGGTGAGGTCTTCCCAGCACCCCATTAATGAAACCAGTTGTAAGATGAGAACTGTCCAGGATGTCTGGTGGAGGAAAAATTAAGTCACACACTACTGTCTCATTAGTGTCCAGCTTTCCTAGCTTGTCTTAGGACTGTGGGCTCTTCATTTCACTGCTGGGGCTGGAGCATTTGGCAGATGTTGATGATCTTGCTGTTTGTCCAGGACTGCTGTCCTTGATGATGGCATTTAGGGGTTCTTTTCGTGGCCATTAACTTCTTCAGTCTGCCTAAAGAGCTTCTCTCATCTCTGTGACTCTTGAAGAGTTGCAAATAAAAAGAAAAAAAGCAAAGTCATCACAAGTTTTGTGCAAGATTTTTGTCTTTGGATATAAAAGCAAGTAAATGTAATAGTTGCACAAAAGCACTTGAGTACTAAGAAGCAGACATGGGTGCACAGTGGTGTTGGCTGTGGGTAATGGCAAATAATAAATTAGTCAATATGTGATACCTTTGATTTAAAGCAGGAGTTGCCATCCTGAAGATCATAGCTGCCTGGCTTTTCCCATGTTGCCAAATAATAAGAGAATTGAGCTGTGATGGAAAGGAGGGAATCCTCTCTCTTCCTTCCCACTGCTGGCACCCTCACTTATAAGCAGTGCTGGGTTAAAGGGATTTCTCCATCAGAGCTAATTACCCAAAATTATTTCAAAGCCATATGCCTACATAAACAACTCCTAATAGGGGCTTTTTGCAGTAGCATTTACACCAAGGATGTTTTTTTTTTTCTCTAGTTACCACTCATTTTGTTTCCTGTTGTTGACAGAATGTATTGATGGTGTTGCCTCCTACCTTAAGGAGCTGGCATATGATGGAGTGTATCAGCCCTAAATCCAAGCTGAAATTCTCCTCCTACCTATTTCCCTCGGTCTCTCCCTCAGATTACGTTGGTATCACTGGAAGCTGAAGATGTTCATTTCCTGTCAGGGCACTGAAGGTGCCTTGAAAACAAGGTCTGCAGGAATAATTCTGCTTCTGATTGCACTCAAGCCTTGCATTCATCAGGAGTGGGCATTTGAGATATGGTCTAGAGTATTGCAAAGATTGGATCTTGGATATGTGTGTTCTCCTGCCTGGGACAGGAAAAAGAGTGAAATCAATTAAAATATAATAGGTTGGATGCTATGCTGGATAAAGAACAAGTTTTGGAGTGGGAAAGCTGTTGTGGATAATCTAACTCACATTTTGATCCTCTCTTTACAGCCACAGGGACTTAAAACCAGAAAACCTACTGCTGGATGAAAAGAACAACATCCGGATAGCAGACTTCGGGATGGCATCGCTGCAAGTTGGGGACAGCTTGTTAGAAACCAGTTGTGGGTGAGTGTCTCAGAACGTATTGCAGAAATCAGTGATAGATTCCAGACATAAAAGTTGTCTATAGTAAGGGTTTCAATAAAGACCTGCAGACTTACACTGTGCATTTTTATTTCGCAGCAAGATAATAAATTGATATGATGCACGTAGTGTATAAGATAGCTAAAAGAAGGGGGTTTTAAGTGCTTTACAGTGAAAAGCAGGCCTCCGTAGGTGTCACATATGGATATAAAAATCAAGGCTTTCAGGTTTTGATTCATCTGCATACACTGGTGTGTATTTGCTTTCACTGGCCATATAATTTTTGGGAACCGAAAGCAGTAGTGTTGGCTATTTTAAGAAGAGGCTTTAAAAATATTAGGGGGTGAAAAAAACCCCAAATCTAGGGGTTCTGAAATGGAATTTGCATGTCCTGATTAGGCTGCCTGCTTGCAGCTCTTCCTGTTCATGCTCCATACTACTTCAGTTTGGCTCACATGCAGCATTGACAGGGAGGCAGCAGGGTCCTTTGCAATTACAAGCAGGGCATAAATGCAGATACAAAGGAGACTGCTTGGAGGAATATTGCAGGGGCAATCTGAAAACATTTCCATGGTAATTCAGTTGCCAGCAAGAGCTTTCTAGGAATTTCCAAGGGAGCCAGCAATAAGCCCAACAGCTGAGCAAAGCCTGGGTGCCTGGCTGGCGACAGGACGTGTTCTCCGGGGGCATTGCCTCTAGGGACGCCACTGGACCATGCCCCCCCACCCCTCCATAGCTATGGCTTGGTGCTGCGTTGACTGTGCAGGGGGCTGCCGCAGTGAGCTGTAGCAAGGGCAGCAGCTGCATGGAGCTGCTGCAGCCTGGCACCACTACGCCAGCTTTTAACTGTGTCTGAATTTGTTATAACAGCGAGCTCAGCAACTGGAGTTGCAGACAGTACCGGCAGATTTCCGCCTCCTCCCGTACAGACCTCTCTTCCTGGCCTTTGGTAGTGTGAATCTAATGACTCCAGCCCAGCCCCGTCCTCAGCTGGTTACAGTCCATGTTTTTTCAGTCTGTGCTCTGAGCCAAGGCAATTCAGGGTAGACGTGGAGCCACCGTGGTTCCCTGTACAGCCCAGCCACTGCCTCTCAGTCCTGAGCTGTATGGCTCTGCTTTCCAAGTCATGAATAATGGATAGCAAAATTATTTGAAGTCCATGATGTGATCGAATGCTAGTTGATGAGTACACTGAGACCCACCCATTCCTTCATGTCCATGTCAAGTCAAGATTTGACCTCTTAACAGCACAGATGAAAAGCAAGGAGCTATGAGTCTGCACGTCTGTTGCTTGCAGCTGCTTTCAAACCTCCCCTCTAGATTAGGAAATGAAGTCCTCCCTGCAGTTACCACAAAGCCTCTATACTGTTTAGACAAAATTTTCCCCTTTCCTTCCATGAAAAAAACAAGAGGAAGTATAAAAAACAACCCAGTCTCACATTGCCCGGTAGGATTTTTCAAACTCCTTGGGAGCCTCTCAGTAGGGTTCCTGTTCTTGTTAGCACTGGGCTCTGTCATCCAGGTCTAGAGTCTCAAAGGGAGACTTCCTTTCCATAAGCTGTGCTGGAATTCAAACCTTGATGCTTCAAGCAGAGCCAGCCCCCACATTGAGGCCTTAAAACGCACTAATAAATCAATGGAATGGAAGAGACGTGCCTGTAATAAACAGAACACAGCAGCAATGCTATGATCTCCTGCCTTGCAGATGCATTTTAAGTGTGGTGCCAATCACTAGGCCTCCGTGTGAGCTATTACACCACTTCATTAATTCTCCTGGCATGGAGCCCAGCATGGCTGATACTGGTGTCTTGTGATCTCTCTGGTTTGGGGGGTGAAGGGAGGAAGGAAGGAAGGAAGGAAGGAAGGAATATATAACAATATGCCACACTGTTCACAAAGAAAGGCAATCCAGTTATGACTCCTTTTCCCTTGGAGCACACAGAGTAACCAACCTCAGAGCTTTTCAAGGCAACAGTTTTACCTACCCTTGTAGTTGGTACTTTCAGCCAGCATGTAAAGGAACAAAACAGAGTGAATCATGGCTGAGATACTGAGCTTTAATGAGATGCTCCTCCGTGCACCCAGAAGTTAATTTCCAGAATGGTTTTATCTGTGCTGTGAACACTGATAATGAGATGAAATTGTAACATTTCCATTGACAGTCACGCAAGGAGTCTCCAGGTATTTCTGTCAGTCAGAGTGGGAGGATCAGATGGGGTTGAGCTGTGAGATGCAGTTAACTTTGTCAGTACAGCAGAGCAGTTAGAGTGCAGTCAAAAATTCTTTGCTGTCACAAGTGAACTGCTAAGTTTAGTCCAGAGTTTGAGTAGGCTTTAGGTCACCACAGAGGCTTGACTGGCCTTATGAAGATAATCATATAGCCTGAAGTATGCTGTATTGCATACCTCAGAGTCAGTGTTTTCTGGGAGCTGCTCCTTAGATCTGCATGGTTTTCTGTAGCACTGATGGCTACCTGGAGAAAACAATAAAAGGTCAATCCAGTTGTGTTTGTGTAGGAGAGGGAGGTAAGGATGGACTTGCTGTTTCATTGACATAATTTGTCACTGACAGACTGGAAAAGTACATTGCGCAAATCCTGCATATACATAGCTCAGAGGAAAAAGACATAGTTTTAAACATGTGTCTTTAGACCCTTGAGAGGAAGAGAAGCTGTGTGTAGGGTCTGCAGGAATAATTCTGCTTACTGCAGAAATTGCACAGCAAGGCAGTCTCATGGAGAGATGGTCCTTGAAATGCCAAAGTAACACAGTGAGTCTCTGCATTCCTCCAGGAACAGGGGAGGTCTGAGCAAACAGCAGACAAGGAAGGAAGCGGAAGATGTGGTAGGATGCTGCCTCTATTATTTTAGATCTCTTCAGCTCTTCCTCCTCTTTACCCATCCAGGCAATGGCATGCAGAGACACTCCCCTGTCTCTTTTCACAGCAATTCTTCCCAGCATGCTGCCTTGCAGTGTTTCAGAATGGTAGATATTGTCCAATCTATCCTGAATCATCGCTAGGCAAGAAGAGTGAGTGCCTTATGGTTAAACCTCAGGACTGAGACCCAGGTGATCTGACCTTGATTTCTGTCTCTGCTGAAGGCGTTCATGGTGGTCTTGGACAAGATGCATTACCTTTCCCTGCTTCAGTTCTCCATCTTAGCAAGTCATTGCAGTGCCCAAGTTGCTCTGAACATAAATTGCTGTCGTTTCTATAGGAGTCTTGGAAAAGTAGGAAGGGTTGGGGCATTCCCTGGACCTTGTTCCCTTTTCTTGAACTAAGAGGGCTTATGGGTAAAATGAAGGATTGAAAGAGGATACTGTTGAGTTACAATTCTTGGGAGCTTGTAAAGATCCTTCCTAATTCCCTATTGCTCCTTACAGAAACCTGGCAAAGTAAATTTTTGCCATCTCTTCACTTCTCTCCATTTCACTCATCACAGCTTTGAAACGCTGAGTCCTACTGGATGGAGATTGCTGCAAGCTGTCAGGCGACCAAGAACCCACAGCTGCCTGCTTCCAAATCTCTCTGTCCCAACCAAGAGCTAGGACAGACCTGACATGTAAACATAGCTTGCACCAGCAGCAGACCAGATCTCTGCAGAGGCAGTCGGTATGGAGACTGACACCACTGCTGACAGCCCCACAATTAACTGACTGGATGCAATAGTTCCCCCATATTGGTGTCTCCATAGGGAACCCCTGGCCTGATCCAGAAAGCTGTGTGTATGTGGGAAGAGCGATGCTGATTATGATTTTATTGAGAGCGAGAAGAAAGTCTTGCACTTGTTGGTGGCGTAATGGAGGAAAATGGCAATTTCCAACCCCAGCACAGTCAATTCCTCTGTTCTCAGCTCTCCCTAGCAATTCCTGGCAACACTTTGCAGACCCACAGATTGCCTGGATCTATCAAAAAAAAAAAAAAAAAAAAAAAAAGCACATATTCACACTAAGACTGATTACTGGCTCTTTTTGAGCTCAGGGTATTTATAACAACCAATGCACTGTGTGTTTGTTAGAATTGCTAGTGGAGGTCATCTAGCTCCTGATTCCCTTACATCTGTATGTGGTGTATCAGCACACCTGTGATGAGCAGGTAATTCAGAAGAGCGATATTCAGTTGCCACGCACCTCAGTGTCCAGTCACCATTTCTGATTTTAATGACAAGACATGATGCTGCACATGTTCTTTCCCCTTTATAATAAATGTGTGCATGTTGTCTAAAACATGTGCAAGTGTCCTACATCCAGTTATTGTTAGGGTTGCAAATCTAGGCTCTTAAAATTGGAAATGCCAGAACTAATACTTTTTACCCCATCTCATCAAGAGCTTCCATTCCCAGCTCCCCCTTCCCATCTCCTTCCCTGATTTGCACTCTAGTCTTGCGGACTTCTCCCAGTCATTTCTGCTCCATATTTGGCCCCAAATCCCAGATCCTTTTCTCTTTTCCACTAGGTTCCAGGTCTACTTTCCTCTTTCTGGTTGTCCCAGCCAGTTGCTGTCAGTCCTAGATCTATTTCCTGTTGGTTTTGCACTCACTTTGTTTTAAAGTTCAGTGATGTACCTTGTGATAACCCCAGCCACAGCAGCATATAGTATCAGGTAGAAAAATCGTTCTGTGAAGTGTTGCCAGTGCAGGTAGAATTTTGATCCTGATGCTCTAGAGAGTTTCTGCTAGTAAATGCAAACTGCACTTTTCTAGTGGCAGTTCGAGTAAATATTTCTAGAGAACGCAAACAAATATTCAAGTTTTCCCTTTGCAGTTGAGGATACTAGAAATTTTCCCTTTTTATGGGAAAAAAGCATTTAATTTAGATCGGACTTAGATAATGGAAATGTTTCGTCTCATATACAACATGCATGCGTATACAAACGTGAAACCAGTCTGAGGCAGACAAAAAGCATGGAAAATTGTTGTTAAGTTGTTAAATTGATGGTAAGTCATAAGCAACTTAAAATGAGGGTTATAAAGGGAAATACCAGACAACCTTATTAATAACCATTAATACCAGCCTTGCCTGTAATACATCCCAAGGTGTGTTAAAAGAGCTTTAAGTCTGCAAAATCAAACACTGAGAATTTAAGATGTGCTATTCTTCAAATTGCCAGTATAACATTAACTTAGCCCATGCACGTTAGGATATGGCCATTAATTATGAGCTTGTACAGGTTTTTTCCAACAAATCTTTGCCTCATTTGGTGTTTGGATGGTGTGTTTTTTTGAATAAACAGCTATTTAATGTTTGATTTTTCCTCATCATTCATTTTATGGTTCCATTCATAATTTCTCCTCACTGCATTCAAGCATTGCTATGAATGCTAGGTAGGATTTTCATCGTAGTATCTTAGGTTTACAAATACTAATTATACTGTTTTCGTATCATGTTTGCTACATTGATCTGGGTATCTCCATTTATATGAGGATGCATGAATGCTACTGGAACCGTTTCTTCAGTCCCTCCCTGTCTTACTTTTCTGTATGGTCTGTGGCTGTCACTTTCTCCACTCAGGATGCTCTAACATATGTCCTTCTCCTGAAGAATTTTCTTTGTCTATTTTACTACTCCTCTGGCATTCCCCTTCATCTCAGCCCTTTGCTACACAGCATGGGGGGAAAGCACAGGCAGCCTTTTGCGCTAGTGGGTAGCTTCTGTCTCTGAAAGCCAGCTTGGTGACAGTGATTAACAGGGGGGGAAGAAGGGACTGTAGCATCTGAGCAAGAGCAAAACCAGATAGACGTGGGAGGACTTCAGTGCACCTGTACAACCACCTGTATCAAGGTAACTTCATGCATAAGAAAAACAGAGGGAAGGAGACTTCTTCCTCCCTCTCTGCAGAAACTCTGCCTCCAGCTGTGAGGCCTAAAGGATGGCACTCAAAGAAGCTTTTCTTCTTCCCCAAATACTACCATCTTAAGGCATGGAACCAAAGGACCCAGGCATGGACACTCATCTTTGATGGGACCTGGGAACCCATCAGGCAGTGTAACACATGATTTGTCACACTGTGGAGTAGGATCACACAGCCTTCCCTGTGCTCCTTGATCAACCAACTGCTTCTCTGGAAAAGCAGTTACTGTATATTCCCAGATAAACCACACATGGGCAGTCAATTTGTGTGTGCACAGTGCAGGTCTCTCTTACCTACATAATGAGACCTGTAGGTCACATGCACATCACACCTGCACTGAAGATATGGCCCTGGTTGTCTCAGATCTACTGTAGCTGTGCTGTATCTTGATGTGCACAAGTCAAGAGCTACTTTTCCAGTTTCTCAGATGAAATTCAGGATAGATACATCAAGGATATATACATTTCTTTCTGAATGCCTGACTTACCTGTCGAGGGCTGTCCTGGATTTCATCATTGCACTCTGGCTTATTTCCTCTGGTTGAAATCCCACTTAAATGCTTTGCTAAGGTCCCCCAAGATCCTTAAGATTACTGTGTCCTAGAGTCATAGCTGTGAATGACCATTCAGAGAGCCCTTCCTGCCCCAGGCAGACTAGCCTGGGAAAATCCACATCACCCTTGAAATAAACACGGCGAACGTCGGTGCTTTTTTTGCAGCAGTACCCGCAGGCAGCAACTGCTTCTTGATCGTGCTGAGCGATATACTTATTTGTTAGCAAGGGCAGATTGTGGCTTTGGCTGCACAGATATATAGCTGAACGATGAGGAGATGGCCTAGGGGAAGAGGCAGGGAATGTTGCTCTTGACACACGTATATCAAATAATTAGTGATAAGAGCCAAAGAAATATTCATGACTCTGTAGAAAGATAAATAGATTTTTGATTAAATTTGAGTTTTCTCTTTAAAGCAGTTGAAGTTGCTGTGTGATTGGCAGCATGGAAATGAGTTTTCTATGGATTCTGGCCCGCCTGAGGATCCCTTTTAGAGCTGTTAGCCAAGACAATGCTGCATATATCTAGCTAGTGTGTGCTGGCAAGAATTCAGAATGGCTATGTCAGAAACATGTGCTCTCTGGGCAGTTGCAGTGCATCTGTTGAATGATCGAATCAATCTGACTTGTTCATAGGATTTATTATACATTTTCTCCACCCATTCTCCTAGATTTTAGCAGAATTGCAGTGGTGCCTTCTAAGACACCTAGCAGATTGCACTGCACTCCAGCTGACCTCAGGAAGGTAAATGTTTTAAGTGCACTTGCTAGTGGGACACATAAATAGGTACGTACCCATCTTGGGTTCTTCACAACACTTACATTCTTCTTTTCAAGGATGTTAGCAGAGGAAGCTGTCAAAGTGATTGCATTGCTCAGCATCCAGAATTAGGAGTTCTGAAATCTTTGTTGGAGGCATCGTATACAAATAAAAACTCAGAAGCACTCTGCAAATTGAGATACTGACTCTTCCAGTGCACCCCAGGTGGCATGGCCACCCAAACAGTATTGTGCTGAAGGATGATGCTGAACTGTACAGGATACTGTGCAGGACTTGAGAGGTCTGGCTTAAGTTTCTAGCTCAGCCACAGACACCACCTATAGTAGCCATTCAATGTACTGTGTGTCTTTGTGACTCACCTTCTGTAGGAAAGGCAATGGTAGCATCATACCTGACAGAAGCTAAAATGCATGCAAGACTGAGAAACTCAGACACGGTGACAGGAGCTCAACAGTTACCTAGATTGTGTCTTCGCTCCTTTGTTACCCCCTGGTATGTTTTCCAATAAACCTGATGTGACTCAGTTATATAGAACATGTTAGAACTAGTCTTTCTGTTCTGAGGTGACTAAACTGAGTGAATGTTCATGATCTGATGTAATTCCTATACTCTTTTTGCTACCAAGCTTTTTTCCAAATTATAGTTGCATTACTGTCTTCCCTACAGCTCCCATACTGCCCTCTTTCACTCTTCTGTCTAAGCAATCTAACACTGGTGACAGTTGGCTGTGCTTGTCCAGTCCTGGGTTGCAGTCCCAGTTCTGGTGCTGCTCCTTAATTCTGATTTGTGTGTACCTTAAGGATGGCCTGTACACTATACACCGTTTTTATGATATGAAGAAAAGACAACACCACTCGTCAGGCATTCTCACAAGAATAATTTAATTTGTCTTCTAAAAGCTTGTAAAATCATGCATTATTCTAGTGACGTGACTGTTTAGTGGTTAAGGCTTTGGGGTATTAAAAAGAACAGGTGTAGAGTAGCTGTTGGATTGCTATAAAGCAAATTCACAGGGAACAACATAGGTTGGAGGGTTGGGAACATGTACATAACATTAAGCAATTCAGTGCCTCACTCTGACCTCACTTACTCTTCAGCAGTGGCCAGCAGTATGCTGCAAGTCCCCCAAATCAGCCCCCGCTTAGTCAAGAAGCAACAATTTTATTAACATTACTGACTGCTTTAGCTTTATTTCATTATTGTTGCCATCACGCTCTTTGTTACTGTAGAGGCTTTTGCCCTAAAAGGTTAAAGCCTTGTACAAATCCCAGTGAATTCAGTCATACAAACTTTTCTGAGGTATGAAAGCTGTGATAGCATTGCTCTTGTTTTAGTCAGAAGAGTAGACTCATGGTGAGGTTCTGGTCACCTTTTTCAAACTGTGGGCAGCTGCAGCTTTTAAAACTGTTAAGTAGCCTTGTCCATGTCCATATTGTTGCCAGTGACGGAGCTGCCAAGAGAGCCCAGGTACTTGTCCTACCCACTAGGCACAAGTCCCTTCTTTTTGGTCTCCCAAGGGCCACCTCTGGCCAGCTTTCTGAGGGAAGGCTCTGGTTTTCATTATTTGTTTTGACTTTCAAATCAAGGTTTGTAAAATCCAGTCTAAATTAAGACACTTGGGATCACTACTGAACAGATAGTCCTCGTTAGAACACCTGTGATAACCTCTTAAATGCGGGGGTGGGAGCGATATTAAATATTGTACTAAACTTCTGAATTCCACCTTTCCTAAAATTTGTGAGGGATCAACTGCATTTCTCTCTCCTCACTTAAGCTTTGCTTTCAAGGTAGCTGCAGTCCCAAGTCATCATGGTCTGCCAAAAGCTGTGATACCAAATCAGGGCGTTCCATGCCCACGGGATGATATTTTGCCATAAGATAAGTGTAGTGGGTATGGAAATTCAATTAATGGGCTGTCTCACTGGGCATTAATGTAGCATCCTAGCACAAAGCTAACCTCACTGTGCTTCTGTTTTGCTCATTACTTTGTGAGACAGGTATTGCCCAGCCATGATTGCATTTGTCACAAGAAACAAATGCACAAATGAAGACAGGCTCAGGGACTGCTGGGAGGTGTCAGTATAAACAATAGCATGATTTGCACACAGGTCTCAGACAGTTTGCATCCCTTTTACTTGTCAAGTTACTTTAATGAAGGCTATAAAATAAATAGCTGTGGCTATAATCTTTAGGAATTAAAATGATTACCTGGCAAGTTGAAGTAATTAACTATTCTCAGCCAGGAATCAAACCAGAGATATATGGGTAGAAGGATGTGAAAAGAATATATTAACTCACTAGGTAATAGTACTACTGTCCATCCTTTTCAGTTTTTTAAAAGAAAAAAAATTTGCGTATTGAAATTATGTATCAGCAGCTTTTATGACCACTGGAGTAATTGAGAGCAACCTTAGCAGAAGAAATGCAAGACATGGTTTAGGAATGCATGTGTTTGTTTGGTCTGAAAATATTGTTCTGTCTTTTTTCTTAAAAAAGGCTTTCCAGCATGGGCCTGCCTTCTAATCAGATACAAGGCCAAGTTAAAGGGTGGGATTAGAGGGCTGGAATTCTATATAGAAACAGAATATGCCTGGTCTTCTCTTCCTTCCTCACTTTTAAGAAATTCATAGTAGGACCATAGAATTTTGAATTATGCTAGTTCTTGACCATTTTCTGAGTTTCTTATAAATGTGCTCTCATTGAGGGAAGGAAAAAAGTGCTGGTTTTGCACGTTTGCATTCTGTATAAGTGAGCCGATCGTTATTCTGCTAAACAAAATGGAAATGCCTGTAATCCATAAATACCAGGCTGTTACATGCTCATTTGACTGTATTTTGTGTTTCAGATCACCACATTATGCTTGCCCTGAAGTCATCCGGGTAAGTTGGTTAACGTTAGAGTGTATAAATATATTTTTTAAAGTGTCACTCGTTGCAAGTATGCAGATAGACCCTCTGTACAGGAAATCTGTCCAAGGCAGGCAGCATTGGAAAGGACACAAGGAACGTAACTACGGTTTTGTGTGTTTGGCTCAGCCCTGAATCAAGCCACGTCGACCGTGTGAGGGCAATGATCGTGTGTTATTCTCACAGTACCCTTCGTGCCATGTGATCAGACAGAAATACAGCAGCCTCGTTTAACTTGATCCTTCCACCCAGGGGATGCAGTCCCCTATGCTTTCCTGTCTCTGATGTCGCTGTCATTTCAGTGGAAGAACTGGGGTTGGCTGTCAGTGATGTTGGTTTCCATTAAAGGATACAAACTATCCTTTCCCTCTACTCTCCCTTTGTCTTCTGAAAATAAGTATCTAAGATTTCAGTGACCAAGATTCCCCTCTTTTAAAGCGTATCTTTAATATGTAAAGCCAAGCAGGAAGCATACAGAAGAGAATGTCCGGATAATACTATGAGTTCACAAATAATGTGACTGGTGACAAGCTCCCTGAAGAACCAGGGAAGAGAAAAACACCTTCTTGACATCCTTAATGGACCTCTGACACTGTTTAAGTGCCAGGTCTAATCATTTGTGAGTTGTTGACCATTCCTGCTCTGCTCCCCACTTCTGAGCCCGTTCTCGCAGATCCCAGATAAGACTGTAAACTGATGTTCATAAAAATTCAATTAATGGGCTGTGTCATGGCCTCCTAGTTGGGAAGGCCACCTTGGGAAGCAGGTGGCTGAACTGAAATGTGGGGTTTCCCATTCTCCCCAATCTTGTTCTTCAAGGATAATTAATTCATTTACTAGTGAGCAGTCTTTTGAACCTGTGTGTCATTGCTGCGCAGGGAGAAAAATACGATGGAAGGAAAGCAGACGTCTGGAGCTGCGGAGTCATTTTATTTGCGTTGCTAGTGGTGAGTCATCTTCCTTGCACCATCCTTTAAAAAGAAAAGAAAAATATGAAAATGCTGCTGTATTTAATGGCGATTCTATTGACATCATGTACAGATGGGTTTTTTTAGTTCCCCTATTTTTGTATCTCTCAGTTGCATCCTTTCCTCTTATTTCTACATCAGTCCCAAAGGAAAAGCATGAGGAATATTTCACTGCTTCTTTGAAATGCTGCTGCCCTGCACAGGAGAGCGTAGACAAGCATCAAAAACTTGTCTCCATAAATACTCTTTGCTGTGTTGTGATACTGCAACACATTTTTTGACTGGAAAGGATGCACAGGGTTACAACTCCAGGATACAGAGGGTGTCAAATAAGTTGTCCTTCACAGGATCAAAATATGGCTGGGTTTGGGAAGTGTTTGTTTTTTCTGCAGTATGTATATATGTGTTTCAGTAGGTATATGCATACATTAACTGCAGTGTTTTATCAAGAGAAGATTTGAGTGCAACAATTTTGTTTCATGCAAGTATTGAGCTACATTTTAATTTGGTGCACTTGGGAATATAAAACTGAGCCAGTAGTACAAAGTTTAAATTAGTTTCCATCTGGCTCAGTAATACTTTCTTTAGTATTCAAAATGTGGTACCTTGTAACTTACCCTTCTTTCGATCAAAGTTTCAGTTCTCTGTGGAATTTATTCTGATTTGCAGTGGTAATGTAATACTCCTAAACATACAACAATTGGATGTCCAGCTGAAGGCAGATAGGCTTGGCATTTCTTATCAATTTCCATACCATAATGTAGGAAAATATAATTTATATTCATATAAGCATATACCATGTGCAGATTGAATACTGTATATGAGAATAGATTTTGTGTGCATGTTAAGTTTTTTATATCTATAATAGTTCAGATGATCACCTACAATTATAAAAATAACAAGCCTGAAGTCAAATTTTGATTTCTTTGTACATTTATTAGTAAACCTAATTACTTCACTTAAATGTTTTATTTTGACAAAAGCACTTGTACAATATACAGAGTTAGATTCTGCACATTATTTTTGTTTAAAATACTTGAAAATTTTAAAGGATTTTTGTTTCAAAAAATATGTTGATAATTTTTTTAAAGTCCCGAATCAAAATACCTTGAAGTAATCTCAGTATGATACTTTAATTCACCTTAACCAATCTTACCCTTTTTTTCTTTTTAGTTACTACAAATCACTGGCATTTTTGAAGTTTTAGATTTTTTATCTTGATGTTGCAAGAGAACAATTATAACTAGCTCACTAGATAGCACCTGTTCATCTATTGCTCCTGAGCAGCTATTTTCATGGCTGATAAAATAGAACTGTATAATGAGCTCTTAATATAACTTCTTACATTTGTAAGAATAGAAGAGAGAATGTGTCAAGATGGTTAGGATTTGTAGGAGTGGGCTTTTCATTTTCAGGGGGATTCTCTATCAAGATTTGGTGTCTGTCTTCATCTGTTCCTACATATATACATGAGTCTGCAAAACGATTGAAATAAGTCTATTATTGACGGAGAGTGGAGAGTTCTCCAGTTAATTATGTCAGGACAAACCCTACAAAAAGTCTCAAGCTATAATAGCAGGTGGTAGTAATAAAAGAGCTGTAGTTGTTACCTTCAGGAAATGCCACAAAGCAGCCTTGCTGACTTCATCGTGGCTTAAATTGCGTTAGCCAAAGTACTGAACTATCAGAATTGATTTTCCTTTAAGTCTGGAACGGTTAGGAAAAAAGTAGGTAACTCAGGAGATTGGTTACAGAAGTCAGGGAGGCTCTCTCTTCAAGGCTGCTTGAATGAACCAACAACAGTAAATAGTGCCCAGTAGCCGTTGCCATCAGGTGGGCTTTCTGAGGCTTCTGTAAATGGAGCTGTTGGTCTCCGTAAACCGTAGACACAGGATTGCTTATACAGATGCACTACTCGCTGTAGTAAGAGCAGTGCCAGAATTGACAACTTAAAGCTTCATTATCACAGCAGCTGACAGCTTGCAGCTTCCCACAACCCGTCCTGGAAATCAAGGAAGCTCAGCACCTACTAGAATTAGGCAGTGAAAGGAGGAAGTGAGAATATCTAGGAAGGTGCAGACTTGCTATAAAAGGGTATCAGCTTCAGTCAGTGGAGTTATCCTAAAGATTTCAACTTCTTTTTTTGCTTTTTGTCCTTGCAGCAAGGATAGGTCTTTTGCTGCTTTTTGTGGCAAGCTGATGATCTATTCAAAATGTAATTTCAGCTAAAAAAACCTCAAGCCATTCATGTAAGTGAGCTACAGTAGGGAAGCAATAGGAACTGATGACCTGACCACAGCATGGGAACTGGATGGAGTATATTAAACAGGTAGAATGTCTGCTGCTTCCAAAGGCTAATGTTGGTTAGGGTTTCTTTCAGCTGTGTCGTTTCACTGCTCCATCAGAAAGAAGATGTTCTTTACTGAAAGTCTCTCAAATGCTGTTCACCTCCTTTTCAATGTCTGCAATAAATGTGTCTCAGGAAGATTAAAAATAAGGAGACGATAAACATTGCTGCTGTGAAAGTATGCCCAGGAGGAATACCAGCAGATCAAAAGCTTGAGCTGAATTTAAGTGAATCCATGCATCTTTGGTGAATTTGCCTGGAAAGGCAATTTCATATTTTGTATTATATTTTATACTGGTAGTCATTTTCTAATTAAAGGTCTAATAAAAAACCTGTGCCCTCAGTTTTGTTTCCTATGCTGGAGAAAATACAGCAGCACGAAGAAATTATTTATTTTCAATGGATAAAAAGGTTTTTTCACTCATTATAATACTTCATTATGAGCCGACTTCTTCTTTTCCGTTCTCTCACCATGTTTATCCTGGCTTTTCTCCTTTTGCCATCTCCAATTCCCTTTCGCTCATCTCTCCCATCCACCACTCTGTCACATACCTGCAGGGCGCACTGCCTTTCGATGACGACAACTTGCGGCAACTGTTGGAGAAGGTGAAACGTGGAGTGTTCCACATGCCACATTTTATCCCCCCGGACTGTCAGAACCTTTTGCGGGGGATGATTGAAGTGGATGCCTCGAAACGTCTCACGGTAAGAAGGCATTTGCTGCGAGTCATGTGAGCAAGGCTTCATTTGTCACCTTGTTGCAGTTACGGTTGAATAACTAAGGTAACTTGTTGATTTACTGCCACTCCTGTGTGTTTCCTCCTGAGCAAAGAATGAGTGGAGTTGCTGGAGTCTTTGGGAAGAAGTTTCTCTTTTGAATCACGAGGGCAGATTACCTTTGTGTCTCTTCTCTAGCCTCATAATTCTCCTTCATACTGGGCATTTAGAAGAAATACCTCATAATGTCATCACGGTGCTACTGACCCATTAGCACATTTTGGAGTCCACCTGAGTTGTCTGGCTCTCCTGGTTGGTACAGCCGTTTGTTGGAGATGTGGTGTAACTGTTTGAAGGTCAAAACTGTTAGGAAGCCTTGCTATTAAACAGAATATGCTTTTCTTACGTTTCTGACAAAAGCGATGGCTTCTCACTTCATGCCATGCAACCTGCATTGTATTCTATCCTGCAAACGCTCCGCATTATCCTCCAGCAGCCTTCAGAGCAAGTGTCTTCTAGTCTGCTCTTTCATCTTGTGCCCTGTGATCCTGAGCACAATTAGACCCACAATGTTGAGCTCCTGGCATTCAGCACTGAGTCTTTGCATCTAGGATACATCCCATCACTACAACATAGACCCTGCAAGGGTGAGCACTGTGTAGTGATTGTATCCTTCATTAACACTGTGTTAATGTTTTGGGGAATTAAAAAAAATTAGTGATTAAAATAATTTTGGAAAGCAAGATTGCCTGCTTGTCAGTCTTCTGCATTTATGGGTACATTGCCCTTGTAAATCCTATTGTCAGGCTCTGGTGATGATTTTATACAGATTTACTAAGCTCACAGATTCTGAGTGGGAGTATGTATAAAGAAATGTAAATTTAAAACTCCTCCTGGTTCTTCAGTCTGCTAAAATATTTATAAATAAACTCTCAGATCAGTGCTTGGCCTCTCTGCTGAGATTGCTAACAACAGCATCAGTCTGCGCCAGCTGTGATGGTGCTTTTGGGATGCAGACACCTGTCTGCTAATAAGTGAACTGAAACTCCCTTCTCAACTCTCTTTACAGTATTACCTGACAGCTGCAGCTGGATTTTTCTTTCATTCGTTACGAAACCAGGTCATGCTCTATTTGGTGACGTAGGTGAAAAGTTCTTCATGCTATTACTAGTACCTCTATTTTCTGCAAACCCAGTAGCCATCACATTTGCAGTATGTAAGTAGCACTGATTGATTGGAAAAAAAATAACAAAAATATTAAGCACTTTAAAAGGCCTTTTTTAAACAGATTTTTAAAGAAAGAAAAAATATTTTTCCAAGTAATTTCATGGAAGGAACACTGCAGATGTTAGGGCTGTACCCTGAGACATGAGACAGCTATTCTGCATGACCAAGAAAGTCACCAAGTCCCTCTCTAGCTTTGTTTCTTTTCAATAATGTAAACATAACAGTTCTTCTGTTGTTTTTTTTTTTTTTCTCTCAGAGATCTTAGTGCTCATGATTTGAGTATGCCAGGGAGCAGATCATCAGACATTAGATCTTCTTCAAATTGTTCTGAGTTTTGCCATAAAGCATAATCCCTAAATGTTTTGAATTGTGCAATACAGCAGAGAATGTACTCGCATAAGAGAGAAAATGGTTAAGGTAAATCAAGGTCCCAGAGTGACAAACCCCCACTCCTTTTCTTGATCAAAATGAAGCTCTTATTTCCTTAGGGAGGAAAAAAAAAACCAGATCGGATAGTTATTGACAGGCACTAACCAGTGAATTGTGAACAAGAATTTGAAATAAAATGTATTCAAGAGCTGAGAGCTGGGAGGAAAAAAGGATAGCTCTTTGTTATTAGCTGCAATTTTATTTTCATTATTTTAGGGTCTCTCGGTTTGCTGTCCCTGCTGCTGTCACACTTCCCTTTCTGTGCTGTTAGCGTGCTGGTTGCTTGGATTGCCAGGCAAAAGGGAGCTCTTTGTTTACCACACAGGAGCTGGGAATATATAGTTCATTTTGAGGAGAGATCTGAATTCTATTTTAGCTGTGTCCTGTGAAAAAGGGTATAAATATGGGTTTATTTGGAAGCCTCTATTCCTAGAAAATATCTCACTTGAATCAATTTGATATTTATACAAAGATCTGAGCGAAGTTGTGGCTTGGGTACAATAAGTACAGATGTAGCTGTTACCAGTACTGATCATTTGCTCAATATCTCACTGGTGAATTCAGCAGAAAAATACAGTGAAATGTAGGGTCACTAGAGTTTTTTTCTTTCATTTTTCCCTTCCCCTCTCTGCTTTGTTCCTTTTTTTGATTTGTATCTCTTTTCCTTTTCATCCAACTGCATTTCCCTCCCTGCAGTAATTGCCATTTCACAGCACACCCACACCTTCCCCAGTCCATCTGTTAAAATGATCAACAAAAACGGAACTAGCATTCACGTTTAACTGTCATCATTCGGCTTCAGTGTTAGAGCTTGAGAGGATTAATGGAGAGGAGGGTACTCAGAATTATTGTTGCTGGCCCTTTCCTGCCTTAAGAAATAGGCATTACCTTTCTTTGTATATGAGTCATTTATGGAAAGAAGACTTTATTATGTCTTAGTGGAATATTGTTCATGTTCACCATATATTATGTAGCCTCGAGTATGGTTTAGTGGGACGTCCTTGACCACTCTCCTTTACTGGGCCTGTTTTACTAAACATGCTTTAAAATAAAAGAATCCGTGTTTTTCTTTCAGTAGACTGCAAAAGTCGATCCTAGCTGCTGGTCCTGATATTTCTGACTACCCATGTTCAGGAAAGATGAAATCAAATAAAGAATGAGTGCTAAGGTGGTCAGCATTTGAGAGAGCCTGTCTGAATAGCACAGCCTGAAAGAGCTCCACTTAGTCTACACAGATGATGTCTAAGAAGGGTTGTACTGGTTGTCTGCGTATTCATTAGAGGTAATTACCAGGGAGAGAAGGATTATTTAAACAAGAGGAAGATACTGGCACAAAAACAAATGTCTGTCAAATGGCCTTACATGAAAGCAGGCTAGAAATTAGAAGAAGCATTTTAGCCATATTAGTGGGGTTCTGGGACAGCTTTCTAGTAAAAGTAGTATCAGGAGGGAAAAGTGAACTAGTTTTAAGTTTGAGAAGGTTTATGGAAGAGAAAGAGTGCTCAGTACCTGCAGTACTGCAGGATGAGGTTTCTTTTAGTTATGTGCTCTTTAGAAAGGGGATGGTTTTTTCCTTGGAGTTTTCGAATGATTCAGCATCTCTGCAGCAGAGAATTACAGCTCCTGTAGTGGAATCCATTTGCATTCTTAGCTGATATTTTCTTTTACAGAAACACAAAGGCAAAGGGGGGAGAGTAAGGAGCTTTTGAGCCACTTTCCTTTGAAAGTCGGATGAGCATTATTGAAACTTTGTCTGTGGAGCAAGGTGGATCAGAGCAGATATGGTAGAATGAGCTATTCTGATAAAGCTGTTACTGTTCCAGTGTTGACATTTTATTCCAGAGTAGAATGACTTGTCTTCCATGTTGAGTGTCCCAATAGTCTGAAATACCTGTCCCTGAATATTATCCAACTTAAATTACACACATTTTCAGAATCTCCTCTCTGCTCTCTGTTTGATTTTGGTTTTTCTTGGGTCTAATGTATGCTAATGACGGACCACAGCATCTAAAAAATGTTAAAAAAATGAACAAGGGAAAACACACCCTGATTCCTTCTTCATTTTTCTAGAAGGTCTTATGGTAAGGTGCCTATCACATCATTTAAATTATCTCACTTCACCACCTGTAGAATGGAGGTAATTGTCCAGCTGATATATTTATGCTGTAAGCTTTTGGCTGCCAAGGGCCTATTCATGCACCATGCACATAGCACAGTGATACCTTGCCCTTGTCAAGGTCCCTGGAGGCTGCTATAATATGGCTGCTACTACTGACACAGATAACGGTTTTACCAGTGCTGTTTGCACTGCCAGCTTGAGTCCTTTGGTCAGGAAAAGCCTCCATCTTGACATTATGGAGTAGGTTTAAATCTCAGACTAGAGGATCTTCTGAATGAAAAAGATGCATCTGAGGTGTGGGTCGATTTAGTGCACAGATGGGTTTGAGACTGTTCCCTTTCTGGACAGGGAAGTTTGAAATTTGACATGAGTTCAAGCCCAGAAGCCCTCATCCATATCCACAGACTTTGAGAAAGTTTTTCTTCAGGTCAGAACTTTTTAGCTTGGCAACCGCTCTGCTGAGATCAGTGCCGAGGATGTAGACAGCGCTGTCTTGTTTTCCATCTGCCTGTCTGTCTCCATCTGTTGTTCCCTGCCTTAGAATTCAGACGTAAGCTCCTTGGGGGAGGAGACCTCTTTCTGATGGGCTTGTACAGCTCTGTATCACAATGGGTCTCTCGTCTGTGAGTGGGGCTCCTAGGTGCTACTTCGGTATACAAGTTTAATGTACGTTGGAAGTACTTTTACGTAAAACCGTGATAAAGGAATTCCCCCTCTCCTTCCATTACAGCATTTTGCTTGCAGAAGTCTTTCCTCTGACTGTGCATGTGCAATGGATCTGAGCATCTTTTGTTGTTCAGAGATGGCGTCATGAGACAATTGCCTGCAGTGGCTAGGAGGTATTAGGAAGCAGCATTTTTACAGCTTCCATAAAATGGCATTAAATTTGGCAAACTCATGTGCAAACAGCAAGAAGAACCCTCAAATGCCTTCGTCACTTAAATGCATTTAAACATTGTGTTTAAAGGAAGACAGGAGGAGTGAGATTAGCTCCCACTGTGTATCTCCCTCCCCTGCATTGCATAGTAAAAAGCATACAGACTTCTCCTTGTCAAAACCAATCGCCCTCCCATAACCCTCCTGTCACTTTAATGCAGATGAAAAGCAACAAAGCATTAATTAATTACCTTTAAAAAAGCAGTGAAGATGTTGGCAGCAGCAAGCACACTTGTAATAACATTTCAATGCGATTACATTTGAATCAGAATAGAAATTGGTTCTGTAGAATACTTTTCATATCTGGGATATCCCAGCGTACTTCACAGCAAGGTTTTGATGTGGATTGAATGGCAGATGTGTAGGTAAACAGCAGCCACGAGAGCTCTCGTACACCTTCAAATGTATATCAAGATGCTACAGGGCTTCTCTTTCAGAAAAATGCTATGGGTTCGTTAGCTTGAAGGAGATTGATCAGTAGGGATGGGCAGAAGGGATTTCTCTTTGACATCTTCTCTGAAGGAGCCCAGAGGTTCTGTGACTAAGACGTGAACTGGTGACCCTCCTTTCTTCCCCCTCTTTGACTCAGAAAATGAAGTGCCGTTGTCTGCTTTGCCATGGCATTTCTGCATATCACAGGCACAAAAGAACAATGTGACCCATGGAGACAGAAAATGCAGCAGGAGAAGCAAGCATGAAAGAGGCTTGGACATCGCTTAGCTGTATCATCTGCATCTTGTCTGAAATCATTAATGTCTCTAACCCTCCATGTGGTGTATATCAAATAGTGAGTAGATATACATCTCATAGGGTGGTTTTACCAAGCAAAGGAGGTACAGTACACTCCTTAGCAGATCCTCACGGTACTATGGACCTGGTAAATAACCATGCTAAAATCCTGTCCCATGGAAACTGTATAAAATAGACTCTTCTTATGTTCTGTGTTTGTACCTCAGCTTGCAAAGAACCAGGAGGAAGAGAGCTGTGTCTCTAGGCTGTTAGGACAACACCCATAATGTGTATCTTACGTCCTTGAATTAAGCTGGTCAGGGGAGATGGCAGCGTGTCAGGAACACTCCACCTTTCTCTTCATAGTGCAGGGATGAAAGGACTACCTAATGGAAGGGGAATTGTGATGAAGGGGAATTATTGTGGCAGAGCTGAGGCCACAGCTGGAAGCTGTGCAAGTCTGCCCAGGCCCGTGGATGTGTCTGCTGGGGGGCATTGCTGCTCCCAGCACCTGGGCTGGTTAGAAGACAGCTACATATGCAAGAACCAACTGCACCTCTGGTTGCAGTGCTGATACAGTCTTGGTTTTAAAGGAGGCTGTTTGTCTCTTGTACTGATCCCTCCAGCCTCCTGTCATGCTTTCCTAAGCCGCATTCCCTTGTTTCTTTGTTTCCAGGAAAAGCCCTGTCTCACTTAAAAAATGATCTCATATACAGCCGACCTCAGATCTTCCTGGTTTCCCAGGCACGGAGCTGTTGTTCCATAGCACAGAGGTCTCTGATTTCTTGCTCTCTGTGGCAAACACCTACTTTCTTTCTCTGAGATTTTGATGTTTGACTGCTCCTCTCCCCCTGCCGCCCCCTCCCCCCCCCCCCCCCCCCCCCCCCAGTTCTCATTATCCTGGAATTGAAGTGGAAAGTAATAAGAGCAGGACAGCTGTCTCCGTTCTTCCTGACCAGTTTAATGGGTCTGTGATTTCATCTTATAGCTGTTAGCACTTGAATTTCCTTCCAGCTTTCCCCTGCCTCTCACCTGTGTGTTGCACAAACACAAGCCTGTGTGCAGTGAGTGTGCATATTGTTCTGCATGTACAAAGGTGCTTCATTAGAGGAATATGAGAAATATTGTCCGCATAATGAATAATCCCATGGCATCTATGAAAAGTTCTTTTCTACTGTGATGGTGCTTCAAAAAAACCAGATTAGGAAGGTTCTGCTGTAAGTATGTCATATGAACAGTTTGTTCTCTCTACTGTTAAGAGCTTCTCTTGGAAAAAGGGTGTTGCTTTCCCCCATGCTTGCGGAAAACATGGTCATCGTGTAACATTTGCTGGGATCTACCTTCCGTAGGTGGACAAGGCCACTGTTCAGCTTTGAGCAGTCCTTCATTAGATACTAAAATGCTCATGCGTGAAACAAGAAAGAAGGAAGTAAAAGAAATTTGCAGTCTGGTGTTCAGGTGTTGGAACAATAAATGGTATTATTTTGACATAGAATCTACTTGGTCTTTAGATTTTAATGATAAATGTGAAGCCAATCAAGAATGGGTCCTGGCAGAAGGTCATTCACACATGCACAATTTATTTTGTTTATTCACATTATCTGTTTGACTCTATTTCTATTTTCTTCTCTCTCTTTTTTTTTTCCCCAAAACAAAACTAGAAATGAACTTTACGTGTAAAGAATCAGCTATTATGCACACACGGAAAGGAGCATTTTGCTAGCTTCAGTTACGGCTTAGGAAGGAAAAAACTTAAATTGCCAAAACACTGGCCTGTGAAGCCTTGTACTTATGTGTTTTCCTGGGATTTGCTCCTGACTGATTCCTTATGTCCAGAATTATAGTCTCATTTCCACTGGGATGGGTGAAGATGAGCATGCTCTTTATGCAGCATAAAGTTCCTGTTGTTTGCACAGATCCAGCTCTGGAATGTTGGACTTACTTGAATAGGCCTTGAATAAGGATGTCTTGTGGAGTTACCTTTTCTGTTTTACAGCACTAATTCCTTGTTTTCTTTTCCTTTACAGCTAGAACATATTCAGAAACACATATGGTATATGTAAGTAACAGTTTTTTAATTCACTTTTGCATGCATTTTTATTGGTTCTGTTATGGGACATGATATTCTAGTGATGTCTGAGGAGAGAAACTGGAGTTTGAAAGCAGCTTTCACACAGGTGGAGACAGGGACAGAGGACAGAAAGGCATCTAATTTTTTTTTTTTTTTTTCTTACCCTTTGCTACTCATATGATTTCATCTATATATATATCAAGCCAGGAACTTTTTATACAGTGGCTAACAATTGTTTGAAATAAGATGTTCAGTCCAGCAGCTTGCTGTGTTAAAAAGATACCTGCGAGTGATCAGCAGAAAAACCCCCAGCTAACAGCCATATTTAGTTTGCTATCCAAGTGCTACAGACAATCTCTTGTAATACCTTCTTGGCAAGAAAGCTTTCGTTTGTTCCTTCTTGGCATCTTGGCTTTTCTCTGAAGTAGAAACAAAAATGATTATATTGATAAGTAAGCACCTGTGAACAAGAGCTTTTCTGTCTCATAATCCCTACTCCTTCTTCTTCACAGCAAGCTAAGAAGCTGCTTCTGACCTTGTAACCTGTTGATGTGAGAGTAGTTCTGTGACTTGATTAAAAGCAGCAGTCTGCACAGTGAAACAGGAGGTCTGTGAGAAAAATACCCGCCTGTCTAGTGGTTTGGGTATAAGGAAGACTGATGACTTTTAAAAGTAACCTTGCACTTTGTGTAGCCTTAATAGTATTTCAAGAAACCTAAGTAAATAACTTTTTTTTTTTTTTTAATACTGATGATAACCTAATCAAACTAAGGAGAATACTTCACATATTGAACAAGGAAATGATGGTTTGATACATGCTTCTGGGGGTCAGTATACCTACGGGTTCCCCAGGTGGGTGATAAGGAAAGTTCTGCCATCATAATCCTATCATTGCTCTTGGGAAATAGTTGAGGATGATATGAACTGATATTTAAGCCTGTCACCAGGAGGAAAAAAAACCCTTTGTTTTGATTTGTTTTGTTTTCTCTAATTCTATCTTATGGACAATGTTCACTTCTAGATTTATCTGACTTCTATAGGACCTGAGGGCATTCAGTTTGTTCAATAACATGTTTTTTTCTTAGTTCACCTGAAATGGTGGCAGGATTCTGCCCATGGCTTTTTCATGCTCTCTACAGTTACCAGTTGACGTGGCACCTTTTTAAACCAAAGAAAGACTAGAATGTTGTTTGCTGCAAGTATTTTTTTTTTAAACTCTCATGGATTAATGTAGGAGAAATGGAGGGAGGAAATCTCTAACTGTAATCTCTAAAATACCCCTCCTATATTGTCTTACTAGCAATTCCAGAAGTAAATGCTGTTTACATCAGACTGGATAGCTGATCCCCTTTGTTTCTTCATGGAGTGAAATCAGCTGACTTTCTCTGTGCTTTGATCAGAACTGGAATAGGAAACAAAATGTCATTGATCACTTGCATTATTATTCTAACCCTCCTCAAGAATTTTGCCTGGAAGTTTTCACCTGTTGGAGGACTGTTGTCCCAGGCTTAAATGCACAATTAGGCAGCTGTTATTTCATGACTTTATTCTAGATTTATAATTTGAAGATTTTCTTCTTTGCAGACAGAGACATTTGAACATTTTCATGTGCTTCTTGATGAAGGTCAGACTCTCTGATGATTGATTGACACAGAAAACAGGTTTTTACCCCAACGGAAATGGCATCTGGGGCTGTTTTCAGAAGTGGAGACTGAGTTTTGCAAAAGCAAGTCTCCCCTAGACTCCCAGGGTAGTCAATGCAGAGAGAGAAAGCCTCTTCCAGAAGTCTGTTCAGATTGCCTAAAATGAAGTTTCTGCTCAAAATAGCTTTTTTAATGAGTCACACTCTCTCATTTTTTCTGTACTGGCCATGGATTGACCTAAGGAGGTTAACCTCCTTTGGCTAAATTTAGTCTGTGAATAACCCTGCCAGCTCCAAAACTCAACTGCTTTCATCTGGTAATGTTTCACAGCCTCTTTGCATTCATTTTGCCTGGAAATATTGATGCTGACAGAGAAGGAGGGATTATAAGTGTTTTACTCTATGGCTGTTTTGCTCACATCTTTCATTTTTTCTTTATATCATGTAACGCTACTATTCTATGTAAAATCTTCATTCTTTGTCATATATAGGTTACTGACCTGAAAGTTGTACTCAGAACATATAAGTGATTTCACTTAATTCTTCAAATAAACATTAAGGCTACTGTAAAACTGAGGAAAAGATTTAATTGCAGACTAGGCAGACAGAGAAATAGGTCTTGAAAGTTGAAATCATGATTCACAAGCCTAAAAAAGGAAAAAAGAAACCAAAGAGAAACCTTTCATCACCAACCTCCAGTTCTTCTTGCTCTCCCACCCAAATTAATTTAGTGAGGGTTTTTAAGCCTTTTTAATTGAAATCATTTATTTTTACCTCAAGCACAGGTTATCATAAATCAGCAAGTAGACAGCTGTTATTTTCACATTTTTTTAATAAAGCAAGAGAGCAAATAAAATTAGCTATTATGGTAAATACATACTCCTGTAACACTGAGTTATTGCCCTAATTGTGAAGGCACCAAATTTACTAAAATCAGAAAAAGAGTAACTGTACTGGTTCTGCTTTGCTTTGCACTGATGCAAATGTGCATCTCGGTGAGGTTCACGAGGGGATTTCATGGAGAGACTGAAAAAATCCATCCTGGTCTAGAATCACAGCCATTGTATGCACTGATCCTCACAAAAGGGGATGGGTTTTAAAGCAGCAATTACATTCATGCGAGCCTTGAAAAAATATACGTGATTTGCAGTATTCATCGTGTGACATTGTTTGATGTCTATGTGGGCTGAAATGCAACAAATTTGTCACTCTCCGCTAGACTGAGAATGGAACAGGCAATACAGTCATGCCATCCACAGCCCAGACCCAGTGATTTTCATTACCTGAAGCACTGAATTGCATTGCCAAATGACGAGGCGCCTCTTTGCAGATTTTGCTTGTACCTGATGAGGAGGTGTGAAAATTCCTGACTATGAGGCTGACCAGGTGCAGGGCGTAAGGAAAAGCCACTTTTCAGTGCACCGAAGATGGTAAACTGTGCTCTCTAGAAATGGCTCTCACGCTGATTGATATAAAAGAAGCTTGCAAGTGATATTCTGCTATAGACTAGGGCAACTAGTAGGAAACCCATTTTTTCTGGAAATTTTCATAAACAATAATTCTTTTTAATCTCTTTAAATTACCTTAAGGACATCTGCTTGTAACACAATGAATGATTAATTAAGTCAATACTTTTTAAAAGTGAACTCCAGATCATTAAAAACCAGAAACACTCAGCTGCTGTTCAAAGGTCCATCCTGCAAGGGTTTATCTTAATGACAAGGTCATCGCTGGCTTTAGTAGTACAAGGTTATGATGTAATCATTGCTTATTACTTGCCGAGAGCTAGATCCTGATCCTAAGAGGTAGGAGTAGTTACCTCTTAAAGACAGGGCACTCAAGGAATAAGGTATTTCTTTAGCTGAACAAAGATTTTTGAATCTAGCCCTTAGATTCAGGACCACGGTGTCATTGCAGAAGAAACAGACATTTCTGCGAGACTCCAAGGAGGCGTTGGAAGCTGTGTTTTAGTGGTTTGACACACAAGAACGAATCCCAAGGAGCAGATTCTGTCTCTGTCCTGTATATTCTGTTTCCAGTCCCCTAAACTGAATAAAACTGAGCGGGGTGTGTGTGAGCGCTCAGTGTAAGAGAAGTGGGATGTGACCCATGTTGTCGTGACTCATGTAACACACACCAGAGTCTGACTCCGTGACATACATCCAGGAAGAGCTGAGCACATTTTCACTGCTTCAAGAGAAGATAAAATGAAAATTTCCAAGGGGTCTTTCTGCAAGTGATGTCCCACAAACATGGTTAACAGAGCAGATACCTCACAACTACATTTCAGGTTGCTTAAAAATAAATTGCAAGTAGCACCCAGCAATCTCCTGTGATTAAGGTGTAGCATGTAACTGTCCTGTTGCAGCATCAGAGCCTTGGCTGCAATGACTTAGTATTGCCTTCTCACATTGGAGGAGATAATCTGCATTGGCTCTCTTTTGGTACAGTGGCTGAGACCTTAAGCTCATGTGTATGATCCTACCAGAGCTGCTTTCTAAACTACCCAAGAAAAATTAGATGCATTTGAATTGGAGATCCTTTTTCTATGTAGATACTTGGATAGCTCAAATCTGAGCCCAGCACATTTTAAGCTGTGTGAGTAGGTTCACAAGTTGTGTTCACCTTATTTCTGCCAGCATCAAAAGGAAGAATCTCTTGCCCAAACACAGCCCCATAAACAGCAACTGCTGACATCTGATGCAGTTTAAATATTCCCGATTCCTGTTGCCCACCCTGGGAGCCTGGAACCAACAGTCACACATTTATATCACATAAAGGAAAGGGAGGACCTCACCCACCGAGTAGGAAAACCTCGACATTGCACAAAGCATCCACTGAGAAACAGCAAAGATTCAGGGTAGACAGTTTCTCCAACCAAAGTATCACCACTGCCAAACCCAGCTCTTTGGGTGGATAGAGTTTACATAAATTGCTCACTGCCTACCTAAATAAAATCAAAGGATATTCAGGGTGCCTGCAATATATATCATTCAGTCAGTAATAGATACCCTGACACCTTGACCTGTTTCTTGCAGTCAGGGCCTTCAACTGCAATGAATAATCAATACTTCCTGAGTCTAGTGAATGGGATGCGGTAATTATGCAGGAAGCCTGTGTTAACTACTTTTAAAAGAGTAATATGCTCTACTGCTAATGGTGTATTCCTAGGTCTGCCACTGACCTCGGGTATCACACTTGGGTCACAGTTTTCAAATTTGCATGTCTGAAGAGATTGTCGTATTTGGGCGTGTAAACAAACAGCCTGGTTTCCCCAAAAAACCTTTAAAGTGTGTCAAGTGTGGACCTGAACACTGTGGTCTCTTAATCACATTGGAAGCTTTAAAGAAAGAAACTGCTGCAATGCAGTTTGTAATCAGAATTGGTGAAAAACAGTGACGGTTTGTTCACAGCTCCTTCTTTGAAAGAAAGAGAATCATTCGGCTTGCACTTTTCAGCCTGATAGCCTGAGGTCTGACCTGTTGATGAGACAGCATCTCGAAAACTGCATAGTGTTTTATAAATGTTTAGCATTAGGATGCTGAACAGCTGCTTAAATTACGAGGGCACTGGTAAGTGAAGCTCCTACTGCCTTTCTGACCGAATGCAGACATTTCTCATTAAAGACCCAAATCCACAAGGTGCTGGTCACTCTTAGCCTTCACGGCAGTTTCTTCTGAAAGGAATATCTGTCTGGTTGCAAGCTCTGGTCTCTCAGTGGGAATTTAACAAGCTATTTCCATCTGTTGCTGCAGGCTGTGTTTCAGAGTACGGGTTCATTTGTGACTCATGTTTCTTTTCTCTCCTTCTCTCCCTGCCCCCTTTCTCTCTCTCATCTTCTTTCCTCTGCAGAGGGGGTAAGAATGAGCCAGAACCAGAGCAACCAATCCCTCGAAAGGTGCAGATTCGTTCTCTCCCTTCCTTGGAGGATATTGATCCAGACGTGTTAGATAGCATGCACTCGTTAGGCTGCTTCCGTGACCGAAACAAACTCTTACAGGACTTGTTGTCAGAAGAGTAAGCACTTGCTCAGTCTTAATATCAGTTGGGTGTCCACGGGCTGGGATGCTTATAAAACTGGGGAGAGGCAGAGATCACTTTAACACGTATCTCGCTGTGAGGGACCAGTAGCAACTTCTCACCCTCTGGCTGCTCATTTGCTAGTGAGGTGTTGGGAGCAAGCACTGAGCCTTTCTTGCACTGTGTCAGAAGCTCACAGCATGACCAGCAATGGAGGCATGGTGCTGTCTCTTCCCTTGTTGCCAGGCAAGGTCACTTCCTGAAAAGACGGGCCATGCAGTCTGAATGGGGACGTATCATTGCTCTTAGCTGTGTTGGATATGCCTTTGTTGGCAAATTTTTATTTATTTCAAGCTTACGCCTGAGAGCTGGCATATTTCCTGAGGTGTTAAGAGAGACACGTAGTGGAAAGAGCATTTAGAGGCTCAGGAGACCTGACTTGCTGCCACTCTTGGTTTGGGCTTCCTGTGGACATGATACCTCATCTGTCCTGTGCCTCTATTCTGTGTGTGTAACATGGGAATCATATTTCCTTTTCTCACTAGCTGTTTGTTGGAGACAGCAAGATTCTCAGAAGCTTTGTGGGTTGTGTATCTAGCTGGCAGGTATATGACCATTTCCAGCTTATTTAGAGTAACTATAACTGTTTGTTTGGTGAGAAGGGTTTATCTACATGTTGATGTTTTTTTCTCTTCAAATTTAAAGACTTTTCTTCTTTTTTTCAGAGAAAACCAAGAGAAAATGATTTATTTTCTTCTGCTTGACCGGAAGGAGCGGTATCCTAGTCATGAAGATGAGGATCTTCCCCCTAGAAATGAAATAGGTACTACAGATATGATCTCTGTCACCATGAACCCATCTCAACTAGTTCCGCTTCACCTTTTTTTTTTTTTCTCCAATATATAACCAAACCCTAGCATCACCGTTACGTTCCCTCTGAGACAGTGTACAGCATTGGTGAGAATCCTCAGCCTGAGGCAGGCAGGTCTGTTCTGTGGTTAAACTCGAAGGCTTCATTTTTCAGGGCATGTCTGTCTCACAGTGCAGTAACATCCAAGTTGGTCTTGAACCAGATCTTAAAAAATATCATGTGGACCCACAAGCTGGATCTATGCAAGCAGATGAGGTTTAGAAGCAGTATAGTCCAGCAGCAGAATTTTCTAATTACTGATCTACCTGCAGTACTGCAGAAATGCTGCTCCTGGACTTGAGCTAGTAAGACTGTGTAGCATTGCATCCCTACGGAGTTACATATGTACACATTCTCTTTTCTGTAGGTAAATATATACACTATTGAAAGTATGAATAATATTACATACCTGTTTATAGTACATACATCAAACGCCCATGTTTTTAGACTATCTTAGAAAGATCTTTAAAGCTTAATATGCAGTAAGATAATATATCTTATAAAGCTCTGGTGATACCACTTTATTCCTGAAGAATTGTTCATTAGTATTTTAGGGTACTGCTGATCGCCAAGGTCTTCACTAATCTAGACAACAGGAAAAATGCTTCCCTGAGGAGCTAACTATATAAGTGACTCTTGCTGTGCAGAGTGACAAAAGTTTAACTAATAAAGGATTAGTCACTTCTATCAATGACCTGAAATAGCACTTCTACATAGTAGTGTTGTGATTTCCAGGTATTGTATTTCAGCACTTTGAAGGCTAGAAGCAAAGTGCTCTTTATTTTCACTGGAAAGCCTGGAATCTCCCAAGCCTACAGGGCAGTGGTACGTTGAACTGTAAGTTTGTTAATACTCCATTGAATTATTACCTTATCCAAGTTCCAGGCTCCAGGCCCTATAATTTTGCAGGAAAATCTCTTCTATGGGAGAAGAGATGGAAATTCTTAGTCAACACAGTAATTTTTAAAGTCTTCCCTGGATGGATCTACAGAGAGCATGTTAGCAGGGATCCTGATGAAGATAGGTAGATGTGCCAACTGCAGGTCCTGTGGTCAAAAGCCCCTTGCTCAGTGCAGTTTGTCATCTAGCACTTTACTAATCAGCTTTTGACTCAAACAGATTATCCTGCAATGTAAGGACACCGTCATCTTGTTTTAGAAATGCTTTTGTCTTAAGAAGCAAGGTGACTCTAGAATCTTCATATCCAGCATGTAAGTGAATACGTAGCTATGCCCTAAATACATCATATATCTCTCTTCCACATGCCGAAGTATTTTTATGGTTTGAACTGAAATATTATGCTCTGCTCTTGTATTTTTTTGTACAAGGAGTGAAAATGTTCCCCAACAGGGAAACACTACTCTGAATGTATCATCGTGCCTCATCGGTACATTTTAGACTCTTTGAACATTATTCTTTGAGTGTTTGTAGGTTGTATTTCCTCTTCCACAGGGGGTTTCCACCTCCTCTGTTCCCAGCAGTATCTCTGAGAACATGGGGCAAGGTTTAATTAAGAGCAGTCATGCTTCTGATGAATATCTCATCATTAGCCATTAGCAATGGCCTTGCACAAACAAAGAAGAGCAGAGAAAAAGTAACAGATTTAATAATAGCAGCTTGAAGAAACCACATTCATGAGAGTTGTGCATTGCCTGAGCTCTTGCCAAAAAAAAAAAAAAAAGTACATCTCAGAGTTTTTTGCTTTTTCCTCTTTCTTTGCATGTTAGGTCTCAGAAGGGATGGATGCAGGTAAAAACATGGCCAGCTCAGACTAGCGCTCTCATCTGGTGTCCCTTTTGTATGTTTCAGCTATATAAAGCTTTCTCAAAGGGCCAGGGAAGGGCCAGCTTCACCATCTTTTGAGTCCAGCTCCATTTTCTTTACCTGAAAACATAGAAATGAAACTTCTCGGTAAAATGAATGAATGTCAACTAATGTCTCCTTGAGAAAAAGTCTTTTGTGGGGTGGAGTTCCTTAATAAACCAGAGAACAAGAGATTGGGCCAGAATAGCCATATAGGATATAGATGCCTCATCCAAACTCAGAAGTTGAACCTTTATTTTCCACCTTCCAGATCAATGCCTTTATAATTGGATCATTACCTGTGTGATTCTCTCTTCCTCTGTAAAAATCCTTAGGAACAGCTTCACTTTTCTGATGTGAAATAAAAGGAAAATGCATCCCCAAAACTATCGCAGATCCAGACTAGGACTTGATTTTTTTCCCCCATGTGAAATATTTCCAGAGAGTCAAGAAGAGAAGGGCAAACACTGGAGGTTTTCCTATTTTTAATTCCTGTGCTTCTGCAAAATCTTCTACTGCTTTTATATAACACCACTTTAGTCTTTATGGCAGGATGGCTGTGTATTTAACTATTTCTTTAGTATCTTTAGACTTGACAGTGATGACAGACTCAGTGCCCTGTTGTTTCTTACTCAGACCCTTTTAAAAAATATCTACAATACTTGCTACCCTCAGTCATGTATAGTGCAGGATTGTAGCTGATTTTAAAGAGGAATCAAATACCTTTATTAGAAGCTCAACCACATTCATGCAAGTTTCTGGATGTATTTTCCATCAAACCTTTGTGAATTGCTGTTGTTGAATTTATTGGTGTGTTTCAGCACCTGCTCTTTTAGCTTAGTCTCTCTCTTTGATAGTTTAAAATACAGATTGGAAATCAATATCTTCCAGCATCTTGAGCAGCAAGGACTGATAAAAAAGAACCATGTAGCTTGTTAGCGATATTCTTCTCCTCCTTAATTGTTCTGTTCATTCCCTCATGGTCCCGCTGGCTACTGTCCTTCTCTCAAGCTTTCTCTTTCTGATGGTTATACAAAACATGTTATTCAACTCTTTAGTTAATTCCTCTTCAAATTTCTTTTTCCCTCTCTTTTAATGTCCACCTTATATTAGGCCTGTCACTTTCGTGTCATTCAGCTAAATTTCCATTTGCTAAAGTCTTCTGTTTTGAACATGCTTGGATCAAATTGCCTTTTAAAGTATCTGTTCATAAAATGTTTTTCTTGCCTTTTTCCATCTTTCTTGTTTAGACCATTATTAACAAACATTGATGCAGTCTGAGCTTAGTCATCTGCATTCTTTTGACATTAACTGCTTTCTTCATCTTCCTTCTTCTTCCTTCTTTTTCCTTTCTTTTAAACTGCACTCTTCCACCTTCCTTTCTAATGTCTGATATACCTCTGCAAAACTTGTATCAACTCTCTGTTTTTGATACCAAATGTAATTACATTGTCGTTATGTGTGCTACTTGGCTCTAGTCACCCTTCTGATACCAGCAGTTGTCCTGTGGGATGAATCCTTTCTCATTCTTTGAACTTGTTTGAAGAAGCAGGAGTTTGAAAAGTCTAAACCTTGTCCCAGCTTACTTTTGCCCACTTATACGTGTGCAGCTGAAGTCACCCAGTGTAACTGCTTTATTAGGTTTATCTCCCTTTGTTTTTCCCTTAACTTTATGCACTATATATTTTTCCTAATCTGGAGGTCATTACCCCTACTAGTATTTTCTACTACCTTTTTATTACTGGACGTAGTTTGAAATGGAGTGAGATACAACTGCTTTTTCTAATTAATTTTGAGCAGGAAAATCATTACTATTATTACAAAGAATATTTGGGTTATACAGTAATGGGGTCAGTTGTTATCACTAGCTCATTTGCATTTGAGCTGTCTTTGTTCATGTTCATTGTTTTGAGAATAAGCCCTGCCTTAAAGGGATCTTGTTCTAAAAAACATGGTGTGAGAGAGAGAAGAAACAAGCAAGTAGATGGGGGTGTGAGGAGGGCAGGATAATAAAAGTAATACCATCAGACTTGGCACTAGAGGTAGAATTGTCAAATGCAATAATATTACTGGTTTTACAAAGGAATCCTGGCAGAGGAAGAAGCCTTCGGGGCTGGGCACTGTGAACTTCTTTCTAACTACAGGGGTGAAGGGTGCCTTTTTTTACAGGTGGTGCACTAAAATTAAAAATGTGTCTATAAATAGAGGCAAGGAACTGAAATAGCCCAATCAAAGAAAATAAAATCTTTCTGTATTTTTTTTCTGCCTTCCTCCTTTTTATTGTTTTGATACCATGAAAGATGTTAGTAATAAAACATCTCTCAGCAGGTCTGCATTTGGTTCCCTGCTTCACCATGGAGGTGTGTACAGTTTGGCAGGTCACCTAGGAGCACTTTGTGCAGTGTGGTTTGGTATCTAAAGACTCTTTTCAGAGCAATTTAGGTGCTCCTCAGAACCTCAGTAAATGTTTGTCAGCACCTTTAGGAATGAACTGCCTTTAAATATCTCATTCTTATACCTCAGTTTTCACTCTGCAAAGTGAAAGTAGCAATTCAATACTTCATAGAAATCTTACACAATAAAAAGTGTAAAGCACTTCAGTTACTATAGCAGTAAAAGCTGTACGATGACCTCTGAGATAAATTTTAGTAGCTGTCATTGGAGATTCATCTCAGGTAGATGTTTAATTTGTAATGCTGAAGAAGGAAAAATATCAAGCAGCGGGGAAAACCTGAAATCTAATCTTAAAGATGCAAAAAAAGGGTATGTTTTCAGAGGAGAATGCAATTCTGAGTTCAGAGTGTACTCATGTCTCTGTGTCACATTTAATCTAGCTAGCAGGGACATCGAAGGCAAGCTCTAGCAACCTGAGTACATGTACAGGATCCCTAGATGGCTTATACTCTGGCTAACAGCTTGTGCTATAGCCCATGCTGTCATCTTGTTATTACTGTTATCAGCTTTGTAAGGTAATTTCTGCAAGCTATGCTATAGTTGTACCTTTATTTTACAGTGCTCATACATTCAGGGAAGTAGCAGCGCTCCTTCTCTCTGTAGATGGATTGCAACTTATGTCTTAATGTTTGTAAATTTGGAAGAAGGGAGCGACTGCAAATGATCATCTCCACCACAAAGATACCTGTCTCTGTAGGGGAGGTGCGAGAGTGAGATTGTTGAGAGAGGATTTAACCAACCTGCGTGAGGTAAGTCACAGCTTAATTCATCTGACAGCATTTTCTTTTCATAAAGATCCCCCCAGGAAGCGTGTGGACTCCCCAATGCTGAACAGGCATGGGAAGCGGCGGCCAGAGAGGAAGTCGATGGAGGTTCTCAGCGTGACAGATGGCGGCTCCCCAGTCCCTGCTCGCAGAGCTATTGAAATGGCACAACACGGACAGAGGTGGGTCTTTCCTTTACCCAGGAGTCCTGCCTGTCTGGGTTTGCTACCCCCTTTTATGCTATACATACAAAGGAGCTGCGGAGCTTTTCTATTCGCACCAGCACTCATTACAACTTCCAAGCACATTTGCAAGATGATCTGGCAGCCAGCAGTGCTTATGCACACAGGACCAGAAGTCCTGCCAGGGGCTTAAGGGTTCTGTTCACTTGCAGCTATTGCTCAAGAAACCACCACATCCTCTGGGCAAGATTCATCTAATCTCTTTTTAATTGTTGAGAACATAGGCATTCAGTCTAAGCTTGTGATACAGGCTGTCACTCTAGGCAATGGGGACAGATGAGGGCTTTGGAAGGTCTCAGATACATATGTCCTTTGTTCCAACAGTCTTAGCTGGGATAAATTACCCTCTGGTTGTTCCTCTCTGTCTCCATTGCCTACAACAGGAATCTAGATGACTATCTTGATTAGGTGCCCAGCTTTTGGGCACTTGAAGTTAAATGAGATAAACCCCACCCTCCGTGTCATCAGAACAGCTTGAATCTGGAAAGCCCTGTCCAGGCATCTGTAGATGCCTCTAAAATGTGCTGTCAGAGCCAGCATGCATCTGACCCACATAAATTACCACATGCCTGTAAAGTGATGGAATATGTATAATTTTGCCTCTTTTTGTCAAAGAAAGTGCTGGTCTTGTGGAGAAACAGCAGAGGAAAATGGTGTCTCCTCAAGGCAGGTTCTGGGAGAGTATGTGAACTGTGGAAGTCCACTTATGTGAACCATGGAAGTTGCTTCCTCAGTCCCTATGACTAGCCTAAGGGAAGCACGTTCATTTGGATTCACATTTGCATAAATCAATCCATATAAAAGAACACTGCACATATATGTGTGCTGATGATGCTGTAACTTCTGTTTCAGCTTTGTGACATGATTTTTTTGTTCAGCTGTTAAGATCTGCTCAAAAAGAGCCTGCTGTGCCCAGAAACTCCCTTTGCTGACTGAGAACTGAGTGAATAATGTGAAATAATTTCATGTCCAGAGGCCCCTAGAATTGCTGGAAAGTCTTGCTGGCAACTGTTACAGTTCTATCTACAGTGAGGAAAAAGTGGTGATTTCCAGAATCTGCTAGGACTTATTTCAGACTGAATATGTGGCCTTGAGATACACTGCCATAAAGATTTTTCATTGTAGTGTAGGTTGGAAACCTGTCTTGAATATGTGTTTTGGTTTGATGTGTGGTCTGGGTGAAGGAAGTGTTCAGGACAGGGTGTGCTCAGTGTTCCTCTTAGGCCTCAAAGTGATAAGGATGAACACAACACTGACAAACAGTTGCTCAGTCCTTATTCAGCTTGCAGTGTTTAATCTGGTACCGGGTAGATGCATGAGCCATGAAGCTCCCAGAGTCCGAGAGAGGTGAATCACCCCAAGGCTGGCTGTGAGTCGCAGTACTCTGCAGCTGTTTACAGTAGTGTCCAACTGGGCAGAAAAAATAGGAGGTGTTAGGCTGATCCCGAAGTTTTCTGAGCTGAAACCTTCTCTTCCAGCTCTCAGCTTTGACTTTGGATTCAAAAGTCTGAAGAGGCAAAGCTGTGTCTTGCTATCCAAAGTATTTCTTTTGCTTTTAAATGTCTCACTCAATTCTGCACATGAGGAAACAATTGAAGTCAAAAGGTCTGAGATGAGTTCAGAGCAGAGACATATCCAGGCTACGTATCAGTAAAGAAGGGCTTTGGCTCAAGGAGGAAGCGAAACCTGCCAGGCATAAACGAGGTACAGGGCAATGCATACCACAACTCAGGGCTAGACATAAAGGTGTGATTAAGGGTGGAGAAAGGGATGTAATAATACCATGATTGATGATGATGGGCTTGGTAGTGCTTGTTTTGGAAGGGGTTAAAGGGAAGATGCTATTTTACTCCATGTGTGAGCTTCCATAATTCATACCATCCACATCCACAGATGACAACAGCACATTTTGTGTTGCTGGCAGCACAGTCGTTTATAATGTGAACTGGCTTCATTAACGAACACCACTGCATGGGGATTGTCTGGGGACGATGCATTGCTGATGGGGCACCATCTGTCAGAACAGTCAGTAACAAAATGACAAGTGCCTTCCACCAAGAGTGGGGGATTTTTAATGGCTAGTCGCATATTATATTCCATGAAATGACCCACTGATGGTGGTTTTTACAGCAGTAGGGCTTAGATCCCAGAAGTGGATGCTTTTTTAAGAATGACATGTTTTGGTCTCAACAGATGACTATTCAGTGCTTTTATCCTACAATTCTAGGAAGACAGGGAGGTGGACCATGGAAACAGGTCTCCTGTTTAGACACAGATGACTTGTGTAAACATCCTGAGACACAGAGCCATTGCTTCTTTCTTGAGCTAGCAGAGATACTCTTCTAGCCAGTGGGCAGAACACACCCATGTGTCTTGTGATTTAGTCCTCTTTCCCAGTAGTAAACAGATGTTTGCCTGCATAAAGGCGATTTATGTTATAACCTCTGGTTTATGTGTCTGTGCTTTTGGTAACCATGTGGGGACCCTACAAGTGTCTGGTCTTGGCTTGTTTAAGGGCATATCTTTCCATTGAGATTTGAAACTTGGCAGCCTTCAACCTTACAGGCTGAGAAAGTATTAAGTGAAAAACATAGTCCTTCAACAACTTAGTTTTGGATAATGGAGGAGGGGAACTCAGCACAAAGGCTACTTGTTGAGCTTACAGACTCCTTGAAATGCTTGTGCTGACCTCTCCAAGTGTTCTGCATTGAGTCTTTGTATATGGCGAAGTTAGTATGCACAAACACCAGCCACCCTAAAACTGGTGACTAAGTTTTGTTAATTCTTGGTTTTGCCTGCTAGTTGTCAACTAAATGGGTTCATAATTACATCTTAATTGCTTCTGCTGTTGTGGTATCCACACCTCTCAGACTATCTGGTATTGCATTGAAATGTCAAAAGAAAAGAGGTAGGTTCTGAGCTTAGTTTAACACCAGCTAATTTGTCCCTTGTGCCAAAATCACACAGACTAGGAAGAATTCCATGGGAGCTAGAATCCCTCGGGGATATGCCAGAAATTTTCAGCAGCTCTGCTGTGAGAGTCCAAAAACTGTTCTAAAATGGGCTTCATTAACTATTCATTTTCTTCTGGTTATTGAAGTGGATAGCTTGCATGAAAGATCAGCTAACATTAGGAAGCAGTGTTCTGTGAAACAGTGAAGCATATTACCAGTGAAACATATTACAGAGAGCTGCCCCTTTAGCAAAGCATAGGGAATATTGCTTCTAAGCTTCAGGGATTCAGACCCAAGATGATAAAGAAGGGCATTTCTCTATGCACTGAGTACGGGGAAGAGAGTTGGAAGTAAGTGGTAATGGACCCTACAAATTAGAATACAAAATGGATTACTGTTCCTCTAAGAGGCTCTATGGCCTGATTTTAACTTTTTCACAGATTGTGCTTAGTGTTGAGGTCTTCTAGAAAAGTCTGAGTAATGAGCGCTTTGCAGTTTGTGCCTTCAGGCATGTTCTATTTTCCCTCGACAATGTGACAAAGTAGATGGTACCTGGGTTTTCAATTGGATAAAGGAGAGCAGGGTTTACAAGTATGTATGGGGGAAGTCATCTTAGACCTCAGAAGTCAGGGGAAGATAATGAACTTCAGCACTGTGTAGGCTTGAGCCATAGTTGGAAAGTAAAAGAAAGATTTTTCAGAGCATTGCTTAAAAAGGGGAGGATGGGTTGGGGGGCTGGGTGTCCAGCATTGCTTCAGGTGACTCTCTTTTATAAATGTCCACACTAGTAACTCTGTTTTCTCGCTTTGTTCCTGCCATAGTAAAACAATGTTCAGTAAAAGCCTGGATATCTCTGAAGCCAATCCCAAATTCAACAAAGAAGAAAGGTATAAACACTGACAATATGTTCCTCTCCTCTACCTCACTGCTGAGACCTTAAAGATGCAGTACTTACCTTCTCCTTGTGGGGACATAACTGTTCTCTCTTTAGAGAGAAACAAAGAGGGTGGGATATTTACAGCCCCACACCCCATATATTTTTGTACAGTACCATTCATTTGAGGCTATCCCCAATGCAGCCTGTGACTGTACCAATGTTTTCCCCACTAAAATTTCATCCTACTGCTACTTCTGGTTCAGTTCTGCCATGAGTGATGATGCCCAGGGTAGAAGACATATTTGCTAAGACTGCTTTGGGAAGGATTGTAATATAAAACGGTAGGAAAGCCCAGAGTGCTCCACTCCCAGCACTAGGAACAGCAGCACAACTGAGGCAGTGACAACAATGGTAGGAAACTTTGGAAACCCTGTCTGACAGAACAAAATATTAAGTGCCTGTAAGTAAGAGACAAACTCCTTAAGACTAACCTGGCTGCACTAGAGAACACAAGAGGAAAAGATGATCAAAGATAGGGTTTTTGGAGGATAATTCCAATCTAGCAGTTCAAGTGACAGATGGTGAAGAATAAAGAACAGAGTAACTCCCAACTGTGAATAGAGGCACAATGGAAGACATGCAGGACACCAGATTTAGGAAGTTTAAGTGGACTCATGTGGGTCCATGAACAAAAAAAAAAGTTTAGACATTTGGGAAGGTTTTTAGTGGACATGTTGTTCCTAAAATTTCGGTCTCAGAGGAAGAGAATTTTTCTCTAATGTTAAAAGCTGTCATCCCAATGGGTACTTCTTCATCAAAATGTAATCCTTATACATTTTGGGCAAAGACTTAGCTTACCCAAAGGTTAGGAGTGTTCCATATGATTCAAAAGGGGGGAAGCAGTGGGTTCCTTAAAGGAACCTGTGGACTTTCCATTTCCCCTTTTAATAGAAACCTTTCTATTTAAAGATAAATGTGGTCTTTAAGCCTCAGGAGACTTGCAGGATGTGTGAGGGACAGCCCCTGTTTTGGCCTTTTGCAGACTGAGGCAGTCCTTTGCAGGCAGTGTTTCAAGTCTTGAACCTGCCACAATGAAGAACATCATGCATCTGCAGGAGAGATTGTGCCTCACATGGTGTGTAAAGCACCCTCTTTAAGATGCCAAGATAGGGACAAGCATTGGACCTGAACTATTAGAAACCTCTACGTTTCACAGCCATGAAGAAGCAGTGGCTATACAGTCTTTAGTGGCTGAGCTTTCCTGGACTGTTACCATAGACATGGAAATTCCTGTTCCTTTCTCTGATTCCCCCTATATGTAAATTCTGTTCTTGAACATGTGGCGCTTCTTGCATTACAAGTTAGTCTGAAACTACTCTGAAGATGAGCTTTTCCACAGTAATTACAAGTCAGGTTCAGTAAGAGAAATGCAGAGGTTTTATCTGTGACAGGAGAAGGGTCTTTCAGCAGATGTTCCCAGCACCATTCATTGTCCCTCTGTTCTTCTCTAGCAGCTGCTACAGCTGTGTTAGGAGCAGAGGAAATGGCCCTTCAGTAGCCGCTGGGGGAATTTCTTAAATACACATGGGCATTTTGTATACCCTCTCAAAGGCGATATTTTTCAGAGTACAGGAAGAGAAGGTTAGGGCACTGCACAAGGATCATCCAGGGTCCTTCCCATTGAAGGACCAGGCTGATTTCTGGACGATCACATTCGCTGTGGTCTTACCTCCCTCCCACTTCTAAGAGTTAGGATGAAGGACCTCAGTGGTGGGAAAGTGAGAGGACCTGGATTCTGGATCTGCACACAGCCACATGAAAGAAAGGGATAGGCAGCAAAGAGAACCCCAGCAAAATGGGGCCAGCTAATCATGGTGGCCTTTAAATTTTTGGCCAGTGTTTAATTATCCAATGTTATGATGTCTTTTTTAAAGGAATACTGCATCTTTAAGGGTCCCTTCCCTCTAGATGCACATGGTTGTCTTAGTAGCTGAGGCCACTGTCCCTTTCTTTTTCTTTTTCTTTCTTTCTGACTTTCTCTTTCACCCCCTCTTTCAGTGCTTCTCTTCTTCTGTATCTGGGTTGCTGCAGCTCCGTAGTTCACTTGCTTCAGTATTGTAGGGAATGCACATGTCTGCGCTTCTGGGTCTATTGTGTCCTGGGATTGTTCATTTTTTTTAAACCTCATTTCCCTCTTCCTTTTTCCTATTGTCAATTTGCTTTACATTCTCTTTGTTAACCTCTTCAGTACCTTCCCTGTTGGGAAAATGACTTGAAAGAAAAATTAATCAACCTTCTTGCACCCATTCTATTTACATTTTAATATTCTGCATGCGTGAATATGGGTGTATTTTCTGTATAAATATACACACACGTTCCAATATACAATGGGTGTCAATTTGCTCTTCTCAATTACGTCACTGTAGATAGATTTGTACGGGTACAATTGAGGACAGCATTTGCCTCTAAATATATACATATATATGTATTTGTATATATATGAATTAGATCTTACCCAAATTTACACTCCAGGCCGAAATACAAATGGAGTGTCACTCAAACACATGAAAAAGAACTTACTGCAATGCTTCTTTCCACTTCTCTATCAATGTGTAGCACAACAGGTTTTTCTTTCTATTCTAACTATGTTTTAAGTTGAACTTTTCTCGACACTGCCTTGCGTTGCCCAGCCCAGCATTTGCAATGTTGATGTAACCAGAAGCATGGCTAGTTGCACTGAGCGGTAAACTGTGAAATCTACTGGGCATATATTAAATTTGGCATTTCTGTTGGTGACCGTCTTGTGGAGAATGGATTTTCCTCACTTAGCCAGAGGTAGCTCTGGCAGCTTGGGAGCCTGCTATTGAAAATGGGGAGAATAAGAGAGAGAAAGAGACAGAGAGGGAAAAAAGGGATGCATCCAAGTTGAAAATAATTTGGTTTAATAACACACCAGATTTTTTAAAATTTCTAATCTAATCTTTGTTAAAGTGAAAAGGTGGTGACACTTTCCTGAGTTTGCTTACCTGCACCCCTGAAAACTTAATAACCTGACTATTCTTTTTGATTTTGAATGCTTTGGTTAGTAGTGAAAAATGAAGAATACTGGAGTTTTTGATTGTCGCTAGGCTTCAAAGTCAACATGCCAGAGATTCATTCTGCTTTTAGAGCTGCTGTTTCAGACTCTTTTCAGCACAGCATTGATTTATTCTCCATTCACATTTGAAAGATTTTCTTTCCAACCTTTAAGACCCAGAGACTGAATTTATTTTAAATGAAAAATGAGATCCTGGAGCACAAGATGGCATCCACAGAGATAAGTGCTGGGTTGCTGAGCTGGTATGTTCTAGCTGATCTGAATTCCTGACTATAAGACCATCATGACTAATAAGCCAGTATCAAAGCAGATTCACAGCTTGAGCTACAATCTTGTACCCTGGGCTCCCAAGCTGGCTCAGAAATGCATGCTTTAATAACCAATATGTTTCACAGTTCATTCGTGGTAAAAAAAGTACTTCTTACCAGGCCAGCTTGGGGGACAGAGGGACACTACGCTGAGCAAACTGGGGACAAAAAGAACAATTTCCTTGATAACAGTCTGATATAACTGTGCCTTATGTAAGAGGCAGAAAAGAAATGCAGCATGAAGTATGAACCCCATTGCTCTGCTGACTACTTTAATTGGGATTTGGCTGGGAATTTTTTTTTTTACAGCCTTAGTATGTCCCTCTCCATATTCCCCAGTGCCAAAGTTGGGCGTGTCTGCAATATTGTGAGCAGGACAGAAGTTATTTTCTGGTAAATGAAACTGTCCCCCTAGTGTTCCTGGTCTCTGAAGATGTAGGCACCAGTGGCAATAATTATGACCGTTCAGTTCTCCGAACAGTATTTCACTCTGCTTTTCCTACTCTTCTCTCCACCTGCCTCCACATCCCTCTCTCTTTCTTTATCTCTCTCCCTATCTCTTCGTTTTCCCTTTCCGAGGATGGCGAGTGCTGATCCGTTGGGGTAAGCTCTAGTTTTGGATTATTCCTGTTGCGGGACCTGTTGTATCTTGTAGAGAAACTTTTCATTTGCACTTTACAAATACAATACATGCTGAAACACTTCAGTGAATGAGGCTTTCCATCAGGGAGAGAGAGAGAGAGATGTGGGAAGAAGCATTTTTGGTGCTTTTGTGTGTGTTTGTGTGCTTTTATGTTGGAGTCACACTCCATATAATTTACTTTTGGATTCTTCTTTGTTCTCTTGTTTGTCTCTATGTTTCAATGTCTGTGGGCACAGAGAACTATCCTCAGACACCGTGCAGGTACTAGGACACCTTCCAGGAATGAAACCCCCTTCTCTGTTTAGCACTTTTTGTATCTGTCTGGTACCCTCCAGTTAATTTTTATCCTAATTTGTCCTTTTTTTTAAGATGAAGCTGAATCCCATCCGTGTTATTAAAAAAATGCTGGGTATTCCCTCTCTTTTTAGTCAATGTTTTCTTAAGAGGTGAACAGATGGCCCTAGAGACAGATATATCTTCAAAGCTCTTTATTTTCAATAAAGAGGATATAGGTACAACTAGGAATGCAGTCATGCTTCAAATTAAAGTTCCGTTTATAAATACTTAACAGAAGGAGAATATTTCTTTAATAAATTATTTAATAAAAACATTGTAATAGATCACCACAGTCTACAGCAAAAGCTTATTGAGAGGGTACATATTGAGAAAGCTAATTAGCACCAGTAACATTTACTTCTCATGTTTGTAGCATGCTTCACTATTTATTAATTCTTTCTAAACCCTTTATAAATGGAACTTTAGTATAATTGGCCAATTAAGGAAGGTGGTGCTGTTTAACATCACCCTCTGTGTCTGTTGAAAGGGAGAAGAGGTGTGTTACCAACACCTGTGGTATTTTCTCTGTACTCTTTGTAAGGCTTCATCTTAGAAGCAGTTATTACCATGAGTAGACCTTCTGACTAAAACATAAGTATTCCCAGTAAGAGGTGTTGTAGTTAGCGTTATGTGCATGGTTGGGACTGTAAGACAGTGGAGTATCAAAGGTATTCTATTCATATTCCCTAGATCAGGGAGCAAGGAAGCACAGTTTGTATCTTTTGGACACCCAAGAGTAACAGTGATGAAATGTAGCAACACACAATGCCTGACTGCTCACCTGTTGCATATTAATTCAGGTCATTTTCAGGGGGCTCATACCCTGAAATACAGTTCAGAATTTTTTTGTTTTATTTGAGTGAGCAAGCAAAGAGGAGTATCAAATTCCACCCAAATTATGCTTGAAGCAAATAAGAGGTTGGCTGGATATTTTGGGATGACTTTCAAAACTACACATGGAATCAAACCAATTCAAAATTTCTAAGGCATTTCACCCAGGGACACAAGTCTGATGCATTAGTGCACGCTGCATGCATGCTGCAGGCTCCCCTTCTTGGAAGCATGGCTCCAGCTTGACCAGCTAAGAGACTGTATTCAGCATCCTGGTAAAACTGTGCTATGAAAGCAAGTTCTGCTGGGACTGCAACAAGGTACCAAACTCCCCTTTGATTGTAAGAAAAATTTCTGAGAGATGGTTATTCAAAGAAGAAACAAATGCCAAATCTGACCCAAATGTTTAATGCTGGCTGTGAAGCCTTCATACTCTACTAGTGTGTACTAGCAGATGTACTGTTTAAGCACTCAAAAATTAATCTGAGTGAAGGGCTATATAGAGATGCTCTGTTCATGTGCTATATGTATAGTATGGTTACCAGGCCGGCTGTGCTTTTCCTTCTTGTATTTCTCTCTGCCTACACCTCAGCAGTGTGAGGCTTCAGCCCTTCACCTCTTACAGCTCTCAAAAAATTCTGCAGTTCTCTGAAACCAGCTGGGAACTGGATTCCAGCTCCTCAGTTTCACCAGAAAGAGACCACTGGTCTAACATGAATTGGACCTCGCACGGCTTCCCCTTTGATAGCAGCTGGCTAAAATGAGTAAAAAAAAGCTTTAAAACAAAGGGCCTTTTAACTCTGATACTTTGAAGTATCAAATAGATTGAATAAGGTATAAAATCATCACGTCTACAAACTGCAGCCCACACATGCACATTTCGTTTCAGTCCTTGGCCTCTCTCTTTCATAGCTCAGATGTCTCCATATTATTGTCAGTCTATGAGATGGGAGGAATAGCCTGCAATAGTCTCAGTGCCCACCTTAAGTTTAGAGTGCCCTCTGCATCTTCCCCCTCCTAAACCTTGGGTCTAGCTCCCTTATGTTTTTTTTTAATTCTTCCCTCCAGGCTTGGCAAAACAACTACGTCACTTTGAAAGGGACTAAAGAGTCTCTTCTTGTGTCTCTAAATCTGGAATTGTGTTTGAGGGAATGCTCTTTATCTGAGCAACTGCAGTAACTTTTCTGTTTGTATTTTCAACAACTTTTTGATGGCTTCCATTGAGTTAGTGCCCAAGCATACAGCAATGCAAAACACAGAGCAAAAATGAGTCACACACAATGTTCATAGTTTCCTAGATTGTTGCATTTATTATCAAGTTATTGGAATAATCATAGATTTAATACTTTCAATGACATTTAATGCCTGTAGAGACTCTTAGGAGGTTCCTCACTAATAGCTATTTCCCACTAAATAAACTTAGTTCATAGCCATAGAGATAAGATGATGTCATATTTTTCTCCTCTTTCCACACATGAGATCATCCAGGGTCTGCCATACTAATGTGCTGCCTGTAGGGCCTCATACTTCCATTTTCTGGTGAGAGGGATAAAAATTTAAATTCTCTTTGTTCTTTCATTACAGCATTTCAGCATAATGCAATGTTTTCATTACTTTCTTTTGGCCTTGTCCCAGTTCTGTCCACCTGTCTCTGAGATACAGGAGCAGTACTTGTGTGGTTTTTTTTAAAAAAAATGAATTCTAGGATATCCCAGCTAAGACGATCTTGATGGGAGGGACAAATCTGTCATTTTTGCTTGTTAGCATTTTTGTACTGGAGTATAGAACCTGCCACTGTACTGAGTTTTTTTAGCCAGCTTGGGAACTACGTCACATTTGTAAAGGTAAATTATGGGAGATTTATTAAATTGAAGAAGATGCAAGGAAGATCTCCTGAGTCTGGGTGTCATATCCCATACCAGCACTCTCTTGTAAAGGGGAAAAGTTTTGAAAATGTACAGCTCTCTTTTCGCCCCAACACTTAAAATTAACCCAGGATTCTTTAAACTCTTTCCACTGCTCCTATATATGATTTCCAGTGTGGACAAACTAAAATTCGCTATAGGGCCTACTTTACTTCTTATGTATTTTGCATGTAAATCAGCAGCAGAAATAAAGCTTGTTTGATAGCAATCGTGGATACTGAATGCATTTCCAGGAGGATTTCACACTAACTCTCTCTTCTGTCCCCTACCTCAGGCTCCTAGGCTGGATGAAAACACAGTACACAACAACTCTTTTTCAAATATTTCTTCCAATAAGGAACTGGGAGTTGGGAGGTGGGGCCTGCTGTGTTTTGCCCTCTGTGTGTGTGACTGTTTTTGTAAAAAAATAGGAGCCAATGGGGTTGGGAGGGGAGAATTCAGGACTGTTGGAAACACCTGATTGCAAAGAGGAAATAGCAGATTGGAACTTTTAATCAAGTATCCTGGAATTCAGGTGAGTGTCAGAGAGGACTTTCCCACCACAATTAAGAGCTGGTGGGAACAGCTCCTAGTGGGAGTTTAACTCCTACGTAGGTGTTTAACTGCATCTCTGGGCACCTAAATGCCTTCCACATTTGTCCAAGATGATCTATAGGCTCTTCTTGCAATTTATGGTTTGGAAGAAGCTTTTCCTGATGACTCATACAAGGAAGATTTTAACTAAATGGACTTCCCATATGCACGACACATCTGTGTTGCACTCAGCTCCTTCAGTTATAGGAGAGGCACATAAAAAGTGCACTCAAAAGTGAAGCAGACGGTTCTCCCCTTAAAATTACTCTGCATAAACCTTTATGAGTGCCCCAGATCTTGATGGTACAAATTTAGGTTTAATCTAGTGCAAAAGAATGCCAAGATTGAGCTTCTAGTTTTTGACTGCTGTATTATGATGGGCAGACTGCGGCAGGGTACAAGGAAAAACGTAAGTGGGGAGTTTCTGCATAGGATGAGTGCCCCAGATTTTCATGGTGCAAATTTAGATTTAATCTGGCAAAAAAGCATGCTGAGACTGGGCTTCTGGGTTTCACCTACTTATTGTGACGGACAAACTGCAATGAGAGACAAAGAAAACCATCAGTGAGTAGTTTCTGCAAAGGATACAAATAAGCAGAACAGGACCTTCCATTGTGTTCAGTTGTGGCTTACTCTTTCCTTGGAAATATGTCTTCTTTTGCAGTTCACATATTTTTTAATAATTCTACTACTCAAATTTATTTAGTAATATATGTCTGCGAGACCATTTTAGAAACTGATTTTTTTTGTTTGATTCTTCTATAACAGTAGAAGAGAGTAAACTGAGACAGTTTATGATCTAAATTTGTTTCATATTCTCTTACGTATAAGCTGACATTAACTATCTGACCTATATCAGTTTTAAATATACGTATGTGTACACACACACATAGACACATGTATACACATACACACACGCACTCTGTTTTCCAAGCATCTACAGGATTTCATTTTTCATGTTTGTTACCTGAAGGCAAGTAATTGCTTTCATGGCTCTTACCATAGGCGAAACATTGGTAGGTTTGCTTTATTGACATGTTGCATGGTGGTTGTTGAACAACTAGGTTCTTAGCCAAGTCCTATCCTATAAGACATCTCAGTCTTCAAGACAACTCTCTTTCTCTTTAAAAAGAATAGAAAGCAGCTGCCTCTGTGGCTTACTCGTTTACAGTCACATGGAGGGTTTTTTTTTTCCTGCTGGGCAGCCCTCCTCCTGCAAACTTCTGCTGCTGAAATGTTTGTGCATTTGGCCTGTCTGCCCTTTCAGCACATTTAGCATAACACATTTGTACATTTTATTGTCTAACAGCTGACATTTTTCATAGGTGGCCTTTGCTGGAGAGCATAAGAGCATTACAGTATAGGTGACCTTGTCAGCAAATAGAAGGACAGTTTATTCTCCCTTGCCTCGCCTCTTTTTGAGGGCACCCGGGCTGTTATCTTGGTATTAGTAAAGTCATCAACAACAGCAGAACTTGTTATCCATAAAGAGGACCTGACTTGTTTAATGCAACAGCAGGAAATCTTACTGGAGAGCAGAGATGTGAAATCCATCAGTGGGAAGCTGGAAAGGGTTAAGCCAATGTGAGCTTTCATTTCAGTGGGAAGTCACCACATAGGAAAGAATTGTGCGCCTGGGTCATGGAGACTTGTTTTTTTTGTTAGTATCTGGAACAATCCCCTACCTTTGTGCCTTGTACATACGGTGCTTTTCCATGTTGCTTGTGACAGAGAACATCTCATTCTGTGTCCACCAGCACTGCGCAGAAGAGAATTCTCAGCACCAAAACAAATGTCTTGACAGTCCTTTTTGAATTTGGAAGTTCAGCTTGCACAGGTCACACATAGTAGCTTCCATGTGCTTGATGACCAAAAAGAAGGTAGCAACTCGCTTAATGAAAAGGGATCACAATATCCTCCCTGAGCAACAGCATTTCTTTGTTTTGAGGGTGAGACAGCTGAAAAATATGACAGTAGTGAAAGGAAAGAGTCGTGTGCTTTTCCAGTGACAGCCTCCCTCCTCCTCCTCACTTCATGCCTGTGCGTGTGGTGGCTGGTGTTCAGGGTTATTACTTGTCCAAGTTTTTTGAGGGCTTTTTTCCTTATTGTGTCCATCCAGGTCTCGGTCAATCAGCGGAGCGTCGTCTGGGCTCTCCACCAGTCCTCTCAGCAGTCCAAGGGTAAGTGGTGCTGCTTCAAGATCTGTTGGTCCAATTCACTCACACATGCTTGATGCTTTTCGACATCTGTTGCTGCAGAGCTGTGGCTCTTAGCTGGGATGTTTTGTTTTTCCTTGGCAGCTTGTAAATTTTCATGGGTGGTGAGGGAAATGTTATTTACAAATGCAAGCAGAGAATTTCTCATACATGTTCCCCACACTGTTAGCAGGGATCTCCCTATGTCCCTGCCCTTTTTCAGTCTCATAAGCACATAGAATAACACTGCTATGACTAACCACTGCCATATCCAGCTGAGGTCTGTATACGGCATGGTTTCAGACCAAATATCAAGAACCATTTCACAGCTACCTTCAATCAGGTCACAGTAGAGCACCAAACCATGCCGGTTACAACCAGCTTGATTCTGTTTGCCTCAGAATAACTTGTATTAGAAAGTCAGAGAAAATAAATTATACGCATTTGACGGCTAGCAAATTTAAAAGGAAAGTAAGAAGTTGATTAATTGAGAAAAGAACACTCAGACCCCTATAAATAAGGTACATTCACATGTCCTTATTCAATATACAGTCAACTAAATACCGAGACTCAACTAATACTGATAGTCCACTAGTACAAAACATGCTTGATTGATAGTACATCTGTTGCAAAGTTATTACAATTTCTAAGTGCAATGACAGAGACCTCCCTCTCCTTGGAAACTTTAGGGATAAGAGTGAGTATTCCTAGTGTCTGACAAGGTCAGCTTAGTCACTTCAAGATCACAGTCCTTACAAAAGTCTAGACCTCTTCAAGAAGTCTGTAAGGCTACGGCAATCCATGTTACCTAATTGTCTGGCCTAGAGTCTTTGGAGGTATCTAGAGATACTTTTCATGACTTCATGAGAAGATGCCATTCCCCCATTGGAAATGGATATATTCCATGTGTTAGGGTATGGATACACCTATGGATCTACCCTTAGGTATTTGAAGATAATATCAGTGTAATTCCCCAGTAACATTGTGTGTAATTCTTATGCATAAAGACACACTGTCAGGTGTATGTTTATAGGCTAGTAAAGTGTCCAACTCCTTGCTTTGTTAACTATTTTCTGAAACATATTCTGGGTTCCTGTCAATTGTTACCCTGTTTTGCAACTGGCATAAATGTGTTTGTGGTCTCCTCTGTGTCCTTAACGTGTCAAAAGCCAGTGAAGATTCATTTCCTTGTTTCTGCACTGGGACTCCTGGATGTCAGTGGAACGAAGCAGAGGTCTGAGAACTCTTATGCCACTGCAAAACGTACTGCAAAAGAGCATGGAAACAGTTTTGTGCGCAAAATAAGCATCCAGTGCAGCAAACCTAAATCTTGATATCGTTAATTGATCTCTTGGGAACAATTTCTGATATCTCAGTAGAACTGCATCAAAGAATAAGGATGACAAGATCTGTTCCATAGTTGCTGTATCTTACCATTATTACTTAATAGGCAGTTGATTAAATAGTCTTCAAAGGGGTTTAGCAACCAGATGGTATTTTCAGCAGATCATAATGATATTAAGGCAGGTCAAATTTAAGGCTTAAAAGGAAATGTTGGAATAAAAATCATATTTTTTTAAAACATCCTTACCTCTGCTTCTAATACACCTTAGATCACTGAAAGAGAGCATGCTTTAAAAAGCAAATACACATTTCACTATATGCACTGCTTAGGTTCAGTTCTATGAGAAACTGGATTTGACAGCACCTAAGAGTTCTTAAATCTCACAAGATCTTGCTAATGGTGTTCCCCATTGCACCAGCTGAAATATAGACCTAATCTTGTTCTTTATTTCATTATTAAAAATGCAGTAATTAAGAGTGCCCCTTCAGATTCTTAATGGCTTAAGTAGGAGTTGAATTTGACTTTATTTCTTTCAAATTTGTTTCTCAAACCATCATACACATAAGATACAAAAATTGCAATGAAACATTTGCAATCAACAGTCTTTGACTTTTATCCATTGGTATCATTTGCAAATGGTTAATAGTCAGATGCTGATAGTGACTTCCATGAATTAACCACTTTCCTCATCTTTTCCCCTTGCTTTCTCCTTGGTGATCAGAATTTACCAACATGGCAGACTTTAGTTTAACTTTACAATCCTAATAATAATACAAATGTTCCGATGTAGTGATTTTCTTTTAATTTTGGTGGACTAACCCTAAGTTCTTTAAATTACAAAACTTTGATGCAAACAATTCTAGGAATTAAGTCTTAAATACATTTCTGCATTTTTTAAATATGGCAACACTGTGCTAATCCATCAAACCCAGAAAGTAAACTCACTAGTGAGTGTGCTTACCTGGGACTGAGATTTGAGGCATGGTTACATGTACATGGTATATCTGGACAATGCTTGATTACAGCTTTCAGGTGTTAAGAATGGATAATAATAATAATAATAGTGATAAATAATTTATAATAGGTAATAATTTATAGAAATCAGAATCTGAGTGCAGACCAAAGCTAAAGATCTTGAGTAGTGATTTCTGTTTTTACAATTCTGCCAGTACTTGTAATCTAAGGTGTTAGCAGTAGTGTTTTGTAATGCATTTGTTTTGTTTTAAATGTGATTTTTAGCTTGCTAATATCCCTTTAAAAGGCTTCTATCCTCCCAAGTCTGTCTATTGCCGTTTGCTGTCAACATATGAATGGTTTCCCAAAATGCCTCTAATGTGTAAATGTTCTTGTTTGGGGAAAAAAAAAAATTCATAATCCCATTTTGATAACTCAGTGATGGATTATGAACTTTGGTTGTCTTTTTAAACAAAGTGTGTCTTACAAAACAATGGCTCACCCCACCCCCTCCATAGAATTGGGACTTAATGGCAAATATTGCTGTGACTTTATGACAGTAATTTCGATTATCAAGCTGTCCTTTGATGCAATGAGGGATGTTGCAGGAGAAGCATAAAGTCTGATGGGAACTATCATCTCTTCCCAGATAAACAAATTTGCCAGACCTCTCTGAAGTTTTTGCTGTAGCTGTTTACAAATCAAACACCAACCTGAGTTCATATTTTTCTCATGGTGGTGTTTATTCTGAAGCCTCCAAGTGAACGCTGAGCGGTTTAACCTTCCAGGCCAGGGGAGGAGAGTGGATGCCCACATGGCATCGCTCTCCCTTTTCCCCCTCTTTCTGCAATGGGTGGCTGCAACTGGGGTGTGCATTAGCCAGAGTCAGGGGTAAAGAGGAAGGAAAGAGGTTCTGACTGGTGTGTGCAGTAACCTGTGTGTATCGCCTACCACTCCGTATGTATCACACACCTGTTTTGAGTTTCATCTCTCTGCTGGGTTTGCATATGGGCACTTGGAGCTGAAAGAGGTGGTCCCATTCTTGGCACATCTCAGTTCGTCTGTGGCTTGAGTGGTTCTTCTTCCCCTTCCTCACCTCCCTACAGCATTGTGCTTCTCTCACTGCAGGGCAATCAGAACAATCCCAGAGAGATAGCATTTCTCTCTTCTTTTTTCTTGGTTACTTTCTTTCATTTTGTTTTTTTGTTTTACTTTTCCTTTGTTTTACTTTTCTTTCTGTTGTTTTCCTTTGCTGACACGTGGTTGGTTAATATGATGAAGCCTGTTATGACACTGTTGTTCTTGCTGCTGCCGCTGCTGCTGTTGTTGATTATGCTGTGTTCCCAGCTAACTGCATGTCTTTTTTTTGTTTTTTGTTTGTTTGTTCGTTCGTTTTTGTTTCTTTGCAAAATCCCTCCCCCCCACTACCCCTTCACCTCCATCTCTTGTGTCTCCTTGTGACATGGTGCATCTTTGTGACTTGGATGGATTTTATTCTGACTTTCCTTTCTCTGCTCGCCCGCTCTATGCGTATTTCACTGTTTTTGATGTGCATGGACACTCTGCGTCTGTCCTGTAGCCTATCAGAAAGTTCTTCATCCCCCCTCAGACCTCCGACCTCCCTTTCTCTCCCCGACCCCAAGTCTCCTTGGACCCTGATGCTTGTAGGAACGCCTCCAGGCCTGGACATGTACTCCAACCAAAGCCAGCACTTCAGCCCAACCCAAAGACGCAGACTTTGCCATCCAAGAGCAAATTGGCCGAAAAACCACTCCAGTCTACTAAATCCAACCCACTCCCTGCCAGCAATACCAGCGCCCCCTCTTCCCAGAACACCCCTGTGCAGAATGCTCAGGGCCGCTCGCCTGCTGCCGGCTTTAACCCACAGCTGGCTGTTCCTAAAGTGCAGACCAACCCTATGTCTCCTGTTAGATTGCTCCCTTCTAGTACTGACCCAAGCACCAAATCTATCCCCATCATACAGGTCACCCCTCACCCCTCTCCAAGGGGAAGTCCCCTCCCTACCCCCAAGGGGACACCTGTCCATACGCCAAAGGAGAGCCCAGCAGGCACACCCAACCCAACACCACCATCCAGCCCGAGCATTGGAGGAATGCCATGGAGGACACGGCTCAACTCAATCAAGAATAGTTTCCTGGGGTCTCCTCGCTTCCATCGCCGGAAATTGCAAGGTGAGTACTCACCCAAACATACAGGGTGGTTCTGATCTGGGCAAACATTCAGCAGCAAGTTGATACCTCTCTGTGGCTCTGCAAATTTCATGTACTGAGGACTAAATATTGGTATTGAAAATGGGAGTGATAGCGTCAGCCAGCCCTGACCCAAGGCACATGTGAGCAGGCTCTGTCATGCCACTGCACCTGCTCCAACAGCATCTCCTCAGCCCTCTTCACACTCTAGCCATACAGCTCTTACTATCCCTGTTGTGGCTCTTAGAACACAAGAAAATTTTATCTTCAGCTTCTCCACTCACTTTGTCAGCAAACCTAGAGCTCTGCCATTTCCCCTATGGCTGTACTCTGCTGCCTCTCCGTAGCCACAGGCTGAGCCTTCTGCTGAAAAAAGATAGCCAGTGGCAATAGGCTGAAATTGTTCTTCTGAAGCACAGCTTGTTTGATCTTGGTTAATGCTTTTTTTAGCTCCTTTGGTAATTGGTGTAAAAATCTCCTTAATACAATCAGTGGTTTCATATCTGCTGGCCTGTTTCAGGTTTCAGAGTCTCTAGAGTGTTGAGATGTGCAAAATTTTCTTCTTCAAGCATTTTGCATTCAGGCAAAGGGGACCAAAAGTCACATGCATTATCCTCAGATGTCGTCAGCAGCTATCCCAACACCCTGTGGTTTTACAGGGTACGAGGATGTGATCCCATGGGAAAGGAGGATTACAGCCATGGAAGAGTTAGATTTTGAACTGTGATGGTCAGGGACATTGTCTCTGAGATGGTCAGAGAACCGCGGAGAATTGCAGCAGTGACTGAGCTGCATCCAGCTGGGCTTTGAAGCAATTGTAAAGCAATCAAATTGGCACGGTGTTTGGGTCTGAACCAGAAACCATTGAAGCCAGTGCAAGATTACATAATGATTTAAGGAAGGGTAGGGTGAGCCTTGAAATGCAGCACTTGGTTAGATACAGTGATCCAGAGACATGACCAATGTTCAAATGTCAGAACTAGTCTGCAAAGGCAGTGGGCAAATGCGAGAGGGTGTAATGCCAGAATTGTTTCATTGGTATACAAGCAGAAAATGGGAGCTGTACTGAATCATCAATTTCTTTTCTTCCTCCCTCTCTTTGGTTGTGCGTGCATGGGCAGTACCTACACCAGAGGAGATGTCTAATTTAACCCCGGAATCATCCCCAGAGTAAGTAATTTGCTAGTACACTACTTTTTTTCCACCACATACCTTGCCTGAATGTCACAGCGTGACATATTCCTGTTCTGGGTCAGTATCTGACTGTAACCTGTTATCCTTTGAGGGGGACAGAGATGTGAAATGGTTCTTCTGCTAAGAACCCTGGATAAAATCTATACCTCAGTAATGGCAGTGGGGTCAGCAGGTGATGAAACAGTCTCCCAGTAACCACCTCATTTTAGAATCATAGAATAGTTTGGGTTTGAAGGGACCTTTAAAGGTCATCTAGTCCAACTCCCCTGCAATGAGCAGGGACATCTTCAACTAGATCAGGTCGCTCAGAGCCCCATCCAACCTGACCTTGAATCTTTCCAGGGATGGGGCATCTACCACCTCTCTTGGCAACCTGTTCCAGTGTTTCACCACCCTCATTGTAAAAATTTTTTTCCTTATATCTAGTCTGAATCTACTCTCTTTTAGTTTAAAACTTACCCCTTGTCCTATCACTACAGGCCCTGCTAAAAAGTTTGTCCCCATCTTTCTTATAGGCCCCCTTTAAGTACTGAAAGGCCCCAATAAGGTCTCCCCGGAGCCTTCTCTTCTCCAGGCTGAACAAGCCCAACTCTCTCAGCCTTTCCTCATAGGAGAGGTGCTCCATCCCTCTGATCATTTTTGTGGCCCTCCTCTGGACCCCCTCCAACAGGTCCATGTCTTTCCTGTACTGAGGGCTCCAGAGCTGGACGCAGTACTCCAGATGGGGTCTCACCAGAGCAGAGTAGAGGGGAAGAATCACCTCCCTCGACCTGCTGGCCACGCTTTTTTTGATGCAGCTCAGGATGTTCTGGGCTGCGAGCGCACATTGCTGGCTCATGTCCAGCTTTTCATCCACCAGTACCCCCAAGTCCTTCTCCTCAGGGCTGCTCTCAATCTCTTTATTCCCCAGCCTGTGTTGATACCTGACCCAGGTATCAGGATTGCAGGATGCAGGATGCAGATATCAGGATGCAGGATTGCACTGACCCAGGTGCAGGACCTTGCCCTTGGCCTTGTTGAACCTCATGAGGTTCACATGGGCCCAAATCTCAATTTTCTCATGGCTTGCTGAATTTATTAGGTTTGTAACATGTTCCTTCTCTCTTCTTTCATTTGATTGCAAAGCAGATAGCTCTTGGGGAGTGGAGAGGATAATCAATGGCTTATACTTGCACTAACTATGCACCAAAAAGTCTTCCTCTTAATACAGAAGAGTTTGCATTCTCAAGATAACATGCAGAAGCCTGTGCTAAGATAATTCAGAGGAATCTTTGGCTGTGATAGTAAACGCAGTGATAATTCTGGGCAGCAGCACTGGGACATGCAGAAGCTGTTTCATATTCACCAGACTCATTCCTAAAAGTCAGCGTACATTTCAACCATTTCACTGCACAAATGTGCGTCACTGCATGGCAGGTTTGGAAGCCCCTGCCAGAGAGTGCTGCTCCAAACACTTCCTAATATATGCAACAGATGCCAAATTATTCCTTTTTATTTTCACAGCTTGTGTTTGTGCACCCAATGCCCATAGACTTACCCTGCCAACCAAGGCAATTTGGTCTTTTGTCAAGATACTTGTGTGAAATATTCATAAGTTGTAGATGGAAATTTTGAGCCCAAAGTTTTGTACTTGGTGACAATGGTATTGCCTTAACAACTTTCCCCAGACCTGGCGTTTATCTGCTATAAGATGGGAACTCTATATCTAATGCTACAGAATGGAGAGGGAGAAGTAGGGAATAGTAAAGGTTAGTAAAAGAAATTCAGGAAGAAAAATGGAATAAATTGTGTTTTCAACACTTTGGAGCATTTACTAATAGAGAGGCATGAGAGAATTTCATAAAATGAATGCATCCTTATCAAAGAAATATATGATACTCTCATCTCAAATGTTTTTAAGGCCATTAAAGCAGAAAACCTTCAAAATTAAATTTCTCCTTTTCTCTTCTCTTCATGCATGTATGTTGGTGGAAGTTTTTCTGTTAATTTATTGCCTTCTCTGCTTCCCACTCACTCTTTAAAAGCTGGTATAGAGAAGTAGTGCCTGTCATTTGAGGCAGTTTGGATGCAAGTCAAAGCCTAAGGCCCTTTTTTCTTTTTCTGTATAATTGCCAAATTAATGAGTTCAATTGGGCTGCACCCTGCAGTAAACATAATAAAAGTCATAAAAAATAATGAACTGGATTATATTTTAACGATAGATGTCTTGTTGCTCAGTGCCCACTTCCACATCTTATTTTTTCTAGTATTTTCTTCCTTTCTGTAAGAAATAAGATATCCTTATGAAGAGCTGTATTGACCTGATGGGTTGAGCGATAAAAATACATGTCCTTGCTCTGGTACAGCATTCTTTAATGTCTGCCATTCATTTAACAAACCTGATGATTAGGTAATACACTTTGACATGTCTGGGTAATGCTATTCTTTCTCATATGAAAAAGTCCTAGAAAATGTGTTAGGGATGACATTTAAAGAGACTTAGCTCCAGCTGCTTTAAACCTACAAAGCTCCATTTGCTTGAGTAGAAACGCTGTTATTTATGCCAAGCAGGTAAACCTCTGGAGGTTACAGATCCATGCTCTCCGGGACAGATAGGGAAGACAGTGAGGCTCTCCAGAAGGCAATGCAGTCAGACACTCCAAAAGTAGGAAAAGGAACAACAACATTATATCAGTGAGAAATGCAGTGTGAAGTAATAAAGCAACGGCCTCCATTTTCATGCTAATCTATTTGCTTTTTCATCAACTGGACACCTGATTACTTTCCCTAGAGTAATCTACATACCCAGCCTCCCACACATATCTTCTATCTCCCGCCCCCTTAGGAGGTTTCCCATGATAAGAGAAGATTGTTAATTTTAAGTCCATTTTTTACTGCTTACAGCCTGATCTTCTGAGATGCTAGAGCATCTCATTCAGGATGCTGAGGATCCTTGATTCATACCCATTTTAACCCAAGTTAGTAGCACTGAACACCCTCTAAGAGGAGGGAAGCCTTTATTGTGTCATTTTACTCCAAAGCTGCCCCTTCTTCTTCAGTGGGGCTATTCCCCGGGTGTATAAGCACAGCTAGTTCTGCTGATTTCAGGGAGAAAAGCCAGTGCATGTGTGCTATGTCTTGATTCTGTTCATTCCAGACACAGGAGAGGCCACTGGCATCTATTCCATCTTATGCGACACTAGCAAAATTATTTAATGAATTCCAGTGATTCACAAGCTGGAGCGTAGCCCAGGATATGAGTGAATCTTCCAGAGCCAGTATTACTGGTGATAACCTTGCTGAAGAAAAGAGCCCAGCTGGACTCTGGAGACTCCAGACCAAGTTTCCAAGCTGAACAGGAGAAAACCTCCCCATGTTCTGGGACCCTTTTAACCTGTGCTTGTTAAGAGACCTGTAAATGAAGGGCCAGCAAAATCATTAATGAAAATACAAAAATGAAAAGCCATATTTTAACATGGCAGACCTGCAATTAAATATGCACACTTTTTCCAGGCCCAGCTTCCATGTGTGACATACACTGGGCCCCTGGAGTCCACATAGCCAGCCCCGGTTCAGATTATGATACATACAAGCCTAAGACAACCAGCCGTTTTAGATGGATAACCAGGTGCTAATTTACTAATGAGCATAGACCCTTTACATGCAGGGAGCTATTGCCCCAGCTCTCCAGGGGCTTGCGGAGTTGTTATGGTGTGTGTGAGACACATGAGCTAATTAGTATGTAATTTCCTTTCACACTCTAACCCTGGCTCCTTAACGATCCATTTAAATGAGAGGCCCTTTCTCTTTACTGCTCCCTATGCTAATCTCTGGCTCACTGGCTTAGTTACAGCTGCCTGTGAATATTTTAGGGAGTGCCGGCTTTCCAGCCCACTTTAATTGAGTGGGGGGCACTGGTTTACCAAATTGCAAGTGAACCTTTCTGTACGCTTATTTTTGGTTGCCTGCAGTAAGTAGAAGCAAATGATTATTTGCACAGCTGAGCTGTCTTCCAGTTGTGGTCTTTCTACTGTGTGCATTAAATGGGCAGTGAGATGACAGTTGTGTGATTCATGGAGCACTCTGGAATGGGGAATGAGTGCAAATTGCTGGACGTTGCTGAGGTCAAGCTTCGTTCTTCATCCCGAAGCTCTAGATTTCAAATTAGTTTCCTAGTTTGCTCCTCTCTCTCCTAGTCTCTGCCTTTCCTCATTCTGCTTCAGTCTGAGTTTTTGCCGCTGAAAGTGAATCTACTAATAACTCTCTCCAGCTGTTTATTGCTTTGCTGGAAAGCTGATATATAGTAATCCTTTTTGCAGATGGCTCTCCTTGTCTGGAGAGGTTGTCTTCTTCCATTGAGTAGTGAATGTCCTCCAAAATAAGTGAAAGCCTATTGCTTGCCATAGTGCAAAGTAGACTTGTCATGGCATTATAAAGTATCCTGTGGAGGAAAAAAACTGCAGTCTCTTGGTGGCAGGGCTTTTCAGTTCAGCCATTTTCATGCTAAATTCTTCCCTACTAGAATATGGCTGATTTCAGTGGAATTTTCCCTGGGTTTAAGTCAGTGCAGCAATTCTTTGGCTGTATCTCATGGCTGACAGCATCTTCTCTCCCCTCAAAACCACACCTGTCAGAATGCTACCTTCAAGTTCTGGGTAGCGTCCCCCAACAACATTAATGTCCCTGCATTTTTCCTTTTATCTGTTCAACTTAAAAGGGAATGTTAACAAAGTGCACTGAGATGGTGAAACAATAAGCAAAATCAAACATTTGCTGATACGATCGTGTGAAAAAACAGAGCAGTTTCATTTTATGATGAAACCACCATCTGATGCTGAAAGGAACTGCGAAGTTGGACTGCTGTCAGTGGAAAGCCTGAACTGTGTTTTGCATGGTGTTGATATCTTCTCTCTTAGTACTGAAAATTCATTCCTTTGTAGGATGGCCAGAGTTCACGTATATAGACACCCTGAATGGGACTAACGAATGGGACAGTCTTTGTCCTGGCCCTTTGCGTAGGAGTGGATTTCACTCACTGACAGATTGGAGGTCCAGTGAAACCTATAGCTTGCTTTAAAAAGCAATATCCTGTGATTGTACTGTCAGCCCAACAGGACACCTTCAGAAAAGGAACTTTCCAAGTCCTAGAACACCAAAGGGGTTGAAATTGGGTGGGAAGGAACTTAGATCCCTGTGTTACCAGCATGTGCATATTGTCACAAGAAATTGAGAGATCCCTGGAGACAAACAAGAAATGTGTCCCCTGGCTTATACGCACTTTATATACGCAGTATTGATTGGTATATTGACTCAGTCAAGAGAGTTACCATTGCTCCTGATTTTTCGTTGTTGGTCACACATGCTGCCAGACTAACACTGTGTGGTCCGTCATTTTAACAGTTTTCACTAAGTGAAATGTTGTTCTGGATGTTCTCTGACACTGTTTTCCACTTACTATTAGTAATAGTATCACATCTGGAGTGTTATCAAAACTTCCTTGTTTGTTTTTTAATATTTTTTCTAGCTGGGGGTATGCAAGAAATAGCGCTCAATTTTCTAAACTATCTCTTTCTTTTCATCACGTCAGGCTTGCCAAAAAATCCTGGTTTGGTAACTTCATCAACCTGGAGAAAGAAGAACAGATTTTTGTGGTCATTAAGGACAAACCACTAAGCTCCATTAAGGCTGATATTGTCCACGCTTTCCTCTCGGTAAGTCACCCCAGCTGCCTCTTGGAGGCATTGCTCACTGGTCAGTTCCAGGACTCCTTGTACCATATGTTACTGGGCAGGGTCTCTGCTCCTTCAAATGCATCCTCTGTGGATTTAATTTATGATGTGGCCTGTTGATTCAGGCCTCCATTGGACTTTGTCTGAATTTCTAACTGTAGATAATAGTCTCTAAGGGGACAAAAACTCTCTATGGTGAGAAAAGATTTCAGCCTTCTTGGCAGGGTCTCCAGGTTGCCAGTGCCTGGAATATCACTGCATTAGAGCACACCACTGGTGCGGTATCAAGACAGTGATTTGCTGCTTTGTCAAACTAACCTTACAGTCACTGTCTGGGCATCACATTGGGTCTCCCTCTGCTGGGTATGCCCTCCACCACTTTAGTCAAACAAAAATCCTGTCTCACATCTGCATTAGTTACTTTAAATCTCCTCTTTGATGCTGTATGGCAGAAAGAAGGGTAATTTCCTCTGGTGACTGGAATATCAGTTGTTACACATGCAGTTTATTTATAGCCTAGGAAAGCAGAGGGAAATTGTCATTTTTTCCTATAGAAAGTCCTTATTCTCACTATCTAGAAGTACCAGTGAAGAAAAGTCAGCACGGTAAAGTTAATTTGAGAGATTTTTTCAATTCAAGGTAATTGACAACATAATTAGACTTTTTTCAATAGAATTAAGAGAAGGAGACTTAATTTCTTATATCATTTGTTGGATTGATATTGTTTTCCACAAAATACTGCACTCCTTTTTAGTCTCTATGATGCTGCAATGAATTTCTTCCGAATAAACAGCCCTAATCATTTTAACTGTACAGGCATACAAGGAGCAAGTGCAGTATAGTAGCATGCATCAGACACTGGTATCCATCTCAGATTGGTTTGAAGCAGCCATGTTACTATATCGGTTTCATGCATTTAGCTGTGCTTGTGGGTTTACATTGTGGCGTAGTGTGCACTGCTGTCTATATTGGTGATCCTGCACATACCTCATATGTGTGGGTTGAGGTGTGATGTAGTGATTTGTGTGCAAACCCTCTTACAGCCAACTTCAAACTTAAATGCATTGTCACAGCCTGCTAAGTAAGTCCTTAAGGTCAGCTTCTCAAAGAACTTATCTTCATTTTTCCTCCTAAATTAGAGGCCAGATTTCCAAGTGATTTTTTTTTTTTTTTTTTTTTTAAATCTGGTCCTTTATGAATAAGTAGAATGTGAGTATGTTACATTTTGGCAGGAACTGTGAATGTTAACTGCTTAAAAATTAGGCAGTTATGAAATTCTACCATGGGTCTGAACGTACAGATATTGGATGATACCAGAAAGCTTCTCAAAGTTTTTTTACATATTGATGGGAGTTCTGGTTTGAGTAAGTTACTTGCAGGCATGCTTTCCCTGTGGATATCTCAGGCACTCACCTAAGTGTCTGCTCCATGTCCTGATGTCTATTTGATATCATAGAATCACCAAACAATTGAGGTTGGAAAGGACTTCAGGAGGTCTCCTGCTCAAAACAGGATTGGCTATGAGACCAGACCAGGCTACTCAGGTGGTTTTTTATATCCAGTCTTATATCCCACTGACTTATCTGCCCCTTCCCTTAATATCAGTTTTCAGTCAGCAAAAGGCATTTCTCAAAACTGGTAGATAAGTAAGAAAAGAAAGATTGAGTGTATGAACTTGTGCAACATGTGTAAATTTATAAGCATTCTGGGTATTCCACCAATATTCAACCTTTAAATTTAGGTCAGTCCTCTAAGGAGCAGTGCGTTCTTCTGCGGTGCCGAGCAACTTATAATCTTACTGATTTCACAAGAACACTCTGTACATTACAGATTCAAATCCAGAAGCAAAACCAGCAAATCTTATCCATTCTGGAAATTGAATTTTGCAATTTTGTTCCCTTTGTGCTCTGGTTCTACTATATCCTTCTATCGTCCTGTTTCAGATTCCAAGCCTCAGTCACAGTGTCATCTCACAGACAAGTTTCCGTGCCGAATATAAGTCCACAGGAGGTCCTGCTGTCTTCCAGAAGCCAGTGAAGTTCCAGGTGGACATAACATACACAGAAGGGGGAGAGGCACAGAAGGAGAATGGGATCTATTCTGTCACTTTCACACTCTTGTCAGGTAACCATGGCAAAGCTGTAAAATGGGTGCAAGCTGGCTTTGTCCTTGCTGATATAGAGGCCTGCAAAGAGAGCTGTGCCAGGGGAAAGAATATAACTGTCTTGACCTCAGGGGAAAATTCAGACAGGGGCAAGGAGGACATCGGGAACAAAAATGGTGTTGGTAGTGATGGAAATGCTGGGAGGGAAAGAGGTTCCCAAAGAGGTGAACTTGCCACCACCATGATTAGTGCTAAAATGGCTGCTCTGTGCATCAGATTCAAAGTACCTCCCTGTACTGTCCTTGTTTCACTCAAAGGTCTCACTGTCTCAGCTGAGTACTGTGAGGCCACTGGTTTCTTCCTTCTGCCAGAAACATGCAATCACTCCTTTCTTCTGGGTGGCCACATGCCCCCCACAGGGGTTAAAACAAACAAAAAAATCCCCACCTTTTCTGTCTTCACAAAAGGAGAAGCCATCCTTCCCCCTGTTAAGTCCAGCACACCACAGTGCCTGTTAACATGGGGACTGCATAATAGTTCCTCAAAGCCACGCCTTTGGCTGAAGGACAGATACACTGTCAGTACACTGTTGGGGACAAGACTGAAGGGAAGATGCTTGTGATCCTTACCCTCCAGCCTGGGTTGTATGAGGATTCGGCTCCTGCTCGTCTCACAACCATTTGTGCCTCTTCTCTCCTCACAGGTCCAAGCCGTCGTTTTAAGAGGGTAGTAGAAACCATTCAGGCACAGTTGTTAAGCACACATGACCAGCCTTCAGTGCAGCAGTTATCAGGTAAGTAGTTTCTACTGTTGAGCGCCTTGCTTCAGCAGGGACAGGAAGGTGAAGTGCCTCTCAGTACCAGGAGGCTGAGGGAGGCCATCCCTCTGATTACAGCAAGAAATGAGCTCCATTCAGACAGAGCAGTAACTCCCCACACCCACCCTACTCCTCCCTCTCTCATTCCCACTCCAGTGCTCCCAGCGCATTCCCCAGTTGAACAGCTTCTGCCCTTCTCCCGCCCAAAGAGCCATTTGCCCACTTCTCCATCAAAAGCTGCATCATCAGTAGATCTTTCAGATTTTCTCCAGCTCCAAAATCTCCCAGAATAGGGACGTGTTCTAGAAGATACCTGATTTTCAGACCCTTCAGGCATGCTTTAGAAACATCCAACTACAGAGGGTCCCGGAACAAAGTTGAGAGCTACTTTTAACTTAGCCATTAACAGCAGCATTTTCAGATGGTCAGAAGGTAGCTAATAGTTCCCAGTAGTGTAGTCAAATTCTTGGCTGAGTACTGTGGTAGCACAAATCATATACTAAGGTTAAGCAGAAGCTATATTTTATCTATTTCAAAGTAAATTTCAATTCGTTATGGTGGTAAAGAAAGCCTTACGTGTGTGACCCTGTGCAATGACATCAATCTGAATCTGCAGGCAGCCTGAATTGATAATACAGAAACTGGCCTCATCCACCATTATGTAGCAAATGTTCACTCTGAACACTATTGGTGACACACACACACACAAAAATATCAGTCTTAACTCTTCTATCCTTTAAAAGGAGAGAACAAAGGAAGAAGGTGAAAATTGAAAACTTAAGGAAGCTTAGCTACTGGGAATTGCTTTGAGGAAGGAAAAAATGGGGAGAAGCAGAAAGAATGTACAGATACAGGGAAGAAATAGAAGCAAGGCAGAGAGCAGAGGCTGCAGGAAGAAGACGAAGAGGCAGGAGGAGTGGGAAGAATTTTCCCACTGCATGATGATGAAAAGGTAGTAACTAAATATTATACATAAGAGCCAAATTTTATAGTTGACCTTTGTGTGAACCAGCCAAGACAAAAGTGGAGGAATGAAGTTGGCATTGCATCCTGCAGTTAAATCCCAGATGTCCTTGGCTCATTGCACATATGGGTTACATCCTTCTGGTCTGACAGTGTGGCTTTAACAGCTGAAGATAAAATAACTCCATCTAGAAGGGTGTATGCTCACTACATGACAGAGAAGTATGCTCAGTTCAGGAAATATTATTTTCCACTTTGCTTTTGCCCTCCAGCACTGCCTGACCTTCTGCACACTGGATTGCAAGGGTGCCCAGCGCATGGGTTATTCTGTTAGGAAACAGGGAAGGTGGGGATACTAGAACTAGGGTTGATTCAGGTTTTTGCTGTCTGGACTTTTGAAATTAAACCAAACTCAGGGAAACAGCCAGAATTTTCTGTGAGACCTTCCTCGTGGGAAATGCTGGGGCTAAGTGGGAGTGAGGGGAATTAGATAAAAAAGCATCCTTTGAGTCTAGTTCATATTACCCCTGCAGTGTGAACAATGTTCAAGCATTCCTTGTTTCTTAGGGAAAGAAGCATAACCTTATTTTCTGGTGAGGAAAAAACTGTTAAAAAAGTAAATAACATGGTGGTCTCTCTTAACTTCTTCACCCTAGTATGTGCTAGCTACTGAGGCTCTCTAGAAAGACTTGTACCCTGTTGCACACTTGCATGTGAAGCGGGATGTCTCCCTAAGAAAGTCATATTATAGCAGGAATAAAAACCATGCATCTGACTAAGGCTCAAGGAGATGTTTAGGGCAAACTGTGCTGTGTGAACTGTATCTGACTTACAGTTTTGCTCTGGTTCTGGAATGGAGAAATCATATTAGACACAGAATCTCTTTCTACTGTCTAAAGCTACCTGAGAGCATGTTGTTCTAGCAGGGAAAACCCAGCCTGATCTTTAACGCCAGAGTGGAATGGATAACTCCACATGAAGCAAAACCAAAATGAGTGGTCTCTTGAAACTTAAAAATGAGAACTCCCTCAGCCAGGGAGTTATCCAGGCAAGACAGCTCACAAGAGACAAGGTGCCAAACTATCCTGTATCATATCACCTGACCTGATCAGGAATATGCAAGTCTCTTGAAAAAGAGAGAAGTAATTCAACCTGAAAAATTTAGGTTGGAGCAGAGTACAAGGAAAAGAGAAAAGGAAGAGGGGGAAAAAAAGATTGTTACCAAGAAGAGACAACCTGTGCTTTGAAGTAGGGAGGCCCTGTGGTTCACATCCCCAGCCAGTGAGAGAGTAAGGGGACCTAAAGGGATAGAGGGACAGCAAGAGTTCACATTCAGCATCTTGCTTAGCTGGGTGGCTGTGGTTGGGAAGATGTGTGCAAGAGCTTCCTAGAAATTGCCATGGAATTACTCAGCATTTCTTGCTAGAAAGAAGGCAAATTCTTCTGTTTCTCTTCTTCTCCCATATTCCCAGCCCTGAACACCTCACAGAAATTGTGGTTGTTGGACTCCTGTTCAGGTTCATGGTTTGAGGGTACTCTCTAGGCAGTCCGCTGCTGCAACAGAATGAGCTCACAGTTCACTTTGACTCCTTCTCCACGCCTCTAAGGATACTGCTGGCTCTGACCAGCAATACTGGCCCAGCACTGGAGATTTTCCTAGCTCATTGTGTGCAGACATATCCTCTGTGTAGTTGTCTCCCCTGCCTTTTAGTTCAGATGCCATTACAGGTGGGATGAGGAAAACCATCTGTGAAAGGCTCATGCATGTGAATTGAGACCTGCAGAAGGGGAAGATTCAATGAACACAGTATAAAGCAAAACAGCAAGACCTGATAAGCGTATGGCACTGATAGTCATTCTCTCTCCTGCCCCTCTTTGCTCTGTTATGCAGCATGCCAGCCCACTAAGCCGGCTTGCCTGGGTTTCAGAACGCACTTTCCTCTTTCTCATTTCCTTCAGCTCACAACAGTGTTTGTAGATGTCGTGTTGCCCATGCATCTGTTTGTGTGTATTGTGAGCCTGGTATGTACCTGATTTAGGCAGATGTGTTTCTGCGTCACACTTGAGCACCTTATAATCTCCCTTCCCCCTGGATATCCCTCCATTCATTTCCATTTTTTCCTTCCTCAGACTGGCTCTTCTTATTTCTTCTGACATACTCTGAAGCAGGAAAATAGCTTCACTCCCTTACCTGAATAAGTGTGTAAATAAATGGAATGTATCCCAAAAGCTAATGTAATACTTCTAAAATCCACTGTCCAGTTGGCCAAATTTAGTGCAACATATTAGCCTTCTACCTTAATGTTTCAGGACATTAAATCCTCTGTGGTATAACTGCTGAGACAATGCCAGGTGTACAGACTCACGACTGGCATAGAACAAGTAGCTAGGGATTGATTGTTCATTTTTTCTTCCCAATGAAAGAACTAGAGGCCATCATATGAAACTAGTGGAAGCCATGTACCAAAAAAATATTGGAAGGTGTGTCTTCATGTAATGTAAGACCTGTGGAACTCCTTGCTGAAGCAGGTTCTGAATGCGAGGAGCTTGCAGATGCTCATCTTCCCTGGAGTATTGCTTACTCACAGGGAGGCTTGACAACTCCCTGGAAGAGAAATCTTCATGAGGATTGCTAAACAGAGAAACGGCAGCAAGCTCACGAGATCTCTGACCTGAAATTGGTGAGAGAGTGAGGTAGTGTTAGGAGGAGGTGTTCTGTTATGCTTGGCCTGCTGTTACACTCCTGCATATCTATGTGTGGCTGCTGAGGGAGACAGAGCACTGGATGGTTTTGGTCTTTGATCTGAACCAGAATAGCTGTCCATGTGTTCTTGTTACTGGTATCACAAAATCCATTAAGCCCAGCGAGACCATGAAAGGACAGTCCCTTTTGGATCAAGAGTGAGTATCGCTGTCTATGAGAGCAGCTGGCCTTGTCTCTCGTCCATGTATGGATCCATCCAGGAGCCTTATACTCAGAATCTCTACTTAGGGGTAATCCCTGGGCAGGACTGCCCTTTGGTGGGATAAAAGGATATCTCTCCATGGAAGAAAATAACTCAGATTTGTGCCTTTGTTTCAGCCCAGTACTCTTTCCATTAAATCATAATCTGTTTTCCTCCAATGCCTTTGCACAAAAGAGTAAGAGAAACAGCTGGTGAATAGGAACATGCAAAAGCCATCTGTGATCATTCACAGGGTACCAATTTTTATTTCCCTAATATTTTCTTGCCTCTTTGGGCTTTGGTTTTAAGTGTGGGGTGCTGCATATTCTTATTATTTCCCATTTTCCCATGTTCTGGGCAATCAGCAATACTGAAATAGCCTTTATAACTTCTTTGTAATAGGTTTTCTGTTTCTTTATTATATTTATTGGCTTCATGACAAATTTTAACCATTGGCATCTCAAAGTTCAGAGCATCTCAGTGTTACTGCTGGAAATGCCTTTCATCAGCATAAACAAGTGTTTAGAGACCATAACCAGCTTCAAAGTAGGGCAGTGCAAATTCTTGCTCGTTGTGTGTATCTTCTGTGTATGCACCCAAGCTCTCTTATTGTGCTGGTGTACATCTCAAAAAGCAAAACGCGTTCATGTGACTCAAAGAACTTTGCTGGAGTATTGATCTGTGAATTCTGGGTCTTCATCTTTATGGCTCACAAGAGCTGTAGGTTGACTAATTTGCTACAAAAAATTGTTAAGAAACTTACGATTTCCAAATGTGCGAAGGATTTTATCATCAAGACAGGAAAGGGAGTAAGGAGCAAATGAAGTGCTTTGCAATGTAAACTTCCAGCTGCAGGCTCAAAACAGGGCTATGCAAATGCCAGTTTGGAATTGGACCGCACGTCAGTTTTATCTGGGGCTCATCCAGGTCCCAGGTTTGTCTTGTTTCCTGCATTCTTTTGTAATCCTTTATGTTTTACCGCTCTCTTAGTGTCTGGGGCAATCACTTCATCTTGCTATCATGGTTCCCACCTACAGAAGGTGCCATGTAATGCCTGGTTGGATTGGCAGAGCACTGTTCTTTTGCTAAACAGCTTTAGTATTATTACTGAACAGAATTCATTAAAATTAACTGGGTAGTCCTGAAATAGAGCATATAGAAAAAAGTCCAAGCTCTCCAGAGTTTTGATAGGAGAACAGCAAATTTCAAATAAGCACCCAAACACTGGGGAATTTCAGTCTAAATGATAATTGCCTTGGACCAGAGGAACTGGTGGCTCCCTTGACATCATCTCCCTTAATGGAAATGTTTATTGGGGACTGTGAGCATCTGGCAGGAGATGCTCAGTGCTTTCTGGGATCTAGCCCTGGATTTGGAGATCTCAGAGGAGCAGCTGTTTGGGTGAGATTTCCTGGGCTGGGACAAATTTCAGTCTCAGAGATATCAGAAGCATCACAAACCAGGCAGCTTGACTGTGAAGTTTATGTAGGATAGAAACACAGAAATTAAAGAAAAAAGAAAATCAGGAAAGAAAATTCAGCAGAACACTAGCATTTTTTAATGGCTTCAGAGCTTGTTTGGCCTTTTGAAGGAAGGTCTTATTTTAACCAAAGCATTTGCCATCTGTTAATGAGCTGAACTGGGTGTCATTTATGAGTCTTGGTCAAATCCAAAGTGTGAGTGACTGCCAGCAATCTCTATGGAATAAGGAATTGCCTTATCATCAGAAGGACTGAGATCTGACACTGCCACTATGCTTTAATTAAAAAATTAAATAGCACACATTAAAAATGCAGTTACATGACCCATCGACGCTTCTCAGACAGCTAAAGGCCTTTGGACCCTGGCTTTATTCACCTGACATAACACCTGGATCCCACAGTCACCTGGGTTATGGATTATTATCCATGAGCAGAAGGTGACTGCCAAGAATCTAAGGCTTTCTAATTAGAATGAAAATTCTACTTCAAACTGATGAAATATGTTATCATATATTTATGAAAGCAGATGTTACAATATGATGGAAATAAAAGAAGTAGTGAAGTAATTATTATAACAAAGAAGCGGAAGGCATATTAATTCTGCTAGTCTTTCAAGTGGTGCGGTATGAGCTAGTTTCTGGTATGCTCATATTTGCTATGCCTTAGGAATGAGGGAAAACCAACCTCATCATGTCCTGGAAAGGCATTAAAAATAAAAATAAATTCCTGTGCAGTTCCTGGGACTGGCCATGACAATACAGAGAATGCAAATTATAGTTGTGCATAAAAGTTTTAAGAAAGACGAATTAGAGGTTTTATTAGTGTTCCTTTGGTATTTTTCCATGGTCTTCTATTTCAGGAAAGGGTTTGTGTTTTTCCCTATCCATCAAAACCAATTCTATAACCTGCTGATTTAGTTTTTTAGGAACAAAATGGGGTTCAGAGCCCAAGATCTTATGCTGTCAAAAAGCCTATGTTACAACCCTTTTTTCCTGTTGCAGATCTGTCAGTTCGTATTCTAATCTCACAATTAATGTATGTAGACCTGTTACACAGCTTTAAATGAAATACTAAAAAGAGCTATGCTGACTGCAAGTGATTTACCTAGAAAAAAAGACAGTATTCTGAAGTATTAACTTAAGGAGACATGTTTATTTTTAATTCATTAAAATTAACAAGGAAACAGAAATACCGATTTCAGGAGAATCTTAGTAAACCAGACACAATGTTTACCTATTCTGACATTATCCAAATACTACCTTTTTTGTTTCCAGACTGCTAGCTACTGTGTGGCCAGTCAGTCTGGATACACTTCAGGAGAAAATTCCGGGTGTTGGAGGTGGGAGTCAGAAACAATCTTTCAGTCATATTTGAGATTTTCCTTGCTCTTATATGTTTTTTCAAAACATAAGTTCTGCTAATGATTCGGTGAATGCTCTAAGCTCTACCACTACAGATCTGTATTACACTGCATTACAACAAGGTGTAGTTGACTCAGAGGGGGCTGGACAGGAACCACTAAAAGGCATGAGACAACAAACTTCTCCAAGTTATTAAAGAAAAAAAATTATACAAACTTGTGACTGTGATTTCTGGTCATTGGCTGAATCAGCAGCTGCAGACACTTCTTAAACCTGTTAGGTATCTTCAGGGAGAAATACTTTCTTCCAATTCTTGAATCCTCTCTTCTCCTTCACCTCCTTCCTTTTTCCCTTTTCTCTGTCTATCAGTCTTGTGCCTTTCTGAGAGACCTTCCATGGGTATCATCTCCCATTGACCTCTGCCAGCCCGCCTCTAACCTTGGGGATGGAGAGCATATAACTGCTGCTTAGATGCTTTGACCACTGTCACTGGACCAAGCACCTGCCCTCTCTACTCCATGCTTTCCCAGACGATATATGCAGCACAGGGCTAGCTGCATCAGAAAACATACATATCCGTGCTCTTCTAGCATGGGTTCAGCTTACCCAAGCATATCCAGCACCCCTTCCCCCTTTTTAGAAATTACTTTTCTCAGTATTTAAGGGGAGGAATGCCGAGAAATTATCCTTCCCTCTCTCCTGCAGACTTCTCAGCAGATAGGGAGTAGTTAGAGCTTCCTAGCATTTAGGGTTTTCCAGCATATGTGTGCATGTTTCCAAGAAGCCTATTTCTTGAATATCCAAGTGTTCATCCAGAGGCCAGGCAAGAGGAGATCTGAGACTAAACTGAGTACTTTAACTGTTAGCCATTTGCCCAGCAGTGGGTGCTCCAAATGGCCCAGCACTCATGGATGCAATGATTTAGATCCCTAATGCAAGGGAATCCTGGCTGACAGCAGCAGATCTGGCTTGCCAGCAGGTTCTACATGGAAGTGTCCAGCTGGGCTGGTCCTTTCTGCTTTAAAGCTGACATGTAGAGCTCCTTCTGCTTATCGCACCTGAGTAAGAAGCACTCAGAGGCTGTGGCAATGGGAGCTATACACAAAGTGGACAGTACTGTCTTAGGGCCAGATTCTGCCACCCTTTCCAGAAGTAATTCTATTGCCTGTGAATAGTGATGTTGAAAGCAAGAGGAGTAAGAGACTACACGTGAATGAGAGAGGCAGAGTTATGTTGAGAACTCAGACATCAACCTTTGGGGTCTAAAAGATGTTTTTGAGCTGTGTAAGTAGCCTTCTCATTCCATGTCCAATAGCACAGTGCTGCATTTCCTCCCTCTCTCCAAGTTTTTGATGTACGTAGATCAGCTGGCTGGGCATTTCCTGGCTGTTACAGGCTAACTTGCAAAGCTGACCAGGTCAACCAATGTATTCAAGGCTTTTAGTTTGCTAATGTGGTGGCAGAGTATTTCCCACATCTCATAAATACCTATAGCTATGATAAAGAGGTGAGTGGAAGCAGCGGGACTGAAGCAGCATCCACTCTCAGTCACAGGGCCAGGTTTGCACTGGCATACAGCGGGTGGCAGAATTTGGCCTGGGTTGTGTAAAGACCAAGATGTGTATATGTTTCCTGCTTCAGGTAATAATGTGCTAAGTTACTACTTTATGCACAGAGGTATGGAAACCTTTTTTTATGTTTTTCCCTCCCTCCCTCCTCTTTCCGTTCTATGATCCAGACACCACTAACTGTATGGAGTTGATGACTGGCAGACTTTCCAAATGTGGTAAGAACTTCCTTCCCTTCTGCCTTTTCTCCTTCCCCAGCCCCTGCTGAGCAACATAATAATGCGCCGTCCTGTCCCTTCCACCTGTTCCCCTTCCCTATCCCTGCTCTCCCACGCTCTTTTCAAGACTACCCACCCTGTAACAGCCCACTATGTCTTTCACTTACCTGGTGGACACAAGCATATACCCCTTATTCTGTTCCTCCCCATCCATGCACAGATGCACAGGCTCCACCACGGCTTTCCCCTTCATAGCACAAGTGTGTGGTGTTGCACTTGAGATTCCCTCCCTCACTGTAACCCAGGCCAGTGATTTTCTTTTTCTTTCCTGGTTTTTTGTCCTCTTTTGTTTACTTGCTGCCTTTGATTCATGATTCTTCAGTCCCTTTTCTGCAGTGAAGCTGAATGCTGCCCTGCTAGCTGCTGTCTCCCTTGGTTTCCTGCTATTTATTGAGACAGGATTGCTATGTTATTTAATTCCCTTTTGCATCCACTCCCTTCTTCCCCAGATACCCCTGCGGTAAGACCCTTTTAAATCTTCCATGAGACACTGCATATTATCTGTTAGACACTTAGCTAGTGCAAATTGTCATAGTTCCAATCTGGTCTTGGGGAAGGATATTGTGTCTCTAGCTGGAGGAGTAGTGTACCTGCTGGAGATTCAGAATTTTGCTAGGAATGAGGAAAAAAAAAGTGTTTCCTGCAAAACTTGCAACTCAACTTGCTTGGGGTTCCATGAATTTTGGTTAACTTGTCCCTTGCCTTCCCTCCCCTTTATGCACACATGGACTCTATTCTTTCTTTCATTACCTGTGCCACTACTGACTCCTCCAAATACAATAGTGGAAATACCCAAATACTGTAAGAGAGAGTTTTGTCTTATTACTTATATCTTGCACAGAAAGGCTCCGTACAAGAGAACTCTGTTCTCTTTAGATTTCCATTCTGGTATCTAGGTTGAATTCAGATATCTCTGTGAAAGGGAACACAAGCTGTTGAGGAAGTGATCACTGAGCTAGTATTGCTCTCCAGCTGGACCTGTGACGCCTGCATCATCTCTTCGTAAACTGAGGAAAGTTGTTCTGGAGTTGTTGTGGAGTCTGTAACAACAAAGGACAGTTGTCATGGTGGAGATAATATTAGGTTTATGCGTGTGTGACTGAGGCAGAATTTGGCCTGTTTCCTGTATTTCAGATGATCTCTTTCCCTTAAGTTGCAGCTTTGCTGGTGGGAGTTTTTCCTTTGCTCTGAAAGGAGCTCTGATTTCTTATTTGAGTTTTCTGGGTTATACCATTTCTGATCTCCTCATGAAGACTCGATTTAAGTTGTAGGCGGACCTCCAGCTTCTTCTTGAAGGCATCAGACAGCAAATCCCTCTTCTCCCTCAAGTCTCTGTTTCTTGCCTGGATCTGGCATTCACATCATACGAAAATACTGAAATGCTGATTCTACTGATTGCTTGCAAGTTAATTGAGCTATACAGATAACCAGTACTCTGCATTCTCTAGATAGAGAGCATTACTGCTCACTCCCAGTTCAGGCAGACCCTCCAGCTGTCACAGTGTCAGCATCAATCCAACAAGGGACAAAGAAGACAAGGTGAAGGCCAGCAGAGAGACTATTTTGTGGCAGCTACAGCGCAGACAGAGCACATATGTATCTCCAGAGAAGAGAAAGGATGGGTTATAAGGGTTTGACGGAGCTGCTTCCTTTAAATCATATTCCTGTTGGTGTGCTCACACACAACATAAGCAGTGGTGACTGCACCATGCTGAATACCACGCTCCTATATGAGTGAAGAGCTATTTCGTGTGCAGGAGAGTTTACCCACACTTTAGACAGGGGAGCAAAAGGGAATGATGCCAGCATTCAGTCTATTATTGGCAAACTGTCCTCTATGACTTTGGGGACAGGGTGAAGTTGACACAATGTTCATCTAGTAACAACAACTAGTGTAAGAAAAACTATACTGTGGTTTTTTGACCTCATCATTGTTCCATATTCTGAAAGTGAGCACAGGGCGTCATTTTTGCAAAAGAGTTAACACTGGAGCAGGAAGAGCTAATCAGATGCTTTATGCCTGGCTCAGCCATGTGAAAGCTCTGGTGGGAATGAGGAATATCTTTTCACCCACTATAAAACATTGAATGGTGTAATTAACAGCAAGGCAAATTTATTTAGTCCTTTAAATGTTGTCTCATCTTCTGCTAGCAGTGGTCATTAATCTGAGAAGTGATTTTGCATATAGCCATTGGCATTGAAAAAACAGTTAATGTTGAACAGCAAGGTTATGTCATAGGAGCTGCCAATATCCAAATGATGCAACAGCTGCTCTATCAACCCTACCTGTGCACACGAGAAAACTCCTGCCAACCCTTAATATTTCACAACAGAAGAAAATAATTTGGCTCATAATAAAGTTGAAATGCACGTTGGAGTGGAATATTTTATTTTATGTTTCCACCCATTTGAGCAGGGGAATAGGCATTTCTATTGTCAGAAAGACTAAACTGGTTTCCATGAAGTCTTTCATATCTGTTCATAAGATTAAATTTACCTTGTAAAAATTAAAACCTTTACATTTAAAATGCAGCTGTAACCTGAAGACTGCCTATAGGAGTGATACCTTCTAACTTAGCTGATCTATTCCTTGTGTGCATTCAGAGCCAAATTAGTTTTGTGCCAAATAAGCTTTACCACTTTATGTGCTGCCGTTAAGCTTTATAAAATCAACACAGCTGTAAAAGAATGAACTGGATTCTGTTTCTTTTGAGGCAAGATTGAGAGAACTGTTTACTACCATCTAATCTGGTATTTATCTCACCGAAGAGTAGGTTGTATAATTGACAACGAGGTTCTAATAGGTTCTGCAGAGCCTTTACGTAAAAAAAACAAAAAAAATCAAGATAATACACAAACTGGAAAGCCCTCCAGCTTCAACCACAAAGCTGGGAATTAGAAAGCAAATATCGTTTTAGATTGAGCACATTGGATCTGGAGCCATTGATATACACCACACAGAAGCCCACAGCTCCATGTCAGTAGTCCTCGTTCAGAAAAGCCTGTCTTTACAAACTTTAATGATTTTAAGTCCTTTAAATAGTGAGCTAAGAATTTCTTTGGGTGGTTGACTCAGTAGTAAAGCTGGTGTATAGCCTTTGATAGCTCCCCTTCCTGGCCATCCTCAGTTTTTTGGAGTCCTTAGTAAGTACGTTTCACCAAGATGCTGGCTGCTGGCAGAAAGCTCTGAAAAGCCTGCCTTATTCTTGACTTTACCTTCTGAGAAACATCAGGAAGCCTGTAAGCTTTCCAGTCTCCATACTGTAGCTGTCTGGGGCTTAATTTTATTTCCAAGTAAGGCAATCTTTGCTTGTTGCTTTCCCTCATGACTCTTAGGAAAGTCTTCAGTTACATCAGTGGCACTTCCATGGAACTGGGTGACGATAAGAGAAGGAAAAGGTTATACATATAACTAGTGCAGCTCCAGTCAAGTCATGCTATCATGTTAGGCACTGCACAAACATATGTTCCTGCGAAGTCCTAGACCATAACCCTGTGACAACAGGCTGGCTAGAAGACCTCGTGTTTATTCTTAAGCATCCTGTGTTACCGCTTACAATTCAAAACCTTGATTCCTGGCACCAGAGTTAAACAAAAAGCTTTACGGATCTTTGTGTGTACCAGTGGCTATCACCAAAATGACCTGATCAAAGCAGAAGCACAGCAAATCCACTTGCCTTTCATATCTTCCCAATGTATCTCACTCAGATCTCTTGCTTCTAGTGTTTAGGACTTGACATAGCTTCCTATTCAGAGCCATCTGACCTTGTCCCCCATGGCCAGTCATCCTCTGTGCACACAGAGCAATTGCACTGCAGTAAAGGCTTCTCTTCATAGCTCCTTGCAATCACAGTTTGATTCATACAGATGCAAGCCCGTGTCAATAGCATCCCAAGCTACTTGAGAAATAAGGAGACGTTTTGTAGTTTAAAACTGGTTACATCATATTTGGGTTGCAATTGCAGCATGTAGCTTTGTGAGTGCTAATTTAGAGACTTTAGGTGTTACTAGCAGCAGCAAATAGCTGGATTTGGTGCTCTTGGAAGTGATCCTGATCCATATTGGCATTAATTAGAGTAATCTTGCTTCTCAAGAAGTAGCTATTTGATTGAAGAGGACACTAATGATTTGCGTTCATAAAGTCATAACTGATGGCAGAAACACTAATGCTGAAACCTGCAGAAAAAAAGTGTGCTGCCCTCCCAGCTGAAACTGTTACACTCTGAGGTAGTCAGAGCAATATTTTTTTAATTAGCGTTTATGAAAAATGTGCTGGGTACTGGTCTTCCTGAGCATGGCTGATTCTTCAGTCTAAATTGTGACCCAAATGAGAGATAAAAGGAAGAAGAGCCACCTGAAAGATCACATATTCGTTCATAATGGGTGGATCACGATAAGTAGGATAAGTCAGATTTTCCAAAGTGTTCAAGCCAGGTTTCCCAGTTATCCTTGCCCGTTCTACTAGTATCCTTTGCTGTGCAAATGGATGGCTGACTCCCCTCACATTGTAGTCGTATCTCTTCATTCTAGTGTTGTGTTGGGGAGACATTTCTTTTCCAATTCGTGACTCATGTTTTTGCACTGTAGAAGAAGAAGGTAGCAACAAAAATGGCAACTTGGCACTAAAGATGAATCCAGATGTATTGAACATGGTACACTGAACATTGAACATCTGACATGGTACATGTCAGATCCTGTTTTGACAGCTATGGCTAGATTTTTACTGTCCGATACAAGATCTTTTCCTCTTTCTCTGTAATAATATCTAATGCAGAAAACACAGATCTCTCTCTCTCTCAATTAAGATCACAGTACTTTATTTATGGCAGGCAACACTTCAGGATGCTCCATGTGAATATTTGCTTGCTGTACTAAGCTAAATTTGAGATGGCCTCCCCAGAAGATTAAATCATATTTTGGAGAGATTGATTCAGAGGAAATGAGGAGGCAACATTTCACCAGCATACACAGGTCGTTTCTCTCCTTAGGAACAGGTCAGAGAACTTAAAACCCGTAAGATCATATTTGAACATCCATCTGGCAGGAAAGGACAAAATCATATTATTAAGTGCCAATACATTTCTGACATTTTTATGGACAAAAAATTGGAATGAAGCAGCAGAAGTCTCTAAGATAATGGAGAGCAGCAATACTGTCATCTGCTGTGGCTTTACAAGTGTAGGTCGTCAGCTTCCCCTCTCAGCACACACTTGTGCAGGCAGATCTTTGTAAAAGGACAGGCAGATACAAAGAATTCTTGGGCTGAGTCCTTTACCAGCCAATTTGCCAGAACAGCATGATTCCACAACAGAATCTGGCATCTCTTCATCCCACCACTATCCTTGCCTGCTCTTTCAGTGCCACCAGCTGTCCAAACAAAGGTATGATTCCCTCCTCTCCCTCATGTCTCCTTTTTTGAATGTTATGCGGTGGTGCTGGATTGGCCAGAGCTATTAATCAGTAATGGACATGTTTGTTTTCTAATTAATTACTCATGCCTTAGCTCTGCAGAAGGTAGCAGCAAGGAAATACGCCTCATCTGTTTGGGTCTTTGCTGCCTGTGTTCACCATTCCCTAACTCATTACCCAAGAGCTACCTGTCTCAGTTACATTGTCTGTGACAGGAGAGGCTGAACTGCATCTCAGTTTCTCTATATGTTTGAGAGAGAGAGAGAGAAAATGTGCAAGATAGAGGCAGAATGACATCTGGATGCATCTGGCTAGCCACAAATATTGGGCCACCCTCCTGCAGAGGAGACGGGATGTTTTAGGGGAGTAAGAACAAGGATGGGTTATAGAGCATTTAAATGTCAGGTTGGTTATTCAGATCTGCCCAGGTGTGTAGCGATTGAAAGTTCCCATCATCTGCTGGTAGCACAAACATCTGTGCCAACAGTGTGTGATAATCTGAGTAGTTCCTACCAGCAGTCTGTTTCTGCAAACGCTGTTTTTAGCTGGCATTTTTACTGGCAGAGTCTAAGGACTCTGGAAAATAAGCTCTGTTCTTACCTTTGGAAGTCACCTTTCTCAGTTGCAATTCAGGTGTCCTGCTAAGAAACTGGAGTTGTTCTGTGGACTGTCTGTCTCCATTTTCTAGTCCTAAACTGAAATGAACTGTCCCATTAGGTAACTAACTGGGGAAAGAAACAAATGGGAAAACTTGTTCTGGTCAATCTGTTGTGACAATTTATAAATCCCCTAAAAACCACATCCACGTCTCTTGAAATGCTTTCCTGACTTCCTATATTTTTAGACAAGTACCAGTCTTGGCATTTCTGCAGTTTCTTCAGCTCACTTCAGGTGGCCTAAAATGGGTTCACAGACTAGAAGGAAGTTCTGCGTGATGGCCTCCAGCAAGACATTGCAATGGCCTTTCTGTCACCCTTCTCCAGTCTAGAGGGAAGCCTCATGCATCCAGCCATTAAATGAGAAAAAATTCTTTCTGTAGCCTTCTTCAGTAGTCGGTGAGCTTATTGAGGCATCTCTCTGATTTGTATTTGTACAATGCCTAGGCTAGGGGCTCTTTAGTCTGGAGGAAGACCCCTACATGATATTACAACTAAACAAAGAGGAATAGGCCGCTTTTATCTTTTTGTCATCCCTTTCACTGCATATACTCCTGGAGTGGGTTCTGTATTTTAAGTCTTCTGTTTTCAAAGGCAGAAGGGACTCTGCCAACAGAAACCAAGCAAACAGGCAAAAAATGCCTAGTCTTAACAAAGAGGGCTAGAACTCTGTCAAAGTAGTGAAATGGGTTTGAAAGGGAATGGATTATCACCCATCAAGAGAGTTTTTCAATGCTTTATGTGAAAGGAGTTGGATTTTTGTTACATGATTCACTGAAACCACAGCTGCTATCCAAATACAGAGCAAGCTAGCGATGAAAAAGACAAGGGGTTAAAGAGAAAGGAGTGAGTATAGGAAGAAAACCTCAGAAGCAGAGGCAGGCAGAAGACAGTCAGAAAGGATGCGAAAGCAACAAGGGAAGGAATACGGGAAGTCAGATTGACAAAGGGTGTCCGTTTCCAGTGGAGACCTATCTTTTCCCATGCACTTTCTCCAAAAGCCTCAGCTAAAAATGCAGAAACCCAAAATTTCTCAGGCTATACAGACAGGAAAGGCAGAGGATAATCCCACAGATGGCATATTTGTTTTGTGCAACTTTGTGTTCAGCACCACAAGGATTAGTGCATTCAAAATACTTAGACTTGAGAGAGATGGTTTCACAGGAGAAGGAAGTGCCTCAGGGTTTGCTTCCATTAAGTCAATGGGAGTGTTGCTATTTGCTTCAATGAAAACAGGACCAAGTCCTTATCTGACTGTCTTAAAATGTTACAAAACAGCAGGCTTTAATCAGTGACTGAAGCCTCCAGGCTTGTCCTGAAGCTGCTTGTTCACTACCTCCTGTTATTTCCGTGGAGGACTCTGAGGGTCTTTGCAAGGTCAGGGCAGAGTTTTTGCAAGGTCGGAGCAGGGTCTTTGCAAGGTGCATCCTTTCCTGGTGTCACTTCTGGTGTCTGGAGTGAATCACCTCATTTTCTCTTTCCTCTCTTACCTGGGTGCTCCACTTCCACTTTGCTTCTCAAACCTGTGACACCACTGGGGCTAGGTCAATGTCAGACAGGCCTCCTAAGAACAGCAGATGAAATACTGAGGACTGGGTTGATACAAGCCACCTGCCCAGCCTCCTTTCGCATTTTTGTGTCTGTCTCCAGCCCTGTTTCTTCCTTTTAGTGCCTGCTGTATTCAAATGCATTCACAGTTTTGACTGCTTTCGTGATATTTGGCCATAACAGTGCTGCACACAGGTGCCACAAACCAGTGCCTTCTCCATAAATATATTTCTCTAGCATCCCTTCAATACATTACCCTTTCATAAGCTTCAGTGCTTGTTTTCAAAGCCATTCCCCTTCCCCATCTTGCAGCATACAGCTCCTTGTTCTAACTCAAAAATGCACATATCCATCTCCTCCTAATAGACGTAACCTCTGAACCTGCCCTCCTGCCTCTGATCTCTTCTCCTTCTCCTTGCTACCCTTCATGCCTTCTTTGCTCTGTGTTGATGAACATTTGCTCTCAAGGGAAAAGAAGACCTTAGTTACAGATGCATGAAACACTAGGGAAGTTTTGAAAAATCAGTGACCTAAACCTTCATTCCTGTCCAGAGGAAATGGGATGTCATCTCACTTTCTGAAATAAGAAGCAGCCTTTTTGAGGCCCCCAGATGGACTTACAGGTGTAAAAGCCTATCACACATTTTGCACTGAATGCTAGGAGTGGAAGATTGCTGAAAAAGCTATTCTAATCCATCATCACCTGCATTTTCAAGTCATGTTTTACTGGATGTATAAGCCCAAAGGGAACTGAGAACTAAGAGGAGCAACACCACACACCATTTTCATGCTTCCAGCATAGCTGACCCATGTTTACATATCTCCAGAGAAAAATGTGAGGATTGTCTATCCAAAGATGAATATCCAGACCAGCCCAAGAGTGGGCTAACAAGCTGTCATGGAGACAACATCAACGCAGTGATTGTCTGTATTGTTTGGTGTAGGATAAGTTCTTTCTTGACTGCAGGATAGGAGAGCATTATTACCCAGTATTTAATTACAAGTCCAGATACTACAAAAGGCAAAGGAAGGAAAGGGTTAGTGAAATGGCCTATTTTATTTTTCAGTAGCTCTTTTTAAACATCCCTAAGGATTTCTTACCTCCCATTAAAATTTTACCTGAAAATGCTGATTGTAAGGAATCCAGTGGTGATACAGGCAAAGAAAAGCAGACTGTTAAATACTTTTGCCGCAAGAAATCTCCAGGCACTTGAAAGCCAGTAGGGCATGGGGAGGAGAAAGGGTGGATGAAACAGGGGCTGCATATTTTAATAGGATGATTAAAAATCCTGTATCAGGACTCAGCAGATACAAGATATATAATTTAAAAAATGTTTTATTGCTCCATTCTTGCAAGTTGTACTTTTGTCTACTGTTCCTGTCTACATGAAAACAAAAAACTTCCCCAATTCCTGCAGAGCCCTGCTTACTCTGCCCTCTTCTTTCCCTCTAAGCTTGTTGAATAAACTGCTCAGCTGAATAACTAGAGATATTCCCCTCCCCTTTTCTCCCAACTTAGCAGTCTTTCCCTCTCCAGCATTTTTTTCAGTGCTCTTTTTCATTCTCTCTGCTGACTCCATTTGCTTATGAAGATGAGGGGTCCAAAGCCACATAAGAACCAGATCTGCCCACATTCCTGCACTCAAGGCTGAGTGTTTGCTTTCTTTTTTTCTTTCTTTTCATTGAAAAAGAGTATCCACCTAAAGAAGTAGAAATGAGTCTTGAGCAGATAGAAATGAGTCTGAGCAGAGCATGTGCCCACAATCCTAGAACAGTTTTAGGGAGGCTTAAGGAAATTGCTGAAATAGGAGTCATAGATGTGGAACAGATATCCCCCTTCCAAAGCCTTTGCATGCATGTGGAAGGAAGCAGGTGGAGCTCACGGAGGTCTGACCCCGAAACGACTGAGAGTTTGATAGCCCTTCTCTTCTTAGCCAGAAATTGAGAGATGTGCTTTGCCTGGCTATTTGTTTGGGCCCATCTCTAAGGCTTCAGTCACTTAGGTCAATGATGCCCTTCCAGAAACCAACAGCCATTTGCTTGTGGCATTGGTGTAACTGAATGCACAGACAGAACCAGGACCAGCAGTAAGTCAACCACAAAGCAGCAAGTCGAGGAAGACAAGGAATGAATTGGATTAATAAGATTGAGATCCTTCACTGTATATGCTAGCCATTTGATTTTTCTCAATGCCTGTTAACATGCAGAGGAAAGCAGCAACTACCTGGTTAGCACGAGGCAGAAAAAAAAGAGTAACATTCAGTTTTGCAGAGCACAAATACTATGTATTTCCTCTTTCTTTGGAAAAGAGCAGTTGATGTCTGTCTAGCATTTTCCATTAGAGAGTAAGAAAGCACTAAACAAGCTCTTCAGACAAGTTACCATGCACAGAAAGTACTTGCCTGCTGTAGTAACTGGTTTGCTTACGTTTGTAATGAAAGTGAAGGGAAATATAGTATTACCAAGCCAACAGTGTCCACCAACTGTGGATAAATAGCAATCTCTGCTATGAAGAAACCCCTTTGCTCCCGACTGAATGTTCCCATCTCAGGGACGAAAGGTTCTACTCTTCACAGCATACCACAGCATTGGAAGGCAGATACAAGGAGCCCGTTTCCTTCTGGGAGCTGGAGAATGAAATTACTTAGGTGGGATATAAATGATTTGAATTTGCTAGAACAATGGAGCCAACAGTCCCAATATTGAGAAAAGCATCATGGGGTTTTAATGATCACGAACAGGCATCGCTTCCATGGTGTATGTTAGATAAAAAACACCTTCAATATCCATGTTCAGAGAATTTAGTGTGACCCCTCCTATGTCTGATCAGGATTAACGCCCCAATCCAAGAAAATTAAAAGGCACTAGAAATGCCCCCAAAAGGCTACCTTTCCAGTACTAGCTGGTCCCTTTCCCTCAGTAGCACCCTAGACCCTTTCCTCAGGTATGACCTTCCACATGGGACTAGATTAACAGCATACAACCCTGCTGCCTGGAGGTCCAAATGGCATGAAAGATTGTATTCATCTGCACAGTGCCCAACCCATGTTAAAACTGCAAGCTGCTCTAATGAGATACCTGTTCTACTAGCACGCAACCCTACACTCCTCTCTGGCTCCTAACTCCACTGGAGGGAATGTCAGTGTCATGGAGGCTGTATTGTAGAGAGAACATAAATTCAGGACGAGGAGGAAGTAGTTCTTGACCCTGATTGGCCCCAGAAATAGTTAGATGTATAACAGCCTGCTTCCACAATGCTTTCAGCATCTTCACTTCCAGGTACCTGTTGTAAGAAGGGTCTGAAGGTGCGTAGAAGCTTGCAAGTACAAGCCACAAACCACGCATGCAGATGGCAATACTCATGTCAGCTGTAGCTCATTTTTCAACTGCTGTTTCCCTTGGAGCACTCAGGTGCTTCAGGCTTACTGACTGAAAGGCGAGCAAGGAGGTACTCAGAAAGAAATAAAATGCAAGCAAAGAAAGCCTAAATGTCCAGTGTGGCCAGAGAGCTTAGCAAGGGCTGCAAAGCATCAATTGGTGACCACATACAAATACCCCGTGTTTGTAACAGCAGCAGTAAGATGGGGTTTGCCTGTATCCAACATTACATTCACTGACGTTTCAGTGCGGAGTTGCCAAGTGACTCCAAGTAATAGACTGAACTATTTCAGCCACACGGCACTGTGTCCTCCTGCTAGGTGAGACAGCAATGCTCCCCCCCTCAGGAGAAAACTAGGACCTTCCCCCTAGGTGCTTTATGCTCCCAGCCTCGTTATTTCTGTAGGTGTCCCATCCTAAACACTCTTCCTCTTCCTGCTCATTGTCTTCATCCCCCACACACCCCCACGCACGTGGCTCTGGATCTCCTCATCATGTTCTTCTCGTTAAAAACCCCATTGTTCATTTGTTTGTTTGTTCTCTCTCTTTCTCTCCTCTTTTTCTCTCTCTTTCCCTCTCGTTTTTTTTTTTTCTTTCTCTCTTTCTTCTTTCTTTTTTTGTCTCCTCTGTTTTGTGTACCCAGGCAGCCCATTGAGTAACTTCTTTGACGTAATTAAACAACTTTTTTCAGACGAGAAGAACGGGCAGGTGAGCCACCCCCCCGGCACGCCAACCAAGCATAGCGCAAACAGCAAGCGGAGCGATTCCGGTTCTAATGACTATGGGTCTAGAGGAGACAATAAGTACCCTGCTGGCAAAGACAAGGCAAAGATGGTCTCATCAGTCGGCCTACAAGACCAACCTTAAATAAACACATAAAAAATTAAATAACTTAGAAAAAACAAAAACAAAAAAGCAAGAAAGAATGAAAGAATATTCCTTAGCAAGCTAGCCTCTAAACTAGAAGGATGTATATACCTTGCCACAACAGTACAAAACTGTCTATAGACAAATTTTGTATGAAGGAATGACTGTATATATATACATATATATATTTATATATGATATATAATATATATCTCAGAAACAAACACAAAAACAAACGAATGAAAGAATGAAAAGAAAAGAAAGAAAAGAAAAGGTAGCACAGATGACAAACCCAGTTCACCAGATCTTGGGTTGTGGTTTTTTCGATTGGTTTTTTTTCCTCCCTTTTTTTGAATGTTTTGCTTTTTTCCTCCTTCCTGATTTTTTGGGTTTTTTATTATTATTATTATTTTTTGTTTTCTTTTGTTTTGTTTCTTGTTCTGTTCATGCTCTCTCTGTGTTTCTGACGACACCACTTGTTTCCGCTCTGCTACCAGGAATTATCCCGAAAAGTTAACATGTCAGCCACGGCTTCACCTTCTGTGCTCTGCGGACACTTGTTGACGGAAGGCAACCGATGTAGACTGTCCAAGGACCAGTCCTGTTTGAGGTTCCCAGCCTCCCCTCTCCCTTCAGGAAGTGGGTTTCTCCCCCACTTCTCCCCAAACACCTCCCCAGTGCACGCCTTTTTCCCGCCCCCCCCCCTCTCTTTTTCTTTTTTGGTGCTCCACAAGAGAGATCTGCTCAGTTATGGGATCGCAGAGTCTGGGCTGAAAGGAGGTTGCAAATTGTTGGAGTGAAACCTTTACCCTTGGCAACTTCTGTCCGCGCAGGTGAACTCAGCCCGGAGGGGGAGGGTGCGGGGAAGGAGACGGGTGTAGCGGGAGCGCAGTGTTTCATAAATCCAGAGCGCGTTCTCATCAGAAACCAGCCAGGAGCAACTCAAAACTAAGCGTTGAACCAAGACAATATTGGGGAGCTTCATCACGGGATTTTCTTAACCTTCTTTTTCTCCCCACCACCTTTTCCTTTTCTTTTGCCCCCTTTTTTATATATACATGTATATATGTGTGTATATTTTTATATAAATATACATCCATACATACATATATATACAAAATAATTGTTTTTTTTATACTGTATCATTTTGCTTTTTGACCTGCTGGAAGGGGAAAGGAGTAAACTTAGGAGGGAGAGGGGGTTCAATGAATAAACACATACAAACAAAACATTAAAACTTAGGGAAAAGGCAACTTCTGGTAGCAAAGAAGAGGGACAAGACTCTGCCAAGGACTGTCTCTCCCGCCACCAGGCACAGTTGCCGCTGCTGCTACTGCTGCTCCTCCTTCGACACCTTCCTCCCCACCTGTCAACTCCCTGCCACTGTGCCACCGCGCTGGGACCTTCTTCGACCAGCTGGATCCTCCACCACACCCTGCATTTAGAGGCAATTGTTGTGTTGCTAGTGCTGCATTGATATCAGTATTATTATTTCTTTAAGTTACCAGTTTCATTTGTTGGCTTGGGTGATTTTTTTCTAAAAAAAAAAAAAAAAGTGAAAAAAAAAAGAAGATGAAGAGGAGGAAGAAAAGAGACTTATCTTGGGTTTTATTTCCTCTGTGTGTGTGTGTGCAAATCACTGGCACTTAGTTCATCAGAGCAAGACAAGGTGGAGTCAGGGCAATGGGAGACTTAATCACGAAGCTACTGTAAACTTTAAAAATTACTGCAAGATATTTTTATAAAGTTTTTGTTTCGTTTTGTTTTTTTTTTTTGAAGGGGAGGAGGGTGGGATTGGGTGGATGGGGACCTTTTTTTTTGTGTTTCAGTTATTAGGTCTTGGTTATTTATATATACATATATATATATTTAAAAAAATAAGCTGTTAGATATATCTTCTGTTTAATAACTGTGTAGAGGCAACATTGATTCTTATTTATTTTGGGGAGGAGGGGGAAAAAAGACACAGAAACCCCGTAAGTGTTGATCTTGTGATTTTGAGAAAGAAGAATCGCCACCTTTTTTCCTCCTCCTCAAGAGTTATGTGACCAAGTGTAACTTATTCTGGCCCAAGCTCAAAGGTTAAACAAACAAAAAAAACGTGGTTTTACGCGTGGAAGACAAAACACAGTGAGAAGTACTTCTTGACTGAGATTTTAAGAATGTAGGCTTAGCATTAGTGTTCAGCTCTTTTATGACCTTCGATTGCTGCTCGTTGGGTTCCTATGGGTGTATGTTGTATCGCAAGATTATTTTTTTTTAATGATAATGTTGGATGAGTTCTTTTTTGTTGTTGTTGTCGTTGTTGTTTTTTTTAATCATTTTTCCCCTTCTTGGACCAGTTTTACTTGTACATAGGTTTGAAGATTAAAAAGAATTTTTAAAGACACAACTGGGGCAAAGACCTTTGACTTTTGCCCCGTTTCCCCATTCCCCCAAATGGGAGGGATTTATTTTATTTTTTGTTTTATTTATTTATTTATTTTCCCTATTCTTAAACTTTTCTCTCTCGTATTGCTGTGTGCATGTCAGACACCAGGGGGTGATGGCTGGGGAGGGGGGGAGGCAAGGGTGCAGGAGAGGGGGGCAGTTTTAATTGCATGACATTGCTGTAAATTAGTCTCTTTTGCTTTCGTTGTCTTTCCTGCCTCCGCCCTCTCTCTACTTCTCCTCCGAGCTCCCCTCCCATCACCCCGTCCTTCTTTTCCCTCTTTTCTCTTCCCTTGTGTATAGATTTTGATGCTTCTGTTACATTGTACCTCTACAAAAGGCTGGGATTTCAATACAAAATAATAATAATAATTTAAAAATACCTATATCAGCAAAACCCATGTGGTACAAGCAGGAAGGGGATTACTTACACAAGATATAAGAATAAATGAAAGCAATACCTCTTGTTATCCTTCCTATTTTGTACTTTGAAGACACACACGCGCGCACACACACATATACAGACACAAACTGACATTATTTAATGGTTTAAAATGGACAAAAAAATCTGATGTATCCCTTGTTAAATAACTGTGAGCAACTTTAGTTCAAAAACCAATAAATTCATTCAGTAAAGATACTAGCTGTTGAGTGTCCTGTTTATGTCCATGAAAATGAACAACTTCTCGCCAGTGCCAGACCCAGTAAGTACCCTATCACGGCTTTCTACACCAGAGGAGCTGAAGAAGGCGGGCGTGTAAGGCAGCATCCTCCCGGCCGTGGAATTAACGTCGCCTCCTCGCAGCGCTGGGGCCCGCGGCGCTGCGCCCAGCGCGCTCCACCCTGACAGCACAGACACGCCACGTACGGGCACAGGGCACGGACGGCTCAACCCTGTAGGCCTGGTTTGCCACAGGAAGGTGTTGAAAAAGACTAATCCAAATTACAGAGCAATCACACACCCCCTAGAGCTGATCTGGATGGAAACCACTGTACCAAAAACTGTTGCTGCTCGTGATCATTCTCATCTCTAACCTGAGCTTCTCACGTTGCTTCCAGATTTAGCATAGGAAGGATTTCTCCATCCTCCCCGCCTGAAACACTCAGTCCCATACACTTGAAAAAGCTCATCAGGTATGTCCCTGGCTTGCGTTGGGTTTGGGGTTTTTTTGCTGGTTGGTCGGTCGGTTCGTGTGGCCGCTGGCTTGTCACACGTCTCTCTCAGCTTCTGCGTGTTCACCTTTACGCTGGATTTGTAACTTCTTCCAGGTTACCACGAGAGCCCGGCGATTCGCCTCTTGGGCTCCGAGGTTCGCCTGGTGCGTGCCCAAGACCAGCCAAGGCCCGTGCGGGCGCTCCCCCGGGTGCCTGGGGAAAACGTGGCGGGCCCAGGCCCACAGCCGGGCCGCGGCGCCACCCCCGCGGGCGTTCGGGCCCCCGGCCCCGCCGCCCACCGCGTCCCGGCCGCTCCCCGCCCGCGCCGCGGAGGGCGCCGCCAGAGCGGCCCCGAAGGGGGCCGGCCCCCCCCGGCGGGGGCAGCGAGGGGCGGGCGGAGGGGGGACCCGCGCCTGCGGGGGCCGTTGGCGAGCCGCCGGCGGCGGGAGGCGGGCAGCGAGCGCGGCGGCCGCTCCCGAGGGCCGGCCCGGCCCGGCCCGGCGCGCTGGCGGGCAGCGGAGCGGAGCAGGTAGGGCCCGTGGGGCAGAGAGGGGCGGCTGGCGGGGCCGGGGCAGCGCTGCCCCCGGGCGAGCGGGGAGGGCGTCGCGGCCCGGCGCCGTCTGGAAGGCCCCGTGGTGCCGCCCCGGCCGCGGGGGAGCTGCTGCGAGGCGAGGGCGGCGGGGCTGTGCCCCGGGGCTGGCCCGCACGACCTGTGAAGCCTTGCCCCGCGGCAGGGGGGCTGCCGCCGCAGGAGGGCAAGGCGTGGGGTCTTTCTGCAGGCCCTGTTAGAGTAAGCAAGAGGAACAGCCGCCACCCCACCACCTCCTTGTGGTTGTGGCCCCCGTTTGAGGCCACAGCCCGTCTCCACGGGGTGCAGCTGGAGTTGCTCCCCAAGGGTTTGTTTCCCAGGCCTGTGGGCAGCAGCCTCTCCCACTGGGCAGCCTTGTGAACAGCAGCGTGCGGGGAGGGTGCATACGCTGGTAGGAGAAGGGTGTATCATCGGAGATGCTAGGAGCATCGCAGTACCCATCATCTTTCAGGGGTGTCATGGGGATGTTGTGGCCTGTGGCGTCTTCCACAGCCTCTGGAGCTCTGTGGTGGAGTAGCGCAGATGTTGATCAACCTCTGAAGCGTCCCGGGCCGGGGTGACAGAGGAGGTGTCTCACAAAGACATCCCTGCTGCAGTCGGGTCTCGGCAGGGCGCGAGGCTCACAGCTGTAGCAGACCGCTTCCCGGGAGGCTGTGGTTCTGGCAGGCCGCGCCTCTGGGGCCTGGTGGTCACCACAGCACCTGCTGCAGCGGCAGGGTGCGAAGGCTTGCGCTGCAGATGCATCCCCTGAGTTTGTTGTGTCCCAAAGCTGTTTCTGCTGGAGGGGCAAAGGGGAACAGGATGCAATCACTTCAATGTCATATGTGTTATTCATACAAAATACGCTTGCTTACTTAGGAAAAAGCCAGAGTGTTTTTAAGGTCTTTGGGGGATTTATTGGTCTGCTAAAACCAAAGGAGAGGGAGGAGCAGAAGCGTGAGGGGAGTGGAGAAGCTGACAAAGATCAAAAGATGAGGAGAATCACAAGTGCTGCAGGATTTGCTCTCTGTAACACTGGAAACCCAGGACTGGGAGCTAGCTGTGTATCATTTGCAGCTCTGAAAGTGAAAGGATGTGCTGGGCTGGAGCGGAATACAGGGGAACGGGATTTAACGGCAGTGTGGCAGCAGGTGTATGCTTCTTCTGTATCTGTTTCTCTCTATCTTCCTATGTTTTCCGAAACGTTCATAAACTTATATGATCTTTTTATATCCCCAGTATTGCCAGTTATGGTCTCCAAAAGCTATAAGAAGAAAATAATGAGTTTGCAAAGTGAAGGACCTCATGCTTAGAGCCTACCCACATTTATTCTGCCTTCTTGTTTGGCCATGTTATAACACAGCCTCTAGCTACATGATGTTATATTATCATCTGTGGTGCATAGGAGGAACTGTGCTTCTGAATGAATTGAATTTATATTTAAACTGTTCTCTGCAAAACACTCTTCCTAGTTTGTTGCTTAAATCTGAAGGCAAGTAGTAAATGCAGCAAAGGATTTTGGTATGCCTCTGTGATCGAGGTAGTTGGATTATCTCTGCTGTCATGTGGTGGCTATTGTCCTCGTTCAAACCCTCTACCAGGTGATGGCTGCTGAGATGCCCTGAGCTGTGACACCTGTCCTTCATTTGCTGTGGTTCTGAGCTCTGCAGCTCTCTGGTTCTCTTGGAGAGCCCAGCCCCTTGGACTCAATACCTAAAAAACTTCCTACGTTTAAGGTTCATCTGTCTGATTTCCTCTGGGTAAAGCAACACAGCATATGACCTTGCGAGTGTAAATTGAAGACAAGGCAAGTGTGTAGAACTCTAGTTTGTCTGCGCGCATGTGGATATTAACTTTGTTTAGATACATTCATACATGAAAAATGTATTTGTGCTCAAGGTGAACTGTTATTAATTGAGCCAGTACCTGACATGTGCTATATAAGCAATAAATTGTGTATATGCATCAAATGAGCAGCTGAGCCTGTAGTCATGAAGGTAATTCTCATATTGCTACATGTTAGTGTACAGTCTGTTTGGGGGCTGAGAAAGAAGTTGTGTTGGAGAGCACTAATGCAAATTGTCCAAGCCTTGCAAGGGATGCATGAAAATTTCCTCAGTAGTCAGGTTGGCTTTAGTGAAAATGATCTGATACAAGTGACTGAGCTTGGATGGTTCACGCTAGGCATAGGCAAAGACCAGTGTTTGTAAAGCCAGTGACGCTTGTGTAAGGCCTCTAGGTAGTGCTAATTCTGGTGCCTACTGTTATGAGGTGTGCCTTTTTTCCTGCTGATTTGGACAATGCCTTTAACGCAGCAGGCTCAGACGTTTTCTTAAATACTGTAGCAGAATGCCCGCAGGGTTTGTCTTCAGTATGCAAGTCTGCAGGACTGGTCCCCCTACCTTTGCTTCATTTCAGCTGTATACAACCAATTGTATTTGAGCTTGTGATAGAAGAGCAGAGTATTTTGGTAAGGAAGCAGATTTAGCTCTGAGTTTCTTATTATAGAAAACAACAGGGAGGGGAGAAAGACACTTGTTTAAAAACTGGAAAGTATCTTAGCTCTTTGTGGTACCCTTTAATCTTCTTATTTTATTTAAAACCACTTCATCAGCTGCAGCTCCTGTTTAATTTGGAGAACAAAACCCTAGCAGTTCAACTGTCTGGGGATACTTGAGGCCACAAGTGGAAGGGAAACCCACATTGAGGGCATGTCCTTTCTTCTTCTAAATGCATGAGTTATTGTGTGGGTTATTTTTAGTGCTGTAATCTCACTGAGAGCTGCTGAGAGGAACTGTGCCAGGCAGGCTGGCAGGCTTTGAAGGGCTTGAGAAATGGGATTTCCTGTTCCACCAGCTCAGAGCTGACTCTTGCCATTGTCAGGAGCTATTATCGCCTTCTTGCAGCCAAAGCAGATAACACAGCTTCAAGGTCAGGGAAGACACAGGCTTTCATCAATAGCATTAGCAGAAGGAAGAGTTTCGTCAGGGTGAATGTTTCTGTAGCTGGTGTAGTCGGGGACCTCTGCCTGGGCAGAGGGGTCTACATGTGGATCACAGAACCACACAACAGTTGAGGTTGGAAGAGACCTCTGGAGACCTGCTCAAAACAGGTTGCTCACTGGTCTGTCCAGTTGGGTTCTCAGTGTCTCCGAGGTGGACACTACACAACCTCTCTGGACAGCCTGTTCCAGAAACAGCTGCTGGGGAGAGGAGAGAAATTTATTTCTCTGCTCCTCAGCTTCTCACTGACCTGCTCTTTGTTGTGGCTTTTGTGCTTCTGCTGAGTGTTCTCTGGTGTGGACATACCTGGGACTAGAAGGCAGTACTGGTCCAGCCCTGGTAGTGTGGCACATTTCTCTCCATGCTGTCCTGAACAGAAGGAAAACAGGTTGGTCTAGGGAAGTAGCAAGCCTTGGTATAGGAAGCACTTCCAGCTAGAACAACTGTCAGAAAAAGCACCTTTGTTTACAGTAAAGCCTCATATGCTCTTGAAAAGTATTCAGATTAAGACAGTGGCTTCAAGTTGCAGTGTCCATTCTGGATAGTTCCTCTACGGGACATCCTCGTTCTTAAAGTAGTATCAGGTTTCAAAATGGATGAAACTAAGCTGAAACAAGGCACTCCTGGCTCAATAGCAGGATGTGCACACTGGAGCTACCTGGAATTAGATTCCAGTATTAATGCTGCTTCTGACAATTGGCTCGGTCAAGTCTTGTTATTTTATAAATAGTGCAGTGGAATAGTGATTTCTCTCCCGTCTAAAGCAAATGACTTCCATGGTTGTGATACAGTTTATTGAATCATGCTGCTTACAGTTAGGTGCAAGAATGCATCAGGGAATGTATTGGAGCTACGTACGTTAGGGATGCTTTGAGGATATGTGAAAGGCCATCTTTACGACTGTCTTACAGATGGAGTCCTGACTGAGACCTCGCATCACTTTATGGTAGCACTCATGAGCTCCAATTTATATAGCATTCCTGATCTGTACTCTTGTGCATAAACGTGGTGTAGGAAGTTGTTTCTCTCTGCCCAAGAGCCTTCAGTTTAGCACTGAGTTCCACAATGAGAGCAGAAATGGGCGGGGACTAGGTAGAGCTTGTGTTTACAGAAAAGCTTAAAAGGAAAAAAAAAAAAAGAAAAAGCCTTAGGACTAAAGTCTGCTCCCAAAATCTGGTCCCTGTCTACTGAGCTTTAGGCCAGTGTTTTGATGGGCTGCGATATCTTTCTGCAGCAGGGCCTCTGTGTAGGATGGTGAAAAGAGGGTTGGGCTGGGACTACAACGTGTCCTGGCTTTGGCTTTTGCCTGCGGTGTGGCAGTGGGCAGCTCCCCTTTCTTACCGTTGCAGGGATGAAGCAGCTGAGGAAAGCAGCAGCACCTCCTTTGCAAAGAGCTTTGAGGATCACTTTTAACAAAAAGTGTGGTATAAGACGTAGGTAATTTTGTTAGACTATTCCTGTTTTACTGCAGGTGAGGAGCAAAAACGGGGCATTGAACGGGAAGCTGACGTTTTGTCTGAAACACAGCAGGTTTGCCATGAGTCCCTGAAGTTGCTCACTCCTGATAGAGACATCTCAATGTGAGCTATTCAGATGCTGTTACACTTCATGTGAGAGTCAGGCACATTCTTTGCTTGCACTGAGATAGCTCAGAAACGTCTCTGGAGTGACCCTGTGGAAAGCAGACCTGGACCCAGCACAGGGGTCTGTGGCACATGGTGTGGCTTGGTAGTGTCCTGGTCTTAAATTTCTGAAGTTTATTCTCCTATAGGGAATCCAAATGTAGATTCAAATAACAGTTAACCTTAACCATTCGGTGTGAAGGTGTTTATCTGGCAGATACTTGGATGGCATAGCAATGATGGCTTTGTCAGCAGTTTACAGAGGGGATGACTGAAATCCTAATTGGGCTAGATAAGAGCAGTAAAGAAGGATGCCTCTTGTTCTGCTGAGGTTGTAACTGAGACCAGTATCTGAGAGAGAGAGAGAGAGAGAGAGCGCGCAAAGCACAGCTGTCTTTCCTTCTCTGCCTCTTACCTTGTGTTGCATGTATAACCTGGCAACTCTGTGTGTGTGTGTGGAGGCTAAATAGCTCATACCTTAGAGCTGTAAAATAGACTGTGTGCAGTCTGCCTGACATCAGAGCCGGTGGTTTTCCTGGTGCTAGCAGCACTGCTCTTGGGTGTAACAGAGCCACGGGAGGGCCCCAGCAGCCACATCTGGCAGAGGCCTGTATTGGCTGAATTAAGAATTGCATTTAAAGAAGGAGGTAAAGGTCCATGCTGCTATTTCCTTGTTTCTATATTTAGATTTAGTTTAGCTTGCTGGGGCTTGGTGCTGCAGGTGACTATGCTCAGAGTCAATGGTGGAGGAGTCACTGCTCAATTCGAGACCGAAGTATTGCCTCAGCCACACTGCGATGGTGGTGAGACCTGGCCAAAATGGGATCTGTTTACTGCTCCATTAGGTTCCCTGTGCATCTTTGTCTTCTGCAACTGTGATTTTCACCTGTGAAGTGGCAGATCCTTTCCTGTCCCCTGCACTTGGAGGGGTGACCTGTGGCGGCTGCCATCCCAGTGCTGGGCTGCCAGCCAACAGCAGAGCTGCAGGGGAGCGCGCACGGCGGAGCACACGTGGGGCAGGCTTCCTGCGCTCATGCGCAGCATGCTGACCCTGACCCCTTTGGGAAGCCAGGTTCTTTGGTTCTGGTTATGCCAGTACCCTGTTTAGTGTGTATTTTGCTTACCAGGGTAACCCTGCTCTGTACATTGATATTAACGTGGCATATCACATAGGTTCCAGCACAAGATTCTGTTATTCACCCCCCCCAAATTTTTCCTCAGCTATTATATTGCATTTCATCTGCTTTCCCTGATTCTCTGCTTTTCCTGATTATCATTCATTTACAAATAATGACTCAGCAGTTGCTGACTGGGTAAATGCTGTCCTCTTGACCAGGCATTCGTTAGTGAGATGTCATCTGGTTTGACAGCAAGAGAAGAAGGAAGTAGGAGCAGCCCTTGAGGCTTCACCCTGTTGTGCAGCAGTGTGAGTGGTTGGGTGCTGGGAGCGCTGGGGATAGCACAGCAGCCCCTCTGCCAGCCCCAGAAACACGCCTGCAGGAGTGGGGGTCCTCTTGGACAGCAGGTCCTGCTGTGGGGATGGAGCTGGAGGGCCAGTCCCATGAGTTTCTTGCCTCTCACGGAGAGGGGGATTGTGCCCATTATGTTTCTGATAAAAGGATGCTGAGAAGTTAGTTTGTACTTTTTTTAAGGACAGTGTTTGCAGTGCATGTATTCTGTGATACTTGACAATGCAGAGGGTGCAGTTGAAGGAGGAGGAGGAGAGCCGAGATCTGGTTTTTGCCTAAAACTGATAAGCTTGGTGACTTCAGCCAGGCTGCTTCATCCTTTTTGTTTCTGTTGTCTTTCTCTATATGTTGTCTCCTTCAACTGGCTTGTCAGCTGGTCTATAAGGCCTTCAGCAGAAGGATTCCGACTTAGTCTGGGAGTGATGTTTGGCATTGGCCTTGACGCAGCCTTTAAATGCTGCTGTTACCTAAATAATAAATATTGCAAAATATCTCTTATTTCTTATTGCTGCACTAAGCAGTGAAGAAGCAAGCCTGAGATTCTGATAGTAAACCTTGTGGTGAGTCTGGTAACTGCTTTTCTTGCAGTAGGAACAGGCAGCTTGCTGCTTTTCGCATAGGTGCCAAAAGCAGAGAGTGCAGACACATCTGCTGAGAGGCTGGAAACAACCCTCTGCTTAGAGATGCCTGAGCTTGCTGTGAATGAGCTGGTTTGGGTGTGGGAAGTGGCTGAGGTATGTTAGCTGGCACGGCTCCAGGCTAACACAGCTCAACTGGATCCAGTACCTGGGCCAGCTTATCTGCAGGTGCTTCAGGTACTGCTTCAGAGCTCCCAGGAGCTGAAGGCATCTGAGGCATCATAGACACACTCCCTGGCTTGGAGGTGTCTTCCTCCTTGATTGGGTAAATTTTAATCAGTCTTTCAGTTTACCCTAAGACAATTTAAAATAAGAAGCCTAGACCAAATGGGAGCATGTGTCAGTAGGAGTATATGCAAGTCTGAGCAGCCAGTGGTCTTCTACTTCTTGCTCCCTATAAAATACCTAAAATTTGTATCCTGGCAGCAAACAGGGAGGCACACAGGTAAAGAGAGAACTAGCAAGTTCTCTGTCTGGTGAAGGTTCCTCTGACACCACTAGGATTCAAGGTGGCGTGGCTACAAGCTGTCCTGTTGCACAGTGCTCCGTGTGCTTACCACGTGGCATCCCCACTTAAGGGTCGAGTCATTGAGGGTGGTGATGGTACACCAGTTCTTGTTTAAGTATCAGATGGTGTGAGAGAACTATTTGGATTTCCAACAGCTTTGGACATGCAGCCCCTTGCCTTGCATAAAGGAAGTGGTTCTAGCGGTTCAAGTACTGTGGCTGAGATTCTTAAGTGCTGACTTAATTTCTTCCTCCTGTTCCGTGGGAGCATAGTGAAGCAACCCTCAAACCCTCTGAAAATCCCATGTTACTGTAGCGCTTGTAGTAGCTGAACTAAGCCCTAAACTCAGGTACGCCTGATCTGCAAGTCAGTGAGGGAGAAGAGGATGATTACGAGGGGAGACTTTGACCTGAGTATAGATCTTGCCGTGCCTCTGCAATCCGCAGCCAAGACATGCTGTGCCCTGGCTTGGCCTCGATCCTGCTATGCAGCAGGAATGCAGTACCCGTCTCTGCAGCCTCTTCTTATCAGTGTGCAGACAAGTTCCCCTGACTCGGCGTCCTCTGCGGGGTGCCTGCCCGTACCAGCATGCTGCACCTCTCTTGCACGGGCAAGTGTTATCAGCCGGGGTGGCAGTTTAAAGGAGGCAATGAAAAACACAGTCTTAGGCCAGGGTTAGGCCATCCTTTAAGGAGCATGTGAAGACTGTGTGTACGTTTCTGGCCCTGTTCTAGGAAGAGGTAGTCATAGGAAGCAGCAGTCCAGACTTTCCCATAGCCACTTCCAAGAGGGAGCTGTGCATGTCAATTCGGGCAATTGAGACACAAATCAACATTGAGGGAAGGAGGAATCATGTGTGTACTGCCTGATATTTAAAAGAGGACCAATAATGTCTGTAATTTATGCATTAGAAAAGACTGAGTAGATTTAGTTGGTCAAATCAACATCACAATGGCAGTAAGACATAGAAAGGGACCTTAGAAATATTTTGAGACAGACTGATAGTTGTTGCTTCAGCTGATGATAGAAATCTGTACAAGGCCATTGGCCTCATTGGGTTAAAATAGCTGTAGATCTGACGCTGAATTAGCAATAATTCCGGCTCCAGGTTCCACTTCTGCCTCGCTGTTCTTTCCTTTTGCTGTGTTGTGTGCCCAGCTCAGTTCAGAGTACTGCAGCTGACACAGCTGCTGGGTTATCAGGTGGTTCCAGGGAAACTGTTTGGGTTTTGGCTTAGCTGTCAGCTTCAAGCAGAGAACGAAATGGTGTTGCTCAGGGAGAATTCCCTCAGCAATGGTGCAAAATACAGGAATCTTCGGGACTGTTGCTGTGGCTTGTGATACCTGGGAGTTCAGAGCAGTGGCTTGCAGTGTTCCCTTCTGACCCTGAAATGAAGAGTCTCATAAATGAAAGTGGGCTTGCTTTAAACCAGTTAACTTCAGCTCAGTTTATATGATGGTCTACCCTGAGCATTTTATGCTGGAGAATGAAAACCTTTAGAAAAGTTCTTAGTTTAAGTGCAGTTTTAATTGTTTGATGCACTAGCTCTAGTTTTTAATCACGTTACTAGCATGTGGGGGCTTGGTTTTCATTAGTGACCCAACCAAGGGCCAGCTACAGCCATTTATTAAAAAACCCAATAGTTCTAAAAGTAGTTCTGCCAGACAGGTTTGGAAGTATGCGGGCTGCAGGATCACACAGAGGTATGAAAGCAGATACAACCCTGATCTCCAGTTTCAGTGGAGTTGCACTGCAAATTTGCTTTAGAAAAACGGAAGAAAGAGGAGAGCCTGACAGCATCTATAAGCCAGAATGAAGAGGACTGCTGCCAAACAATCTCATTTGGGAAAAGGGGATAGACAGCTTATGTCTCCTGAAGTTATACTCTCCTATAATGGAAAGGGCTAACTACTTATTGAGCCGTGTGTGTAATTTGTGCTTGGTCTATGTTTAGTTCGCTCCAGGCTGTGTTCATGTGCAGTTTCTGCTTGCACTTGCCTGCTCCGTCTCCTGGGGAGATGGGCTGCAGTAGGATGGAGTCAGCCAGAACCTACAGATCAGCACTGGCCATGTCCAGCGTGAAAAGTTAGTGCAGCCCCTGAGATGTGAGTCGTAACGGGTACAACCAAGTGTCATGATGTCACTTGCAAGTACAGACACTGTGTTTTGCATGTTACTAATGTGTTTTGCATGAAGATAAACTTCCCAGTCTGCCTGTTGCTTCCACAGCTGCTGCTGCTCCACTCTCCGCAAGAGAGGGATGGAGAAAAAAGATGACCTCTGTAGCATGCAAAAATCCTGTAGAGGCAGAATATGGTGTAACCCATTAGATGTTATGTGAAGCAGCTGGGGATCAGTTGTGCTACGATGCTTTGTCCGGGGCCTTGTACGATGCCCTGCTGATTAGCTGGTCTGGAGAAGAGCAATGTCTAGAACGCAGGACCTTCCTCAGAGAGGACTGGGCAGCAGAGATGCTGTCTTTTCTCTTTGCTTCCTAAAGACTTTTACAAGCTGTACCATGCGCCTGCTGTCAGTTGGGCTGTGCAGAGGCGGGAGGATGAGAGAGAGAGAGAGGTGTGGATATGCCTCTCTCTAGCCTGTGTAGCTTCTACATAGCTTTGCAGAGACATGACAGCATTCAGTCTTGGTGTGACAGGGACCCAGCTAACATCAGAGTCTGTTTGCATGAGGGGAAGGACTATGCATAACCTAGTCCTTCTCAAAGGGAAGGGTGAAGTGGAGCCTGCTACCACAGGAGCCTGGACAGGTAAATACTGTGGCATATTATTGAGACTCATTTCAGTAGCACGTGAAAGCTAGGAGTCTGTTCCGTTGCATTCTTTGATAGTGCAGCAAGGGACAGCTTTGTCCATGTAGGTGTGATGGACAAGGAGAAGGAAAAGAGGTATCTGTTGTCCCCATTATGCAGATTCAGGAACTGAGATGAAGAGCAATTCAGTGATTCTCTCAGTTGCTTATATGAACTTTATGGCTTGGGCTGGAACTTGAATCCAGATCTTAACCTGGCAGCTGCACATTCCAGTGAGCAGGTCTGCAAACCTCTTCAGTGGCCTGTCCCTAAAGACACATTCTTTCATTTCTCAGCACATCACTTCAGAGTGGGTCTTTTCAGATGCAAATGCTACGTTTCTTTCTTTGATAATGAAAGGAAAGTTGTTTTGGCATTTCTTCTCTCTCTTTTCTGGTATAGCACTAAGATCCAGCATGCTATCTGCAAAACCGAGAGACTGCAGAGGAAGTCTGGACCACGCAGGCTGTCCCAGTTTTGCAAGCAGTGAAACAAGCACCCGTATTTCGGAAGCTAGATTTGTACAATTTGTGATTTGTGGTCGATTCTGAGCTCTTCTGTCCCTTTGCGTTTGGGGACTTACAAGCGTGTTTTCTGGTGCAGGTTCTTTGGCATCTAGTAACATGGGAGCACAGGTTGCAATTTTTTCCTTGCTCAGGGAACTTAAGGGTTCATTTGCAGGCTCTCTCTCCTCTTCCAATGGTTGGTTGTTTCTGCAAAACTTGTAAAAACTTTCTAATTGCATTGAGATTCCTACCTGTCTTCCAGGTTGGTTGAAATCAGCCAGCAGTTCAAAAGTTTGGGGTACGCAAGGAAAATGGACAGGCAGATGGAGTCTTGCTTAAGCTTTCTTTATTTTGGATATCTGGCTTTAAAAAAAGCCCAAGTTTTCATTTCATGGGCCAGAAGTCTTTCACTGCAAAATAAAACAAAGCTCTTATAAACCACCTGAGGTATTTATCTGAGGAGCACCTGGATCAGAAATGAATGTTAATTCAGTAATAACAGATAATTAAACTGTTACAATGGGTTTTTTAATCTCTCTTCTCCGGCTGTAGTTTCACTTTTTGCCTTCATCAGGGAGATTATAATGAAGCACAGAGGGCTTCTAATCCAATCAAAATTCCTTGATGGATTGGAGTATTTGTAGTGCTTTCAGATTTAAGCAGTGGTTACGGCACAGGATTAACTTCATTCACAGGCTTGCCATCTTGTTACTAAATTCAGCCTAGTGGTTTGATGTAGGCAGAAGAAAGGTGATTCCAGGGTCCCTGATCTCCATGGTGGTCCACGAACATCCGTGTGGCAGGGCCAGGTTTGTGAAGATGTCAAACCAGCTGTCAGCCAGGCGCCGGCGGGAGTCCACAAAACCAGCACTCGGGTCCTGCCCAGCCCTAACAGCACCCACAGTGCCTGGCAGTTCTGATTTGGGCCCTAAGCACAAACAGATCAACGAGTGGCACAGAGCAGTTACAGCCTCTCTCAGGCTGCGTTCCCCTGAAGGTCTGCAAAATGCACGGTCCCTCTTCAGTGGCTCCGCTTGAGCTACCATATCTGCACGCACAACGCAGCACGGTTCCCTTTGCCAGGTAGCCCAGTAGTTGCTCAACAAGGAGGTTCGGACTCAGCTCTGCTTGATTTGGAGCAGGGCAGGTACTGATCATTCCCTGAGCATCTCCTGTTCTTTCCTGCAGCATGTCGTAAGCGTGGCTTTTGACCCTCAGTCCGTCACAGTGTGCAATAGGGAGTTTGGGGCTGGGAATGCAGGATGCAAACGTGCCCTGTATCTCTGTGCTGAACATCCATTGCAGAATTGCTTGCAGTTGCAGGGGCTAGGCTTTGCGATTCAGGTGACACTATGCAGTCTCCTGGTGCCTCAGTGCTGAGCTTTGTGTGAGCTTGAACTGATCTGGCTTAAGCCCTGAACTCAAGTAGTGGCTTTGTAGTTGAAAATCTTACATGGAAGGAGCCTTACCTGTCCAACTGGGAATTGCGTGTCTGCTTTCTTTTGCTCTATAGATTTCACCTGATTCTTCCCAAGTGTCTGGGCTTCAAACTGTGATTTCTGTTTGGCAGCAGGATGCCGACAAATGTTGGTTTGCAGCGCCTGACTACCTTCCTGCTACCCTCTCCTAATGTCATCCTTCTGGGAGTGAAATGAGGGACTTCGGCACAAACCTTATTGGGTCAAGAAGTGCAAATTCAAGGAAGTATTGGTTCTTTACCGTTCTGCAGACCGCGAGTGTCACTGGTGTAACAATGAATCAGTTCACAAGGATGAATAATATTGAGGTCTTGATGCACGTTGCGTTTTAAGATTTGCTAGGAACTACCTGTCGGAGCTGCAGTCCTTTTCACATGCCAGGACAGGGACGCTCTGATCACAGCACAGCATCTGTTCTATAGATTTCATTTAAGCCAGTTTAAAACAGTTTTTAAACTGGTAAGATTATGCAAAAGCATTTATTATTTGTGCTCTCTTGAAAATGTTCTTAAAGTAGCTAAAGTTGTCACAGTTCTGCTGCAGTGGGTACAGCTGGTCTTTAGGTACAATTTGTCTTCTGCTTCCCATATTCACTCCTGCTGAGACAGGTTTTATAGCCACAAGGATTGAAATTAACCTTCCTAAATTGTTGAGTGTCAGTAAACCCGGCTGAAAAGGACACAGAGTTCTTTCTGTTACAGGTTTTATATAGATTTCAGGTAACTGTAAAAATCTTGGATTATTCAGTGTCAGTTACCAGTTCTGTTCTGGCTTATCCTTTTTAAGTGGAGCCAAGCACAGGATTCTCCTTATTCATAAAGTAAATTCTTTTAATAGGCAGATGTAAGTATTCTGGCTGTCTGCAATACCAGTGTCCCCAAATTTGTTGCAGAAGACTTTAAAAATCAATGTATTTCCACCTTACAGAGTAAAATTATCCCTTATGTGTAGTCGTCCAGAACCAGACATATTATCTATCTGCTGCTCTGCACTCTGTCATGAGTGAGACAGTAAAGACTCTACCATTAGCTTGCAATAAAACTAACCAAAAACTCCAGGTTGGCCAAGACAGAGAATTGGGATGAATTTCTGTATTAATTAATAGCTATTTCATTGTCTACCAGACTTTATATGAGAGTTAGTTCTTCTACCCAAACTACTCCATAAGCTTTCATGCTTGGGAACAGAAAGAATATTCCTTGAGACGATTTTGGGAATGAATCCTATGGAAGTCGGGTTTTTGTGTTTGATACTTTGTCAAGTGCAATTAAGGGGGGGGGGGGGGGAATAATTTAGGCAATCTATCTCATCTGCTTGGAAATAGAGCTTTCAAGTACAAGTCTTTCCTGAAGGAATTCAGTCCATGGAGAAAGAAGAAGAACAGGACTCTAACCACTGTGTGGCCTTGTGGGGTCTAATGAGTGTGTGGTGCTGGAGAGCTGCGCAGCTCTTTTCTCTCTGACTGAGGATTCACCTTCAACTTCTTGATACACCTGCGTTGAAGCCCTTCGGGGGAACCCTGGACCATTTCATCGGTTGAGTGTGGTGCTAGCTAAATTAGTGACTGGTGTGAAGGACCAGTTTGTTTTCCTCTTTTAGGTTTCCTTTTGCAGTCCTTGAGGGCAGTACTTGCTTCAGGGCAAGTGTCTTCTAAGCCTTACTGATGTCAGGTGAAGCAGTGGTTTCACAGAAGCCAAAGTCCTTTGTGAGATGGCATTTGACCTTTCTGTATCTGAGCTGATGCTACAGAGGTTGCTCTCCGCTGAGTGGAAAGGCTGTCTAGCCCAGGCTCTTTGTACCATTTCTTTTGAATTATCCCAGAGACCATTAAAAGGAGGAGGAGTTTTATGTAAGGAACGTTGCACCACTTTGTGAGAGAACGTTAACTATCCGTGATGGTGTGTGGGAAAGCTGTCAGAGTATTTTAATGCCTCTTTCTTAGATATAATGAAAAGAATTAGCAGATGATGACACATAGAGAAGTGAGGCTAGTCCTTTTTTTTCTTTTGACTAGACAAAGCTCTCTGAATGTTCTCTCATCTGAGTGCTTGGCCACAACAATTTCTGTTTTCTCTGAGTCACATGCTAACCTAGCTTTGAAAAGTCTTATTGTTCATGTCAGCTGCCGCAACCAGAACAGTTCTTCTGTCCATGAAAAGAATGGAGACCCCATTAGCACACTGAGGGGGTTTTGCCAGCTGTTTGGTGTTTTTCTTGCTTTGTATCATCAGCTCCATTGGGAATATTGGGATTTGTCTGTACCATGTACAGCTATATCACGTAAAGATACAAGACGTGTCTTTAAATCCTTCAGGTACTGAGCTTGTGTTCAGGCACTAGTATTGCCGCAGCAGCGTGGATAACGTAGCCATACTGAACTCTGTGCTCTAACTACTGCCAGCACCCGGGCATTAGAAGTAGATTTAAACTGTCTGGTGGTGTCACTTGCGCTACAGCCACGAACATTGGTTTTATTTGTTTAGACACTTTGAACAGAATAAAGCAACAACCTATTCTTCTGTCCTCAGTTTAGATAACGGAAAAGTATTTTTGGATTCGAGTTGTTCTGTTAACAGCTGAAATGGTGAGCTAAGGCTTGGCCGGGAGAAGTTACATGACGGATGTGAGTAAGGGCTTGTTTGATGAAGCGTGGCTTTGTGCGAGATCAGCATACTTAGTAAGTGCTCATAAAGTTGGCTTGTTCTTCTGTGGGATTGCTTGTTTCTGTGACAGTCTTTTAGTCTTCTGTTAACGTGCAGGAGCCAATTGTTACCTGACAGCATCCACCTTTAGCCCCCAGTCTCTTCCAGGAGCACCTTGGTATGCGCATGTTTGTCCAGAACTGGTGGTACCTCAGAGCCAGAACGCATCTTTCTCCCTCCTCAGATCTTCTCATCAGAAAAGTGTTCGATAAGAAGCAAGGTCAATTTTTCTTAAAATTCTTGGTTAAAGGTTGTTACTCACGTATAAAGTGAGTGTGCTTTATGAGATCTCAGACTTAACTTTCTGCAATTCTCAGGCAAGAAAAAAGGGCAGAGCCCCGATTTTGCTGGGCTGAAGTAGAAGATTCTATGCCTGACTCAATTTACAGCTTGCCACTTCAGGACCTTTCTTAGGGTTGGGGTGAAGCTGGGCCTGTGATCTCTACGCAGCTTCACTGCCTGAGGTCAAAGCTAAAGATGGCTGTTTGAAAGGCTTGGTGGCACTGTTCCTGGGCCCAGTCCTGGGAATGGCCAGAGGTAGCCCATGTAATGGACACTGACCTTGGCGCTTGCTTACCTGCTGCTGGTATTTATTCCAGATGGCATGGATGAAATTATTTTCCTCCTGTTTTTATTTACAGGTGCTCTGCTTGGATTTCGTAAGGACACTGCAGCCTCAAAGACTTACTGATGATGACAAATTGGGGGCTGGGGGAGTTTCAGCTGGCTCTAACATTTCACCCTATTGCTATAAATTTATGCAGCCTCAGCTCTTCAGCACATCACTCGTGTCCAGAGCACCAAATGTCAGGAACACAATCCTACAAAACGGACATATGACTATGGCTGGTTTTAAAGGAAGGACTTTAGCCCTGTGATGGCTTGTGCTCACTGACATGGTTTTAGGCCTGAAAGCTGCTTAGGGGTTCTGCAATGGCAGATGTAAAGCTGAGACTTTTAAAGGCAAGGCCTGCAAAAGGCATGTGTGCCAGGGGTGTGTATGTGTGAGTAGATAGCCAAGGTGTCTTCTAGCAGTGTTTGGTTATTTTTCTGGGGTGTTTTGTGGTTTTATTTATTTAGCAGCCCTTAAACAATGGTATGGTACATCATGATCTTCAGGGCAAGAGGGGTGGGTTGAATGTAGCATAACTAAGGTGCCTCTCTTCTTCTGACAGCGCTTTAAACAATCTACAAAACACATTTAAAGCAGCAATACAACAATTTCATCAGTGTTAGAAGGCCTAAGCCTGTCTTTAGATACAGGCTCAGTGCCTACAGTGTGGCTTGTCAGTGGTACGCTGCAAGCACAGAAGGTCACTGACGGGCTTCAGTGGCATCAACCTAGCCGAGTTTGAAGAGTTAGCGGCATGCACTTACATATCTAATGTTACTACAGCATAATTCAGTAACCTCTGAAATATGCTTGGATGCCTTGAGGCTGAGCTTGAGAGTAACATTTACTCCTGACAAGAACATTAGTGTTGGCACTATTTCAGTGTTTTCCTTATTTCCACTGCTAAAACCAATGAGATAGGCTACACTAAAATAGGATTCATTATTTGTGTTCTTGTTAACTGCTTGTAAAATATAAAAAAAATTACCCTGCTAGATGAAGCATCTATGTTTTCAGGAATATCAAATGTCTGCAGAGTAAACTTGGGACAGCTGCCACGAACAACAGCAGGCTCCTCTAGAGGTGATGTGGCACTTCCCTGTTCTCCTGGTAGCTGAATTAATGGTTCGCTGCTGTGCATCAACGCATGGGTTCCCAGACTTCCTACGAGGTTCTGTCAGTTCTCCTATGGGAAGCTAAGGTAAAGTCACCCTTGCATTTGATATAGATACCACTGTGTTGTCATCTGAAACTTGAGTTGTAGCTAACTCTGTCTTCCCAGAGTTGACTTGCCTCTTGTTCAAGTCACACCTTTCCCAAACGTGTATCATTTCTAAATGGTCTTTTAGAGTTAAGACTGCAAATGCATTTTCACAAGCAGATATTACCAGGAATACCTGGGTTTGGGTTGTTGCCCTTGCTATTACTTTCTTACCTTGAACTCTACTGTATGCTCTGGTTGCAACACAGGGGCCTTAAGAATGGCGTTGCTCTGATAGCTTCTGCTGCCCTCTGGTTTTCCCTTCAGACACTGGTGTAGGGAATTGTAAAGGAAAGGCTCACATCAGCGTGAATGGAAACTGAATGGGAATATGCAGCTGGATGTGGAGGCCGTAGGAGGGGGACGTGGTGGGGAAGGAGTGCTCTCGGACAGCACCCAGATGAGCAGGTCAGCGAGACTCCAGCACTGCAGGTTCACAAGGTACCCACAATCCGGGAACAAACCACACAGGAGAAGTCTGAGCTCACAAAGATTGAGGTCATTTTCCCTCACTCACTCCATTTCCCTGCTCCTGTGCTCGTGCCTTTTTGCTCTTTTTCTCACTTGCACATTTTTCCTCCTTTATCTGTTGTTGCTCTTGCACGCTTCTTCACAAGCTTTTCTCTTGCTTGTGTTTTTTCTTCTTCTCTTTTTTCCTCTTTTCTTGCTTATGCTTCCCACACACACACTTCTTGTGCTGTTCCTTCTCTTTTTTTCTTCGCACTTGCTCTCCTTTTTTTCTCTCTACTGACTTTTACTACAGTTACAGACCTCATTCAGGAAAACCTTCTAGGATTCATGCCAGGTCAGTTATTAATGATGTATACCTCAGGATAATGACCAAAACAGTAACAAACAATTCTCAGAGGCTGCCACAGATTTGATAGAAGCACAATTGCAAGCAAAATTTGGCATTTTCCCAACTGGACATGCTGACTGCAAGAATTCAGTGGAAATGTGAAGGAAAGAGTAATATCACTGTTATGATACAGCATTGATACAATACTCTATCCACGGATAACTGTGATACAATATTCACCGCAAAATATCCCGGAGCCCACTGCGTTTGCAGAATTCGAGTACATGTAAACAGGAAACTTGCTCCTTCCCAAGTGTTGCTTATCTTCAGAGTGCTTATCTTCAGATTACCTGGGGAGGAGGTTCCTAGCACTACCAGAAAAAGCAAGGAATTGATTATAAATGTAAGATTACAGGATGGAAGACAAACTGTTATTTATAAAGCTGGTTGACAGCAGGGCCAACGGCAGTCAGTGGTGAAAGGGAAGCTGTATGGGTGGATTCCACTGATTTTTGACGCTGCAAACACAAAAACAAAGCTTATGGCTGATAGATTTGTTTTTATTATTATAGAACAGATGAACTAAAATAAGCCAACAATATAATTTTATGCCAACAGCCATCTTTCTAGCACAGGCGGTGACTGACTCAATGTACCCTTCTCCCCCCCTCCCTGGGCCTCTGTTCAATGGGAAGCAAATGGTGGTGGCTCTTGCACATGGGTTTTGGACTCCAGTGATCTTACTCGTTTTATTTGTAGAGGTGTGCCTGGGAAAAGAGGAGGCGGGGAAGCAGAGAAAAGAGTATATATGTTGTAGGAGCAATAAGCAGAAAGGCTTGTGGATCCTCTTGCATGTTCACATGTTGTGACCAGGCAGATGGGACAACTGGAGAATCATGCCCACTTTCAACATGTAGCAAGCCCCTAGTTGCTACTCTGGTCAAGCCGGGAGTTTCTTCCCATTCCAAACTAACAAAGGGCAAGATGCACTCAACTGGGGAGTTTTTGGCGGGGTAAGGGGCAGTCTATGTAAAATCAAACCGAAAAACCACCCCCCCCAAAAAAATCCCAAACAAACCTGCATTTTAAGCCACTTCAAAGTAAAAGTCACTTCTTATAATATAATAGATATTTTTTAAATGGCAGGACCACCATCCTAGAAAGACAAAGGGCTTGCACTCAAGACCAAAGAAAGAAAAACAAAAAACCAATCAAACAAATTGGGGGGGGGGGAACAAACAAAAAAACCCAACAAAACCAAAAAACCCAAGAGTGGTCCCACTCTCAAGCTTGGCTCTTCTCTAAAAACAGCACTCATCATCCATCTGAATAGGTGAAAGGAGGAGTGGACAGAAAATAAAATAAAACTGGTGCAACTTCTCGCCAGGTGGCGCATTAAACCAAAGCTCCATACAGTCCCATACGACTACAGGTCCTGTGGTGGCAGCATAATTTCTTTCAGCTTTCATTGCTGTATATGTCTGTATGTATATCTGAACATATACATACCCATACACACAGAATATATAATATTGTTTTTAATGTTAGTTTTGATCCTGTAGGAGGGCTCATCTCTCTTTCACATGGTTCTGTGCTCCTGCGCTGTTGCTGCTCCCATTGCCACTCCCATTACTGCTGCTCCCACTGCTGCTGCAGAGGACCTCTGTGAGGTCGTCCATGATGGTGGTCTCTTTAGGGTCCACGAGGTTGAACTCCCTGATGAATAGGATAAAGTGTGTGTAGAGCGTGTTTAAATGTCCGTGCAGCTCCAGTGCCAAAGTCTCCTTAAAGTGTGAGGAGTAGATATGGGCCAGCACGTGGAACAGGTACTTGCAGATCTTCTTCACTAGGGACTCAAACGAGTTTGGGAATTCCTTGCCTGAAAGGAAGACAGAGAAACACCATGATAGCTCCAGCTGCTCACCTTCAGCCCCACAGCAGCATTTGTCTGGGCTGAGCTGTGGGTAAGAGCAACGAGCCCACCTTATACAGCAGAGAGCTCGTGGGCCCTGTATCATCCTCTCATCTTGTTCTTTTTACAGGAATTCAGGGGAAGACTCTAAGGAGGTTTTAAGCATTTTGATTTGAAGTTAAGTTTTAAACCCTAAGGGTTCAAAAATCAGGAAGCAAGTGTAATCGTTCTTTAAAACCACAACATTTTTTGTTACTGGCTGTAAAAATAATGAGAGGTTCTTCTGGGTCCTTATCTAGTTTGTCTAAGAGTAGCAGATTTTTCCCCTGGAAGTACATAATGCTTGGGAGACCAATTCACAGATCCTGAAATGGAAGCTAAGGTACACAGGGATTGGTAGCATGCAGCAGTTCGACTGTGTATGTAACGACTCCCCTCATTTCATTGTTGAAATTCTATCAAATGGGAAAGAAATGGAAGGAAATACTGGGTGCCTTCTATCATGTGCAGTTGAAATTGTGCTTGCTGGAGCAGTACCGTGCCTGCCTAGTAAAAGATTATTACTGGACAACTACTTTGGTAACACTGAAAGTGAAACTGAGGCAAGCAAAAAAGCAACACCGGCCATCCTGAGCATGATGCAGAATACGAAGTATGTTACTGGTCTAAAATGCACCTTGACCACAGGGACAAATCACTTGCATGAAAAGTGCAAGTGCCTTCATTGCCCTTGAACAAGCATATTAAAAAAAAAAAAAGTCAACTACAGCTGGCTTACTAGACACTGCCTCTTTCCAGATCAAGGTGCTTGTAAGCAAAGCCTACTAGCTTAACATTTCCTATATTGTCATGTCCTAGTTCCCCAGTTTTCTGTTGAAGGGGCTCAAGAAGCCAGCTGCTTTTAGTCATGATTAAGCCCACCTACCATAACTTCAGGTCTCTATTTTTTTCCCCTTAAACAAGATTGCTACGTGCAATGCCTTTGGTAGGACACAAATTTGAGTTAAAAGTAACTTTCCTATTGCTTTTCAATTCTTAAAAATGACATTCTTTGCAAACAGCCTGTGAGACAAGGCCTGGTTGGGCAAGGAAGACAAGCCACATTCTTGGGAATCCAATTTATTTCCTCCTTAATGCATCAGGGCTCTAACCCTGTTGTTGTAAAACAACAAGGTTAAATTTTACTAGCAGCAGGCTGTATTGAACACATACATGGTGACAGTTTTCAAATTTTTATCCTCTCTGAATACAGGCTAGAAGATCTCAAAATGCTTGAAGAAAATATGTACCGATGAAGAAATACAAGCCAAGGGGACAGGATTGTGAGCCTTTCACCCCAGTTCATATGCGAACAGCGCAAGTCTTTCTTACCGCAAGAATGAATCAAACTTAAAATCTCCCTTTAAAAAAAAATAAACAAGCGAGAAAGCTGTCTGGTATTAATGCATATGCTGAATGCCAACCTTCACCTTACTTATGGCATCTGCAAAGAGCCACAGGAAGCACCTGTCCAAAAGCAGACATACCGTATTTTGTTGGAAAGACGTCCTCATCTGTCACTAGTTTCTGCACTGAGCTCATGACGAAGTCAACATACTGAGGAGCAGTGCACTTGATCTTCTTTCCCCGCTCATCATACCAGTAGTACTGTCTGTGGAGAGAATGGACACTGTCACCACCTCAAACTTCGTCTCCTCAGCTCAACTCCTCTATGAGGTTAGTGTCTAAATACTACTGAACAACAGCTGCAACATTACCAGAATACATCATAGCTGCTACAGAAGAGATTCACTTCAGGGTATCTTTCTACATCAAAAACCTTGAACCTTCTCCCTATCAGTTTAGCAGTAGTTTGTTTACAGTCCATAAAACTGTACAGGAAAGCATTATATGACTATTTTTAAAGGGCAACAACATTGCACAGTGATAAACTGGTGATCTTCTGATGCTTAACATCACAAAACATGTATTAGTCTTGTAGCGTAGTATTATTAAACAGACAGAAGGTGGCTCCAAAACACCAGCTTTTCAAGCTGGTGCTCTGAAGTACTGGCAGCATTTTTAAGCGCTACAAATCCTGTTCCAAAATCCAATCTGGGGGAAAGTTTTCAGGACCCTACTGCACATCCCTACCAGCCTGCCTTAGACCTCTGCTCCTTTGGTTACAGACTCCCCAAAACATCTGAATTTACATTTGACTCTGCCACCAGTGAATAATCCTGTTGGATTTTAAGGAACAGGAGACATTAGCATATTGCCCAGCTCTTCAAAAGCAACCCTAGTTCAATCAGTTAGCCATCATCATCTTGAGGAACTGCAGCCATCCCTCACCTGATAGAGAGTCTGAAGGCTACAAAAGCACTGAAGGTTCATTCTGGTTAATTAAAGCACCTCTGACTGTTACCAGGAGCAGCTATCCATCACATTGGGCACACGCAGTGAGAAATGTTTTACAGCTAAGGAATTCGGCAAAGCGCTTTTTTTTTTGTTTTGCCTATGTCACATTAGAGGTGTCCTGAGTTCCAGATCCTGAACTCTTCCTTCAAACAGCTGAAGCTCCATCAGTAGCAGTCCTGTATCATTATCAGACTGATAGGAAATCCATTGTATTGGTCTTCCCAGAACACAGCATAGGTGGGGTTTGCTGGCTACCTTTGGAAGCAAGGTTGGAAGTGGTCTGAGCATCAGAACTTGGTTAGAAAAACACCTCACCCAACACATGAGCCCATAAAGCCAGGGTACCGTTTTTGCCTGTCTGTTCAGTTCCAACTCTGCTGCTGTTGGCTAATGATCTGTTATCTGACATTGCTCACACAGATCACTAAACAAGCCTCATTGTAGCCCTAGACAAAATACCACTTCAGTGTGATGTTTAGCCACCTTTGGGCGCCTTTCCCCCCCCCCCCCCCCCCCTTCCCTTTTGTCATGGAAGATAAAGATTAAATGTTTTTTCTGTGCCTAACAGGACTAGACTGCATTGAACTGGAAGGATCTATACATGCCACTTGGAAAGTGAAGTTTTATGTATACTGACCAGCAGAACAGTCCTGAAGCAATTAATTAAAGAAAAATGTTAAGTAGCAAATGAAAAGTTTTAATTTACAATGTGTTTTCGTTGCCCCAAAAGATTCTTCAGGGACCTGAGGGCAGCGAGGTGAAGACACTAATGACACTGTTCATGCCCCAAGCCATGTGAAAACAAGAGGAAGCTGCAGAAATGAGTGGTTCAAACTTTAAGAGAGGAAGGGCAACTGAAAACTAGTTCTGCAAACAGTTAAGGTCTAGAATTTTTCTTTCAGCTCATTTTCAGCATGTGGTGCTTGGTCACTCTGTCATTTACTAGAGAGGGCAGGACTGACTGCAAAAGGGCATAAAAAGGTGAGCAAGTGGATGAAACCAGCAGGAGTTAAGAGCTCTTTGTAGAGTTATGTCAGGCATCAGAAGTAGCATTTGGGCCCTTCGGCATAGACTGTGCTGCTCATCACTGCTGACTTCCTTTATACCATCCACATATAAGGAATTATACAATGTAGTGCACAAACACAAGCCTCATTTGTCTAGCCCCGCAGTAGGCTGGAGCAAGACCGTTCTACGGAACTTGGACTTATTTGGGGTCTTAAGACAATGCTTGTTGCCAAGAGCAGAAGCAGGCTGGACTGTCTGTACCTCAGCAGTTTTCTTATGCTGCAGAAATCCTCAGCTGCAAGATAGAACAGCATAGTTTAGAGCTGCCCTTAAGTGCAAAAAAGAATCTGAATAATTGGATTTTAGTTAAAAGAAACAGTTTGGCAACTGCACAAGTTGCCAAAGAATGAATCTGCTGTAACATACCATTGCCTACCCATTTTGCCTTTCCTTGAAAATTAGGCTAATTATGCAAAACAGGAATTTAAAAGAAGAATCATTAAGAGTAAGGGGATAACTACAAGGATTGTCCTGAGGATTAGCATCATGTGTCTTCCTCATGTTTCAAGTGCTGCGAACAGAGTCTTCACAGGTCTTGGGAGGAAGAGAGGAGCCCCTGACATACCCTGAACATCTCGCACCTGGTACGCAGCTCCCACCCAGGCTGGAGCTGTCTCTGTTAACGAGAGAGGAAGCAGGCTGGGGCCACGGAAGGGCTCGGCTGGGCACAGAAGCCTAACTGCATTCCACCACCGGCACCGTGACAGTACAGTCCCATTTTAGGCAATGGATGGGAAGCAGAAAGGACAAGACGACGACAATGACACTTTAAGGCACTTTTCAAAAAGTGCTCACATGATACAAATTTTGATTATTTCCTATGTAAAATTCTGGCAGATTTAAACTTCCCCGGTATGGAGAGCATGAGGAATTTGCAGCTCCGTTGTAAATCCCATGGAGAAATGACTATGGGTTTAACAGAGAAAAGCCTATGATGCAAATGCTGAAGTACAACACATATGAAGTCACAGGACTGCATCTTAATATATGGACGTACTTTATCCCTTTTCCTCTAAAACACTCTGGGTTTGTGTTGATGACGTAGAAGCCAAGGCAGAACAGAAGTTACATCGGTGTGTAAGAAAAGCTTCTGTAAGGAGGGAAAGGCAAATGCTGTGGAGATTATGTGGACTGGAAAGGAAAGCGAGGCAGTCCTGCTAGAACCCAAAAGATGGGTTATGAAGAAAGCAGGATAGCAAGTTGTATCGAACGCAAGGGCAGTAATACAGTGCTTCTCAGCAACTCGGAATAGCTTTGATGGTTTGACAGGGGCAAACCAACATTTAGATGGGCTAAAAAAAAAAAAGAGAAAGGGGCCACTATGTAGAAGCATACAGCTCGGGGGATGTAAATGTAAGAAAATGCAAAACCTGCAAGTTTGAGTTAAGACTTCTAAAAGGAAATACGCTCCATATGCAGAGACACTAACGGCAAGGTAGACATGACAAAGGAGATTGTAAGATTAGAAAAAACGAGTGATAAGGAGTTATCAATTAAGGGATTTCACTGGACCAAAATGAGACCTTTTCACTCTTATCTCTGGGCGGCCTAGAAGTTTGCATCCATCCTTGATTTCTGCCTCAGGAGTTTTGTAATCTCAGCCTTGTGAACAACCCTTACATAGGCTCTTAGTTAACTCCACTCACTCACTTCAGCACTTTTGAGAAGTTTTGCCCAAACGTCAGCTAGAAAACCTGTTTACAGCTCATGGTGCTTTAGAGCTAGTTTGTGTAATAGGCTACAAAGCATACTAAATCTAAGTAGTAAATACTGTGTTAAAAATATAGTACCTGCTTTACAGCAAGTGATAAAGATATTAATGAGCATAACTAAATAATTCCCAAAGTTACATTCATGCCACCATGATTAAATTTTGAAGATAACTGGCCATTCTAGTATTTCTCTTGGCATCACCCCACCTTGCCAGCAAATGCTTCCATCTGTTCTACAAGGAGGCTAAGTTTTGGTCAGATGTCTCTCAGTAACCCTAAGCAGAAATTCTCTTCTTCATTGTGTGCAGATGGCTGTGCTATCTCATGTATCTGACAGAGGGATGAAAGCTGCATGTGTCTGCAGTTTGTCAGTTGGCTAGAGCTTCTCTGAGATGTTAAAACCTTACCTCGAATATTTAACTGCAACTGGCGTTTATTTTGCCAGCAAATCCTCTCAACTTAGGACTGAGTATTTGCAGTGCATTTGAATGCAAAGTAACTTGACAAGCAACCTGTTCTCAATAGTTACTTCAACATCTCAACCATAAGTACAGAAAACCTTCCTTAGGTATGACCAGAACGGTGTGATCCAAAACCCGCCTTAGAGAACTGGGCAGGGAAAACATAAAAGAGGAACAGAATGCAGACCTTCATACTGAACTACTTAAGAAATCAGCACTGAAAAAAATGGCAAACTGCACCCTTATTCCAAGGTGCTGTAATTCTGTGGCGATCTAATATAGGTAGATGCTATTTTATTCCAAAGTACCTGAACAAATGGATCACAGCCACAGAAGGTCAAATCTGGAGTGTCCATCAGGTTAATCAGCAACTGACCCTAATGTTTAGGTGATACTCTTTATATACTGGAGACAGGTCAAAGGCACAATAAATCATATCGACTGGTGTTTCTCCAACACAATAAGCATGTCCTTACCTTACTTCGTTTGGGTAATATTTTAAAAAAAAAAGGGGGGGGGGGGGGGGGGAGACGACACACGTGACATATGGCTTTGTCATAGTCATAACTGGATATGAACAAATGAGCATCTTTGAGGCAGTTCTCCACGTTCCATTTAGGCATATCTCTTCCAAAAGGGAAGAGCTAGGAAAGGCAGAACATAAAGACAAGGATCGTCCAAAATTGTCATTAGAGATATTTGAAGAACACAATTATGAACAGAGCCTTCAAAGCCGAACTGTATTGAGGTGTGTAGCTAGGTGATCTCACCTAGGTGGTTTTTTCATAGACCCACACGCTTGATAGAAGAATGAAATATGCAGCCTGCAGTTTGCAAACATGAATCAATCATCTGCCGCCAAGTACAGGAAGATACTTAAGTTACGATTTAGCCAAACACAAACGGTTTCAGGTGCTTCACCCGAGTGTAGACACGCTTCCTGTTATTCCCAAATAGCACAATTATTGAGTTTTCCAAAACAAAGGACAGGAACATTCTGCTACTGGTCCTCACCACTAAAAATACAGACTACAGCTGGAGCCTCCTACAGGCACTTCCTTTCTTTATTCTGCAGCATAAATTGCTTACAGAAAACTCTTGTTTAAGACTCACTAGAGCAGAACAGAGCAACACTTACGTAGGTTCCCTACCACCACCTCCTTTTAGCCACCACTTCCCATCAGCCAAGTGGATAAACAGTTAACTCAGTCCTTTGGACAGCCACCTCAGAAATTAATACAGGAGAAAGCTTGGGAGCAAGAGTCAACAAAATACTCATCTTACCAATCACCATTTCTCATTTAGAGACATGCTGTCTCCTTCTGATAAAATCTGGGTCCAGCAGAGATTTATGACTTTCTGTTCCAGCCTGCTTTCAAAGTCCCTAGCATGGCCTTTAATTCTCTACTGACAATTATCCTTCCAACTTCTACATGCAAAACTATCCTCCATACACTTTGCATTCTTCCGAGTGCTCTCAAAGAAAGCCCCTGATACTAATTTCAAGTGTACAAGATAGCGCAGTGCATTAAGCAAGGATTCCTTTCTAAGCGCTACATAATTATTGTCAGGGATACAATATATTGCTCTGGTTCTGTTGCATACCTTCGCTGGGATGTTTGTTTGATGTACTAAAACATTCACTGCTCAGTCTTCTGTTTTAAAATCCATCTCAACTAAATTAATCCCAGGAAATGCAAGAGGAGGGAAGAAAAGGACTATCAACACATGTGCTGGAGAAAAAAACCCACAACACAACAGGCTTATTCATACTCAACTGGATCTCATATTCCATCATGTTGGACTGTGCTAATCAAGAGCAGGAGTTTATGGTAACTTCTTCTTATATTCACCATGTACAGTAAAACTACAAAGCTTTCTTTCATAAGTGACAGCTAGTCAATGTTAAAAAAGTCAGTACTAAGTCCTACAGGGGGAAAGTGCCAAACCAAAATGTTTTCCTTACTCTCTGCAAAGCTGCCACTTGTGTCCTCTGTGCCCAAGGGCTCAGGCAGAAAGCCAGTGGCTCACGTCAGGCTAGAGGTTATCCGTCAGCAGCCTGGTGCTCTGTCAGCATTCCAGCTATCAAAAGCACCCTCTGAGGTTTTCGCAATTTGTTTATCCTCCCTGGCCTTCTATGGAATCCCAGTGCTGTTACCAGTAAGGACAGTTTTGCCTTGCTCTTCTTCCCCTCTCCCCCCAAGCTACACACATGGTAATTTGCCTCTCTGATCTGACCTTATAAAACCAGCTCAGAACAGTCAAAGATTCTCGTCCTTCTAGTCCTCCACAAAACCAGACTTCCACCACCCTTCACTGCTGAGAGAAGAGGATGTACAGCTGCCACATTCTCGCAAAGTAGAGAGCTGCTGTAAAACACTTGCCCAGTGCCACCTAATACCAATATCCTCCCCCGAGCAACCCTGAAGACTTCACGGAAACCCTGTAATTGTAAATATTGACTTACGTATTGCACACTGCCATGGTCTGACATGACTCTCCTGTACAGAATTCTGAGATTGTACTATACTGTAAGTTGATGTGATGAAAGAAAGTTGTTGCTGAAAAATAAACACAAAGGGAAGAAATTCAGAAGTAAAATATTTTCAAACACTGGTTATCCTCCAGACAATTATTTAAGTAGAGCAAGTGAAGGGACCTCAGAGTCTTGAGCTTGCATAAAAATTTAAACACAATTTAGCTAAATGAGTCTAATGATGGAACTGCAAGACAAAGAGGTACATAGAATGAAAGCTCTTGTTTTGATTTAAGATGAAAGCACCATGATGCATCAGCTCTTATTACTCACTAAGCAGCAACACTGGAAAGCGTCTCCGTCATCAGCCTCACCTTTACAGTAGAATACTCTACTACAAGCTGAAAGCAAACAATTTGCTACATTCTTTTGAAGTCAGACTTAAAACGTACAGTGGCTAGAAAGCAGCATTAATAGTTCTCATGACATATCTCCTTTTAAAAAAAACAGCATGAAAACTAGCACACTTCTACTTTTTAAAAATCTCCTGAGATAATTTAACATCTTAATACTCCTCAGGGGGCACCTCACTTTATCTTAATGAGTCTCTATAAACTTTCCTAGTGTGCAGTTTAAAGTAGTTTCTTGCTACTACCACATACTCTTAATGTAAATGAGACTGGGTCACATAGGTGTAGATTAGGACTGGCAGATGAAGCAGAAGCACAGGAAAGTACTGTAAATCAGAACTGAGATGCACAGATACAGCATTCAGTCACAGCAGTCAGTCACATCTCTGAGTTCAGGCTTGACTGCAGTTTAAATTCACAGTAATTCCACCAAAGCTTGGAAGGAGTGGGGAGAAGAAATCCAACCAAAAGACTTCGAAAATTCTGGCTTTAAGCACAACTTGCTTTACATACAAGTCTTAACAAAATACTGTTTTTACAATGCTTCTGGAAGACCAGTAGCTTGAGTCAGAAACATGCTGATCCAGCCGGTTTAGCAAATAGTCAAAGGGAATCTGATGGTCCTCAAAAGAGCATCGAAAACTTTAATGCCCTCAGTGCCACAGTGAGGGAGTTGGAAGGAAGAAACGCATCAACGCTTCCATGCTGCTGAGCACAGTTGGTTTGTACGTAAGACAGCTTAATTACTATTCAAGGTATAATGACATGCATTACGCAGTAAGTGTAAATAGCCATCGAGTGTTCTTCTAAGCACTGAAAACAGTAAAAAGAAACAGAGTGTGAATGAATGCCTTCTTGGGCAGGGACAGTAAGCTCAGAGCTGTACGATCACAATACTCACTGTTGCTGGCTAACCACTCATTGAGGTCTATTTCTCGTGGTAACATCACTAGCTCCTTAAATTCGAAGTCAGTAATTCTGGATTTTGTGTATTCTGGCTCTAGGTAAAGTTTCTTCTCTTCCGGTGCTGGCTTTTTACCATTTGGCTTTCCCTTGGACTTCCTGCAAGAGATTAAAAAGAGAGAAGAAAGGTTACCTTTACTGTTGATGAACAGCTACAGAAACCTGAAAGAAGCTGGTTTATCCAAACTCCTGTATTTGTGTTTGCACTGCTCCTCCTGCCTTCCCTCCCCTTAGCTTAATGGGTTTTTTATTAAAGCAGAGTTTCTTAAAAAGCATATTTGAACTCAGTCTCTTTTTTCAAGTAACATTGGAAGTTTTGAATGGCGTTAAGAAACTTGAGACTGAGCTGCTCCATCTCCATTGCCCTTTTGTCAGTTTAGATGGCAAATTACTGGGAGAGTGACAGTCTCTCTTACGCCTGTGAACAGTCGTGACAGCAGGATGGCACTGTGCCTGAAGGAGCTACTCTAATGCAAATATACTAACAATCTGCTGCATCATACAGTTAACTGTCACCTGCAAAACAGGCGTTTGAGGGACAGTAAAAGCGGACTGCTGCAAGAAGATAGCTCTCAGTTGGAAAAACGCTCTTTCCACACAATGTGCTGGCACTGCTCATTCAGAGCTACAGTGTTCCTCGCTACTCCAGCCCTATGTTCTATGAGATACCAGAATGCTTCTGAAAGTGAGCATCTGCGACTCCAGCTAGAAGCACTGGTAACTACAAGAACACCTGCTTTCTCAGTTCCTGGGATACTTGAGACAGAAAGATCAGAGTTAATTTCTTCCGAAAATCCTTTAAAATCCAATGCGTTATGAAATAACCTTCCATTTGGATTTATAAAAGCAGACAAACCATATTCCATAAAACGCATTTATCTTCATGGCATATTGTGACTTTTCATCTCTCATGTCTATAAAGCGTTTGTTGTATTCACTAGAGTTTTCCTCCCGCTCTGTTTTTAACATCCTCAAAATAGACTCTGAACCCAATCGGTATTCCTGGGCCAGGGTTCAGTAAGGACTTCTGAGGAAGGGTGGCGGGTCAGCACTTTGGTCTTTTAGGCTATGTAGTCAACAGCTGCATATCCATGTGTTTCTACAGTTAAAAAATCCACCTAACCAGAGACAGAAGATAAATTCAATGGTGAGGGACAAGTGCAGTAAGGCAATACTTGCTGTGCACTATCACATGAATCCAAGGAGGAGACACCAGGATTTTTTAATGTCAGGTTTTCTTGGTCAAAGAGGATTTAAGGATCTGTAAAACCAAGACAAGCCCACCTTTGCAGATGACTGCATTGAGTTTGCTATTGAAACTCATCTAGATCCCATCCAAAGGAAACTGACCTCGTGTTCTGGCTCTTAACACACTTCAAATCATCTTGCAACCGTGCCCCTGTCTGAGATACATGCAGGCTTGATTTTTGCTGTGAGGATGGGATGCATATCTTTCCTGGAATGGTGTTTGAAGCATCAGCGCTTTTCCCAAAGAAAGTATGATTATTCAGGTTTCTCTCTGTATGGGCTCTTTACATATCTGTTCATTAAACCCGTCTTCAGAATGACTCATCATGCACATCATCAGCTCTGCAGTAGGGCGAGACCGAGATTCTCCTTCCACAAGAAAGGAACGTCATAACTTACTACATCTTGGTCACCAGCACTGCCACTGTTTACTGTCTTGAACTTGTGTTGAGTCTTGTCATACTTCTCTCTAACCAGTAAATTAAGACTAGAGGGACTTTAAGAGTTCAGGAAGGCCATCATCAAGGAAAAATCAAGGAAAACTTGGTGACAGCAGCACAATATACACTTTACACCTTCACGATGTATTTACAAACCACAGATGTGCAGAAAGCACTGGAGGTCTCTGGTAGGGAAAAGATGGTCACACTTTATTTCCATATGTTAATGAGAAAGGTGGATTTCGTAGTTAGAGAGAGGACGCCTGTGACATAGAACAGCTTTTTAAAGAATACAAATACAGTATGAGAATAAACTAAAACGAGTATATGTGAAGATGAATTTAGCACACAGCTATGCTTGCACATTTCCTGCCATCTCCTTTTTCCACAGCAGTGCATTCCAATTCAAATGAAGCCTGCAAGATTTGTCCCTTACGTTTATTTAATGAAGTAACCTCGACCAATTCTCATAGCTGCTCCACAAAGGGATGTTTTAGGACATGCAAAGTCAGGTGTTCCTCAGCGCAAGGCTCTTAATACGGAGGGGTTGCTCAGTTAGACCAACAGCTCCTGGCTGTCAGCTAACTATTCTTGTCTTCAAACCCTTACATTTCCTAGATCTCATTTGAACCTCACCATGTAAAAATAAGCTACAGATAAGAAAGAAAAGTCCATGAAAGCAAGAACTGCAGGAGGGCCTTAAAGGGATTTAAAGAAGCTATGAAAGATATACTTAATTTATGCTTGTCCCTGAGACTTCAGATTTTCGCAGAACTTGAGATGATAGTCACAGAAAATGTAATAGCATGAAACAATAGTCTCATTCGATAGTCCGTAACCTGACTTTATAGCAGATGAAGCAACATGTTTGACCTCTTCCTTTTGCAGGAATACCATGTTAAGACTTGAAACTACCTTACCCTGACAGTCAACAGCATAAACCCAGTTGAAACTATGCACTTGGCCCTGAGCTAGTAAAAAATACTCCAGGCCACGGATTTGCTTAATTCCCAGCACAGACTGCCTTACTCCTACACTGTTGAAACCAAGCCTGGCACGCTCCATACAGCACCTTCATACCTGCTGGGCCTCTGACAGACAATATTAAGGTCTATTCAGGATATACTCTTCAGGGATTTTTTCAGCTGGTTGGGTTTAGTGGGTTTTGGGGTTGGTTTGGGGGGGCAGGATTGAGGCATTCAAGGATAACTTGATTTTTTAAGAAAATTATAGTTCCAATAACAATCATGCAGCAAATACAACTTCAGAGACTGGTATGACAAACTGCATTAACCATGCTTGGGAAGAAAAGCTATCAGTGAGAAGTAGTTTGGATAGAACAGAGTTTGTGTCTTTGCTTTACTCTTCAGGATACTTAAACCAAGGGCCCCAGGTTAGGGCTGTGCCACGTCAGCTAAGAGCAGTCTTCCGAGAGGAGGAGGAGGAGGGGAGAGACAGACGAAGAGGTCAAAGACAGTCTGTCATAGAGCCAGGCTGTGGAGGGAAACCACAGAAGGAAGCCAGACACAGAAAGCTGAGGCAAGTCTTCCACTGAATAGAAATGGATAGTGTGTACCTCATTCTCACTTCAGCATCTTGTCCCCATTTCAAGAAAAGAAACAAAAATTCAACACTAAATATATTTCACAAGTTTGCTAATGCAAACGACTATAAGTCATCCTTTTACAAAAACCAACCCCCCTCATTTCCACACAAATGTCAGTTCTCTGTTAGATTAGTACATGCAGCCACTTTGCATCTTTTCAACAGATTGTCTAAGTCTTTCCACAACTGCCTTGTGCTGGAACTGGAGCACTTCAAACAGAAGCTTCCTGAAGGATCCCATGCTCTGCCCCTTTCCAAAGCTTTGGCTTAGTTTAAAAAAGAACCTGACTCATGGGTGTCATCACTGAACCTGCAAAATGCCCAAAATCACTCGTATCACAGGGTTTATTCACACCACTGAAACCTGAATGTCACATCACCATGTGCAGTACAAACTTCTTTTTAACCTTCTGCAGCTGCTGAGAGCTAAAGCAAAACCAGAAAAATTGTTTCTACCAGCAGATTTTCATGACCTGCATGCAGTACAGTTGGGATACTACATGACCCAAATATTGTACGTACAAGCTAAAAAAATTCTAGTCTGAAAAACGTCAAGTTTTGAAATGGACCACACATCTTCCCTCAATTAGGTAGAACTTAGGTTATAAAGTCAGACTTACTCGTATTAATTGAGTCATGCTCAGTCTAGGCTGTAAAAACGTGGGTTTAGTTTGGAAACTGTCAGGGCTAGTCAATACTAAAGCATTTTCTTTACAGACTTAAAAATCTGAAGCATACAGCAGTATGGAGAAAACAGTTTTAGAAACATGATTACATGTAATTAACAATCAACAAGTAATAGCTCCATATTCTAGATAAACCAAAGCTCGTACATTCACAATTACCAGAATTACCAAATAGCATAAATTTTAGAAGTTAGCTTCCTCCCTTCTGCTCTCCCCCACCTCCAAGTTCACTGTATTTTCAAAAACAACATCCACCTGGAACCAACTCCAATGTGCAAAGCGAAGCATCAATTATTTCCTTTGTTTTAAGCTTTTCACATTCAAGATGCCTTCCTCAATTTTTCATTTTATGTTTAAAGTACACAAATATGAAAAATTGTGCGTAGCCATTTCTGACACGTCCCAGAACACCCTTATAAGTGAAGACTACAGCAGCAAGCATAAAGAAGCACATTCAGCAACAGCTCGTTCAGCCTGCTTTCAACGAAAGGAAAAGTGACAAGAACAGTAGAGTTTTACTGTTCTATTCAGGAAACACCAAAATCCATGACCTGTAAACGATTACTTTCTGGAAAACGTAACTAAATGTCATACAAAACCACAAAAAGGGCAGTACCTTTCAAAACACTGCTATAGACACCCTAAAGCAAACCAAAGTCCTGAATCATGTTTACCTGTGTCTTTCTTAAAAAAATAACAGAATTCTGCTAAATGTGTCTTAACATGTTCATGTCAGGTCAACTGTATCTCCAAAGCAGCTGGAGGAATAGCTGTTATGCAGCATTTTAGTGAAGGTCTGTCAAGAGGTTAGACCAAAACCTGTCTATCAATGATTAACTACTAATTAAGGAAAGAAACATCTTTAGGGAATCCAAGGAGACAGCACTCAGCAGTTCTTATTGACAGGCAAACCAGAGTACAAACTAATTCTTCCGATAACTCCTAGGATAGGTTTCTGTTTGTTTGGTTTTAGGCACTCGAATACGATGCCACAGGCCAAGTCACACCCACAAATAAGTTTCAGAGAGGGAAAAGTGATGGGAGATGGCAGAAGAGAGGTCACTTGTCTAAAGTCTTACAAGAAGGTTCAGCAAACTGGTTCCAGCCGAAGACAGTACATGCATTAATGCTTCTAGCGGGGCTTTCATACTCAGCCTTGTGTTCAGCTGAGAAAACACAGCAGCTGGAAGTTTGCCTGGATTTCACTGGAGAAAGAGATGTATAAGACACTCCACCAAGTGACAAGCCCACTGGGCTGTGATGATTTTTTTCCCTGGTCTAACTGCTTTGTTAAGATCGAGTAAAACTGCCAATTTCCCAGCTTGTTTTCTTATCCCATCTCAGTTAATAAAGATACTCCTCTAATCTCTCTCTCTCATTTCCTTCTTGATCAGATGCCCAGTAGTTTCTTGGTTTAAAAAAGGCCACACTTTGGAGCATCTTCAAAGCACCATCCAGGTATTAATTTAGTTTTAAAACCGTATGCGGAAAGTATTATTCCCATTTCAGAGCAGAAACTGGCTGTAAGGTTCAAAGTTTATTCATGGTACAAATACTATAGATGTGCTTCAGTTTAACCTGATATGGTTTGTTTGGAAAGAAGCACATGCAAAGCAATCTGATGTAGCTGAAAAAGTATCAAAGATACAATGTCCACTATATGGACATGCTTCATAACCTGATGTAGTTCACGTCACTTTGGAATTGTGCCAGGCATCCATGGTTTTGGACCTGAGAATCTGATTCATTACAAGGCTGATCACACAGAGGGAACACTAGTGATTTATTAAATGCCAAACTTCCCTAAACTGATCATGCAATTTAAGATTATCTCTACCAGTTCAGGATTCTTTTTTTTCCAGGGGGAACCAGCACAGCTATAATAATTTCTTGCCGTCTCCAGCAAGCTGTGCAGTTTCTCACATTGCATCTGAAACTGAAATCTCTTCAAGGACAAACGATGATGCTTCAATCACCATCTCCTACCCTTCACACCCAACTAACTACCCTTGGGGTGAGTGGCTGTTTATTTTCTCTTTTTTAAGTATAAGCAATCAGTGGCTTCTCTCTTTTTAATGTGGCATATTCAAGTGGTTTTAGTACCAGATATAAGAGTAACTTTAGAAAGTTAGAAAGTTTATTAAAAAAACCTGTAGTGGTGAGGAGCAGAGCTGCAGGCAAAACTCCAATCACTTTGTGCCCTCTGGATCACGCACCAGTTTCAGGTTCCAGCCAAGTCTCAAACACACTGATTTCCATTTGAAAATCGACAGAACAGGTCCAACAGGCCTTACATGGCAAATTTGTCTCCCTGTTCACAAACTTCAAAATTCACAAGCCATCTCAAGTCTGTGGGGATGAAAATCGTCACGGATTATAAACCTTACAGGACAAAGATGCTTACTTGGTGATGAATAATATTTATTGTTTTAGTAACTGACCCTATTTCCTACCCAAGGTCAACTGGTATAATCCTAGCAATCCCCAGCAAATTTAGAAGAGAGCACGTCTCGACTGTGACAATCCAGCCGTGATGTGTTCAGTCAGCATCGGTGAGAGGAGAGTAAAAGCCCCACAGTTCACAGCAATGCATACAAAAGTAGCACAAAAAGAAAAATCTATTTTAAGGAAGATCAAAAAATAAGATGCCCACAGAAATGTTATCAAATAATATTACGAAAAGTCACTTGAGGTTTTGGGAGTTATTTTCAAGTAACCTAGCTTGTGATTTGTATAGTTTGCAATCTGGAAAATTTTGGGGTTGAAATGGTACATTCCCAACTAAAACATTTGTGTGGAAAACTTACACTCTCCAACAGCAACACCATATTCCACCCCACCCAGGTATACCTCTACACTATTGACCTACCGGATATATCAAACTATCTTGGCCTTTGATTTTCATCCTGTAATTTTCTCCTTTCTTTTTCAAGTGTCATGTTTTAAAATATCCTCCACTGATGAAGTATTACAGAGTGAAGTACTCCTGCCAAAACCTACTTTCTTAGTAATCTGAGGATGGGGGTTAGCTTCTTAAAACATAAGCCAACACAGAATTAGAGAGGCAGTAAGCCAACATTTTAACAGTGTCTTTTAGGCCAATCTTTATGAACACTTTCATAGTTTTATATTTTCCAGTGAATAAGGGTTTATAATTGAAAATTAAAGATATACTGGATATTTTCATTTTAGCTTCTCTCCCCTTCCTTAGGTAAGGAGTCAAATAGGATGTGAGTGGAACAGAAGAGGGAATAAAACACATTAAGGTAAAAAATTTTAATATGCCAGCTCTCTCCCTCCCTTTGCAGAGGGGAAAAACCCAAATATTTCAGCCATCCACGGAAGACTACAGCTTTCTAAGGAAAACCAGGTCAGCTGCTCACAGATGTACTTGTTACCTTTCTGGTTTTTCTGTGGCACTTTACTGGAAAGAAGTTACCAGTTAATTTCTGGTTAGAAATGTTCTGCTAAGTATGGGAGTCCTGAACCCATTCATAGCAGGAAGGAAACAGTTTTATGAGCTAAAATTTGAGTCCTAGTGACAAACTCCCACCAAGAACAACGGAGAAGCAGATTATGCCACTTTTTACAGGACAGCAACGAACTCTTGAAGGCTGTCTGGTTTCCTATCCCAGAAGCCCGAAGTCTTTTCTCCTCAGTTAAGTACAAGGACTGGAAGCTTAGAGATGCTAGGCAGCTTAAAAATCACTTCTTGGTAATTCAACATCTTTATTTATTTGTATAGCAGGCAAGAAAAGGAGAAAAACAACTTTCATTTGAACATCAGTAGAGTTGCCCTTCCTTTGAGGAAAAGCAAGAGACGATATTTACATTTCCCTCTTTCTTTAAAACCATAGAAGATTAGTATCTCTGTAGAGATTTTTCTGCAATCCCATGTCCTGTTTTAACCCAGATCACTGCTAAGTCTTCAGCTGAAAATGCCACGTGACAGCACATCCAGAATACAAATCCTGGATGTACCTATACATGTTCAGGATTGGGAAAGAAAAGAAAATCAGTATGGGAAGGGAAGCTGTGTAAGGTATTGGAAAGCAAGCCCAAATCCCAGTGAAGCATACAGTACAATTGTCCATGGGTTGCTGTGGTCAGACCGTTTCTCCAAGGCCTGGGGAAGGGAAGGAGACTAAGCTTTTTAAGACAGTCTCCATTCCGATTTCCTCTCGCCCCAGGTCTCTGACAGACCCCTCTGACCTCAGTTTCATTCTTCCCCTCTCCTGCCCTGGGTTAGCTCCAGGGCACGGCTGCTGCGCAGGTCTAAGGGGGCTGCGCAGAATAAAATGTCTTTGGCAGCATTTCTGGCCCTGCTTCTTCATTTTTGTTCTGTTTTTAAAAGTCACTAATAGTTTATTTAAGGGGAGGAGGAAAGAAGAATGTACCCTACATGCCAGGGAAACTTTTTCTTCTGGATTCTCATAGTGGCTCTTTGCCTTAAAAGGGAATCTTTGCTTGGCCTCCGGATGCTCTGCTGTAAACAGTCGGTGCCAAGGCATGGCAGGCATGTTAAGGATGACAAGTGCCATAACATTATTTCATAATGCTGCTTCTCAACAGAAAGCCCAAAACATTCTGTAGGGCCAAACTGAGTTACAGCTGGTGCTGCTGGCAAAGCAAGGAGAACATGGGGCGCCTGTGCACGCTGTGTCTCTGGTACACCAGGCCTTTCGCTTTCCTTTTGTAGGACTCCTCACCCACCTACTGGTGAAGGGCCTAGAGCACGAGTCTTATGCGGAGCAGCTGAGGGAGCTGGGGGTGTTAAGCCTGGAGAAAAGGAGGCTCAGGGAGACCTTATTGCTCTCTACAACTACCTGAAAGGAGGGTGTAGCAAGGTGGGGGTCAGCCTCTTCTCCCCAGTAACAAGCGACAGGACCAGAGGAAATGGCCTCAAGCTGCGCCAGGGGAGGTTTAGGTTGGATGTTAGGAAAAACTTCTTCACCGAAAGGGTAGTCAGGCACTGGAACAGGCTGCCCAGGGAAGTGGTTGAGTGCCCATCCCTGCAGGTATTTAAAAGGCATGTAGACCTGGCGCTTAGGGATATGGTTTAGTGTTGGACTTGGCAGTGTTAGGTTTACGGTTGGACTGACTTCTCTCCCTCTTTCTCTCTTCCCTTGCATCTCACCTCCCAGCGCTAGCTCAGTGTTTGCCGTACTGTTTGCCATACTGTTTGCCTATAGTGCCATGTCAGCTGCATATTAACTGCCTTTCAACATACAGTGCTGAAATTCCCAGGTATTTGCTGGTGGCCAGGTACCACTGCTGCTGCTTCTCTTCTGCTCAGGATCCCCCATCTTCTCTTCAGTGCAGCTCTGGGAAGAATGGCTACATAGGCAAGGCCAGGCATGCGAACAACTCAGTTAATGCTACAAAAATGCCCAAAGTGCATTCTTGTGGTAAAACACGCTGGACTAGAGTTTCCCTTCCTCCCCCAGAGGAAGAGGAGGTATCCAGCCTCTCTGGTTGCCTTTGGGGGGGGGGGGGGGTCTTCTGACTGTATGATCCTTGCACTGGTCCAGGTTCCCCTCCAGTCAACATACTTGGAAGGGGCTAAGTGGAACAGAGCCCGAGGATCAGCAGGGAAGCGATGTCAGATAGGGGACATAGATTATTTATTTCTAGGAGCCAGTGATGCAATTTAAAAGGAATCATTCACTAGTAGAAACACAGAAAATTACCTTACCCAAGCAAATACCCTGTTGTTGTTAATTTTGAAATGTTCTCTTTTACCTTTGTGCCAAAAAGTCCTCATATCCAAACCAGGAGATGCCAACATGAAGCCTCAGCAAGATTCTTTTCCTAAGCAATTTACTACAGTCCAGATTTTTGGTACTTTGGGGATTAGGAAAGAGAAAGGACACAAATCTTTCCTAATGCTTATTTTCAAGAGCTCTACATGGAGCCAAATTAGGTCTGTGGTAAGAGAGATTCAGTAGGTCATAGATTAACAGTGTTGCAACAATTAATTTATCCAATGCCTAGAACAAACCATACAGCAGAACACTGCATCATAAGTGCCCACAACCTGAGCCTGTGACAGACATAGGGTGGTAGTTCTTGGGTTTGTTCTTGTTGTTTTTAAGTCTCCAATTGTAGGCGAACTCTGGCTGTCTGACAAAGGAAGCCAAAAACTGAGCAGAAAGAAGGCAAATCCCTGCTTGAGGAGGTGTATTGTAGTATATTCTCCCCTGCTTGCAACTCCTCCTCCCCGAGAACAGCAGTCAGAGCAGACCCTGGTGCAGGGCACGAATGGGCAGGAGAGGCCATGCCATGCTAACTCTCCAGGGCATCTCTGCCCAGCCATTCATCAGTTCATCAGCTGAAAATACAGGCTGGAGGTCTGTGTTCTGGGGTTTGTCTTGTTAACATGCAGCTTATTTTAGTCTCCAAGCACGCTCCCTCCAAACCCATCAGGCCCATACACAATACCAAGATAATGATGCTCCTGTATCCTTGCCTCCCTTAGAGGAAAAACGTCATTTGTATTCTAGCAACACAAATGCTTCCTCATCATCCTCCATTGCTAAATATACTCCCATACTGCAGCTAGGCAGTGTGAACAGGATTCATTTCACCTAGGCACGGCTATCTGCATATGTAAATGTTTATATCTGAATTGGCTCTCTAAGGACCTTTTAAAGTCAGAGAGAAATAGTTTTTTCTCTATACTGGAAAACATTTCAGTCCAAGGCAGAGATCTATAGTATACCATAAATTTCTTTAATTAAACACACAGGCAAAGGAGAAAAGTCGCTCTCAACTGAGAGTAGACAATGGCAGAGATGCCGAGCCTGGTGCTGTTACAGATGCTGCATGCTGCAGCGGGGAGATCTCCCACCCTACGGAGCTCTGAGAGCAAGTGATCTGCACCAAGATTTGAAAGCAAGTTTTGGGGTGGCTTTTAATGCTTTTTTCCTTATCGAGGAAGGCAAATATAGGCCTGTCAGGTTTATTATTATAATACTCAGAAAAGTGTTTTTTCAACAAGATTTGAAATTTTGGAGGCCAGAAAATCTGCTTGCAAAGAACAAGTGAAAACTAAAAAGAACATAATTGGCAAAAAAGTCCGTGTCTCAAGGTTTTTAGACTCTGCAAATTGAAAGAAAATGTAAAGGTACTGTAGTAAAAACATATAAGAAACTTCTTAATTACGTATCTATTCCCTGTGTGTTTTCAGACACGTCTATTAACTTAAGCAGTGGTTTATTTATTTATTTATTATCCTGTAATCTTCTATTGGAACACAGTTATTTTGACTTCTGCATTATGATTAAATTCAAGTTCTGGCAGCAGCTGCTCCTCCTGGTTATTCTGATGCAGCCCTGTTATCTTTCTAGAAGAGCACATGCAGTACACTTTGGTCCACCTTTGCGGGGAGGGAGTTCACCACCAGAGCACATAAACCACTGAAGACACTTTGTTATCTTCCAACCCTTATGAAGTTTGTAGAGCTGGCAGATTGCAAAGCTATCTTTTTATTTCTAAGCCAAGCAAGTTTGATTTGGAAACCTCATGGCCTCGTAAATGTGGGATTTCACAACGTAGCTTGCACAGAGTTGCTTTTCAGGATAGAACTGTGCTTTAATTGCTGGGAATTATTTCACCATGGCAACCTGGCTTCAGCAGTCAGACTTCTTGCTATATAACCCAAGATACACAAACGCAGACAGTCTACTCTGCTCAGAGACTACCAGGGTGCAGACAGGTTTGTCTTTGTAAGAAGCATTTTAGTTTCCTCACTGCCTTTTTGCCTTGCAAGCTCTCTTTGTACAACGAAAAACATTTATCTAACAATACTAACTAGTTTTAAATACTACTGTAGCCTAAAGAAAACCTGCAACAAAGGAAATATGTTAGATATGCAGGTCAAGCTCACCACCTTACCCGCATACTGTTTGGAGGACAGGTACACATAATGTCTAATGTACTTGTAATCTGAATTCTACAATTCTCAACTTTTAAAAGTCTACAAAAAATGTTTAAAAATATATTTTATAGTTATATTGTGCACTATGAAAGAAGGCAATATGGACTGCATGACAGTCCCCAAACAGTTAATGAGAACACTCACTCCGAGTCTGTGCTCTCAATAGATAAATATTTTTCAACATGGTGCAACATGTCAGCTTGCAGCTGAGCTCAGTCATAGTTGTTGTCTCTCTCCTCAGCTCCCCAGAGGCAAGAAACAGTAAAGGACTGTCTTTTTTACTTCTGGCAGGACTGGGCAAATTACAGCTATTTAGGGACAAAAAGTGTCTTGCATTGGAAGGATAAGTTAGTTATTTTTGTTGGGAAGAGAGTGAAAACAAATTAATCAGCTGCCTTGCTACTACAGTTCCACCTTTGAAAACGTCATCTCTATGTAACCACACAGTAGGCAGGACTTCAACAGCTGAATCCTTCACATAAACACAGTCTGGTTTATATCTAAAAATATAATAGGACAGAAAAGTGCTAGGGCACACCAGAACTGAGAGTGTACATAGAAACACAGGTAACAAGAGAGCTACTTCAAACATCTTAACTTTTTTGTAGGAGCTTCAGTAAACAATATAAACTCAATTAGATATATAGCATGGGGAAAAAATGTAAGTTGTTTTCACTATTCATAAGCAATTTTGCATGCCTGCACCTGTAAACTCACTTTTAAAGCATTTGTACTAGCGCACACATGTGCATCTTGTTGCTTTGAGACACACAGCTGTGAGGAATTCAATTACCTACCTGGTCATTAGTTATTGAACAGGTTGGGCAAAGAAATACCAATGTGAAGAAGCAGCCCCACCTGCAATTTTCATCCACTGTATTGAGCTCCACAAACTCGGTGCTCACACTTTAAATTAACTACAGCATTTTAATTAGGAAAGATATCTATTTACTAGAAATGACCATGGGTCAAGGTCAGTCCTCTCTCAGTGGCAGCTTTGAAGATCAAAAATGGATTTTTTTTTTTTCCCCTTAATATTTTGGCTTTAATTTAAACCAAAGTTAGGTCAGGGAAGTCACACTTCTCCTGGCATGCCTTAGATCAGATCCTGTGATGAGAAACGGTGCCTTTCAGTCTTAGTATGAACTATCTTGTTAAACAAAAACCCTGAAATCCATAGAAGGCACAAACTGTATCTCCTCACAGGGTAAGAGTTGAAGGTAAAAGGAATCAAAGCATTATCTTAATTAGGTAACTTTCATTAACAAATGCTATGTACAGAACATTCACTAATCTAACCATGTAGTTAATTTTTAAACTTTGTGACAGAATGATGCAATGCTCTTTGTTCAGTTTTGTCATCAATAGCACACAGCTGTTTCAGTATTTCCTAGAAAACAGCATATTAAAGTTTTGCTTTATGTACAACAGAGAAAGAAAAATCTATTTAAAATACAAACTCTATGGAATCATGGGTCAAAGTAAAGAATATTTTAATGACTGACTGAAAAAATAGTAGGGTGGATAATAGTTTAATTACTGGTACAGTTAGATCAGCCACTGTTAATTAGCTCATGACACAGCAGTGATTCCCAGCCCTAATTTATTACTTTTCAGGATACACCAAGGGAGACCAAAAAGCTTAAGTAGGAGCACCTTTACAGACATGTACTGATCCATTTGCAATCAGAAAAACCCAAAACCATAGAACAGTCAAACTTGTAGTGTTACCTCCAAGGGCTTGCTGAAATACAAATTCATTCTTTTAATTAAATGCTGAAAGCACAGCCAAGAAATTGGTTAAGGAAGACTAGTAATTTTCAAAAATAAATATTAAAATTAGATGCACAGTTGTGTGCTGAGCCTGTTTCATTCCCTTGGCTGCACGTGCAAATGACAAGCAATATCTTTAACTGTTCGTGTGGATTTGCAATTAATCAGTTCACACAAGGAGAGACCAACATCTAAGATTTTTTCCTCAAAACACAATGTGAAGTCACGCTTTTACACTAGCTTTTGCAACCCAACATCACACCTCAAAACAAAGGATGGTTATGACCAGCTAACACTCGTCAAACACAGCCTGCATTGCTCGCCTGAGAAGCCCTGTTTCAATTCCTGACAGCACCCGACAGTTCATACTGGTTTTGCAGAGATGTAACCACACCAGTCATGCATAGCTGCACTAGTAGTTTCACTGCGAGAAATGAAAGATGGTCCCTAACCAGTGAAGAACTCTCTCTCAAGAGAGTAGTAGTTTACTATCATTGTTGGGTCATCTAGTTACTGCTCAGTATTTAAGTCTCTACTTCAAAAATCAATAGGAAGCCTTCTCAAAAAGCTGTAACTGAAATCACTTAACAGATCAGTTAGCTCAACTACTAAATAAGATGTGTAGACTTAAAAAAAAAAAAAAAAGAAAAAACACAACCAAACTTTTTGATGTATTTCAATGATGTACCTAGACATGAAAAAAAGCTTTGTATGCTGAAAAACAACAGAGAAGTAAATATTGCAGTTGAGACAGAATACAGTTTCCCTTCTGTCCTCCACAGATGGTGGTCTCCAGACCCCAGCTTTGTCTTTTCCCTGCACAGGGTTTGTTCTGAAGAAGGCAGGCAGTCACATCAAAACGGAGGACTTTGTATAACGAAGAATCAGCAAAACCTAGTTTATCATAATTTCCTTTCCCCTCTCTTGCCAAATGCATCCTGCTGATTGTCAGCACTTATCCCTGTAAGGCTTTGGTGTTGTGAATCTGCCATTTGTGGTGACATTGGACTGAAGAGCAGACCTGAGTGTCTGGAGTGCGAGTGGAGCTGCCAAGGGCACCTAATGTCATCTCTCCTGTGTGTGAATTTTCATAGGTCACCATGAAGAAGCCCAAGCCTTCTTTCTTCATTAACTCCATGTACTTTGTATGGTGTGCCAGGATTATTTTTTTCAGGTGTTAAGCTGTCCTAAGACTTTTAATATTCTGTCACTACCTGCCTTTCTGAGGACAGCTGTGCTCACTGCTGATTCTTCCTTTTTTAAAAATAAAAGGAATTACACAGACATCCAGAATGTTCCTTTCACCTGGGGAGCATTTGCTATCGCCAGTCCCTGCTGTCTGAGCAAAAGCACTTCTAAACTTATTTCAGTACCAGACAGAAATGAACTTGGAATATTAACAGAGCAGCATTTTCTGACAAGCTCAAACAACCTAGCTCCAGTGTTAATGGACTCCATTAACACCAAGAAGTGGGGTTTTTTTCTTCAGAGAGCTGGAAGAAGGGGTCAATCCATACATCCAATACCCTTCTCTTTCCAGAGACTAGGTGCTAGCAGCTCTTAAAAAAAAAAAAAAAAAAAGGCAACATATCTTCTCTAAACAATCTGCTGAAGTCTTAGTTAAGGTTCTGTTGAGCCCCACAGAACCAGGGATTAAGAAAAAGGATTAGAAAGTCCCCCTCAACAAAAGAACACTGTATCAAACACAGTTTTGGTGTAGTCACAGAGAAGTATGAATGATAGGGGAACGCATACATTTTGCCTTAGCCATCTTAGAGACAGGCCAACAACCGGTGGAAGACCACATTCCTAACACCACATCTCTTCTGCAAAGATCATCAAGAATGGAACAAGAAAAGCTCTTCTACAGAGGATTTTTTTTTTTCCTCCTACAAACCTACTTGGTAAAGACCTTGGGGTGCACAGATGGTTTGAGATACCAGAGAACAGCAGATAGAAATTAAGTGTGAAATAGATACTTTCTCCATAAAGAGCAGCACCAGAAAAATGGGCTATTACAACACAGGAAGCGAAGAGGCAAACCAGGAATTGTTGTCAACTCCCAGAAGGATGAATGTTGCACACTCACGCTTTGCACATATATAAACTGAAAACATCTTCCAGGCAGAAACAAGCAGCTAAAATCTGGAGTAAATCCTATAATGAAACAGATGCATACCAAGGAAACAAGGGTGAAGAATTTCAGAAGTTTGAGATTACAATCAGATCTATTCTTCTTAAAGTGTCCAGGAGGGATCTTCAGAAAAAAGAAGCATGTTTTTGCCCTTAAAACAGAGGAAAATGCTGTTAAACCTCAGGGCAGGTGCCCTTCCTATACTGGCTCTGGAGACAACTTACAGGATTATTTCAACACACAGAAGAATTGTAGCAGTCCTCTCCCTCTGGCTATCGCTTCACAGGATGTAGAACACGTAACCAAAATACAGCTCCATGTTGTAAATACCTCTGAAGAAAGACACAGACTTCTTCATTAAGTTAATATATCACCAACTTTCATAAACACGCCAGGGTCATGACGCACCTGTGGCAAATACAAGTGAACAAATGGACAGCTATCCCAAAGAAACCAAGGAGTGCGCGGCTCACTGGACTGATAGTGAGACACAGCATCAAATCCTGAGCTTCAGGAGGAGACCAGGTTGTTAAATGGCCTTGACAGAAGTATCTGTCAGCTCATAGCGGGGCTGAATGTCAAGCAGAGCACTACAAGTTTTGCAGCCACCACCAGAAGACATTTTGCTACCTCCATATGCTGGAGAACACCCACCTGCGCAAGCAAGGAAAGCCGCCCCCCCCAGAAGGCACATCCCAGCTGGATGAGTCCACCAGGCTGGCGATGCCACTAGGCCTACCTCCACTGCAACCTGCTCTGTCCTGAGGACAGGACACTTGTGTCGAAGAACAATCTCCAAAAGCACGACTGTGCTTTCATACGCACAGAAGAGCTACCACAAAGCCCCTCCTGCCCGGTCACACCTTGCCAAAGCAGAAGATGTTACTGCCCCATAGAGTCATTGGTCCTTTCCGTGTAGCTGGGTGAGAGTCCCGAAAGGCTGTCATTGAACAAGGAATCAGCTCCTGTTACAGAAATATTCAGCAAGACACAGCATGACAATTAGCGATGTCAGTTGCCGTGAACCATAAACATTTTGAACTATTTTGGTACAATGGAAAGTTGTGGGAGGGAGAAAGAACAGGATAAAAATAGCTGACATGGTTCTGAGGAGCATTTTGCCTATAAGCCCCTTCCCTGCACACTGCCTTCCCTCCCTTCTCCTCTGCCTGTCCTCAGACTTCTGCATTAATCAGATTAGCTAATGTTAAACAAGGCTCTTCCTAATTACTTTCTATACTGTATACCAGACTAAATTATTGAAAAATGTTTCTACCTAAATTAGCATGAAACAGGATTGATTTTTTTAAATATTTGCTTTAGTCCTGTCAATACACACAAGCATCACAGACAACAGCTATCTTCAGCAATGAGAGTCCAGGCAGTAGAGAAGAGGCAGCCACAAAAACCACGCTCTCTTTCTACCCACCTATGTCCTGTTTCATGAACACGTTTAAGATGACTTTGCATGATCACTTAAAAAACAGCATCCAACGTCACAATTAACCTGCTTTCTTTCTGGTCTTGACATGAAGTATTTAAGGAATAGACAAGGAATTTTTCAAAAATTTCTAAGTGCTGGATGTAAAAATATATAGTACCATCCAGGACACCAACACAAACTTGCCAATTTATCTGACAATCATTATCACGCTATCACTGAAAACAAATTACTACAGTCTTGAAAAGTACCTGTAAAAATTCCACTTTGTTAGTAATGCCAATGGCATACCTACCCGAAAAGAGTGGGGTTGGTTGTTTTATTTTTTGGTTTGTATCCAAATCAATCCCTGCACATTGCTGTAAGAAGGGAGGCTCTTACAAGAAAACGGAGTTTGACGTTATCTATTCCCACACTCATCCTGGACCATGTGTACATATAAACCATACTGTACTTTATCAGAAGTCATTACATGACGACATCACAACTCTGTAGCCCCCATCATTCTTCTTTCCTGACACCATATCACCAATTACAAGTCAACTATCCCAGGGGGACTCGGTTTCACTGGAGACTTAAAAAGAAACGCACTGACTATGGCATGAGTAGTCATCTCTGAAAATTGCCTGCGCAGGACCCAAAGTGCCACGGCACAGCAAACACGCTGCAGTTCTGAGCCGCACTCAAGCATCTGAATTGGGATTCAAGCACTGGCACAGGTAGTGAACACTGTGTCCTGAAGTCATCAGCACACAGCTCTGAAGAACACGTATGGCCAGCTCAGTTATCTGCTGGGACCAAAGAGGGGAGATCTCTCATGTACCTGAGTCTTCCTTCCACTTGTGCTGCCTGAGGCCAGTGAAAAGCACACCTCTGCAAGGAAGCTAACAGTAATCAGCTGTTTCACAAAAAATTTGAACAATTAATTAAATAATGTTAGAAAGTAGAAAAATATTCCAAGTTTTTACATTGTACTTTTTTCCCATTCCCCTTCTACCTCTCTACAGAGTCACCAACTTGTACAAAACAAAACAACAGAAAACAGAAAAACTGAATCCATTTGGGGTTTTTTCCCTCCCGAACCATGGGCTAAATAATTAGACAGTTCGTTACAGGAGAGGGGGAAAATTATATTAACATATTTCAAAAACATCTGAAGTGAAACGAAAGCCCTAATTAAACACTGTGCTAAGGAATACACATAACTTCATCTCAGCTACGCTATGATTAATTTAAAGGGGAGATGACACTTTTCTAATGGTGTTTTAATATTATTTTTTTTTTAACATTACAAGTGTGTAGTCTTGGTCCCATCCCTGAAGTGTTAAACACAGTTTACTAACCCATATGATGAAAGATACAAGCATCTCCAGAGTTCTTCATAGCTGAATCACTAATAATTTAAAAGAGTAATAAACCTAACAGTAGCTTTCATAAAAAATTAATTAGAAAGGCTGAGAGCACATCTGTTGCTTTTGTTACATTCCCCCCCCCCTTCTGGTTCAGTTGTCTTTCCCCATGCTCTTTTAAACTCTTCTCAGGTTCTCAGGGCTGCTGCTTCTTCTCATGAAGCCTTTTTGCTTCCTCACGCTTCCCTCCTTGTTTCCTCCCCACACTGATTTTTCCTGTGACAGCTATTACTAGTGTGTGACACAGACACTACTTGGCACCCAGGAGCTAGGGAGACTTGGACCTACTAACTAATGAAAACAACTTGTATGTTAAAAGCTTCAAGAGAGTGAGTTACTTATAAGTACATACAACTCATGTAAATAATGTACAACAAATTTGCTATGGACGAGAATCATACTGATTAAGTATCGTACTGGAACAACTGAACTTCGTAATTCACAACCAGGAGAGAGACAGAAATGGAGGGCAATTTAGAGAGAAGATGGGCACTCTCTCCCTCGTCCATTGTGAACTTCTACAAGCCCTTGGCAGCCTGCGGAGGGCTAGGAAGGAACAGTGATGATGATGGTTCCCAGTTATGCCTGGCCTAAAATGGAGTAGGCTGTTCTTAACAGCAGGCTACGCACAAGCAAGATACCCTTTGATCTCATCACCAAGCCATTTATAGGCCTGATCAACAGAAGAAAAATTACTTCATCCAAATTTTGGTATTGATTCATCAAGTTTAGTATTGATTTGTCTTCTCTATAGACTATAGAAAACTCAATCAGCAGTGTTTCAGGCAGCCAGGTGTAAAAGTGGTATTTGATACCCTTTGTCCTACACTTACTCTGACATAGATGGTAAACCATTACAGTAATGTGGGATGCATCTCATTTAACTTCAAGTGACAACAACATCAGTGCTAACGAGTGAGCTATCACTCTGTATCGGTTGGCATTGCACCTCTGCATTCAACCACATCTTTAAGCTCCCTTTTCTTGTCTACCACCAACAAAGCTGACAAAGCTCAGCTGTGGATACCCATGTTCAAAGAAATCCCACCACAACTGTCACCAACAAGCCACCATTTTTGGCCTAAATGAGGTCCCACATGGTTCCTTCTTTCACCATCACTGCGCTCACACTTTCTAAAGCACTAATACCCGATTTCTGCAATAAGGAAACTTCAATTGGACTTAGTATTTACCTAGGCTCCTAGCTAGTACCTGTGCTCCTACGCTGCCTGAGCTCTTTACAGAATAGGATGAGTTTGTTTTACAGAAAAAAACTGGAAGAAAAGCAAGATGAAGCAACACACATAAGGTCAGATAAGGTATGTGAAGTATATTCAAGAAGAGAAATAAGAGAACCAGTCTGGCATCTAAAGAAAGTTTTTGTGATTTCTTATTTCTCTCTAACTGGTTGCAAAAGGAGATAGGCCCAGAATGAAAAGACACATTAAAAAAAAACTCCACTACAAACCAGTAATCACTCCCATCTAGTAACAGCTTAGCAAAATGAAGTTATGCTATTAATTCCCAAGCCCAAAATATTTCATGTATGACAACAACTTTTTCCTCCTTTCATAACAGTTTTATAGTGTATGTAGAAAATAAACCTCAGGAAAAAAAGGGAATTAAAATTATGCACAATTTCTGCACGTACTCCAGTTGCAGGAGAAAGGACGAGGTTATGTTATACTTTTTTAAAAGCATACACTGAACAAATCATAAAAATATATGTTTCACTGCTAAGTCACAGGAAGTTACCTATACTTTAAAATAAACTCCCATAGATGCTGAACAAAAGGTTTGGCAATTCTTCCCTACAGAGGCACCCATCTATTTACATCTAGGAGTGCTGCCAATAGAACAGCTACCAAAAAACTTCAAAAGGTTCACAGCATGAATAGCAAGCCGCTGGCCAAAGGATTTTATATGACCAGCTGTGTAACACCATATTGAATTATAGACACACCACCCCCCAAAAATGCAAAGAAGGGACATTAAACTTGTTAAAAAGCTGAAAAAGAAACCTGAATTCCTTATACTAATGTTTTCTACAGTAAAGTATTTTTAACAAGAAAAAAAGCCCAAAAACAAAACCAGAAAGTACTGCAATACTGCACTTCTTTAAGAGCAACTCTAAGCAATTCCTCTCACCAAGCCTACTTTAAGCCCAGTGAACTTCTCTAGTTTAAGCCGCAGCCAGAGCTCAGCTGCTTTGTGATCAGAACGCTCTGCTTTAATAAATGGCTCCCCTAAACTTGCTTGGGGAGAGAAGAGACATGAGTCAACAGAGGGAGGGGTAATGTTTCTGTTGACAAACATTTAACAACTGGCAACAGATAGCAGGAAATGGGGACAAACGAAAGTTTGCCAAATAAAAGTTACACTGGAGGAACAAGGCTCCTTTTTGGAGCAGCACTGCCATTCTTCATAGATCCCAGAAAAATATCTGAACACACTTAAACCAAAATAAAAAGCTGCAGTTGTTGAAGAGCTAGGCTGCTAATCCTAATATTTGTGGTGACATTTTTCCCTGCAAACCAGAACGGGTCAGAACTCCTCCGAATCAAATTACTGCACGTCCTTTGCCAAAGAGTCTGGTTTTGGTCTCAGTAGTCATACACGTCTCAGTGTTCACACAAGTCCCTCTGAGCTACATGAGCAATTTTTTCCCCTCATCTTATGACATTTCTGTAGAAAACATGCCAAAGCATATGTAGCGTCTTGGTCATACTCCTTATTCAGGAAAGCCAGGACCTTCACCGTCTGCTTACGTCCTGGAAATTTAGTTCTCGGGGAGCACAAACAAAATTTGACTGCAGTATTACGGGTGGACAAATGTTTCTCTCCAAGCAGCTATTGCTCTTCCAACTTCCACCCTCCCAGATTGCTACACAAGATCCAGCGGGAGCCAAGAGCAGCCTCCCTCCTCCAGACACGAGAGGGGCCGAGCAGGAGGAGGCACCGGGCCGGGCTTCCAGCTTAGCTCCGGCTCCCCTCTCGCTCCTCTCGGGGCCCTACGTGCGCTCGGGGGGAGCCCCCGTTCACGCAGACGGGCTCGCCCACGGGAGCCCCGCGGGGCAGCCGCCCTGCCCGCCCGCCGCCACCGGCGGACCCGTCCTTACCGCAGCACTTTGCCCACCGCCTGCAGGACCATTTTGCAGCTTAATCCGGGTTTGGGACTCTGGGCGAGGACGGGCCGTTCACTGGGGAGGCTGCAGTGATCCCCAACCATGGTACGGCGGGAGGAGCGCGGCGCGGCCGAGCGCAGCGGAGCGGGGAAGCGCCGGGGCGCCGGTGGGCACGGCACTGCCCGGGCTCTCCGCCGCTCTCCCCGGCCGGCGGCCGCCCGCCCCCGCCGAGCGCCCCGGCCCGGCCCGGCCCCCGCCCGGCGCCGCCAATGGGCAGCGGCGCTGGGGGCGGGCGGCCTCCGCGGCTCCCCCGCCCGCCGCGGCTCCCCCGCCCGGCCCGGCGCTGCCCCTGAATCGGCCCTTTCAGGCCGGAGGAGGCCGCGGCTGGGGCCGGGGCGCCGCCCCCGGGCTCCGCCGGGGCTTCTGCCGCGCCGCCCCGGCCCGGGGTTATACAACCCTCGCCTCCCTCGGCCCTGGGCGCCGGGCAGGGCTTCGCTGCGAGGCGGCAGCAGGTCTGCAAGCGGCAGGGCGGGAGGGAGGAAGCACCCCGGCCCTGGCCCTGGCGAGTCCCCCAAAGCAGCGCTGTCCAACACAAGCACCACCATCACGAATAAAATCCTCTGCCACTTCTTCTGGCAGCCAGAAAGTAAGCACGACAAAGGCTAGGACGGCGGTGCCACGGGACACGGGGCAAACATGCTGCTGTTGGTGTCTGCAGTACAGGCCCCATCTGTAACAGGGCCATGCTGGACTCCCAGAGAGAAATGGGAATAATGACACCTTTAGTGACAAATAAGGGCACGGGCTAGATACACTCTGCTGAAACACAGTTTTACACAGTGACTGTCAGCCCAGCAATGACCTCAAGACCTTTGTCAGAGGGGTCTAAACAGAGGAAGGGTGAAGAAGCGTAAAACCATAAACGGCAAGAGGCACCTTGCTGTTATGACCAGAGCTAAGAGCAGGCACTTGGGTAATGGTCCTCAGAAGACGAGCGATTAAGCAGTGTCCCCAAACACGAGGTCTGCTGAGACACACCAGCAGTTTCACATGGAGAAACCACTTTGCCATGAGTTTTCCTAACAGGCCTTAGAAAGGCGCTGTACGTCCAGCTCCTTAGCCACGCCACGTAACCACCACTCAGCACACACCTTTTGGACAGGCAGCTGTGCCCATGGCTGGCTGATGTAGCACTTAGAGCCAAATCATAACAAAAAATGTGACAGGCGTGGCATTACATGACCTAGAACACAAAGCCCTGAGGACGTCACTTATTCTGGCACACTAAAACCTGACCTGTGACACCTCAGAGAAAACAGTGGTTTTGCCATTTTAGGTACATCTGCAACACCGGCTGCAGGCAGAAGGGACAGTTCCCCAGACAGGTATTGGCCAAGCTCTCCAGTTCATTTACTAAACAGGCATCTTCCCCTGTAAAGAGGAGGCCATCAGGCTTGTTGAATTAAACCTAGCACAAATCATGCCATTGTTGCCGTCACCAACCCAGCATCGCTTGGTCAAAGCGGGTGGGAACGTGGCTGCTGTTGGCACAAACCCAAGGAACCACAGCCACGTGATGCAACTTGGAGGAACAACGCGCCAGTCCCAAAGCACCCACCCAGGCCGCGGTGTCTGTCAGTCACACGCTGTCTTTTAGTCGCACTTCCAAGTTAGGCCTCCACATCCTTGTGAAGCAGGAGGTATTTTTATTCCCACTCTCCAAGCAATCCACTTAAGAGGGGGTTTTAATGACTTTGCTGATAGCACACAGGAAGCCTGCAGCTGAACACAGCTCAGCTTTCCACTCTGCAGCCCAGCGCTTCATACAGAAGATTATCCAACCCTTGAAAAACCTGATGCTCGCTCAACCTTTTCCCTAAGTAACAGAGACTTGTCACAGTAATATTAAAAAGCAACAGTCCTGGCAAACTGAGGAAGGACACCTGCCAAGAGGGCAGTTGCCCTCGTTTCGTTCACCAGTGAAATCTGCAGAGAGAATTTTGTTTGTTAAAAAACCACCCTAAAAACAACAAGCCTGTGATATAAAGCAGCTTAAGTTTTAATAAAAGTCTGTCTATCCAAAGTAAATTAAAGAAAAATCCAGGGGTCAAACCAAAATAAATATAGCTCTGTGGTGTTACGGTTGTATTAGGAAAGCTGTCCTCTCTGTGACTCTGACAGCTAAACATTCGCTCTTCAGAGATGGAGCTTCAATGATCTCACACAGGTTAGGAACTGATGATCTTCTGTTAAAACTGATACATCAACTGAAATAAAAATCTTTAAACCCAATATCTTTTTACTTTGACCCAGATAAATGACCCATTTCTCTATTCTGTTAGCTTCTGCATCAAACCGGCGCTTTCCCTTTCCTCAACCATCCATCTCCACAGCACCCTTTCCAGCCTTTCCTCCACCTATCAGTTTTCCTTCATTCAAGCAGTATCCCTTTTTTGGATCAACTGCACACTACAGTTTACCTGTAGTACTGGATTTTATAGAAGTTGTGGGAAAACCCATCATCTCAAAGTCAATTTTAAATGCTCCAAAATAATAAAAGTGAAACAAGGTTATTATAGGAAGCACAACCTAAGCACATACACTTTATTTATATGGCATCAACATAAGTAATTTAAAACACATGTGCAGTACAGATTCTCACACTTTAACAAGATTCAGAGCACATGTGAAGACACAAATAGGTTTACTTGAAAGCTGCTGCATCCAGAAAGAGCAGTACTTGATCTAAAAGCAACGTATTTATTTGAACACAGCTACTGGTCTGATCTCTACGTATGCATATTCTGAAGGATGCATATCTGCCCTTCCTCAAGGGTGTGTCTACAGCCATCCGATAGCCTGCCTATTTACATCCATCGGTAGCTTCTTTTTCACTTGCTTTTTTTTACTCTGCGTGTAACAATGGTTGGATCCGACCTTAGCACAAGTGTGCTTCAGCAGTGGCAAACTGCTGCTAGCACATCCCTTACCCACCAGCCAGGCTTGAAAGGTCACACAGTTGTGTATTGAAATCATCACTAAAACATTAACAGAAATACCTGTGAATGGACCTACCAACAGCTTTATGACTTTTATCAGTCCTACAGACACATCAGCAAAACAGTAACATCACCAGTGGCACAGAGTAAGGGCACAAAACAGTACACTGGGAAGAGCGGAGCCCCATTTCCCACCACTTACACGTGACTGTATGTGCTTATAGTACACTGACGGAAAGTCTTCTACATTGAACCCAGCCACCAAGCCAAGGAATGGTATTTATAAATTTTATGAATAATGCTTTATATTTATAATGATGTTATAAGCAGCAGTTACACAATTACATATTTATTTGCCCCTTTTAGGGTTTCATAAAAATTAAGCGTAAAGCAGCCACCACAGGGATGTATACTAGTACCCAGAGGTTTGGCAAAGAAAGCAAGTCATATCAACCCAGACAAGTAAACAATGTCAGGGGAAAAAAAAAATCATAATCATTATTTTGATTAAGGTACAATTCAGCATTTATATGTATAGAAATGAGGCCTTGTAACATCAGATTGTAAAGTTCTGTTTTAAATTAAACTGAAGTTTATTGTGTGTCCCTGCCTGGCATACATTTCAATTTTGCTAGCTAATTAGCCCCTTTGTTTAACTTTAGTGTGCCCTGCTACCACCTGGTCAAGTATCCTTTCTAGTTACCTCACGGTGCATCCCCAGGTCTCTAGAACGACTTAAAATCAGCAATGAAAACATTTTATCCTTTAGCTTGCCTCTAAGCAGTATTTATACTGAGATTACATTTGCTCTCCATTTTGTCATCCTCACACAGCAGCAGAGACGGCACGAGCAGCTCCGCTCCGTATAGACAATAAAGGCACGGATTTTGGACAGAAGACAGACTGAAGTCAAAGTTGTCTCAGTCTCTACAAAAGTAGTTTGGAGGTGGTCATAGCGAAGGGGGAAATAACAGATTTCAAGGGTATACTTTCAGCTCCACTCTTGAGATAATAGCAGGAGGAATTGGTCTTCCTGACCACACAGAGTGTTGCGATACAAGCCTTGTCAACAGTGGCCACACACATTGCAGAAAGTTTGTGCATAAAAGATTGAGCTTAAAAGCAGCACATTTGTAAGTGACAAGGTGCCTACATTTGCTGCTTTATTGAAAGGTCTGGTAACAAGCCAGTGCCTGTCCTGCAACCACCACCTTTGGCTTCATCAATACTGTGGAGGGTTTTTTCTGCAATAGGCAGAGAAAAAGTGGTACACGATATTCTCACCTAATCCATAACATGAGAAACAAGCAATCAATTGCAGCAAGAACAGCAAAATAGCTCAAAATATCAGTAAAGCTTCACCAGCAACTCCAAAGAGTTTATATTACAGCATTTTGGAAAGGATGCAAAAAATGAGAAGAACCAAGGGTTCATCAAGTATCACTTCACTTAAAAAAAGAAAAAAGAAAAAAAAAGGAAAAAAAAAGAAAAATAAAAAGGAAAGTGAATGCTGCTGTATGTACCGAACAAAGAAATCGTGATCTCAAAGGTACTGTATTTCTGGCATGTGTGTAGGCACGTCTATTGTTCTGAAACCCCCTGAAATGTCAAGTTAAGCCAGGTTCATCAAGAAGTGTGTATGGATGAGAGCTGAAGAACATGAATGCGCTGACGGAAGCAGCAATAGCAGCAGCTCAGCAGGCGATACTCAACTCTACCAGCATCGAACAAGTACCCGAGAACCATTAAGAAAGGATGGGATGGTGATGCTCACTCTACATGGAAAAGTGATGTGAAATAGCCTGCATTTCAGTCAGTCCTCCTGAGTCAGCCCACCTCAAGTGACAGAAGCCCTCTGCAAAACACACACCAGCAGGACACTTGTTTCCTGAGCAGCTGTTCCAGGTGAGTTTGTGGCAAGTAGACTCCGAGTCGAGGAATTGCCGTGGAGTTGGAGAAAAATATCAGATTCAGACCTTAGTTTGTAGTATCCCTGAAAACTTACCACTGTTATAAAAATAATTTCTGTTTTTAAAAGTTATTATTCTGAATCCTGGACAAGTTCCAAGACTATTGCATTCTGCTTAAAGTTTCCCCTGCTTTCAACAGAAAAGGTTCTTTGCTTTCTGTACTAAGGTGTTGTATACCATTATATAGCACCTTATTTCAGTAACGGATGAAGCAGTCCCTATATGGTACCTTTCTTACATAGTTCATTCCAAAATAATAAAACATCACAATGACACAGCCTCAGGAGGCAGAGAGTTTTCCTCTTTCTAGTTCGCAAAACAATATGCTTGGTACTACTATATAAAGGAAGAATAAACTGGAAAATATTTGCAAATAAACAGCTCAAATCTATCACCCTCATAAAACTGTCTTCCATATAGACAAACTTTGCTGGGCAAAAGCCTAGCAATAGCTCCAGGTGACAGTGAAGCTCAAGTGACAGGCAACGTCTACCTCAAAGAGGATGAAATCTCTTTTTTTCTTTCAGTGGGGGATGAGGAGAGAAGAAAACACAAACAAGTAAAGATGTGCCAGTGAAGCTAAGGCATTTATCATTCTGAGTGCCCAAAAGGATGTCTTTCGACACATGCATCTCACAGATTAAGTCAGAGGATGAAGTCTTATTAAGCAGCATACCTGCTGATAGGCTGCATGGGGTGCTCACAGTGTACTGTAAAGATTGAGATGCTTAATTTATACCATCGCAGCCACTGTTAGTTCCTTTCTAGACATAACACAAGGGAGAATTTCATCTTGCATTTTACCATTCCTTTTTTTTTTTTCCTTGCCCTAATTTTGAAGTTTAACTAGGCTGCGCTCCAGGGAAGCATTAGTGCAATATGCATTTCATACAGAAAAGCTAAAATGAAAGACTCCTGCTCTTTTCCCTTTCGTCCCCCAAATACACTGGACCTCATGCTTCATATAAAGAGGCAAAACTTCTAAAACTTGGCTAAGAAGTTCTCCCCAGTGATTGTTTAACATATTCAGAGCTACTTGCTACAGATATACAGAACTCCCCCTGTAAGTTTTACAACACAACTACTGTTTTCACAGACTTAGGTAAATATGGCAAGGAAAACAAAACCCTAATTGCAAATTGGCATTGAACTCTAGACTAAGGAGTCAAAGGTGTAATCAGCACAGAAAAGGAGGGTATCTGTGTCAGCGCTGTTATTGGTCAGGACTATCTACGCTTGAGTGGGAAAGGCATAGAAGGAAAAAGGGGAGATGCTGGGAGTGAACTTGCAGAGTTTTCCCAGACAGATGGAGAGCCACTAAGGAAATATATGTTTCCCTCCTCCTTGGTGCTAAGAATGGCTTCATTTCAGTACAGCAAATTATTTTATGTGGTAACACCATGTTTAGATGACAGCATGAGGGAAAAACAATTCATAAAATAAGTATGAAATTTATTCTAGGAGCTTTTTCTCCAAGCATGCATTACAAAATACAATACACAGAGCTTACATTATGCAAGATTAAACAGGGGAAACTATTCATTGCAATTCCTGGCACTTACAGAGTAATTCCTTAGCTACTACTTCTGAAGAGCAGGACCACAAAATCTAGAAGTCACAAAATTAACTTGGTTCACACCCAGACCAGTGCACATTTGCATTCCACATACAACTCAAAACACACATGCTGCATCCCAGTTAATTTGATTTCTTAATACCTCATAGGCTCATCACAGATCAGAGTGACAGGAGGCCAATAACAGTTTCCGCCATTCATGATGCCATAAAGTACCTAACTTAAAATCTGAAATAGTTCAAATTTATGAAACATGAAAAAATTTCGAGCAGTAGTTCAGCCTTGCAAAGCTGTGTAAGTACTGTTTGCATTGCGGCAGCTCAACCCAGAGGAGGGGCCACTTCACAGCTCTAAAGTAAAACCTGTTTGGTCAGTGTGCATGTAAAGGCGTGCACTGGAGATGGACACAGGGCTACAAAAAGACTCTAACAAGTAGTCTGTTACAGGGACTCACCTCTGCTGAAGTTACACAGCTGCATTTCAAACAGTCATGGAAGTAAAAGCATGAAGACCTTGCATTTGAGGAATCCTCAAACCTAACATACCGCTGATTAAGCATTGAGCCATTTGAAAACGTTAACAGTTCTTTTTCAGTATGTTGTTTGTAAATTTACTGAAAAAAACCTGGAAAATTTACAGTACAATTCTTGATACTTGGTTATAATCAAGATGTTAGACACAAGAACCCATAATATTCTCACAGCAGCGTTGTCTTGGGTCTTGGCTTTGCTTGCCAGCCTTCCCCATGCGAGAGCTCGGCTGCATGTGGGACATACACTTACATAGGCACAGCCACACAAAACTGTGTGGCATAAGTAACCTGCTTGTAACTTTCCTAAAACTTTTTACAAAAATATAGCCAGTTTTCATGCTTTGCTTTTCTGACAAAGAAAATGGCTTAAGTGCATTCACTTACCCATTTGAATTGAATCTCACACTTGATCATACAAAACTTCAAGCATCTTACAAAACCCAACACGATCATATGATCCTGAGGTCAACCCTCTCCCACAGGTTCTGGACAGATTTGGACAAAAAGTAGCAGGATAATACAATTTAAGGTTAAGACTACCATACACTTTTTTCAGGCACTAGACTAACATACACTGGGAGCACACTGGTCTAGTTCAATAGGAACTGGTGGATTAAAAAAGCCTGTATACACAGGATTGTTGGTTTTATATCATATTCATTGTTTCTAAATAACATTTCTTCAAAAGCAAGTTAAGCTAGCTACTGAATGAAATCATGCTAATAGTAAAAAAAAAAAAAACCTCAAAGAACACCCAAAAGAGTAAAATTTATATAAAATATCACTTCTCTATACAAAAATAATATAAAACACAACTACTTAAACTATCTCAAACCATCGGAAGTTTCCTTTTTAGGCTCACACTATTTGAAAGCAATTTTTTAAAAAGCCCCTCCTGGAAGCATACAGAGGTCATGAAAAGGTCTACTTAAGACAGAACTGCCTTCCAAATTATGGCTAGATTACTGCTTTACAGGACGCGAGTATTTTTATTACTGTGACATGCTTGCACTGCTGTAAACCCTGGTGAAGAGGCAATCATGGATTACATCTTGAGAGAGAAATACCATAAAATAAAGGAAACTTCTATGAACCCAAATCTCATCTGATCAAGGAAAAAGAAAAGAAATGGTAGAATGCACAACGGAAGAGCCCTGAGTTTAAGCCAATCATGGAGAAAAATGAAATGGGTTTAAAAATAACACCATTAAGCACAGATCTGTCTTTGAGCAACACTGCTGTATATAAAGCTTTTGTGATGCTGTCTTGCTTAAAATCTCCATTTTGCCTAGAATTTGTTCTATGGCTGGTTTTACACCTTTTCCCCCATAGTCCATTACAACTCTTGAATGGATGTTTATTTACTAGGAAACAAAGAAAAGCACAGGCTGACAGATGAGCTTTGCCATTCTGGTTTGACAAGATTGCCATTTGTCATGTTCTAGTAATGCAATAAGAAAATTAGCCTTGCCTGCTCTCAAGCACAGAAGTTGCACTTAAGGTACTGGACAGAAACTGAGGAGAGAACACTACTGCGTCTACCAAGACTATTCTGCATGAACTTTGCTAAATAAGTCTCTGCACCAATTCCACAGCCAAAAAAAAGAGAAATTACGATAATCTACATTTTACATGCCTTGTTTTGCATACTTTTCCTAAACTACTTGCTTTCAGGACTTTGTCCATATCAATACATACTGAGACTAGGATCAATGTGTGATACTGTCATGCTATCATAATTCCTACTTAGCTACTAAGAAACACTATTACCACGAACATGGCAAAGACATCTTTTTCAAATACTTGATGAAAATTGCTTCATGACTAGGAAAAGGCCCTGAAGTTGCAGTGTTACTGCGAGCATGCACAGGCAGGCGAGTGCCAGAGGAGACACAAATACTACGTGATAACAGAAAAGGGGAAGGATGACTCCAGACTTCTCGAAAGTTCGCCTCTGCCACTACTTCCTCTGAGGTGCGAGTGAAATTGAGCCCCTCTCTAAAGCAAGATAGATATATATAAATTTTTAGATATCAAATTTTATCTAAATTCAGTGATACACACTACCTGAAGTATTTTAGCATTTTTCTAGGCTTCTTATTGGGGAGGTGAAAGTGAATACTAAAATATGTATTCATCCTGCACCTTGAGCTACTTCTGCACTTTGAAGGTACATTATACGCATCAAGCAAATATGCTCCAATATACAGTACGTGAACCTTTCTCTTTTGACGTTCTGCTCTAAATATGATTTGAAACTAGGGAAAATACATTGTGTTCCACTATGTAAATAGCAACTTCCCTGTATAATTATAGTACATTTTGCTGAGAATTGCATCATGACTAGGATACTACCAAGAGGACAAACATTTAACCACTATTCTTAGTTTCTTAGAAAATTTTTCCCACATTACATAAACACGTACACACCCACACATGGGCAGCACCATCAATCTTTTCATTGTTTTTACTTTGGTAAAGGAACAGTTATTTTTCACTTCAATAGCTTTATTTTTGTTAGTGTTATGAAACAGGTATTAACTTTTCTCCTTCAGCCTTCTTCGCTATTATTCTTTCCTTGTCTTTACTGCAGTTGCCTTAACTTTCTGTAAAACGAGACCGTAAAGCAGGAATAAAAAAATTGGCATGCTGATTCCAAAATCTCCTTAAAACTTCAGTAAAAAAATTCACTTTTAAATGTGTATTCAACAGAAAAGGGGATTGTCGAGGAGTTTCTCCTGATGTTTTCATAAAACGGATAGGTGAACATCTGACAAAAGAAGAAATAGGACAATATTTCTAGTTCGCACACATTAACCAGAAGCACCAGGAACAAAACATAGCACATTATTGAAAATGTCATTTAAACTTTACAAGCTCTTCCATAGGTTGGCCAGAAGTATGAACCATGCAAAATTCTTCTGAACAGATGCAGCCTTATATCATTTTACTTGTACACATATCTCTGTCAAAGAGTCAGCCAGCTCAGGGTAACCACACCTGAGCAACAGCCACATTAAAAGAACACACAGAACAGCTAAGAAGAAATTAAGCACTCAAAAGCTAACCTTGGTATATCGATTTGCGCTCCACATTCAAGCTTCTGATTATTCTTCAGAATTCAGTTTTTCATTTCTTTGGCTGGAGGATGGTAAAATACAGAATATAGATTCTGCTCCCAGTTGCTCTCCTACATGCTAAATCTAAAAGAACATATGAATGCTGTTAAGGATCCAGTTCCAGTCTTCCCAATCCAACCAGGCTGTTAAGATACGCATGTAAAACTGATCAGCTTCAAAAGAATTTGTGTGTGTGTGTGTGTTCAAGTGCTATATTAAACTGAAAATTAAAAGGTTGGATCTCAACCTCTTCGAGAATCACGATCAATATGATGCAGGTTCCTCAGAGGGCCAGGGAGGAGATGGGATGAGGGCATGGTATTTTAGCTCTACAGGGTAGAAGAAAATCTTAATTTTCTTCCCTATACATGCTCTACATTTATACAACGAACACGCAGCCAACTAAATGCAAATTTTGAAAAGAATCCTTTTATCATACGAAAGTATAGTTGTTGCTTTTAATGAGACAACATCCAAAGCACATTGCTATTGCTGTTTCTGAAAGTAATAAAATATTTTATTCCACAAATTAGGCTTTGCTTTGTTTGCATATGCAAGTGTTCATGCATATTTGGAACCTGACCACAGCTATACTGCTAACACTACTGCTTGTACGCCTGTTGACTAGCAATTCTTGTACGAAGTATCTTTCTGCTTGCCTTTCCCTATGACCAAATTTATAAAGAAACTGGTAAAAATCCACATAGTTAAAGTCAATATCTATATCCATCACAATTTGGGTGCATGCCAAAACATAGAATAGACACAGAAACAATACCGCTGGGAAGCGAGGCCCTGCTATCCATCAGCTGAGCAGCAACAGACACCCATTGCCCTGTAATCCCAGGCCTCTCAACAGCCCTCGGGGCTGCAGCCCATCAAGTCCTTCTGGTCTGCCTAATGGAGGAGGGAAGGTCCAAGGCAGGGGGGAGCGCTAAACAAAGACTGTTTACTTCCTACACCAAAAGAAAAGGGACAAGAAACTATGCTTCACTGTCCAAGGATGCAGGAAGTCCTTCAGAAAACTAGCCTCCTCAGATAAAACTGTACCTTTTAAATAGCCAGTTGGAGGAGGACTAAATCTGCACAGATTCAGCTGTTAGCAGCATGCAGGTAATGCACAGCTCCTCTTATCTTTCGCCCCATATGACTATTGCTTTATCTTCACCGATAATAGTTTGTTGGGGGACAGTAGTTTTAAAGACAAGACAAAATATGGAATACTTATCACAGCTTAAAATTTACATAGAGACAAGATCTGCCAGGTAGGTACAATCAGCATTGCACACCCCTTCCTGGGGTTGACTTCATCTGTTTTAACCTTGTAGATAAACTAAATAGTTGTGTCCCCACTGTGGTTTTCATAGCTTACATACTCTAATTATTTCACAATGAAAACGTGTGCTTTTTTAATCCGAGAAGTTATTTTGCCTACACAAATACACCATGTAGCGAAGAGCGGCTGCTACTGTAGACGCAGCACTTCCTATGAAACCTGTGCTTTGCGCACGCATTTCAGAAGTCACCCCTCACCCATGCCTCTGAGCCGTCCAAGCAAAACAAGCTATACTGGTGAAAAACACATTTTGCCTATAACTACACTTGACTTTCTTCCAGTGCAGGTGTACTCTCAAAAACGTTCTTCATACCCCAACCAACAACGCCAGAAGACATTTGGAGCAGAGACAAAACGTACACAGGTAACGCCCAACTCTTCCACCGGATGATTCACACGTTTCCTCCAGTGGCACGCTAGGCTTGTACACCACAGTACCTACCCGACGCTTCCCTGAAAAGCCTGATTTACTGGGATTGCACAAATGAAAGACACTGCACGTGCAGTGGACGATGCAGCCACCTACCTCCCGCTTGGGAGCCCACAGAAGACAGCAGCCGAGGTAGGGTGGCTGCCCCTGCCCAGAGCTCCTTTCCAGAGGCCCTCGGGGAAGCAGGGGCAATTAGGCGCAGGCCACAGAATGAGCTACCAGACCCAAGATGCTCGGGTACGCTCTATGCCAGCACACCACAGTAACCAGAGCGGTAGGCTCTGGGGTCAGAACCAGCCTTCAGTTCTTGTCTGCCTCCCATCTAGTTACCCCCGTAGTGAACCCAAAGCTTACTGAGCCTAAAGCACACCTTCCAGAAAGGCATCTGGTTTTAACTTGTATATCTGACAAGAAAGAAAAATCAGTTATTTTGCTCAGTAATTTGTTTCAATGGCTGATCACATCCATTGTTAAAACGCACGTCCTTTGAATATTTGAAACCTCCTAGCTTTAACATCCATTTATGTTTCCAATTATGATTGTTATCCTTTCTCTGTTAAGATTATAGCTTTTTTCTTTCCCCCTTTTTTTAACTTGATTAGCTAGATATTATATTCACCTCTTGACCTTCTGAGAAGCTAAAAAAAAAATCTCCTTATGTCTCATTATTAGAAATCTTTTTTCCAGTCTTTAAATACTGCAGGTCTTTTCTGCCTTTCTACTTTAGAAGGGATCCAAGTGCCTACTCAAGACAATGTAAGCACAACTGATCAAAAGATCTGGAGCCGTTCTTAAAATCTTAATAGGGATGAACAAGCACACAGAACTTTATCTGGATCTTCCTTCCCCAACAAATTAAAGGACCATTTTTCATTTAATAATGTTGCAAGTTTAAAATGTTGAAGTTTCTAACATTTAGAAATTCAGAGAATATTTGCATCTTAAGACAACAAAGAATGCTAGTACTCATTATTTCAGCAAGGAAAGAAAAATCTATAAAATCATCAATATATTTATATTTTCCAGACAGAAAAGCTATAAATATAATACAGCCCTTGTTTTATAAATATTTAATCAGCTTAGTAACAATTAGGATCATTTCATCCCACACAGGTTGCACTACCTTTGATTAAAAACCTCAAGGAGGGGAAAAAAAAAAAAAAAAAAGCCTGTTTTTCTTGTAATCCCTTTTCTTCACTTTCTCACTCACAACCATGGGGAGGGGAAAAAAAAAAACACAAAACAAAACAACCACAAAACAACACAGCATGATCATTCAAAATTAGGTTGTAAGAAACAAATGGAGAGCACATGGCCAAAACCTTACGTCCTCTTCCACGTAAAATTAGCTCCTTATCACTGCGTTGCTTCCACTGTAATCCTTGAATACCCTTGAGCAAAGAGCAGTATTGATTCGAGTCAAATTATCTGGCCCAAGGGACTGTGCAGAAAGGAGTGGGGAAGATGATACAGCCTAAAACCTGAATGAGTATGTCTTATCATCTGCTAGTATGACCATTAGTGTGGAAAGCTGCTCAGTTCCACTTACTGCCTGCTGTCTCCAACACCTTCCTCGTTCTCCCCTCCTTACACTCAGAAAGACCAAATGCCTCCTCCCATCCTTTACAAGGAAGATATTCAGAGAGCAGCAGTGAAAGACTGCAAAACAAGTTGTGCCCACCGACTCCCTCAATACTGTCCTTTGTCTCGCTTTAACAATGCTACTTTTAACATCCAGAACTCAGGAAAAATGTATTCACATCCATACCTGAGCTTGCTGAAAAACATTACCCACCCTCACCCTCTCCATAAACACACTCAAGGACTTACTTCAAGGATTGTTGGGTTGCCTGATGGATGAGAAACCCAAGGCTTAACAGACTGCCATTATGCACGTCAGAACTTGCAGACAATTCCCAGCTTCAACATGTTACACCTCTACTAGAAGTGAAAGCTGCAGTTTACCCTCTTTGGGGCTTCATCTACTGCCTCATTTCTAATTCCAGATAATCAACTTCCAACAAAACTTGAAAGCCCATGCTCTCTCACCATGCAACAAAGGAAGCCAGATTGTCCTCCTGTACTGTACACATCTGCTCTTGTACCACAACTTCTATTAGCAGATTGTTGCTTAAGAAAAACAGGCTGGCAGTGAGAAACAGATCAGCAGCTTGGCATTTGTTCTACTTGTGTAACCTTTCACAAACAGCCCTGCATTTCCATGAAAGCAACAAAACATCTGCTCGGTGCAAATACAGATATTAGATAATCCAAAAGCTGCAATGCTGTTCAAAAATTGGCTCAATGGATACAGAGAAACCAAAGTACACTGACATTCAGATACTTTAAAACTTCTAAGTGAAATTTTTTAATTTCTAAAAACCCATTTACAGTAAACTAATATTTAAATAATGCTTATGCAGTCAACAAGGGTTGACATCAACCCCTCTCAAGTGTTCTTTAGTAGTCTACCAACACAAAGTGCCGCTAGTATGTTCTGAAACACTCTGAGGGCATCTTTTGGTGACAGAGCTAAGCCACTCTATCAGCTCGCTTCTTCAGAGAGGATTATTCCCATTCATTCATCCCTGCCCAAACCAATTGGAAATGGTGCATTTTCATAGCATTCGTTTTCTGCTAGTTTAACCCTGTGACACAGCTCACCATGAAGCCATTTCAGAGTCACTGGATATATAAGAGAAATAGCAGAAACCCAGCTAGGGATAAGGAAGTCCCTTTCAGGGGAGGCTTGCCAGTATAGTGGCTGTACTGTTGAACTGCATGCTCATGCTAATAGCTTCACACATGTGCTTGAAAGAACAATGCCCAATGTGTGTAACTACATCAGTTCCCATAAATGAGAATGATAAGACTGTATACAGAGAAAAATTGCACTTGTTCCATTGTTCCACGCTGAGAGGACATGGTGTTAAATACCGCTGTAGGAGGAAGTCAGAAGTGCTCCACAACACAGGAAAACACTTAGAGAAATAGGGGACTCGGACTTGAGACTGGAGAGGGGCAATCCAAGTGGAGATGTTCAGCGCACACTCACGTGTCAGAAAACAGCTCAAGGACCACGGCCGTAGATTACCAGAAGACAATAATCTCCTCACAGCCTTGCAGTTTTCTGACCACCCTATGAAGGACCACTCTAAGTGATAACAATAACAAAAATCAAGCCTGAGTATTATGTCTGAATCTTGAAGCGTGTATGAAGCTTGAAGTATGTATTTTGGGCAAATAGGGCATAACTCTCCTAAGGATGAGATGAAGCATTCTCTTAAAAAAGCACCTGGTTTATAAGTAATTTTTTAAACCTCAGAAATGGATCTATTTTGAAATTGCGTTGCCATATTCCAATACGTACTCACAGGGGAACAGACAAACTGCAATTATTTTTCAAGAACATGACAATGAAAATATTTAACCTGGATTGCAATATAGTTTTTAACACAGAAACTGCCACCTCATTATCATACTTACTGATGCTATAGAGCAGATTTATTACGATAAACTACCCTGCACAGACGAAGTAGAAATTCACACTTATTTCCTATTGACAGTGTCATGGCAGTGAAGTTGAAAATTTGATTAATCCATCTAGATTTTCAATACATGTAAAATATAAAAAGCTCAATTTATTTATTCAGTCCACTAAATTTCTCCTAAACCATAAGAAACTCTCTCCCTTCAGGACCATTATAGTCAGAGTGCGAGCTGATGGACAGAGCAAAAGCAGCAAACTTACACACAACGTAACTCCTTTCTGGAGTACAACAGAGAAAAGGGAACTAATAATTCCACAACCACTTTCTGAAAAACCCAAAACCTTGCTTTTAGTTCTTGAACCATTTTCAGGAGAGCTGTTACTTATAGACCTCTCTAATTTGTCCTGTATCTGAGCACTGCAATTCCACTGTTGATCACGTACTACATTATTGATTGCAAACTTCTCCCACAGAGAGCAAAAGTATGGGGTTTTTTCCTTAAAAGGAGAGCATAAAGAGGAGACACGAACTCTAACTTGTTTGAAGCACCTCTATGAAAGTAAAATTTATTTTTGTAATCTGTACCAGTGGAGTTGACTTTAAAACACAGCAGTCCCAATTTGTACTATTTTAAATCAGGATGCACAAATATGAATAACGCTCAAAATTTGAGGTGGGAAAAGGCTGGAGCTACTCTTGTTCACATAATATGGGACAGAATTGGAATAGCTGTCAAAATCTAAATGAATAGACTTGGCCTTGGAGAAACAAAGCTGCCATACCTACACTGATATCCCTCCACGTCAAAAGGAAAAGAAAAAGAAAAATTATTCCATTGTTCTTATCCTGTACGTTTTTACTGTTGTTACAAACTCATTAGCATTGCACTTGGAAAGTGGCTGAAGCACGCGTTCGCTCTCTTGCCACTGTATCATCTGTTCCTTGCAAAACTCACTCTTCAAAGCTTAGTAATCTGTGACAAAAACTAATCCATAAAACTGAAAACAAGAGGTTTGGGAAGAAATCCTGCCAGGAAAGGGGGAAGATACTGACAATTCTTCTATGCTTCAAAGATTGGGTCAAAGCAACATAATAAAAACTACAAGTCCAGCTCTTTTTATCACCTCTCAGCCAGTTTCTCTCTCTCTCATAAAACTTTGAGGGTAAGTCCCAATGAGACAGCCTGCAGTAGCAATGTGCTGTTTTGCCAAAGGTTGAACTAAGAAACTCGCTGTAGCCTTCAGCTCTTTGCATGCTCAGGTTTAGGCTGGCAGCTGATGCGGGTGTGCAGTCACTGCCTGTCTTTTGTTTTTCAGAACAAGGAGAAAACACATTTTTCCCCTCCCTTGTCTGGGAAACAGGAAATATATTCTTATAAAGACTCTCCCACATACAGACTGGGCAGGAAAAAGGTGGAGTTTGGCAACATTAAGATTTGTTCTTCAAATGCAGACCAGTAATTATTCTAAGGTAAGGGACAGGATGGCTGGGCTTAGTAATGTTTACTCACCCTGGTGCTGCTGTTTCCAAATGTATTTATATTTCATGCAGACTTACCCATAAACATAAAAATCAGTTATTTTTACCTGAGTTTTCAGGTGGTTAGACCCTTGCACAGACTTTGTTTACCTTTACATAAAGGCAACAAATGCAGAGAAATATGCCTTTTTAAATAACTGTACAAGTTACTTAGTTCTTAAGCTCCTTATAAAGTGGCTAGACATTTTTATCCTTATTTTATAAATGAGACTATACTGTTTCAAGTGCAGAATATAGCTCCCCAGAGCACACTAAAAGCTCTACACCTCCAGTTCAGAAACCATAAGCTAGTAGCAATATTGTCTTTAGCTCAGGAAAAAAAAAAAATTCATTAGGACAGAAAAGTATGTGGGTTTTCTATGAATGTCAGTCACTTGATAACTGTAACTTGTATGTCTGGAAGGACAGATCTTGTTGATCGTATGTATTCCAGGAACTTATATTAAAAGCTAGTAACAGGAGAAAAAACTAGCATGAACACAAAGAAGGCTCTCCACTGAAAAAAATCCTGAGATGCTGGTTTGAAACTACCTGTGTATAAGCTACCCCAAAAAAATTCTAACATAACTTACTAAATCCAAAAGTTAAGTATCTGACTGTTTTTTTTTTTTTTTTTTCACTAGCCAGGGTCTGAATGTTTTTGTGACCACCTACATCAGAAATGCAGAACCTATTTTATATAAATACCATAGAAGGTCTTTCTAGCCATTGGTTGTGGGGAGGGGGAAAAAACCAACCTTAGTAAAAATATTCAAAAAGTTGAACCGTGGGAACAGCTGTGGATGATACAGACGACTCTGAAGGAATACAGTGCTGACTGCTTATCCTCAGTGGGTACCAAGAATATATATAGAGTTTGCCTTTTGTTTTCATATGGCATGTCCTAGCCTACTTTTAAAACGAAAAATTTTGAATGAGATTATTCTTTGTAACATGCTCTAAATTCATTCTAGGCTTAGAGCTTTTTAAAAGCTTTTCATCACAGAGGGATCACACAATTTGGTAAAAACATTAACTTTTATCTAATTTAGATCCCAAATTGGTAATCGGGCAGAAAAAAATACTGGAATGTTCTCAGTATCCAGCTCTTTCAGAGTTTATGCTGCCTATAATAAGAAAAGCTCTAACATTCACGGAGTGCTATTAATCAGCAGCTCTCAAAATGGTTTAAATCACATTTTTATTTTCTGTAGCATGTGCCTCCAACATAAATTTGCATAATATGCCGGTATCATATTCCTCCATCATAGCATACATACCACAACTTCCAGCTCATACCAGTGCAGTCCATGCACGTACCCTGACGCATCCCCTCTGCCACTCTCCCTCCCTCCCCCACCTGCCAAAATCCCCAGCATCCTACCCGTTCCAAGGGTCTCCAAGCATGAAAAGAAGACCCAGCTAGTTTTCCAGCTTGTTGGCTGGAGACAACAGGCTCTCCTGCCTTGCTCTTTGCCATAGCTGCCTACCTTTTCTTCTCATATCTCCTGAACCTTGGATCCACTTGAGAAGACAGTGGCGAGGAGCACACCACGCGGTTGGTTCCAATGCTAGAAAGCGGACCAGTCGGGAATTCGGCGCAGGCAAGCTCTGCAAGAAACAAACCACTCCCAGCACAGACAACCTCCTCCGGCATTACGGCACAGGGTCCTGTGCGTAACAGCTCTTACTGCACTGCTCCAGTGCTCCCGGCTTCCAGGTCACCTCAGAAAGGCACCAGCATCAGTTTCAGAGTTCAAGGCATTCCCCAGAAAGCACTTCATACCCTGTGGCTTGGAAATGGCTACAGAAGGCTATTAAAAGATAATTTTCTGATCGCAAAACCTTCTCTAAAACAACAATCAGCCCCTATGCAAATCTGCCCAGTCCCTTCTACATCAGACAACAAGAGGGAAACCAAACAAAGCGAATGCACAGTACTCTTCCATGAAAGAGGTGTTACAGACCTACAGAAATAATGTTTTGAAAACAGCATTTTTTGTTTAAACCATACTCTGGAACACAAAAAGAAATGTCCCTCAAGACATGAGCAGCCAGTACAACCAGCAGAAATAAAAGAGAAAAGCTCCTTTGGCAATGTGGTTGATTTTATGTGAAATCTAAGTTGCAGAGTAAATGCTTGGGTAACTCCAAGACCCCCCGTATCACCTGGCCTTGTGCAAGCGAAGATGCAGCGCAGAGCTCCAACTGGCCTCCTCTAAAGTGATCTTTCTCTGCTTGAATGCATCACACGCAGAGTTTGCTATGTTATCCACCATCACAGAAAGCATCTAACATCCAAACTGCTTAGTATTAGAGCGCTAAACTGGACGGGACTCAATCTCTCTCAAAAAGCCATATTCCAACCACTGAGAAATCAAATAATTTTAGTGAAAATATTGAATAAACCTGCAAAAAACTTGCTTTTTTTCAGTTCCTGAATAGCTAACCTAATTTTTGCTTGTTGAGGTGAGGCTAAACAGTCTTTTAGAGCTGAAAAAAAAGCTTTTTTTAATTATCTGAAGTGCAGTGAGAGTCCTGAGCATACTACAAAATGCAGCATTTAACCCCATAAAAATATTTAAATATGTAGTCAATGTATTTCCTCTTCAGTGTTCTATGAGCCACCAGTCATTACAAAAAACCCCTAACAAGCTACATGAAATCAAATTATAATGAAAAAAATATTAAATTCCCCTCAGAAAACTGCCATGTTACTGTATCAAGAATATACTCATAATTAAAACTGAGAAAAACTGGGAAAGCAAAGACTTGTCTTCGAAAAGATTAAGTTCAACACCTTTGAGTAGTGTAGCTGCATGACTGCCATGAAATAAAGCTCCCAAGCCAATAAAACCTGACATGCCCATAAAGTCAGCGTGGTGCTGTCAGCTACCTAACATTCAGCATTAGGATCTCTCCTGCCAATGCACAATGTTTCATTATCTTTAGCATCCATCGGCATTGATGCTGTTCCCTCCCACATAGTATAAGTTAAAAAACTCACATTTTCGTTCAGCTGAGCTAGCAGCGCTAAGCAAAGTGCTGGTTCATCCTGCGTAACTGGCAGGACAGAGGTTTGGGAATGGAAGATGTTAAAAAAAAATCATTAACAGCTTTTGCTTTATTTTTCTTTCTTAGCTTTAGAACACACCATAATCAAGAGTCCCCTCATACAGCTATGAGGAAAGAAACCTCAATTAACATCGTCATTATTGTAGGTACGGTTTGACAGCAGGTAAGGGAAGAAAACAAGCTCCCACTCTATGTTAATGGAAAGCTTGAATTCACTGAGAAAAGCTTTTAAAATGACTATATTTAATACATTTGTTCATTATGCTTTCACAGTAATACCCCATTAAAAAGCTCTAGTCCTCAGAGCATCTTAGGCAGAAGAAGCAGAAGTAAACTGTCCATTGCATATTAAGCTATTGAATCTCCAATTCACAGTAACTGGTGTAAAAGTTTATTTACTGCCCCTAGTTATTATTAATGAGCTATGAATTGGGATGTTAATAGTTCTAGTGTACAACAGATAAATTATATGGCTACTTTTAGTGGGCACTTATTACCCTGCATATATACTACCTTCATTATAAGCCCTGACCACGCTACATACTCCACAAAGCAGTTTACTTGGGGGGAGGGAGGTGGCATAGAAGGTGCAAAAAAAAAAAAAAAAAGTTAAGTGTCTGAAGTGTTTTGTTGTTTCCTGTTCTGGCCCCAGGTTGTTAATGGAACAATACCTTTGTAATACTCAAATCCTAATATGAGCATTTATCACCACCTGAGATTCTGTATAAGAGCAAGGATGACAGTTTCCTTGAATTTGTGCCACAACATTGTTTTATATCAAGAGGTGAGACATTTCCCGTAAGTAAATACATACACTGGGGCGGGGGAGAAGAATATACACTCACAAGACCTGCAACAGCACATTCTGGAGTTCAGAATTAAATCTTTGCTTCTGGTAAAGACTAATAAAATATTTGTGAAGAGTTACTGTTAGCTGCACATAGATAAGCTATGAGAATGAACATATATTCCTATAGGTTATACTTTGATTTAATTATTTCCAAAGGGTAGGAGACTAACTGATCAGACCAGTTTTAAGAGTATGTATTAAAATGAGCATCTTTCTGATCTCAGAAAGATAAAATAAAAATCTCAGCCCGAGATTTTTATTTCTTAACCACTTTTTCACATAAAAACAACAAAGGTTTTTCCAACTAAAATATCATCTGGCATAAAGTACTACAGTTTCAGAATTACATTACAAGATTATTCTACACTACATGCTCCACTGATCTGAATAACTGGCTGATCAAGAGGTTACCCCAAAAAAAACATTTTATATTTAAATACTTATTTCCTCTAAGTCATCTGCAGCATTCACCATGAAGAAGGCCCAGTTCCAAATCCATATTTGGGAACAGCTCTATTAATATAACAACAATGACTCACAGTGTGAGTTCTAATGAAATCTTCTATTTAGAAGCATTATGTTTATAATACTTTCCCCATATAAGGCTTACAGTTTAAATCTTTACGCATACATTGTTAATGAATATAAAAATGCTTAAACTACTTTTGCCTGCTCACACATGCAAAAAAAATACCAAAGAAAACACATGTGAGATCATAAATCTTGTGTTGTAGAACAAATGCTACCAGAACAGCCAGGCTGAATATAGAGGACAACAGTTGAAAAATAATACCCACAATCTCTATAAAAGAAACACCATTCCTGAAGGTGATGATTAACTCAAAAGATTCAGAATTACAATTCTAGAAGTGGTTTGGTATTTCGCACCATGTTTCCATCTCCCTCTACTTGGCAAACATCCTGTCACCTTCTCACGTAAGGTGGACAGCAGCAGGACTGCCCAAGATACGTAAATAATGCCAAAATGTGGTGGAATTGCGGCAAATGGTAAGTTCTTGTCACCAGGCAGTGACAGTCAGACTACTGTGAGCCCTACTGCGTGCTTTCAAGACCCCTGCATTGATCGTCACTCTCTTCCTCCAGCTTTCAACGGCTCATACCTCTCTCCACAGTTTCTACTGCAGAGCCAACAGTAAGGTCAGAGGGGTCTTTTTCAGGCAGAGCCCTGGCAAGAGCACAGCAACCAGAACCTGCACTAACGAACCTTCAAGGCACAGAGCACGCAGCAGTGGTCAGAAACAGCTACCAGCCCTTCCTGGCTCCACTGCTTGCTGTGGGTGGGGAAAAGGCGCTAGGCTGAAACCCTGTCCTGATCATTTGGCTATGTCACCAAGCAGTAATGTGATGGCAAACATGGGGTGCAGAGGAGTGGAGTAGGAGACTTGGGGGAAAGTATTTTATAAAGGAAACCTCTGCTCTTTGTGAATGAGAACATTTGACACATTTTGCTTGTCCTTAGGGGCCGTTCTCCCTCTATACACACCCAGCGGTCGGAACATTCTCAGATCTCAGTCTACATCCAAATGCACAACTGAAATGTCATCCCTGCATATACTGCAGTAACCCTCCTCCTCCAAAAAAGAACAAAATAGGGGGCATTTTAATGACACATGAGAAGCCACCTCACTTTGTAACTGAAGCGTACAGAATGAAAATCACTGTTGGCTTCAGAAGATGGAAGAGCAAACCTGCACAAAGGGCTACAGCTGACCAAGAAAGTACTGAGATCACCTGGAGGCAGCCAGAGTTCAGTCAGCTGTGCTGGCACAGTGCATCTTGGCTTACATTTTTTGACACCATAAAGCATTCTAAAGACGACTCTCCAAAAATGGATTCCCAATCCAACAAAAACTGAAATGGATAATATACATTTTTTGCCTTAATCTGATAAATCTGTGCTGTGCTTTCCAAGGATTACAGTCTGTATTGCTACCCTGAGATTTTCCCTTCTTTCGTGATAGAAACTGTGGTAATTTGGGAAGACTGTAAAGCAGTTCAAACAGCTGCTTCTCCTCAGATAAGATATTTGGGTGTTCATACTACTTCTGTCTGCCAGATGAGCTATTTCAACAGGCCTTCATGAGCTATTTGTCACATCCTTTAATGCTGTTTTTCCTGCAGTTGCAACAATAGTTAATAAAAAAGCCTTCTGAAGCAGACTTATTACGCTCTTTCTGATTTCTACTTTTTTGGGCAAAACAAACATAACATACTACTTTTTCTCCTTGGTTTGCTTTGCGTCAGTACGAGATGGAAGCACACAAGAAAAATAAATTCTTTTTCAATTTCAGTGCTTGGCTCAAAATCAAGACTCATTAGTTTAAAGCAGTGGCTTGGAGCAGAGGAAACAGATCTTGGGGCCAACAACATTTTATCAGAGTCAGCTGAGCATCCATTAATCATTAAGATATTCCTAAGTATTTTGTCCCCATCCAACTTGAATTTGTTTCAAGGCATCGGTTACTTCTGCCTTTGATTACATATAAATCACCTTCATGTACACACAGTCCTGAGATGCATGCATCAAAAAAAGCATCTCCATGCAGAGGAGAACTCAGAGCATTTTCAGAAGGGCCCAGGGCAGCACTGGGTGGGAGAAGGGAGATGTCAAACTGTTTGAATTCTCAGCTGAAACACTGACATCACAAGTTAAACTTTTCAAGAAGGTTGAGCAAGTGCTCCTCAGCAGCACAAGCACTGAGATGCTAGCTGCAAACACCGCATTTTCAAAGCTTTCACCCCTGCCAGATTTCTGAATACACAATCTAGCTACATTCCTTTGGCACTTAAAAACGCCCCAGGAAGACATGCCACACAGCAGTTATTCAGCAGCGCACAGTCAGGTACAGCAATGATGAGAAGATAAAAATTATTTAATTAACATTTGAACATTTTTACTTTGTGCTACATATTTGCTTCAACAAATAACCTCTTGTACATGCTGTTCAGTTTCCATTACCATGAGTTTGGGATGGCTGCTATGCAGGAGTTGCAGAGATCATTGCTTAGTTTTAACAGTCATCTTCAGACAGTTGTCAAGTTTCTAAACCCACACTGATACAGAAAATATTGCAGACCAAGCGTACACTGCATGGTGGCCTTGTCAAAATTGCCATGCCAAGCAGAAGAGAGTGATGAGGCATCATGTGACCTACTGACCAGGGTCATCAGAAATCCCAATTCGGGTGCAATTTTACCTAGTAGACTGTTTATCAGTATATCCTATGATATTTGAAGCAAGGTCAGCAAGTTGCCAGCTGTCCAAAGGAGCTCTTCACATCTACAATTGCACAAGCTACTTAACACGGCAGCAAAGCTTTCCTACAGTGGGCATGGCCATTGTGAAGGTAAACCAGCACGGGCACGGTTCTGTCTGCACCACTACAAAGGTTATAGGAATGTGTAGGCCCATACATTATGATTTTAAAAGGCACAGGAAGCTTAGATCACACCAAAGTTCAAGCTGCATATTTGTTGTGGGTGGGTTGAGGTCATATCTTGTGAAATGCATGCTTGGATTTACAGCCTTCCTTAAGTCATTAGGAGAAAAAGAGGAAATAGATGTGTAATGAACAATATTTGTTATTTGACACCTTACCAGTGTGCAAAGACTTAGTGACTATCAATAATTCCAAATGCTAAAGGTACAAGACAAAAAAACCAAAAAACAAAACACATTTGCAAAGAGAAAAAGTGATGCTGAAACAATCACAGTACCAGTGCATTTTTCACTGTCAATAAACACAGCACCATGCAAATAAAGGGATATCTCCCAAGTTAAGATGACCTTCAAAAGAGATCGTTTATAAAAAGAAACCTTGCAATGTAAAGAAATATAATCAGCACACTGCAGTTTAGCACATAACAGCAAAGCTGACTTAACAACATTGTCAAAAAGATGCTTGCAGGTAAGATTTCTACATCAGTCTCAGCAAGATAAGGTAGGTCTCCTAACTAGTGTCCTCTGATGAATCTCAGCACCAGATCCCTCTGTCTCCACAAACGTGTAACCATTACCTGCTTCAAAAAGCAAGAGCAAACATGCCCACGTCCAGTGAGACCTGCTCAGAGAATACCTATAAATCACTGTTTCTAAGTGAAACTCTGGATTTCACATGTGTTTCTAGTTTATATGTGTACAGTTCTTACACTACTATCAACTGAGGTACAATGGAACAGGAGAAAGGCTAGGCAGGGGGATCTTTTTGCTGGTATTAGGTTTGAAAACATTTTCAAGTATCTTCACTCCCCTTGCAGTCTTCCTCCTCCTTTATGAGTTTACAAGTGCAATCAGAGCTCGACCAAATCATACCCAAAGAAAAGACTAATTATTGTGATGACTCTCGCTACAGTTCCTTGTTTACAAGCAAAATTACAAACAAGAATCAAGATTTTCCTGAAAACTGGATCAAATATCTGCAGTTTTGGGGAGTACCTTAAGATGTCAAAGGCAGAACCATTAAAAGGAAAAGTGAGCATCTTTATGCAAAAGACATAAGGGTCTTCACGTAACCCCTGTACCATAGAGACTGGGCTTCTCCAGTCACCCCTTTTGGTTGCCTCATCCAAGATACCAGCATCACCTAAACGAAAAACACTATCTAGAGCTTGATAAACCAACCTGCAAGAACTTAATGAGTTAGGCATGGTTTATTTACTTTTTAAGAACATCTGGATGCAGTATGTAAGGAGAAGATGTTGCACTTTTGTTTTAAAAGTTAAGGGTTTAAGCAGAATTCTTGTTCTCCTTACAAATGCTGTTACATCCTTTAATGTGAACTTCCTTCAAATTCAATAGCTCCAGTTTACAAAATAAGATTCGATACAGTAGGAAGGTAGTGACTTTTGATGTAGAGAATTCCCTCCTATTGCTCTTGATGCACAACTTCTATGTTTTAATATTATTAAACATTTAGCATAACACCACCTTGTCCGATTCAGAGTATACTTGGGAAGTTTACCACCATACTCTGCAGTTATATCTCTGAACACATTGATTATCTTGAGGTACTCACGTTTGGCTGTACAAACCACCTTCCTTTTTTTTTTTTTAAAAAAAAAAAAAAAAAGAAGAGAAGCTTGGTTTTCATGCGCCACACTGTAAACAGTAATCCTGTGGTAGCTATGTCCTCGCCATGTGCAGGTACCTGCTGCAGCAGTGTTCGTATTTGCCCTACAACATTCCACCCCAATAAGCTCCCCTCTCCTGACGTGACCTGTGTGACAGGGTGCCGCTCCACCTGACAAGTGGAACACACTGTTCCAAACAAAAACCCCTGAAGATCAAAACAAGCCTTTCTGCTGACAGGCCAAAAGTTTAGGCTAAACAGGAAAACATACTTAAAGCTCTTTTTCCATTACCTTGCATTATTAAACCATCTAGGCAAGAGATAAACATAAAAGGAATTTCTTTAATTAGATAAATTCACTCCTCAGCATCTGTTGTTTAATAGAGCAAAGCACATCAGCATGTTACAATCAGATAATACTGGAGTCTCCCACAAACTCACAGTTGAAGCTTCTTTTTCATGTAAGCATTTGGGTGCCACTGGTTTTACTCACTGTAACACAACACTTCCAGTTAAATGCTTGCCATAAAGTGTAATGCCAGGTATGCACTGGGCCACAACAAGTGAAATTCCTTAAAATGATTATGCAGCGTCTTGCAAGTTAGAACAAGGCAGAACAGATGCACAGGGTGATCTTGCACAACTTATTTCCCTGAAGTTCTATACCATGCATTCATTTCTAATAAACCTCAAATCAATTAAAGACTGTGCTTCCTATAACTAAAATCTAAAAATTTCCTTTAACATAAGAAATATCCATTACGTTTTGCATTTCACCACCATTTCTTAATTGACTCTCTAAATTAAGATACTCTCTCAAAGGGTCAAAAACCTCTGCCAAAAAAACCCAAGTTAACGCCAGAATATTCTTAACCTCTCTCTGCTACAAACTCAATCCCACTGAGTGACAAACTCCTGACAGCTTAAAACCAAATGCTGTAATATAGTAACTTTCAATTATGTTTGATTTTATATGCAGTCAGATAATGAAATTTTTATTATGGTTATAATAAAAAAGTTAAGGATAAGCCAGGAAGATGTTAGCATCCATCTACATTGCCATTAAAAAAAATAATCCAAATTTAATTTAAAAATTCTAAAAAAATCAAATTTAAACATATGTTGGCAAAGCAAAGGACCCTTCTAAAGTGGCATTGGGCAAGCCAGTGCAGGCAAAAACAGTGCAGACCAGCTGAACAACACTGCCAAAGTACTTCCTATCTGATCTGGTTGCACTGCTATATCTGCCTCTCTGGTGCAGAGATTGCCAATCAAGTGCGCAACGGACCATGAGTCTAAAGCAACTAGGCAGTTTTGGGCTAGTCTGCACGCTTGTACTCTGAAATATATCTGGCCTTTTCAGGAATGCAGCACTAAGCCAACTGCACTTTTCACAACACTTATTCTGTACAGAAGGTTAAAAGCAGCAGCAAATTAAAATATAACTCCGAGACTAACGACTTTCTTCATTTGTCAAGTCACCTGCCAGGTACTAATAAACAGTTAACACAGCACTGTGGAAATACAGGTCCTCTTCAGTTCAGGTATGCTGTGCTGAGAAATAAAATTTACATCATATGAATACATGCAAGAATCTGCTTTAATGAAATTAAGTGCAATTATAAAAAAAACCACTTTCACCAGAGAATTGTCTATTTTCAATTATTACAAAAAGATTCCTTAAATGAGGAATATCTAGTTAGTCATCTTCTTTACAGTAATGGTATACGCTCTGTTACTGAGAGGATTTAACAGCAATGAGGGAGGAAGAAAAAAAAAATCAGTATTTTTAAAACCACAAAACAGTAAAGTAACTAAGAGTAGTTTTAAGTACTTGAAACTATTTAAACTAATTTTTTAGACTGACTAAATTTTAAATAATTTCTATTCCCTATCAGGGAGCATCACATTTAATGATTTTAGCTCTTGTTCATATCAAAAGCATGGGGTGTTTGCTGGCAAATGCTTAAAATAATTACCACGGGCATCTCGTCGGGAATCACACAGTTCCTAATGCTTTGGTGGTTTTACTGAGCAGATCCATCTCATTTTAAGACACAGACAACTCTAACCTGCCCCCACCAAATGCACGCACTTTAAAAAGCAATCTAACAAAATGTAGAAGAAAGCAAGCCAAATAAGCTGCATATTTCATATGCTGCAATCCTCCGGTCTTTTTGAGACAAAAGACTTGGTCTCATGTACCCTGGCACGAGAAAGAAAAAGGCTTCCATTTTCACGTGGTTTTAATGATGAAGATTCAAAGGAGGATGCAGGCTCTTTCTTACCCGTTCAGCGTGTATGAACCATTCCTCTTGAGTCTCATACTTGCAGATAAGAATCTTAGAAAAAAATCCAGAATGAGGTGGTTTGTCCTCTGCTAGACCAGAATACAGGCACCTGTTTGGTGGTTGCGCTTTTTGTTCGCCAGGGGATCGCTTTCCTGTTTCTCTGAGTCATCAGTGAGGAACAATGCGAAACCGCCACCAGAGCCACTTAGCAGGAAGCCCAGAGGAAACTGCCTGCAGCCAAACAAGAGTCTGGAGGTGTAAAATCTCCCCAACACACCTCCAACAAAACCTTGGAGGCCACCAAGGAAAAGTAGCAAAAATTCACGGAGAAGGGGTTTTTATAAAACACCTTAACTGCTCCCTGTGTGTGCAAGAATAAATCTTGCAGAAAGCTGTATTTTATTCGTGAGCTGCTCTTCTTCCAATTAGTCTGAAAGCAGCTTCAGATCTATTCCCTCCTTCTCACAAGCCCTGCTGTGACTGGCACTCGATAGTGATATATTGATAGTGAATATCACTATCAGCACTACCCTCGGAGCATAAGGCAACTAAACAAGAAGCCCTAAATAACAAATACTCAGACTTTTCCGTGTTTTTTCTACCCCTAATATCAAGTTGGAAACTACACGTGTGGAAAGGGACACACAATTAGTGGTTAAAAGGTTTCTTTTCCTTTTCCTTGTAGAAAGTTAAAAACAGGCAGATCTAAAGTCACGCTCGAACGCTACAGAGGAAAATATCCTCTAGCAGTCCCGTCCTGGGCAGGCTGCCCTGCATAAATCACACCATCGCACTGTCTCCGACGAGGCTGTTTTCCTTCCCTTTCTGTTCACCCTACCAGTCCCTGATAGCTGGGAACTAAACAGCTGCACAGCTTAATGTCTGGACCAGAGGGATGAATCTACCACACAAAGCAAAAATTACTCCAGATAATTGTTGATCATTTACTGTCTGTGAACAAATCGACACTGACTCAAGTAATAAATCACATGAAAAACATTTTTAACAATGAATGTTGACATGACTGTCACTTGTGGCCTAGGTGACACTACTCTAGGATAATGGGAAAATTGCACGCTAGCCAAATACAAAGATTAAATATTCACTACCTAAACAGAGGGAAGCAATGAGCAGGGTCCCACAGAACTCCGGCCTGAGTACAACATTATTCTGTATTTTAATGGCCCAAATGTCTAAAGACGACATGTTTGTCAAGCTGAATTTTCATCTTGATCCCATCTTTCCATTGTTCTTTCAGATTTGTCATCTGAAAATTTAACAGTTACAGAAAAACAGCCTAAAAAATAGGAGAATCGCTTAACTTCTTTCTAGGTGCCTGAGTTTATACAGTTAGGTGTAATCAAGTATACCTGTATAGGGACTGATTAGATCACAAATGTTGAGAGAAAAAAGGGGTTACAATGAATTACAGGCTGAAGAAATCAACAATGTCGTACCGTTGATAAAAGGCAATGAGACTGAGCTGTACAAATACGCTGCGTCTGCAAGACAAAGTAATTTTCAGCATCTGTCAGGCCTCATCTGGAGTACCGTGCCCAAGCCTTGGCACCCTAGCTGAAGACAGATGTAGAATTATCTGGAGCCTGGGGAGCACCGAGAAGAATATTATCTATCTCACAGATGAGAAAACTGAGGGAGGAAAACACCATAACACCTTCCAAGAACACTGCTGTAAAGAGAAAGGAGACAAAATGTTCTTCCTGCTCTATCCATCACAAAGGAACTTGAATTAAGCAAGAAATAAACCAGGTTAGTATGAGATTTTTTTGTTTGGTTGTTTTTTTGTTTGTTTGTTTTAAAAGTGCAGGAACAGATTACAGAGTCTCCATTATTGCAGGCCTTTGAGATGATCTTGCTCCAGAGCTGGGGACTGACTAGGTGACCTCTACAGGTCTCTTTCACCGCTAACTTTCTATGATTTGTTTCCGTTACTAGCTGGAAGAAAGAATGAAAATTGTGCTCTGTAACCTCATGAGGCAAACTAACTCAAGTCAAACCAGACTACAGCATGCTTTAGATTTTTTCCTCAAAATAAGTTATACTGGCCATGACTGCAAATAGGTCCAATACGTTACCACCACAGTGGAAGCAGCACTCTGCTTTTATCATATGCATCAGGGGAAGGAATTACACTTCATGTTCTTCTCAACCATCAGCTTTGCAAAGATCTACCTATGTGCTGGCTGGCACCAGGCCTTGCTGTCCCTCAGGAGTGAGTGAAGATTCACTATGGCCACAGCAGAACTAGAAGTTAGGTCCCTGCAGGCAGCTACCTACCAGCGCTGGATAAAGCAGAGACAGCAGCTTAGAAGCTTATCAGAGAGAACTCGGATGATTTATTTCGTTAGTAATTTAGAGAAGTAAAAATAGTTATAGCTAATAAATCAAAAATTTTACATAAAGATAATTTCTAAATGCTATGCAAACCCAGAATCAAACAAAAACTTCAACTCAGTTTTCTTCTTGGAAGCAAAGATTTCGGGGGAAAAGTTTCTGGAGAGGTGGTCTTAAACCCAGGCTCAGAGTAAATCTGTTATGTCTTCAGTTTTAATTGAAATAACTCATGCCCCACTGAAAAGATGCATCTGATAGTATAATTAAAGCATATATGACACTGGGGGTTTTTGGGTATCTACTAATTTGCTTTGGAAGCGCACCAGCAATATGGAACGCGGGAGCTATCATGAGGTGGTGTCTGATGACTATTACTTAATAGCAATTGAGTACTATTGTAAACTGGAGAATCACAATTTTTGTAATTTAAAAAAAGCAGACCTTTCCACAGCTTTTTTTAAGCTCCTTTCTGGATGCAAAATGTAAGCAAGGTACCATGGATTTTCAGAGCATTTTGTTTTTACTGGCTACCTGATTTCTTCAAAATAAAATTCAGCATTCTGTTACTGCAAGCAGCTGCTGTTTTTTCCAAACTCTACTTCTGCTGAAAGACATCAATGCTTTTTTTCTTTTTCACTTCCCCATGCTCTTTCAGGGATTACAGCAGCACAAGGGTATGTGTTCTTTAACATCTCCATCTGAAAACTATTATAGGAAACCAGCAACTAAATATAAACTGTCCAATCGGAGCCAGAGCCAGCCACATTGATGCTGGGATCCCAAAACGCTATCATGGACAAAAGAACTTACCACAGAAACACAGTGAAAACCTACTTGCCAACCCAACTGCTTCAGAAACAATGAATTCCGCTTCAGAGAGGTCTTCTGGAGAAATGTGTTTGGTTAACAAAGATAAAAAAAAAAAAAAACAAAACCTTGTTTTTAGTCAACATGAAAATAAAGATGATAAACTCACTGCAATAGGCAACTCTATGGTGAGGCAATATGCTATACACATTATCTCCTACAGTATTTTCAATTAGCTGCACCTAAAGAAATGCTTTTCTCCTCTCTCTCCCTACATGTACACATTCCAGAGAGCATACACAAGCTGAATCATCATTACTGTGGTGAAAACACATGGGAAGAAGGAAAACATCTTGACGTCTCCTTAAGATCCCTTCTGACAAATAAAGCATTCTTACAGCCCACTTCTCTTTTATTCCTTTCCCCAAGCAGAATCCATAAACTTTAGCATGGATTATTTGTTCCCAGGCTAAACATTCATCCAATTACTGCTCTGCTTCTGAGGGGAATTTCAACAGGACCATTTGCCCCAGTTATTCTGGATGTTAGCTCAAAGTACAGTTTTTGGATAACAGAAATTAGTATGGATGATTTACCATTTTCAACCATCTCCCAGCCACTTTGTGCTTTGAAAACAGCCTTAAAAGATCTCTGTTTCAATTACTATTAAAAAAAAATTCTCCATTTAATAAGGAATTACATGTTAAGTAAAAAGCTGGGTACAGAAGAGAATAGCTAGTCCTGTACTACGCGGAAAGACTTACAGTACACTCAGAGCTTAATTATTCATCCAGGGGCAGTTTTGCATATGAATGAAGCATCTTTCTACATCTAAAAAGAAACACTCACTAGCAACCTCAGTTCTCCACATCTGGTCAGGAAAGAGAGGAGACAGTGTGCCCATATGTACCCTATTTTCCAGAGCCCTGGCTTTTTCACAACTGTTAAAGTTACTTCTACAGCATTTAGTGTTATTTTACACATATATCCTTGACCTACTCCCTCCAATGTTTTTGAAAAATCTATTTGAGTTTGTCCCACTATTGAAGAGAACAATTTACTCCCTTCCTTCTGGAAAATACCCACTAACCTAATACTTAACCTTGTTTTCTACTGTCTTGCATCATAACTTGCACTTAAGGGCTGGCCAAGTTAATTCCCAAGATAATCAATGAAACACTGAATTGTTACAAGAAACAAATTTGAGTCTACTTTTCTGGTCTGATTATATACTGACAGCACTTCGCATTAGTTCATGTATCACACAGGGCTCCAAACAACAGGTCAGTCAGGTTCACTTCTACTTAACTACTTTAGCTAATTCATGCTTAATTTAAAACACTGATATTAGAGAAACAAGGAGCTTGCAGGTCAATATCAATTGTTGCTGAATAGAGAATGAAAAAGTAAAAGAGGAGGAGGAGAACAGGAAAATTAATTCTGAGACATAGCTGGAAATAAGTGTTCTCCCCAAATTCTGCTAATTCATTCTGCACATGAAGATAGTGCTGCCTCAGCTTCAGAGCTGAAGGGATTTCTTTGCCAAAGCTGCAAAGAAATCCCATTTCAGTGGGGGTTTTGGCTTAGTATTGAAAAGAAGAAAAAACCCTGTGTAGGGACACTACAATGGTCAATATACAAATGAAAGCCATATCCCATTCCCTGTATACACACAGAAAGCCGTAACACATGAGAAGTCTTTAATTTGTTTTTTTAAGATTTTTTTTTTTTTTTTTAATTAATATAACAGCCAGTTCTGATTTAAGGCAAAGATGACAGCAGCACTGAAAGGGTTATTGCAAGCACTTCATAATAAGCAAAACAGGACAGTGTTGGAGAAAGTTACAGAACTGAAATAACAGAAAAGCAATCCGCCTGGAAACGGAAAAGGGTGGGTGAGCCGTCTACCGGACGAGGGCAAAAGCCAGGGTTTATAAATTTAGAAAAAAATACACACCCACACAAAACTTCTCAAGTAAGATGCTGGTGGGGGGGAACCCACACAACATTTTACAAGGCCTTATATAAATTTTGCCTAATCATTCTTAATGGACATCTGCCCATGGCTTAGTACAGGAAAGACCAAGCTTTCAGCATGTGCCAGACTGTCTGAAACACAAACTTTTGGCACACTGCCTGCTTTGATCCCCCACTTTGGGCAGTTTCCTGGAGATAGGTTTGGAGCGAATGAACACGGACAGATCACTCTTTGGAAGGGCTGTCCAAAAGAGTTAGTGTAATGCAAGTTTGGTATCAGACTTCACAGTGCTCGATTGCATTATTTTTAACTTATCTTAAATGATTTCTAGGTTTTAAAAACAGAAGCAGCTAGACAGAATTTAATAATTAGTTTCAGTGTTAAAGAGAAGTCCTTACACAGGGTTAACAAAGTACTGCAGCAAAATAAATTTTTCAGTGAGAGGTGAAAGTTGCCCTGCTTCATGCAGATGGATATTACGACCAGCCACGTGGACAACAGTCATTTATGCAACTGTGGTAAATGGCTGTAGAGTATAAGACACCCATTCAGATCAGCCCCCAAAAACTTCATCCATCTCAAAGGAAGGCTCATAAAGTAACATATAAATAGTAAGAGAAGACTGATGTTCTTGGCAAGAGCAGCAAGCAGGTACTTTAGAGCAGGCACTGCCCCTTCAGTCCAAGAACAGGAAGCAACTGTATGACTTACCAAAATGCCCCACCCAAGAAGTCCCAGTTGGTATAAAAGCCTCTGCTGCAAAATTTAGCTAATGATACAATCCAGAAGTCCGTAAGGACCACAGAGGGAGAACAGGAGAGAAATTTCTGAGAAAGAGACTTTAGCTAAAATTAACTACACATGATCAGGCACGTACAAATCCCTGAAGCCTATAAAACCAGCAAAAAGAAAAAGTAGTTAAGTTTTCTACTGCACTACTTGCTTCTTTCCTTTTTTCCTTTTTTTTTTTTTTTTTTTTTTTTTTTTAAAGCTAAGTGATCTCACACTAAGGTGCTAAAAGCTACAAGCAATTTATCTACTAAAAAAAGTTCAAAACTATATTGGTTTTGTTAATAATGAATCAGTACCCAGATTCCAATACAGAAAGCTGGTATTCCACAAGTAACACTTCTGTTTCCTTTAGAATCATAGAATCATTTAGGTTGGGAAAGACCTTTAAGATCATGAAGTCCAACCGTTAACCTAGCACTGCCAAGTTCACCACTAAACCATGTCCCTAAGCACCACGTCTACATGCCTTTTAAATACCTGCAGGGATGGGGACTCAACCTCTTCCCCGGGCAGCCTGTTCCAGTGCCTGACTACCCTTTCGGTGAAGAAGTTTTTTCCTAACATCCAACCTAAACCTCCCCTGGCGCAGCTTGAGGCCATTTCCTCTGGTCCTATCGCTTGTTACTTGGGAGAAGAGACCGACCCCCAACTCACTACACCCTCCTTTCAGGTAGTTGTAGAGAGCAGTAAGGTCTCCCTTGAGCCTCCTTTTCTCCAGGCTAAACACCCCCGGCTCCCTCAGCAGCTCCTCATAGGACTTGTACTCTAGACCCTTCACCAGCTTTGTTGCCCTTCTTTGGACACGCTCCAGCACCTCAGTGTCCTTCTTGTAGTGAGGGGCCCAAAACTGAACACAGCACTCGAGGTGCGGCCTCACCAGGGCCGAGTACAGGGGCACTGTCACCTCCCTGGTCCTGCTGGCCACACTATTTCTGATACAAGCCAGGATGCCATTGGCCCTCTTGGCCACCTGGGCACACTGCTGGCTCATATTCAGCTGGCTGTCAACCAACACCCCCAGATCCTTTTCTGTCGGGCAGCTCTCCAGCCACTCTTCCCCAAGCCTGTAGCGTCGCATGGGGTTGTTGTGACCCAAGTGCAGGACCCGGCACTTGGCCTTCTTGAACATCATACAGTTGGCCTCAGCCCATCGATCCAGCCTGTCCAGATCCCTCTGCAGAGCCTTCCTACCCTCCAGCAGATCAACACTCCCACCCAGTTTGGTGTCATCTGCAAACTTACTGAGGGTGCAGTCGATCCCCTCATCCAGATCATTGATAAATATATTGAACAGAACTGGCCCCAATACTGAGCCCTGGGGAACACCACTTATGACCGGCTGCCAACTGGATTTAACTCCGTTAACATCTCAACTCTTTGGGCCCGGCCATCCAGCCAGTTCTTTACCCAGCGAAGGATATGCCCATCCAAGCCACGAGCAGCCAGTTTCTCCAAGACAATGCTGTTGGAAAAGGTGTCTACCTGGAATTTAGGAAATCCTTAGACAACATCCACAGCCTTTCCCTCATCCACTAAGCGGGCCACCTTGTCATAGAAGGAGATCAGGTTAGTCAAGCAGCATGGGCCTGATCACCTGGTTGTCCTGTACATGCCATGTGATGGCACTCAGGATGACCTGCTCCATAACCTTCCCCAGCAGGGGAGGTCAGACTGGCAGGCCTGTAGTTCCCCGGATCCTCCTTCTGGCCCTTCTTGTAGATGGGCATCACGTTTGCTAACCTCCAGTCAAGTGGGACCTCACCGGTTGGCCAAGACTACTGATAGATGATGGAAAGTGTCTTGGTGAGGACCTCCACCAGCTCCCCCAGCACCCTTGGGTGGATCCCATCCGGCCCCATAGACTTGTGTGTGTCTAAGTGCCATAGCAGGTCACTAACCATTTCCCCTTGGATTATGCGGGCTTCATTCTGCTCCCCATCCCTGTCTTCCAGCTCAGGGGGCTGGGTACCCTGAGAACAATTGGTCTGACTATTAAAGACTGAGGCAAAGAAGGCATTAAGTACCTCAGCCTTTTCCCCCTTTGAGACAGGTGTACCCTGTCCATCGCCAGCAGGCCTGGTGTCGTGTAAACCAACCCATGATCAAAAAACCTAACATCTTGCTGGAGACACCAGGTTCGGAGCCAGGTACTGATCTGCTGGCTCTTCCTGCGTCTTCCATTGTTCCCTGCAACTGGAAGGACAGAGAACACTACTTGTGCTCCTGATCCCTTAACCAGTTGTTCCAAGGCCCTGAAGTCTCTCTTTAACAAAGGAAAAGGACAATTCTTTAAATATTAAAAAAGGGCTGTAATTTTGGTCAAATACAGAACAAATCATTAAAAACAAGAAGTATCAGGAAATACAACTGGATAAGAGTATAAATTTTATAAGACAGACTGCATGCCATATATGGGTTAGTGAGTACAACAGGTAGTAAGATATACAACTATGTGCTTGATCATTAAAATATTTTAAATTTGAAACAAATGAAAAGTATCAGGCCCTTACTCTCTGAATCTCCTTTTAAACTTAATTATGAGCTTGCACTTGCACATCCTCTCCAGTGTCCTCAAAGATTCCTTCATCTCTCCCATTACTATCCTTGCCACTGCATGGACTGATGGGACTTAGAATGCTCTTCTCACACTAGGGTAAAGGAAATTCACTTAAGTCCCAAGTTCAGACTGCAGATGCAGATTCTTATTGCCAAGTATTATAAATTTAAGAACGTTATTTGCTTAAGAAGTTTAACATTTACACTTGCAAAAGAAGAGAAATCTGCCAGCCATTAAGTTGTTCTTTTGCAGTTCCTAATTCAGATGGGTCTGAAAGATCTGTGCAAAAATGATCACTTGGGAAGGGAAACACTGATCAACTCTCTGCAATTCAGTATCCAGTACAAATCTAAATAAACACACACTTCTGCACCCATAGGATATAGTTGGCTTTGACCAAAGGGATTATGTGTGGGAAAATGGGGCTTGTGAGTAGTGGGGGTGACAGCGTGGGATACCAAAGATTAGCAAAAAACCTGCAAAGCCAAATACATGTATTACAGGAAGACAACTATAATCATAAGCTTTAAACTAATCTGTCAGTTGCTGACTAGTATTAAAAGAGGAAAAAAGTTCAAAATTGAACATTTCAGAATAAACTCTGATCATAAAAATTATCATCCTGCATTTGTAGTCACTTATCAGACATGCTTTATATGATACCCCTTCAGAGAGAAGACAATTAATTGACTATCTCAAAACAAATAAACACAATGTTATTTTTGCAGATTATTCTGCACTTCTAAATTAATGCACATAATGAAACAGCTTCTCTGAAATTAAGTGCAGAGTGAAAAATACCTTGCATGTCAATGACAAAGGCAGCAACATAAATCATCTGCACACTGGCTTTTTAAGTGATCCTAACAAAGCCCTTGCCAAATTGGACTTCAGCTGCTGTTATTCACATTTTTGCAAGACCCTAAATGTTCAACAAAAAAAAAAAGTCCCTGTAGACTATTCCCAGGCATAACCCTAGTCATCCATCCTTCAAAGAAAGGCAAGAATACTTCACTCCAGTCAGAGCCTGGACCTCATATTTAAGGACACCACAACATTAACTAACATTTTCGGAAATTCTTACAGCACTTTGGAAAACAGCGCTCAGTTCCTGCAACCTGTGTCATCTCAGTGATTGTTACAGTCACTAGATTGGAAAAACCCAGAAGGAAATGGCTATAAAGTGGAGCGGATAAAAGGAAACGTGGTTTGGAAACAGAATCAAATCTCACTGCTGTTTCTGTCTTTCTATATTACCGAGGATAAGACATGCAGGGTACCATCTGTACTGTGCATTTTCATTGTATTAGGTAAGGCACAGCAGTGAATGTAAAGTAAAACTCCAGTAAGGCCAGAATACTGGACTTCCAATATCAGACAGCTGGTAGCTATAAATGCTAAGACTCCCCAATACTTAAACGGTTTAAGGCTAGGAATGAAGAAACTGCTACATGTACCAGTTAGCTCATGTCTTCCACTTTCGTAACTCCTTTTCCCAAAGTGTAAAATGGCAATAATGACACTTCGGGAAGCATTTGGACAGCCAGAAACTGAGAAGATACAAAGTCTAGGGTTTTACGAGTTGAAGTGACTCTTGTAAAGCCAAGCACCAAATGAAAGAATAACATAATTCAGAAGTCCTCAGCTCTCAGTTCAAACCTCACTGCTTACGCCTTGTGCCTTTCAAAATACCTCTTGCATGAGAGAAGCTGCATTTCAGTTCTGAATAACTGCCCTTCGTTCTCTCATCTGTGCGCACATACATACTTTCTCTAAAGATTTTTGTTGAACAGGGAGCTCAGCTCTCAAGACAAAATTGTAGGCAAAGCCTAATTACTAGATTCTTACTTTATACGCTACCATTCTCAAGGCAGAAAATAAAATTTAAAAATTGTACACCACCACTAAATTTCATCCAAACTTTGCACAACTGCTGCCTGGCGACACTTCTGGTTTATTCAGAAGTAGTTCATCTAGCTTATGCAATGGGAAAACCTGCAATCCAAGGCAATCCCTAACTACTCACTTACATAATTTTTCCCATCCCTATATGCAGTCTTATGTCCTAGAAGTGTTTAGCCTAGAAAGCTGATCTTAAATGCCTTCAGAGATATGGCAATATACTTCTTCAGCAGCCAACAGGTGATCTGGGAGAACAAAGCAAAATAATCCTATTTTGGGAATGAAACATTTTCTTCCTGGCAAAAGATGAAGTAATTCAACATTAAAAGCAGAATTTCTAAGCTACCACCAGAATTTTTATCCTTTTACTGTGCCATTACCTAGAAGGAGGACAACATAAGGGGAGTGACTAATCCTGCTGCAAAGACCCAGGTTAGATCAGAGAACCAGTTTTTGCCTGAAAACTCTGAATAACCAAGAAGTGACTCGGTTCAAATTTGAAAAACTGACTGCCAAATTAATGAAGTCACAAAACTTCATATGACAGGTTAGAGTTGCCTCAAAACCATCACGTTTTTCAGGTGGTATGACGCTTTCATTTGAAAGGCTCTTGAGTGTTCCTGGAAGATTTTAACCATCATCAGTTTAGCCCCACATATACCCTCACATGATGGCCAAATATTTTTTTTTTCCCTTCAGGGATATTTAAGTGTACATATCTCATATAGCTGACTCTTTCCCCACAAGTCTTTTCTACCAGCTTAACCAGCTTACTTAAGATTGCACTTGTGTTATGCTTCCCTTCATTATGGATTCCATTTTTACTTCTTCCAGGATTTAAAAGGAATACTAAGGCTACAGTCTTAGTACAGTTTTAACCTGTCTAGTTGTATTTACCCATATATTTCCACTAGAGCACAGCTTCATTAACTGCAGTGGGTGAAACACAGGCCTGACAATCACAGAGGTTAGGAACTTATTTTCAAGAGCAGTTTGGGTACCTGTTTGAGCCGTTCGTTCTACACACATGCTCTTTTATAGAATTTCAACTTACTCACTGGGGATTTAACCTAAATCCTGGATGTATAAAGCACACTGTTTAGGGTCACAATCACAGAGTTGTTAGTTTGCATTCATGATTCAGAGGAATTAATTCAAAAGCCAATCATTAAATCCCTCTAAACATAATTTTAGATTCCTGGCAGCTGGGCAAAAGAAAGCCTGCACAGCAAATTGAGAAGGGGGATTCTCCTTATATGCTGTTCTGGAATATCTACTATTTATCTAATGCTTTATGATTGTTGTTGTTATCATTTACTTATTTATTTTGCTTGGGTTTTTAATCCAAGTTCATGTAATTTTACTTAAAGTTACTAAGCTACAGTAATAAAAGCAGTCTTGCCTACAGTGCTGTGAACAGGATACAACCAAAAACTATGCTAATTAGCATACAATTTTCAAAGGTCAATTATCACATCATTAGTCAAGCCATTTACATCTCTGCAGTGTGGAGTATTCTCCCATTTTAGACAGTGAAATGGGACAAAAATGGATTAAATTGCTTAGGGTCAAACAGTACAGTGTGTTGCTGAGTAAGAGTTTAAACTATCCAGTAGCTTGGCATAATGGGCCATTTTCACACTATGCCCTTGTCCAGCTGACACCATCTTCTGTCAGATGTTTAAAGAGATAGAGCAAGTTTATCTACCAAGGAATGTTAACATTCACTTATACTGTGAGTAAATCTTATTTCTTTACCTTAAAAAAAAAAAATTAAAGGACCAATTAGCAAAAAATGCCTGGCTGTATCTTCGCAGTCACATAATTTAAAAGTAAAAGCATGAAGAAAAATCAGCACCTATACCTGTCATGTCTAGAAGCAAAACCAAAAAATACTAAGATGCAGTACAGATTGTCCTAAAGCTGCTTCTAGTTCAATAATCAAAACTTTAAAAAGTATATAGTCAGAGCAACTTTTAAGGGATATCACCAGTTTAATAAATAATTCCCCCCCCCCCCCGCCCCCCCGGGGTTTAGCTGCATGGTATATACTCAAAAAGATGTATGTTAAAGTGATTTTGGGCATGCAATGTCAAGCAACTCAAGTTTCAAAATGCAACAGTTGAAGACTGCAGGCCTTAAAGCAGCCTTGTTGCACATAAGGACTGTAAAACATTTTTTCCAGTGCTAATTATCATACTAGTCTCTTCCCTCCAATAAAGAAGAGATTTCATACACTGTTTCCTATTAAACACATCGAAAAGTAATTTCTATATTGCGAAACTCTATCATCTTCAAATCCTGGAAGTGTCTAAAAGCATGCAGTTCTGGATCCACGGCAGACCTCTGCCACCTGAGCAGGCACTGCTACCACACTCAGTTTCAGTACGATACGTGAGCATCTTTACAATGGCATTTGCTCTGCTAGCCTAGACAAGCAAGCTAGGCAGAGGCCTGCTGGGTTCAGCTCCAGGTGATGAAAGAAGGAAACCTCCAATAACTGGAAACCTTTCTGCCTCCAGCAGAGCTGGCATTTCTTCCTCTACCTATCCAGCTTTCTCCTTATCTGTAATTTGCACCTATACTCACTCTATGATTATATTTAACCTCTATATTGTACTCTTCTTCACATCTACACTTCAAAGTCCTGCACCAGCACAGGATCCTTCAGTTTTTCAGGTGCCCCTCTGACAACTGAAAGGGCCTATGAAGAAGTAGTACAAAGCAAACTTAACTGTGCATGGCTTCATCAGCTTTGACCTGCCTTTTGCTCTAACCTGCAACACTCATCTCTTTCCAGCTACTCCAAATTTCTTAAGAAAAATCTTTAAGAAGGTTAGCAGAGCTCTTCATTTCCAATTAAATTCAGACCCAGGGAGTCCACAGAACAGATACTGAACTGATTGCTGCATTCCCAGAACAGCTGTTTACAGTCATATTGAGAGCATCAAATGAGCTTCGTGCTTTTATCCCACACATTATTTACAAATCACCTTGCACACTGACAGCTGAAACCCTATTTCTTATTTTAAAACCTGGGCTAGATCATCATTCAGAAAATCATTCCTGTTCTATTTTTTCTTCTGACAACTAGTTCAATGGAAAATTATACTCTGTTGACATATACCACCAGACTCTTCACATCCTAGTACAATAATGGATTATCTGCTCCTTTTAGAAACAAAAAAAACCCTCACTACATCATTGCCATAAAATAAGATAAAGCTGAGCTCAGAACAGTGAAAGCTAGAAAGGGATATTATTGTACTTCTGCTGTTAACCTTTAAAAACATACCCATTTCAAGTTTAAGTGATGAAAAACTTTATTCTTCATAAGTGTTGAAAAACCAAGGCTCTTCAGTTTTCTATGAATCATTACCAGGGCACAAGCCAGTTTTGGTCCTATACCAGACATAACAGTTCTTATAAAGCTTTGTTGCAGGTTGTCAGCTTTTTTTTTTTTTTTAAAAACAGCATGTCATTTTCCTCATACACCACACATAAATAACAATATATACCAAAGAATTTGGATAATCAAGTGAGATGCCTTATCTCTATCTCTGAAGGTGCAAGTGCCAAATAAACAATTATGCAAGCACCTACAAAACACTATAAATCCAGGGCCAGAGTCCTTGCCTCATCCCTTTAATGCCTCTGCCTCTTCCAGTTTCCCCGTCTCCTAAGGAGTGATTGATATTTTATACTCATGACCAGATTTACGGAATGTCACTGCAACACTTGTACTTTTGTAAATACAGGTCACCATTTTTGATTAAATTATTGACCAAGATAATTTCAATCCAAACTACAAGGTTTTCCCACACACACACATTAGAATCAAGCTTATTTTCAAGGCCATCTCTTCCTTCTCTGCCACTCCCAGTGCTCATATTTTAGCACAATCACACAAAAAAACAATTGCTTCCCTTATGTGTATCACTGACCAGCAACCCTGCTATTGCAGAGAATACATGGCAACAAAGAGATAGTTCATCTTATGGGTCAGGCGTAAAGAAATAATGTGCTATGAGGAAAACATATGCATTATGTTTTCACATGAATCTTTTTACATAATATTCCACATTTCACCTGCAGGTATTTTAACAAAATCCCATCATTTTGCTCCTCGAAAACTCTATAACAAATTTCACAAACTCCACAAAAGCACAACAGCAAGTGCTCAAAGAGGAAAAGCAACTGTAGTACTTTTTGACTAAGCGTATTAGAAACACTTAAGTGTCATAATCTTTAAGCTGTGTTTTGTCCTCCTTTATAGACAGTGCAAAAAGATTCAGTTTAAAAGGTCTTTTCCGTATATATTCTCATGGCAGAAAGGTGAAAAACACTGCCATGAACTCAACAAGCTTCTTGAGAAGACAGGGTTTTTTTAAGCCTAGCTCAAAATTATACTAAATCACTTCTGTGCTCTTTCCTCGTATCTGAAGAAAGATTTGCCCTCTCCATGTTGTCATATTGCACTATGCTCCAATTACATACACCGCAAGCCAAGAAAGGTTGCAAAATTTCTGAAGTTACTGCTGCAGAAGCGACAGAAACCTAAAATCCTGGCATTTACAACAACAACAAGATATGCACAACAGGGAAAACCACAACCTACTTTCAGCAAAGAATCAGTGATGACTCATTTGAACACTGACAAACTACTGAAATTCCTTTTCTGGCAAGCTACTGCTCTATGAAAGGACTAATGAAATTCAGGAAAAAGCTTGCAAAAGAAAATAACATGTCATGCTCCTCTTAAAGTTATCAAAGAATCCAGCTTACTGCTATTCAATCCTAAAACATTTAAGGATTTTTTTTTTTTTTTTGAAAGACAAAACCAACCATTTGTAAGGTAATGAGCTGGCACAGAGATCATGTCATCCACTATTTATTTCTTCCTCAAGAGCAAGATGCATTTAAACCTGTAAACTGGTATTTCACTTTGCAACACTACGCAGCTATACTCTGTGTTATGGAGTTTGAAATACATACTGCAGCTGGAGAACAATTTAACCTGAGCACAGATAACCTGCACTTCCCCTAATTACAGATTCAAACGGTAGCTGTATGCAAAGCCTCTGAAATAATTATAATCCTTACCGATACACTAAGTGATGATATATCAAGTCATTTAGAGGGAAGTGACAACAAGACAAACCTTCCAGTAGTAAAGATGTTGCTGTGAAAGGATCTACTTTTTCCATTACAAGGAGTTTATAATACTCATATGGTTTTCAAATTCGGAGTTATTGATCAACATGTAAATTACAATTTCTAGACTAAGATTTCTGTTGATTAGATATATAGTCTTTCAGCTACATAATCCTACCAGGGAACAGTATTAAAACATTAGGCTAACAGGCTAGTTTACCAAACAAGTACAGTGAGGAACTTGAAAATTACTGCTACTTTATTGCCGTGATCCTCCTTCCAAACCTGCGCCTTCTCTTCTTAGGTATCATGCCCTCATTACCCCATTAAGTTTTAATCAAACCATAAACTATCTGCAGTGATCTCACTAAGAAGGCTGCCAGTGCATGTACCTGATAAAACAATCGCTCTGGAAATCTCTTCTCTTACCCAGAAAAGACCTGCTACTGTTCAGGTCTAGTAGGCCAGTGAGTGCTGCCACTTAATGCACACTCCACTTCCAACATCAGCAATAAGAAATGTGCCACCACCTTCACATGGGATATATAGTAAGCATTTCAGGATACTCTCATTTTTCATTTTCATTTTTCAGAAGGATAAGTGAAGGAAGATAGCTCAGTTATGCATAGAGCCTAACTTTCTCTAGAATCAATGTCTTCGCCTTCTAAGAGCATTCCTTAGATGATAAGGGCGCTGAAATCTTATGAAGTCGTTTATTGTGTGCATTGAAAAACTCACTAATAGGAAGGAGCCGCTTCATGACCACATTCTTTGAAGTATCTTCAGAAATGAAAACTTACCTCGTTTCAACATAATACTTACAGGACAGCACACAAAGCAAAAACATTCACCATTATCTCTGGCTGGTTCTCCTTAAAAACGCACAACAGGTGATGCAACGAATTTTCACTGTAAGGTTTCTCTGGAGGTATAAGAGGTGCTTACAGGAAGAGAAGATGGTTGGTGTGATTAGCTGACATTTCCATTCTGAGAAGAGTACGAAGTCCATGCCCCCTTCATAACCCAGTAAGGAAGAATTATTGCTCTCCAGTATTATAACACTTACTAAAGCACACTAAAGGAATAAAATATCCCAGCTCATTGGCTTTACTACATGAGAAAAATCATTGAGGGCAGCATAGTCCACTCAGAACATCATCTGACCTGACTGCAACAGACCCCATCAAACACCATGCTGAAGTTCACACACAGCTTTGTGACAAGTCAAACACAGCAGCATCAAGATAAAATTTAAGACCAGCTGGCACCATTCTACCTTTCTACAAACCTTTTCTATTTCAAATTCCCTAGTATGCCAAGAGCTACAAATTTAAGCACCCCTTCCTACACGGGGAAAAGATCCAAATCACTCAGATGAACCCCTGTAACAAACAACTAAAATGCCCTCAGACATATAAAGCAGTAAGTGGAGGGCGGCTCAGGCCTCGGAGGAAAGGCCGTGCACCTCCAAGTGCAACACAGAGGCTCTCCTTATCTGCCTCTCGTCCTTCGCCGTACTGTGACCTACAGAGCAGTGATGCTGAGCAGCTCCCCCCCTCCACCCATCCCACGTCTCAGACACTTCCTGTCTCCACTGGCATTTATTTTCAGCCCTCAAGATTCCTTTCTATATGTTCCAGGAACCCTCTAGCCATCCTCTGTCCAGATGGCAGACTTCAGATGAAGGCAACGGGGTCTTGGAGAGTCTTTTCTTGGCCTGCTTCTCAGCAGCCTGCTGGAACTCAGAGGCAGGCCGAGTCTTGCACAGACAAGGCTCTGTTACGCTGCAAAAGCCCTTCAATCCCTCTCCACAGTTTTCTTCAATGCCCTCTTTGTCTTCAAACAAATTTGTCTTAAACCTTTTAACAGCCTCTGCTTTCCAGGGGCATGCTTTATACAATCTACGCCCTACAAAGCTGCAGAAAGCCAATAAAAGGGCAAAGGAAAGGGTTCTTAAACAACGCTATAACAGACAACCAGAGCCTCAGTTTTTACTGTGTACAAAGCAGATGCTATTTTGACAAGCCGATGCAGAAGAAAAAGGTAGGTGATAGGTTTTGGTCCTGTTGATCCCTGTCACCTGCAAGAGATTTCTGAAACACGACAGAAATACAATAGTTTACGTACTCAAATTCAATGAGGACCATCACCTCTACAATGAACCATTCTCAAACTATGACTCTCCCGGATAACTAGTCGTTCTTAAAGGCCAACACAGTGTTATTACCAACGCTATACATTCATGTACAAGCTTCAGAGAATGACTTCTATGTCTCTTGTTTGGAAAAGTCAAAGTTTTGCCAAAATGAGTAGAAAAATACAAAAAAATATTTTTTGTTTCCAACTGAAGCTTCACTGAACAACGGTTTCATAAGTTTTAGTAAGATTTATTCAGGATTCCTTTAACTCTATTCATATCAAAGGCCATGACATTACTTGATTTATTATACATATTAATGAAACAATACTTCTAAGATCCAAGAGGATTTAAATCTGAAATAAAGCTGGATGCTTCAGAGTAGAATATATTTAGGCACAAACTATTCTGAAATCAAATGCAGTAAGCAAGGCCAATTCCCCATTTAAAGACTAGAAGACGCTAATGTACCTCTTGGCTAGAAAGATTAATTTAGGAAATGAACTGCAAGAAAAAGAACAAATTGCAGAACTTCAGTAAAACCCAACTGGGATAAGGAAAGAGAAGTTACAGAGAAGCTGCAGCAGCACAGAAAACTTCCCAATTTCAGGTAGAACTTTAAAAATCCGGCATCTTGAAGGAAATGATCAGAAGAGTGAAGTGATGGGAAAATTAAGCAAAACATGGCCTTGTCCTTTGAAGGTTAATTTAAAAAAAATAATGTTATTTTCCTCAGTGGGAAAAGCAACACAATCTAGAGGCAATATTATGCACTGCAGTGCCACTATCACACTTGCAATGGTGTTTTTTCAGTCAAATTCTTGTTCTTTAGGCTTACCATTGATTTTAAAAGTTAGTCGACTATCTCCTTCTGTCCCTTTTATCATTTACATTTGTCATAACACTGCCTGTGAGAAGACATCTTCGGTCTCATTTTAACCAAAACTCATACAAGAAATATCTTGACGAAAATTCACCGCTCCTTTATGGGATAGTTCGAAAACCAAATGCTATAAATAAGCTATATTCGACACCCTGGCCAGATTTTTACCATGTATACTATATTTTTATTTTCCTTAACATTTGTAGATTGCTAGAAACCAACCTTTTTCAGAGAGGTGCATAAAAGATTCATAACTAATTTCAACTATTTCAAACCTTTTTCAGATAACTCCTTTCATTTAAGGGGTGTGATCTATTTGCTCATTAGGGTAATATACTAACTGCATGATGATATCCATAGCTCCTCCCAGAAACATTTGGGATTGTCTAATTGAGATTTATCTGCTGTTATGAAATGTCCACTGCGTGATTTATAGTCATTTACTGTGTAATAGCTGTAGCTGATGAACTGGTTTTAAGTTCCTGTTTTATCTCCTCCCTTCTTATAGTTTCTCAACAGATTAAAAAGGTGTAGCTTCATCAGAAATTATTTAAATTGAATTTTTACATCTACAACCAATTGCTGGCTACTACTAGAACACCACCTAATTCCATTAACTGAAAATCTGATCCAGAAATTATTCATTATTTAAATATTTAAAACTGAAATTGGTAATAGACCACCTATAAACCTTAGCTAATATGAGCTAGCTAATAAAACATAGGTGAAGTGAGCCAGGTACTAAAATCATAGAAAATTAAGTTCATCAGCTATAGAATCAATGCAATATAAAAGGACAGAGTAAACTATCCCATTATGATCCAAGGCACCTATCCCCTTACCACTGGAAAGATGGACTCTCTTAAGTCAATGGTTTACTAACCAGACACTTAGACGAAAGGTAGAGACTTCTGAGGGTGGTTCACAAGAAGCAGACCAAAATCCAGCAAGTATGGTGTGAGATTTTTGGCCTCTGATCTGAAGCCATGCCATCCAATAATACCCTTGGTGCTGAACTTTCATACTGACCTCTCCCTGGTTGGCTCCCTAGCCAGCAGGTGTGTGAAAAACCTTCTGAAAGTATGAGAGCATGGAATGGGGAAAAAAAAAGAAAGAAAAAAAAAAAGAGAGCAAGAAGAGATATGATAATCCTTTTAAAACTCACGCAATTAGTCATGCTTTGAAAAAGACCTAGAAAAAAATATAGACTTTGAGTACACAAAGGCTGCCAAGGGAGCAAAGTGACTGAGGGAAAGTGGAAGGGAAAAGACAATGACTGCAGTAATACCTGAAAAGACACTTAATCATCTATCAGGATACACTAGCAGAGCAAAAGAACAAATAAAAATGAACACAGATTGTGATTAATGGAGATGACAACTGCTTTATCTCATCAATTCTACATGTTGTTGCTTTTAAAGTAGGATAGGAAGTGCACATGCTTGGTCCAGCTGTTACAGCTAAGCTGTAATAGATTTAGGGGTGAGTGAATAGACAAATAATTTTGTACTGACTGTTATTGGCACAGTAGCGAGAAATACAAGAGGTTGCTGCATTGGAACTCAAGCATTACTTCCACATACCTGTTTTCAATTCTGGTTTTAAAGCTAAGATCAGTCTAGCACTTGATGTGTAATGGCCGTTCTCCTTGCATCACAGCAAAGAGTTAACTTGGAATGCAGCAGGAACAACTCTAGTAGCAACTATATCACAGCCCAGGACAAGAGCACACTAAGAGCAGGGGAAAAAGTGGTAAAGTTTATATTGCAAGTCTCTCAGTTTCATGAGCATCTAGGTCTACCAGCAACATTAAAAATAATGCAAGATAATCATACAGGCAATGGTAATCCTATACATTAGTAAACTTGAAAAAAGCAGATGCTGAAGCCACAGGCAGCTTTATTATAGACAGCATCTATCTTCCCAGTCATGACATTTTCCACTATCATCCTAAAAACTCATTGTATCACCCTTCTGTCTTTGTAAGCTGCACGGGGATTTTTTGCACTGATTTGAAGCTAAATAAATAAATGGCTGCGCTGCATTTCTTTCACATTCTATTCTGAAAATAGGACTTGCAGAGAAAACGGACCATAACGGAACTCAGCTATGTAGTCGCCAGCTGCCTATTCCATTTTCTAAGGATGGTTAGGCTACACTTAGCCCCTTTCCATGTGTATTCCCTGGAAGCATATAGTTTAGGTTGCTATTCTGATATCTTCATACCAAAGTTTGTTTAAATAAAGCAACTATGATCTTTTGGCTAATAAGTGCTAAGAAAATCTTTGCTCCGAGACAACTGTATTCTGTTACCAACAGAGGAATGCCTCTGAACTGTCTGCTGAGGGTGTTTTTGTCAATAGGGCATTGGCCTGTGTAATATTAAAAAAAAATATATATTTACTCCTAGTAAATATATCCTCACTATCCTTAGCTTTATTATTTCCACTCACCCTGAAACTCCCTGTCAAAATCACTGTTTCTGTGAAGATGTGTGGGAAATGAATAATTCTTTATCCAACTCTATAGACAGTCATTGGAGTTTGGAACTGGCTGCTATAGAACCACTCACTGTTACAAAACTTAAGGATTATGCAAAAGCTTGCATCTACAATATTTTTAAGTAATTGATACTTCTGTTGCTTTCAGAAAAGAAAGGTATTTTCTGCTAGGGCTAGGAAACAGAAGGGGTGGAGTACTTTGAGAGTCCTTGGAAACTGGACATCCACGTTGGCAGAAGCAGTGGGAGGGAAGGGCAAGAATTCTTGCCCGTACACAACCACATGTCCCATAAGATCTGGGCAAAAAAACCCCCATGATTTCAAGCTCACTCCAACACCCTGCTCATATTACTTTATTTTTTTGCAAGTCAAATATCTATTCTGAGGTTGTGGTTCAGAAATCTAACCTAACGTTATATTACAGGGAAGGGCTCCCCATAAAACTGTCCAAATGGCTACCACATCTTCCATACCAACAGATGTATCTACTCAGCTAGTAACGATCTGATACTTAAACATACTGCACAACGAGAATACCTGAAAAAAAGAGATGCAACCAAAAGAAAAATAGATTTAGACAGTTCTTAACATGTCAAGACTGTGATAGCATCTGAGGGAAACTGAAGTTTAAAGAAGAGTTAACTTGGATCTGCAGCAGATCCATTAAGATGCAGAAGCATTACAGACTGGTTCGGCCACTGGCCTGCGTGAAGCCTAGAAATCAGTAGTAGTCAGTCTGTGCAGAAACACTCTTAACTCACTGTAATTAGGCATAAAGAACACCTACTTTTTATTGCATTTGCCATATGCTATTTTCTGTGCCTAAAACTGGAGAGGACCATCAGATGAGGCGTAGCAACATTAGAAAGTGAGAAAGTGGATTTCTGATATGCAGTTTCTGTTCCAAATTCTTAAGGTCCTACTTGTTAACCTAGGGAGACTCCTAAAAATGAAAAGTCATAACCAATTTCTTATCTCTTGCTTACTAGCACACCACCTGCAAAGCATGAAAGAAATAACAGAAATAATTTACTTTGAGAAAATGTTTCACAACCTTCAACTGCAACTCCTCAAGTCAAGCATGAAGTGAGAACATAGACCCTGCAGAAAGTACTAATGAAGTCTCTTGGTCTAAACATATTGAGAGTAACATAGGAGTTTACTGAAGAAAGGTAAGAGAGAAAGAGTACTTGTAGAGAGTCCGCAGCAAACTGCTTTCTTCTCAAGTTTTGTTCCATACAAAGAGATGTGGCAAACATACATTACTAACATTTGTTATCATCAGAAAAGGCTAGCTTGAGGCAGAAGAGCTGGACAGGAAAGACACTCAAGACTTTGGTTTCTCCCTCCCTGCTGCTACTCCCCATCCAGTCCTTCTTCCCCCTCTCCAGCTAAGCTCTTTCCCAGTTTTTGTCTGCATAGTCATGTCCACACATGTCCGTGCTAGTTCATGTATAAAATTGTCTTACCAGCAGCAGCACAGTGAGCAGATGATGAATTCCATTCCAACAAAATTAACAGTAGGGGATTTCCGACAAGATGGCAATAGATTAAAACACAGTTCGGATACTCAAAGAAACGTGGGAAGCCCAAGATAACTGATTACCAAAACATGGCCTGAAATATTGGTAGCACTTTTCCAGAATTCAGCAAGCTGCAACTTCTGGCAGGTAGAGGGAAAAACAGAAAAAAAGTTCTCTTCTAAAGAAAGGGTATACATAGCTCATTCTTGAAAAGACAGCTGCGCAAAAGAAAGGAAAAGGCAGAAAGCATTTCTTTCATCTATCAGAATAGTTGTTATCTAAAATTTCCTCCTCTTCTTTTAGGGTAGGACTGTTTTAAAAAAAAAAAACAAAAAACACACACACAAACAAACCTCCTCCCAGTAAATGAAGATTTAGCGAGCATTTTCATAATGCTTTCCTCTATCTAGTTCTGCCTACCTTTCAAGTCAGTTTGGAAGCAAAGATAGCATAGTTCCAAAAGAATAAATAAGTAATGAGAACTATTTTTTCCAATCCTTCCTTTCCTTTTACATTAATTCCAGTGACTCAGACATATTAGAATCCAAAATATCTGTTGCATCTGTTTTTTTTTTCCCAAAACCCACACACTTTCTTGAAAAGCATTGAAATGGTCGTTTTATACGTGTTTTAAGAGATTTCATAAACGCCATTCATCTTTCTGCTCACCAGTCAAGAGGGAAAAATTCCCAACTGCAGAGCCTTAAAGCTCCACCTTGTGGAAGATGCCCATAGTATACAAATGGGCTTCAGAGGGAAAAAGACTTCAAACAGATTAAAATTAATAGCATGTTTGACATTACACTTTGTCATCAGTCATACAGTAAGATAGTCTCTTAAATGCATTCTATCCCAGTAGAAAAACAAGCAGGGGATATTACCAATATAATGAAAAGCTGGTTTTATTTTGTGGCAATAGTCATCCTGCATTGAACCAGCAGATAGCACCCACAGCAGTCCAGAGCAGGTCTTCCTTTCACATTTGCTGGCTCCTGTGCGCTGGACTTACTCTATTCGTAAGCAGGAAAACAGGGAATCACAGACAGATTTATCTGGCCAAGGGGCAGACAGCCAAAGAATATAGCAACCCTGACATTAAGGATAAGTGACAAACAGAACTTCATCCTGTGATACTAGATTGACTGTAATTTTACAAGGGTATTCTGAAAGCTATTCACAATCCTCCTCCAGCCATCTATTACAAACTCAACTCAAGGTCTGTGTTCAACCATTCCTAAAAGCTTGTATTGAGAACAGTGTAGCACAACTGTACGCTGCCTACGACTATGCATCCAGTGGACTTCAGAAGAAACTTGAACCAGTACTGCCCTCTACTGAAAGAAGAGCCTGCACATGAAAGTTGTAGCAACTTTTACTGTACCATCCTATTTTTCTGCTTCATTTATATACCTCGTTTTTCTTGTTTTTAAGGCTTTACAATATTCAGTGTTCTGCTTTATCATGTTTTTTCCCGCTTCTTCTTCCCCATGAGGGCTACAAAGGCATCAGATAGGTTTCTAAGTTTACATACTAGAATACCATGCCAGCACATGTAGACTCCAGAAAACAGAGTTGCTGCACTAAAGCACTGCAGACACAGCTCGTGTTTTTAGCACCGTAAGAGCAGATAAATGAAAAACAACAGAAAGTGAGGTGTTCAAAAATAACCCCAGAAAAATTACTTTTAAATTTTCCTTTGTCATCTGCCGTACACCAGTCATGACAGTGTCATGAGATGTTCTTGTGTAGTAAACCCAAGATACGTAATAACATATATCCATATTGATTCAATACTTTGAATTAACAAATATGCCATAATTAGTAATTGATTACTAACAGTAATCACATTACTTTCTCTGATATAAACCTTGCAATGTTTCTATTTTCAATCAGTTGCTACACTTTGATATTTAGACATTCATAACAACCTGAGACACTGAATAACTTAAGGATTGAAATACTGTACAAAATCTGAAAGTGGCATACTTTTAGCAAAATAAATATAATTTGGCTGAACAATATGTTGACTTGGAACATCAAGGAGCACAAAGTTTGAACTAGTTGAATGCAGGGTCTCTGAACCTGTAGAAAAGAGTAAGCGTGCCACTCAAAATAGAGGGAAGTACATCACTTCAGAAGCATGTTGGCCTTCTGATGCCCAGGAGCTGGGACAGCCTGTATCTCTGCCCCAAATCCCCAACTGCCAGCAGCCACCAGAAGATTTTCAAAGTCGCTGTGAAGACATTGCATGCACTTCGGCAAGTTTCCATAGCCAGAGGCTGACTCTATTCCCTCGAAATCATCCAAAACACCCCAACCTCACCACAGCGCACCGACCTCCACGGGAGCGCTGGCATCACCCGGGAGCGCTGGCATCACCCGGCTGCAGAGGGAGCCCGCTGCCCGCACGCTGTGCGGGGCCGGCCGCCGGGTCCCCTTGCCCGAAAAGGCAGTGACCCTCACGTCACACGCAGTAATCCGGAGTCCAGTCTCGGTTTCACTTTCAGCAATGATCGTATTGGAAAAAAATAAAGAGCGATTACTCAACTGGCAAGGAGAAAAGGGCCTGATCCGTTGCTGCATGGTACCCTTCGAATACTATTTCTTAGAAGGCACGCTGAACTCCACCCATTAAAAGAAGTGCTTGTTTTAAATAACACTGAATATTTTATTCTTCCTGTTCTCTAAGCAATACTAGCTCCAACTCTGAATGACCTCTCACTTCACACAATGCTTCTGTGGGAAGGATGGACTTTCTCTTTTACAGAAAATAATTGAACACATCCTAGGTTGTTCAAGGCAGATCCTGGTTGCTCCTTTTAATAAAAAAAAAAAAAAGGGAGGGGGGGGTGGTTAGCAGCCTTTTACTGCAAAAAAAAGTTCACAGTCTCTATGAAGTCCTCTATACTTTTCACTGTTGGTGGCTGTTACCCAAAAAAGAGCCCAGGTACAGTATAACAAAACAACATTAAATTTATTAATAGATTTTAAAACCAACAGAAGAGATGAAATATACCCCGGTACATAACCTGAACCAATTTACCTCACCTTTTCACACTGTGGTCTTCAAGATGAAAATATTAAGTCTTCATTAAAAAAAAAAGAAAAAACCAACAATGAACTCACTCAAACAGTCTTTATTCCAAGATGTAGAAGCATATCATAATTTTTATAGTTCACAGAGCAGGACCAAAATCGCCGATAACAAAAATACTATGTATGGACAGGAGGCCAAAAGCCCATTTGTGTATTAACATGGATGAAGACCTTAAAAGAATGGCACGCCAAAGCAAAAGTATCTGTCATCACTGGCATGTGAAAATCCCTTGTTCAAATTAAGCTTTGATAATTCCTCTTCATGAAATCAAAGCTTCAGTCTAAAAATGACATCTAATACATAAAAGTTTCAAAGCCACTGTTCTCACTCTGACTCCCATATGAAGGGGGGGGGGGTATTCATCTTGAACTATCATCTTTTACTGAATAATCTCGTTTTGTCCCCTGCTTGTGTGCAATTATCAGATGTGGTGGTTTGGATTAGTTCACTTGCAGCACTAATCACTCCATTCAAGAACAGACAGACCACATTTCACTTATGGAAAGGTACACCTCATTACCACAGAATTGAAGGAACACACGGAAGCTGAGAAAAGAAGCACCTTTTGTAATTTTTTTTTTTTTTTTTTTTGAGGAAAGGCTACATATAGCACTTAAACAGATGCAGCCACATTGTTCCTGCAATAGTAGAACCAACAACACACCTAGCCTAGTCCAAGTCAGTCTTGTTGAGATAAAACTGCATCATGTTTCTAGCAATTTCTTCCTTAGCAATCAAAAGCGTCACAGCTAGATTATGTCTCTGAAAGCCCCGAGCGCTGCCACATGCTTTGTCACTATAGCAGTATCTTTCTGCTTGGCAGCCTCACCATGCTTTATCACTCTTTTCCTTCAGCTGCCATATGCTTAGTTTCTTTGGCTGGGAGATATCATGCCTGCTGAACCACTTAGTCTGCAAGTGTAAGAAAAGCATCCGTTGCATGAAAGGGCTAGCAGGAACTGACATATAATTTTTTAAATCCACAACTTCAATTAGGTTTATCATCCTACAGAATAAAAATTCATTAAATTCTAAAGATCCCTCCAAGGAACCACAGGAGAGACCTGTCTGTCAACAGAAGCATATTCTAAATTCACTTTTCAGCACCACCTCTCCCTCATGAATAGTTAAAACAGCAAAACTTCATAAAAATAAGGCTGGACTCAGGCTGCCAAGCTATACAGAGAACTACATGCAAATGGTATGATTAAAAGAAGAGTGTTCCAGGCAGATAACTCACCTAGAGTACGAGAACTGGGCAGAAAGCTTGGAACCACAAGAAATTCATGCCCGTTTCACCTTACAATAATAAAACGAAACAAGTTTATTCATCTCCACCTTTCATAGAAATTACAACCCATAGAGACCAAGGTCATGGAACAAAATGCATCAATTTGCCATAATGATGCACTCTGACAGCCATTCACATACCGTGACGTTTAATCCATGTAGGCCTCTTCTGTATGTTTAAAAGGAAGTCAGGTTAGAAGTGTGGACTGCAATGACAGATTACATGAGCCTCACTGACAAGCCTTTCTATGTGTTACACTGGTTTCATATATTTAGTAACCAAAGACATCAAATAATTCTGTTGCCAGTATCCTGACTGATACTCCTTGCCTGAGATTAAGTGCAGTTATGCTTATTGTGTCCGCAGCTCTCAACTATAAAAAAGGAGGAAGATGTGAACCAAACACCATTCCAGCAAAGGAGGGTAACCAGTTAAAAAAAAACCAAACCCTTGTTTGTAATACCGTGACAAAAATTGACTACTACAATTTAAAATAGCCAATCAGAACAAGCTTCCTGAAGAAAACTATCCAGAGAAAATACTAAATGGTAGTTTCAGTCACTTCCTTGGAAAGTAATATTGATGCAATAAATAGAAATTATAGTAAAAGTAATGGAAAGTATTTCTGAATTTACTACTGATATATGAATGTACAGAAAGAAAACATTTTTCTCCTTAATTAGCACGCTCACTCTATCTGACCTTTGAGATCTTTTCTATGAAGTCTTAGAAGACTGACATGTTCTGGAACATTGTCCTCGCCCAATTCTAGAGAACAATGATAACACATGCAGTTGAACAGGCAGACTAGTCCATGTTTTGAACTTTCACATCTACATAGATAAAAAAAAAATTAAAGCCAGGCGAAGAACTGATAGCAAACTTAATTTTCCAACCTGATATAGCCTGGGGGGAAGAGTTAACTCCTGAATGAGCCTCTTAAAGAAAAGGAAATCTATGTTTTTGTTCTCTGGGTAAAACTGTTGAGAAAGACATCAACACACAACAAAAAAGGTAAACATATGTGGCCTGCAATGAATATGAAAAACTTAAAATGTCCAGCCTTTTTATGCACTTGGAAAATTTAAGCATTCTTTTCAATGCACATTTATATTAATTATTTCCTGCATTATCTACAGCACTGCACATAGAGAAGCAGCTGGACTCTGGAAATTCAGCTTCTCCCTGCTGCTTTTCATTCTAATGTTACATAATGGACCAGCTTTTATAGTGTGACTGCCATCCTTGTCTTTGGGCTCTGCTTTTAAAGAGTTTTCTGGGTTTTTATACAGTAACCTAAAACACAAGATCAGTATCTCATCATAAAACCTTTCGTGTCTAGCTAACTGGCAATGTCAGCATTATATCCTTAACAGAGAATGACCTAATCCACCTTATTCTGGATTGAAAGTAGGAGACTCCTCAATTATCTTCAAATACGTGGTGTTAAACATACTGCAGTTATCGGAGGCAAGCACACACCCTTTGGGTTGCTGGGAACCAGTACTGTTCTAGTCTGCCTGGTTTAATACAGGATATCCACACCTGCAGTAGAGCACAATGACAGGAAAATCAAGTTGATTTTCAGAAGGTATTCTTTTCTCTGATAAAAAAAATACCCAGAAGCAACAAGCCATTTTCACCTATGGTTCCCCCCTGCCACATGACTAGAGTATATTTGATTCATTGTGATCACTCAAAAAAACAAAACAAAAAAAAAACCAAACTAAAAAAAACACAGTGTCAAACAGCAAGGCTGAGCTAATTAAATCCGGCATGCTTTACTGTTTCTTAAAAGCTCTCTCACTGACCAGCTGACCAGCACAGTAATACTTCTCATCCAGATATAAAAAAAAGCACTTTCCAAAACCTGCACTTTCCAAAGCACTTCCCCTGCTATTTACAGGGTACAAAAAGCACACCCCCACAAAAGCACAGAGGTCAAAGGCAGAAGAGAAGTAGTCTTCATTTCTCCTTACATCTTAAATAAATGTCTTGCATACTGGCCTCAAAATCACCCTTCAACCCTATAGCAAAGTTCATCAAGGTCCCAGACCTTAATAAAAAATAGTCATACAGGCAACCTTACAAGTTGAAAAACAAACTAACACAGTAAGTTGAATAAACAGAAAAACACTCACTAAAGCCACTGTAAAGATATTGTAAAACAAAATATTAAAACAGGTAAACATGATTAAAACTTTAATAGTCATCACCAAGAAGACAATTAAATACATTTAGTAACATTTCATCGATTCAGTTTATAAACCATAGTGCAGGAGTCAAATACAATCATTTATCAGGTAGTGTCATCCAGCACAGCATTAAGCATAACCCAAAATCTTGAAATCAGATAAAAGTAGTTTGGATGTTTCAGAAAGGAATTTAAGTAACTATCTTCCCTCTAGCACACCACATATATCCTGAGCTTTTCCCAAACAAAATGAATCCTTTCCCATTTAGTATTTCTCCCTTTCTTGCCTAGAGACCTGTGAGGGGTATATATCACCACTATGTTAAAGGCCCCCATTACCCTTTTCTTTCTCTCACCTTACACAGACCCTTTACTCACAAGCTCAGTACTTAGTTTACTGTGGAAGCGTTTCCAAAAGGGGTTAATTGTACTTCAAGGACATAGTCTAGCACTAATACATTTCATGGGAAAGTAATAGGCTTAAGGTAAAATACAGAGACAAGTAGCATATTCAGTCATTATTACTGCTGTTCTGACTTCCAGGTTAATAAAAATTTAACCATCATGCATGCAGCACAAAGAGGTATATTAGAGTTCACATCTCAAGAGACTTATCCAAGCCTAACATAACTTTTATCAGTTGTGCAACACAGCTGCAGTTTAGAGAGCCCCTTCACACAGCCACAGAAACTAATGCAGGAAGTCCTCCACTTCCTCTCATTCTCATTACACTTCCAGAATTATACTTGCAATAGAAGCGGCAGCATCCTTCATGTAAACAGGTATCATCTTCATTTGCTTGAGGCTGCACAATGTTCCTTTGGAAACATGTCACTAAGAGACCCAAAGTACAACACTCTTCATCTTCTCTGTGTATGCCTGGGAAACACAATATTCACCTCCCAAGGTTGTTATGAGGAATACCATTTATAACTTGCTAAGCTTAAGAGGCTATACAGCTCTGCATAGCTGTCAATTTAGGGCAGCAGCTTAAGGACAGGGCAGCAGCAAAGCAAAAGGTGGGAGAAGAGGAGTTTCCCCTTCATTAAGGTCTCTGTTCTCTCACAGAAATCCCGTGGTCTAATGAGATGCACCTCATACATCAGGTGGTATTCTTACTTGACAAGCAGAAAGATGGCTTTAAATTAAAAAACTGAAGCACAATTCATTTATAGGTCAGGAAGAGATGAATGAACATTTCAGATCCTTAATATAAGTGGTGGTGGTAGTCTTAAAGTTCTCAGCCCAAAATTACTTTTCTTTCTGAAGGAAACCACTTCTTTAGATACTGGAATCTTTCAAAGAATTACCTTCTCAGGGACTGCAAAAAAGTGTTTGTGAAGATGCAGTAGTCCACAGCAGAGGGAAATCACCCTTGAAAACCCTGAGTCATGTACAATACATTTAAATCATGTATTACCTAACAGACAAGTGCATTACAGATTTAAAAGTTGATCATGAAGATGGAGGGGTTTTTAATGAAAATCAGGGTAGTACGTTTTCTGAAGATAACTGAACACAAGTGACAAACTAATTTTAAATATGGTGTTTGCTGTTATACTCCTCTTGTCAGACAAGCATGTCCCAGACCACTGTGGAAAAATTATTAGTGAAAAATGTGCTCATAGTTATCATGTTACCAGTAAAGCAACAATAAGAAACTCAAAGCCTGAGCAACAATGTAGATGGAAATCTAAGCTGAAGCCAGAGGACCTGAGAGTGTCACATTTCCTTCCCTCTGACTCAGGCCTGGAGATATTCTAGACAAAAAAAAAAAACCACCCAGGATGGTAAAGTATGCCTCTTTGACAAACCTGCTGCATCACTGCCTTTTTCAGAGGCTCCCTTGAAAATGTGGTTCAAGGAGGAGATTTATCTACCCTGAAAAGTGAAGTACTCAAAACACTGTTTAGGGCTTTCAACTGTAAATGCTGCCAGCACTCATTCAGCTTATTGTAATGCCAGATGTATCTTAAATTCCTGGTAGTGTTTCACAGATAACTTAGAAACAAAATACAACTGTACCTCTATTGCCAACTCTTGCTTACTTTTTTAAATGTATAAACAAGCCAACCTGAATTGAAATCATTATGTTTCAAAACATCATCCTTATTATCACTTATTTTATGGGCTACAACAGCGCAGTTATTTCTTATTATCCAGTTCATCAAAATATAAGCATTTTTGACAGCATGGCTTAGGAAAAAAGTCAGATTTTTGCTATTTCAGGGAAAAGATTCCATTTATGAAGTATAGTTTTCCAGAAACCCATATATCTGTATAGTACAGAAATTTCAGCCTTTTTCTTCAAATGGTTTGCTGTTAATTTTTCCATTTAGCTGGAATCCAAGAGTGCTTGGATCTTCACTGCTGTGTACAATATTGCTTCTGCAAATTAGGCTATTATCCAAGCAAAAATTTCCCTGTTAGACTGAAGAGTACAAAATGTACACAGAATAGCCACTTTTGATGTGCTAGCAGCTGAAAACTAAGTTACTCTTCTGACTACTGCTCCTTCTTGCGGCCTACAACAGTGCTGCTACCACGGTAAATGTAGGTTATTAGCCATCACTTAGGTGATGTGCTAGCAATTGCTGTAGAACCAACACCCACAAAGTTTCTGCAAAATCAACAGGTGAGAGCAAAGCTCATATAGATAACTATATCCATACTGACCCATTGAAAATAAACTGCAACCTATGCAGCCCAGTCTTATGCTAGGGTGGGAAGGTACACGGTACATGGTATAGAATTCAACCACAGTCTGGAGTTACTGGTGGCATCACTTTCCTAACATTAAAGGTGTGCTGCATTTTCTGGTACCACAGTCTGTGTTAATACAAAAGTCGGGGCAGGGGGGGAGGGGGGGGGGGAGGACAAACAAAACAAAAAAACCCAACAACAAACAAAACCACAGGAAAACGCTCATTTGTCCCTCTGCCTATCTGGATATTTGTCATACCTACCAATGTTCCAGCCCTCTTACCAGCTTAATAAGATGCAGACTAAATATCTCAAGGATATAACCATATCCACGTCTTTTAAAACTAATTGTATCAGCAGATCTCAATGACCTACCTTGGAGTTAACCATTTTAGAGACAGGAAATGAAAGACAAAAAGGAACTGGAGAGATGTGTCTGAAGCCACCTCCCATGCTAATGGCCACATTCAAAATAAAAATCCAGATCTCAGAGTCCTAAACTAGCACTCTGTAGCCACAGCAATAAAATCTGAAATCCAGTTAGTCACAACAAGAGCAGCTCTGCTTCTAAAAAGAGTATTTTATTCCATGTCCACCAACATTTCTTAGTAAATTCTCCTAGCAAACATTTATAACAATATGGACACAGCAGAATTCTCTTCCTCCCTCCCTCCCTCCGGAAACGTTAGGAAATTTACTTGCAAGGAGCAAGTTCAGAAGAATTTTATCATCCTCATCAGAAATGGTTCTTCAAGGATTCAGTGGGGGTGGAGATCTAGATAACTTTTCACATTCATGTCTCTGTGATAGGTCTATGGTACACATTCAGCATAACCAAATCCTGATTGCATTTTCTGCCACCTATGTGATACCTGCTTTGTACCTGATTCAGCCTCTATGACCATGAATTCATCAACTTCCAGGAATACCAATGTTTTTTGGGTTTTCTTTAGTTATGCTGAACGAAGTAGTTAAATACTATCCAATATTCTACAAAAAACTTCATTATTTTTTCTTTAGTATTTCCCCATCAACAGATACGCCACAGATTGCTGGAGTCCTGTCTGCATACGTTTCCTACTCTGCAAATCACCAGTTACCCGCAGTCAGAGAGCACCCTGGCACCAACAGCGCTCCCCATTTCTCCTTCATAGTGCTCTCTGGCCCTGATGCATTACAACACCTAAAGGCAACCGAATAGCTACTGGGGATGGGGGGCTGGAAGAACAGACATTAGAGGCTGTGGAAAAAAAAAAAAAAAAAAAAAATCACCCTTTTAGCAATATTACATCTCATTTCTTCATCTGAGGATCTAGCAGCTTTGAAAATTACTTCAGAGACTATGTATGTTTTGAATATGAACTATTTCTGTTTTTTTTCCTATTTTCAGTTATTTAAGAACAGGGTTGAAAGAGGGAACCTGGCACTTAAGAACTAAAAAAAAGCCAAACACAAACCTTTCATATTTGAGGTTACTTTGTTACTTCTTATTTTACATGTTTTTATAACAAAACCTTGATGAAAATACTGTTGTGAAATACTTCCTCTTTCATTTATTCACATGGACAAGTTATTTCAAGAACTCAAACTATTAGTTTGTCAAGAAAATGAACTTGTAAACTTTCTTATGCAAGACTATTGAAAACTACAGCATATTTTGGAGCAGCCTATGTTCTCTCAAATACATGTGCACACTTGTGGACAAACACCTCCCAGCCCTTAACTGAATGGAATATCACACGTCCCCAACACGTGCTCTTCTTTTCCACTAACTTCTGCAGTTCATGTTGTTACGTTTGTGTTTATGGATCATATGTTTCTCTATTTCTTTTACCCTTAAAAGCAAAGTTCAGAGATTTGCCTGTGCTGAAAAATACCAGCTAACACTTGCTAAATTGTCACACAAAAAGCTGAAAAATCTCCACTCCTTGAGGATACCCTTGAAGTAATCAGACAGCTCCACTACCACTGGTCTTCCATGGCCTGCTGGATGAAGCTTGCACTGGCGGCGGTAGCTTCATCTGCTCAGTGGGTGTCACCCCGATTCAAAGCTGTCAACTCCCATGCCCACAGCCATCAGGTCCTGCCCAAAGAAGAGAGCTCAGAGAGTAGTTTCTCTGGGAGGGCCTTGCTGGCATAGGTATTCCTTCAAGCAATTCGGGCAAGAAATAAACTGGCACAGATATTCCTTCAAGCAATTCGGGCAAGAAATAAACTGATTCATCATCATAGCTAAATTAAACTGAACCTAAAATTCCTTAGTTAACAGAATTCACAGCACCATAATTAAAAATCCTGGTGAAGAAAGCTGGCTAATGAAGAAACAGCAATTCACAACACAATGCACAGTGTACTTTCAGATTTCTCTCTTGAGCTTGACCGAGCAGGCAAAGGGATGCTGAGAACAAGGGAAAAAGCTACATGGCTTGTTAAAACAGGGATTGTTGCCCTTTTCAAGTGACTAATGTAATTTTTTTTCCTCTAATTGTAGTTAGCAGGAAGGTGATATTAGAATAAGCGGCTCCAGGCAGTAAATTTCTCTTATAATTATCCAGCATTGATTTGCTTTTGGTAATTGCCTTTGGACATTTTAGAATAACAGATATTATGAAATATACACAGAGGAAACAAATTTAAAAGATAGTTTTTCATCAGACAGCCAAGTACACATTTATCGACACCGCAAGTAATTTGTCCTCTTGTTTATATCTGAAAGCAAGCAATGCTAAACTAAGGAAAAAAACTTTTCATAGGAAATTAGAGGCCTAGTGTAGTCATAGCCAACATTAGCATGAAAGTTGTACAATTAAACCATGTTTATGTACAAGTGAAGCAAACTGATCTGTACAACAGTTACTCTTGTGAAGGTTTGCAAAATGTTATCAGTAAGAATATAGGAGCTGCAGGCTTAAGTACAAATATTGGAAAAGCAACACAACAGATCTTATAATGTACTACTGGCTTTGGAGCTGGATTTTGCATTTTCATTTTCAGTGTGAAAATAACGTAGCAGTAACTACCATGCACTCACCTGCACGTAAAAATGCCCCAGTGCAACACAAAGTTTTCAAACAGGTCCATGCTGTGATACTCAAACTTGCAGCAAATTCTGGTAGGGCAACAAAAAATACTCATCCTACAGTTGCTGGCTGTTTTCATCACAAGGAAATACCTCCAGCTTACAGTTATGTTCTTTCACAGCTGCACAGTCCCCATGAACCAATACATCAGGCCACAGTGCGATCTTGCAAGCCAAAGAATATTGGAGTGTTTCACGCTGCCCTCTGCATTCTTGCACTGGGGGCATGCAGATGGTAGGTACCCCCACACTGGGTGCGTCCCTGTTGCACAAGGCTTTCAATGGCTGTCTAGGTAGCATTGGCCTTAAACTGCCACGGGCCTCTAGCAAGACAATCCTATTTGTGCTTTGTTATTCTAATGTATGGATTCCCATAGCATTCTTGAAATATTTTGCTGGAAACAGGCTACTTGAACTTAGTTTTCTAAACAGCACTGTCATCCCTGTCATTAAACATTTAGTGGAAGTCATACCCCAACCCTTATTCTTATATCAGTTGTGAGGAACTATTTCTTACCAAACAGCAGGAAGCATTGAACTACCAGCCTGCGTTTCACAGTGTAAAGACTGCGCTGTAGAATTAGGTGAAGTTATTTTCCATGTTCTTCCTAAAATTATTTCATCGCACAAGCATTATCTACTCCTTCTCCAGATTCTAAAACAATACGTGACACTAATCACAGATTTTTGCCTACTAAATGGCTACAAAGCATCATCATCATATCCTTCAATTAAGGACAGGGTGTTCTACTTCCTTAATGGTGTCAGATTTTGCCTGCTAAATAACTACAAAACATCATTATTGTACCCTTCAATTAAGGTTACGGGGGTTTGCTTCCTTAATGGTAAGAAGCTGTTATTGTAGTCAGTGCTATAGACAGCAAAATGCAAGATAAGCTCAGCTGAGTACCTGGTCTTGCAAGAATCACTACATTTCTTCTGCAGTCAATCTTAATAGAAAAAATACTCAGACACCCATTGAGAGTTTGTGAGCGCAAGTTTCTGCAAGAGTACTACAAGGTGTATTCACTTTTGTGTTATCAGAACTTAGTATTGATCATCACGACTATACATAAAAATCAGTCTGGAAGTACAACCAGCTGTGTGAAATGCTCCTGAGCAACACCACTGGTATTTGCTACACAGGAAGCATTACTTCACCATTCTTGAAAGCAGAAGGCAAATATTTTGCTGAGAACCAGAAGAGGTGACTACAGAAAAATTACTCTCTTCAGGTGATGCCTGGGCTCTCTTCAGATGGGGATACTGGGACTTTGTAAGCGGCAAGGTGCCCCAAAAAGGAAAGATGTTAGTTATCCTTAAGATGAAGATCCCACTAACATTTGTCTGATGGAAGAATTCAGCTTCTCCTGAGCAAACAAGAGGATACTAAAACCGCTGTGTAATTTTTGGAAACACTGAAAAAGTTTTAATTGGTGATGCACTACTTTTTAAAGTTAGCTTCGGTTCCAATTAAACTGTAAGTTGCATTGCTGAGAGCATGGTATTTTCTGCTCTGCTGGGGTGGCCGGGGTCCAGGCCATCTGCGTGGAATGCACGGCAGGACATTCCACCCTTCCGCCAGCATGGCCAGCGGTGCCAGCCGCTCCTGCAACCCGCCGAGGGTACAGGGAGGGATCTTCTTTTGTTTTCCTTATTTGTTTATTTGCTTTACTCTGGCAGCAGGCAAAGGCCTCTTCTCTTGCCAAGTTCATTACCATTGTAAAATGTTCCCAATTACACTGAGTAGAGCACGCTACAGTGAGGAGGGGGGAAAAAAAAAAAATCTGTAAAGTTTACAATTAAACTACAGCACTTCATAAGCCTTGATTTTAGGAAACAGGTGAGAGCTGGATATAGCACATCTCTCCTAAGTGCTCAAATCCATACAGATCACTCATTCAGAATATTTCTTCCAAATTTTTCAATGAAGTATTTTGTTAATTAAACAATCACCGAAGTGCTATCAGCCTCTTCCTTTAGTGATCCTCTGCAACCCCCTTCCAAACAGCCTCCAAAACTTTATAGTTTTATGTTTGTATCTGGGACTATTCAGTCATAGCTGATTTACTACTCACCATTTTCTACAAATAACCATCAGTTTGCTATTACCAACATTAAGAGGCATGCCTGTATCTCTTTGCCCCCCATTAACTCTCTCCCTCATGCCACAAAGTTTTGTCCCCCACTCACTGAGCACAGACACAAATTGTTGGTGCAGCATCTCGCAGTCTCCTAAAGATGACAAACTAACCAAGCAGCAATATTCTGCTAGTGCCAGAACTAATTCCAGAAAATCCCATGCTCCTCTTCCTCAGTGGCACCATAGCCTACATCAGCCTTTTTGTATGACTGTGCTCCGAGGGAGTGAAAAATGTTACTTAAAAGCATTTTCAAGCAAGCACCCATTATGCTTAAAAGACAAAGATTAAGAACTCCAGCTGTATCACTCGCAAAACTCTGGACACCAAGTTGACTGTCACGACCACACCGAGTACATGCACAGGACACATTCTTACTCATTTAGAACACAGTTGTTCTATGTCTACTGTGCAATTCAAACATTGCATATTCTCCTCTGAAGAGATTATATTTGCTGACTTGCCTCTTATGTCTAACTTATGGTCCCAAAATATATCTATCTTTCTCCCACTTCTCAGATCAGCCAGTACTATATGAGCAGGGTCTAAGCTGCAAAAGACAGGAGACCTTCCTCTTCGAGAGAGGAATCCATTCCTGTGTAGTAACTAGAAGCTCTCCAAGCACAGCAAGAGACAGTACAGAACTACAATCTGACATGCAGGAGCAAGGTTGTCCCTTCCAAGATAGAGATAATCAACCAAAATATGGTACTTGTTTGAAAAGTATTATTCTCAAGTGCCTTCTGTCAGTTGGAGAGCAAAGCATTTGCTTCATATATTAGGAAACTGATAGAAGACCTGAGCATAGTAATAACTCTATAATAGACTACAAGAGTGCTGAAGATCCCACAAAACCCCTATCACTTTCTCCAAATACACGAGGTTCCAACAGCCAAGAATTAAACCTAGAAATCTTTCATTGCTCTTTCACTGTGGAAAGATTTCACAGTTACCCTTCAATACAAAAGGAAGCAGTAAGCTGAACTGTCAACCCTTAACCAGCATAAGCTTGGGAAAAAGGATGAGAGGAGAAGCAGGAGAGAAGGAATAGCATCAAAAGCAAGCACTCACCCACCGCTTCCTGAAGTTAAACAAAAGGTGCAGAAACTCATCAAGCTGCTGGAGGCCCTCTGCCCAGCTCATACCTGCCACGCAGCTTCTGCCCACAAACCACCACAACATCAGGCATGAACATTTCGAAGACTGAACGTTACCCTTACGTGAAATGTTCCCACATTTCTCAGTAGAAAAGGAACAAGAAAATGGACTGCTGTCTAAGTCAGTTTACCTAAAATAAGCCATCCCTTCTTTGACACTCCCTCCCTACCCGGAGGGATTTAAGAAGCATGCATTGCCATGATCTGACAAGAGGTAATCCAATAAACCAGACAGCCTCCCTCTCGCCTGCACAAGGACACAGCTGCTCTGACTCCTCATCTAGGCCTTGTATGTCCAAATGTCATCTGTAACAGCTCAGCCAGATCTTTACTGAAGTAGGAAGTGTTAGGCACTCCTCTAATCAAGGCTGCAATTAGACCCACACGCAAACAACCAAATCCTGAAGGCTTCTTCTGACACAAAAAGATTAATAGAGCTTGTGTTTTTTTCACCATCCCTTTCCACCTCCTATCTCTGTTACAGTAGCTCTGCTAAAACTTGGTATACTTCCCAAGCAAAACTGTCACCAGCTAATCTCTAAAAGACACCAGTGCTCGCTCTCTCCCCCCTCTCCGCCCCAGATGGATCCGTCCACAGAACAAAAACAGCTGCTCCTGATAAACCTACATGGCTGCATTTCACAATACTCTGGAGACCTCTAAAGCACTGCGCCTGAGCACAGCATGCTTGGTCCTGTAACAAGTGTATTGACACACCGCCCGTTGCATCCTGAAGCACAAATATTACTGGAAAAAAGTGCACAAAGTCGTAAGTTTTAAGAGTTAACTGAGTCACAAGAATGAATGTACTCTGAACAGCAGCTAGGTAACTTCAGGTTGAGCAAAATTACAGTCATCTTCAGTGAGTCACACACAAAACAAAGTACAACTTGCAAAGAAAGCGAATTAAGAACGTTCTGTTATAATTGATTTTAGTCAAGAACTTCATGTCATTCCATATTAAAGTCTATTTTTGTTTTGTAGTTACATGCTGGATTTTCACATCACAAAACATCTGGCTAGGAGCATGTGGCAATAGACAGCATGCGTTGCAGATCCTACTTCCTAACTTCTCTTTGGTCCCCTGACCAGCACGAGTTTGCCATCTGTGGCACTAAGAGAGAGGGAGGACATTATCATTATTCTTCTATAATTGCATATTCAATAAACAGGATTTCATGCAGAACAGCTGCATCCAGCAATGGACAACACGTTTTATCAAAGTCAGTCCTTTACCAAAAGATTACATCTGACTACCCACAAAGGGAATCCATTCCTGTCCCAAGAATATACAGCATCCCAGTTAGGGAGTGCTACGTCAGCAGAAAAATCTAGCAAGAGAGAGATATAACTTGGAGTTGAGCTTTTTGCTGGCTATTACCATAGAGGGTGACAGAACGTAAAACAAACGATACAGGATGAGTCTGATTTGCATTCACTTTGCTGTTGCAAAGCAACTTGAATATAAAAGAGAGCTAGTCTAATTTTAGCAGAAAATAAGCTGATGTACAAACTATTCTTCCAACAATGATAATCAAGTTAGAAAGGCTAAAAGTTATCTCAGCTAAAAACGACATTTATGGAAAGTGACCTAAAGCATCTGTTACAACATATCAACCTAATTAGCATTTTCCCCCAAAAATTCACACATGTATGTACAAACCATCACCACAAACCCTCACAAGATCTGCAGCAATTAAACACGATACCTTGCAAGCTGACATGCAGCTTGTTTCTGCAATTGCCCTGGCCCCTATACTGTTCTGTTTACCAGGGCAGCCCGATTTTGCCATCCTGACTGATTACGCTTTGTCATCAGATTTGAAGTTACTTTTCTTCCTCCAAACAGAAGCATATTCTGTCATAGTGACATTTCTGGATCCACAGTTGTAGCAAATGAGAGGAACAACTTTATAGACATTTGAACAATTATTTATTTCTCAGAGGACATATTACTTAACTGAAAATGGATTATTTTAGCCTGTTTTATAGAAAAAAAAAAAGTGTTTCATCTTGTCTAGTACATAACGAGTTTCTGAGAGAGACCATAGCACCTAATGTCACAGTTGCACAAGTACATTAAGCCAGCAAACTGTCACTACCACCATTAGAGTTGATCCCACTCCCCCTCCATCACTCCTGGTCTCTCAATCTTCCCTCTGTGCCTCTCCCATGCAGAGGTATTTGTGCAGCAGTATAGTGAATTAGATCAAGAACTGATCCCAGTTAAACCAAAATGCTGTTTTCTTTCCATTAGTTTTAACCTGCATCACCAGCATGATCCAATTCCTAATGAGATCCCTCCAGCACTTGAGCTGGCAAAGAGAGGGGAATAAACAGCTGGAGTAGTGAGAAGAGAGCACTTCTCATGGCAGCCCATGGGCTCAAAGTGCTCAGGGAACTATGGTATAAAATACATAGTCTTTGTGTGGTACGAAGATTTTTGTTATAGGGTACTGTGGTGCTTTTTATAAAGACCTGTTACTCCTTGTAAATCTGTATATTTAAAGGTCAGTTCCACAGAAAAGTCTTCAAGGTTGCCTTTAGATATCCTTCAGTTGTTGCCAAAACCCTCTTCTGGAGAGAAAGTACATGAACGATGAAATTAAAAAAAAAAAAAAAAAAAATCAAAAATCAAGAGATGTAGTGCATAGCAAGCAGAACAAGGTACCAAACACGAGATATTTACACCAAGTCTAACAAAATTAAGAAGTTCCATAGCAGTCAATACCTCTTTTCTCACCTTTGCCAGAAGAGGAGTTTTTAAAAACAGGGGATCACAGTAGAAGTGACTGGGCACAACTCCTAATGTAGCCAGAGCTCACTGGGGCTGAGGCCTGCTCTTCTAGCCCTATGGTTGGCGTTATTACAGACACGGTGGTACCAACATTGACGCTGGGTGGCACATTATTGCAACCGGCAAAACAAATACATGCTTGTTTTGCCTTGAGGAAAATTCTCCTCCTCCCCAAAGTGATCCACCCCACCCCATTTCCTCCCTCTTAATACTATAAAAGCACTTTAATGTTTTTACTTTTTCAACTCCACATTGGTAATTCCACATTTACCTTCTCCAGTCTCAGTCATGAAGAGTAGCAACACATTTGTTATTTGCCCAGCTGCATGGATACTAGGAGAGGAAAAGCTATGTGTAAGACAGATTTTTATTGATGTTGATTTTATGCCATAATTTTATAGTTTTCATACTTCAGTGTGCTAATGTTTTGTTCAAAATAAATCCAAATGATACAAAATGATGAGCTAAACCTAGCATTTAATTTTCCAAATAGTACTTGCACATTCTGCATTTTGATACATATGCTAATACCTACTAATTAGAACCATAACAAAGACTTTAAAGATAGGAATTAGGGAGAGGAACTTTCCAAACCAGATTTATTCGTTATACGACAAAACAAACATTAGCACCATTTCTCCTGTATAATGATGCAAAATATTCTCAATAGGAGAAATAGGGGGGGAATATTCTAGTTGGGGAAAAAAGTTAAGAAAATTAAACAAAAAAGTATGCATTATAAATTTGCCATTTCATTCAGTATGTCCAGTTTCAAACATTGTTGAAATAAAAAAAATCTAAATTTTAGCATAGCTCAAAAACAAGAGATACCACAGTTTCTAGGTAGCACAGTACAAATTCTAGGTACAGTGTTAGAAATGAGCGACATAAACACCATAGAAGGGCTGAATGATGACATCCATACTGCAGTATTATGGTTACACTCTCTGTTATCTCTAGCAAAAAATAGTCTTATTGTTTCAGAGAACTTAAAGGACCAGGAAAGCTTCTATGCTCAGATGCTTTTTTACATAGATGAAGGCATATTTTACTTTTTATCAACACTGTAACTACATTAGGTTAAGAGGTTGTTTTACAGTAGCCTACAAAAGAAGATGAAGCAACACGATTTCACTGAATGGGAAGATCCTAATCAGTATCTTGTATTAGCAATTTAATACCAAAGACCACTGAGACAGGGCTAGAGGTTAACACCAGACATCTTCCTAGTAAAACTCCTTTGATGCATTCTAAAAGCTCCTCCTTTTGTAATACTTCCTTTCCATCAACCATTCTGTTTTTGTATGAAACCCATAAGCAAAATCATATGAATATACTTCTCGTGAACATACGCTGAAATCCTCAAAAGTATTTCAGCATGTCAGGAATAGGCTGTTACACTATTAGAATTGCAAATTATGTCACCTTCTAGCAAGTGACCAGCAACAAGCCACTCAGAAGTGCTTGGTAATGGAAGAAGGCTTGTTTTCACAGTAGTTAACGGTTACGTTATGGCTAACCCATCTCAATTTTGCAGGCTTGCTTACCTCAGCAATCTGCACATTTGAAATAAACAAAGCAGTAGGAAGGGAGAAGTTTATATTTCTGTTCCAGGCTGCTGCTTTCAGTATTTGTGCAAGTTCACCTGTGGTTACACTGTTTCATAATGACAGCATGAATATTCAAACTGCTACCAGGCTACTTTTTTCTTAATGCACACCCTGAGAAAAAAAAAACCTAAACCACAATTTAGGGTACTTAGATATCTGTATAATCACAAAATACTTCTAAAAAAAGCTACAAATCCATCCATTAGTTAAAACAACCTTGCTACTTGTTCAACTCTTACACCATTTATGAACACGTGCACCAACTTCGCCAGATGCAAGCACAAGATCATCCTTCAAGCCACATTCTCAGTAGGAGCGCAAGACTGAAGGAAATAACACCATCTGAGAACAGGATGTGCACAAGAGATCTTTTGCATGCACATTCCCAACTTACATCTTCAAGGAAGATTTGGGCAAGGGGAAAACAGATTCAAGCCCAGAGCTTTACATACCCAGCGAAACAAATAAACAGCAATAAGAGGATGGAACAACAAGATTATGCTCCGAATGCTGTTGTCTAACCGGAAGGCAAAGCCAAGAAGCCCTGCAGGAAACATAGGCTAGAAGCAAACTCATTTCCTATTGCTTCTGTGTTTAAAAACATCCCCAGTATGCATAAATCAAGATGTCATTGGCAGTGAAAACAGAAGCCCAGCTTAACTCCATAGCTACAAGGCTCTGTTAATCCTTCTCTAACATTCTCACTAGGGTCCCCAGCTTTCTTTTGTTCTCATAATATCAAGCTATGACAAAGAAGCTATGACAATGACACACACGAAAGAAATTTTTATTCACTTGTCAGATACTGGGTAAAAATATCTCCCTCGTAGGTACAGTAATGAGAATTAAAGCAAGCAGAGGATGCTGTGGCATATGGGCAATCACTCCAATCTTTGAACACAAATTTATTTACTGCAGCACCCAACACTGAGAACACTCACAGCTGTAGTCTAACACAGATCAACATAAAATACCAATGTCATTACTTGTTTTTTTAAGATAATCAGTCTTCAGAAACATTCCTAGTTCATGCATACATCAGCTCTGTTTTTTAATATTGCAAGGTGTAGCAAGAAAAATGCTGTCCTCAGTAAACTTACTGGAGGGAGAAACTGGAGCAATAGAAAGCAGTAGTTCTCCCCTATAAAAAGGGAATCTCCGGCTTTGACGCAGCCGTGCTAAACATCCAGATAGCTTTTCTTTCAACAAGATGTATTGTACTGAAGTCTATCATGGAGGCTATAAACATGTTGCTGCCACAGTGCATCTGAGGAAGCAGGCACTGTATTTTTAACTTTTCTTTGCCTCCCTTCCACTTCCATATGTGAAATATTTTCAAAATTATCCAAAGAATTTATCAGGAACTTCTTCATTGACTTGTTTTGGTAAAAGGTATATCTTCTAGAGGAAAAAGGATGAAGGAGACGCAGCATTTATAAAGTCTGCGCAACTTTTCATAATAAAGGTTCATACGAGCTGCTACAGCCTCATTTGCTCCCTTGGCATATGATGAGGCCATCCTTTAGATGATAAAGCACTTAATCTTCTCCAAGAGATTTTGGAGAATACAATACCTGAACGAGTCAAGTTCTACTGTATTTTTAAGGAAATGGAATCTCACTGGGAAGAGCTGAGGTACAAGACTCAAATGTTGGACGCTGTCATACTTTAGTTATCTTTTGAACTGAGTTAGCTAAACCAATGCAAATTCTCATAAAATCTACGTGGACAATAATGTGTACACAATGGTTTGTAACAATTTGATTTAAAACCTACTAAAGAACGAAGGCAGGGAAGAGCACTGAGTTTTCAAAAGCCTAAAGTGAAAACAGTTCCAAGGAATATAAAAAGGTCATTTCCAGCCACTACACAAACTTGATTTATTCTCAGCATGATACCAACAAATCAGAGGTAGCATTCAACTGATCAGCTGTTTGAACTGGCTTGGTTACATATTGCTCCTTGCAGTACCCAACAGAATTGTATCTTCTTCATCTACATACTTAGATACTATTTATATGTCTCCCGATCAAGACTTTTCCCCTGTATTTATACTACATAAATAAAATAAAGCTATGATTATTAAGCTAGTGTGTTACTAACTGCAAAACTTTAAAAATACAAAGTGTTTTTAGATCACATGTTGAGATCTCTATTGTGCATACACAAAAAAATACCAAAAACAAAACCACCAACAAGTAAAGCACTCACCTAATGAGACAAAAAAAGTAATCATTCTTTTCTATCAAGGAACCTCCCCATTAGCATTTTGGGGAAGAGAAAATTCACTTTAGGATTTACATAATTTTAAGCGGCAATTACATTTAGGGAATGCACCTTCAATCCATGATCTTTTTGTTTCATATTTCCAGATGCTAAAGTAATTCATACTGAAGGATTATAATTAGCAAACTGTGCTTAAACATTAAAATTATATTGGAATTGGGTTTTTTCTTAAAAAAAAAAATCACAAAAAATTACCATAGACTAAAACCAACCCTTCAGATTGTGGCAAAAGTTTATTAAAACTTCAGAAGCTTCAGCTCAGAATAGCCAAGAGGAATATGCAAGTTGTAAGTATTTAAACTGTTCAGGAAGCACTGTGGATTCAAGAAGAGCAAGGCCAATGTACCATCTGGCATCTCTGAAAACACATTCCCAATCCAAGCAGATATTTGTTTTTGAGAAAGAGCTGTAATAAAAAACCAAGGAAGTACAGACTAGAAAAACAACAGTAGATCAATAATACAACTCATATACATGACCAAGTGGTCTTGTTTCCAAATTTACATTTTATTCTTGCTGATGATAAAATAGACTCCATCTTAATTCTTACTTCTTTCTGGGGAAGGAAGAAAAAAGCTGTTGTATTTTCACCTCTAGAAAACTACTAAAAAAGGAAGAGCACCACCATGATTCAACATTAACATCCTGGGATACTGTTAATTCCATGGAATTTCAAATCTTCTCCCCCAAGAACCAATTTTGTCTTTTTCCCTCATTATCATTGCATTATCAATATCATTAAAAGTTACTACAAGGATTAACATATGTCTAATGACAGTCCCAGTCCCAAAGGCGACATTTCAACAATAAGGAACAGTAAATACCAGAAAAAGAGTGACTCCGTCATCCTTAGGAACCAGATGCTGTAATTCAGGGCCTCTAAACAAATGCAAGAATGAAATATGCTAACAAGACAGCTGACTTCATGAATAACAAATCTGAAAAAGTTTACCTTAGTCCAAAAAGTATTAATTTAAAACAAGGAAGAAGAGACATCAATTTCTTAATCTTTCTGTAAGACACATCACAGAGGTACAAATGCACAAATAGCCCTGACTTAAAAATCAGGAAGAAAAGCATTCCATAAGTACTTCTTAAAGTTTTCCAAACTTAAAACCAAATCACCAACTAATACATTTAGTACTTTTGTAAGAAGAAACAGATATTGGAAATAAGTGTTACAAAAGTTATTTTAGAAGGGAGTTCTATTTCTGTCCCTCTATAACAATCAGATTTTTATGAAGTATTTCAACTTCCTGTACCTCGAAAGGGGAGGTATTTGCAAACAGAAGAAAAAAATTAAGCTTTACCGTGCTGTTATGTAAATATGTTCTGGATATCTACCTCCGCATCATAAGACCACGCATAATGCAAAACAACAGCCTACCAAGCCCAATATTCCATTTCTGACAATGGCCAACACTGAAGCGATTCAGAAGACTGCATAAATCTCTGGAAATGCAGCTAATTGCCCAACACCATATCCCAAGAGAAATTTCTTCCTGGCTCTGACTGCTCGGCTTTGATGCATGGACTGAAAACCAGTATTATCCTAGCTAGTACTCTTGCTAATGTGGTTAATCTTTACAAAACTGTATTATTTACCTTAGTGAATCATACAATTTAAACCCCATAGCTATGGGGTTTATACAAAAATTCTTCCTATTTATTAGTATTCCAACCTTCTATTGTTATGCAAGTCACCAAAATTGTTCCTTATTGTAAAAGTATGCTGGCAAGTCAATTGTCTTTAAACCCAATTTTGCCTTATTCCCCCTCCATTTTTGAACTTGCTGTTGCTTTTCCACATGATGAAGCAGAACAAGTATTTATTGAAACCTAGTTAATCTGAACTTCTTCTGGATCTGATTTTGTAACAAGAGCATATTGGAGAATTCATTCTTTCTTCGGAGGTCTGAGACAGTGCCTGCTGTGATAGTCACATTGTCATTTTACTACTAAACTCCAAAAAATTGGTGCAAAGAAGCAAATCCGAAATGAGATTAAAAAGTAAATAACAGTTTCATGTTAGTAGCTGACTGTCACTCTAGAATACTATTTGTTTTAGCAACCCTGAGTTAATGAGTAACCCATGGCTATATTATAACCATTGTCTTCCTTGGAGATTAGACTCTCTTTTGGACAGGTCTATCTCACAATATTTTTACTTCATGTCCTGTGCACTCCACCCACATTGCTAGTCTCCAGGGATCTTAGGGAAACAGGCCATTGGGATAGTTCCTGTAAGTAGCCACATTATTACTTTCAGTGGGAACATGGATCCAATTCAGATTATTTGTTCCCACAGCTGTTCGGTCCTGCCTTGCGGGTTTGTTTTGCATGTAAAAAGTCCATGTACTTGGCCATATACTAGCAAAAGGATAAGGGGGCAGTCAATTTCAGTTAGACTGAGAAACTTCATCTTGGCAACATCCTTTCATAACAATGCGATATTTTTCATCCAAAACTTACCAAAGCTAGGATGCATTATCCCTCTTATTTTAGCTAACAAGAGACCAGGTCTACTTCATTGTTTGGTCAACAATACCAAGCAGGTGAAATTAGCTCTCCCTCCATCTAGCTAGTAAAACTTTGTGTGCCATTTTTAAAAAGTGTAAGATTTAGGATACCGGATCATGGAATTAAGAGGAATAGGGAAGAAGCACATCTTCACAGTTCACTTTGCTAGGAACAAAAAGCTCTGGGTGGACTTGGTTTGCACGTGCAGTCTGGCTCCCCCATTATAACAGCCTTTGACCTCCTCCAAGCCTCGTGTACTTTTTCATGTTGAACTAGACATCTGTTAAATGAGCTTTCTAGAGTACTTGATCAACATAATAAGAACAGCAAACATGGAGCAGTTACCAAACTCTAGTTTCAAAGGAAATGGCAGAGGACACAATTTTGCACAAAGTGGCACATTTCAGCCCAACCATATTTCCTTTTCCATCGCACTGTCAAATCAAGCCCTCCAGAAAGCAAAGATTCTTTCCCACTCAGGTACTGCATAGTCCACAAAGGGCACACTGATGTAGTAGTTAGGTGCTCTCAAGTTCAAATCTCACATCATTCAGAGACATCAGTGTTTCTGTGTCTTAGCCCTTGAGACTGATCAGTAGTATCTATTAGCCTGACTTGTGATACTATCAAATTGCATACACTGATTTTTTGGCATAACTAGGACTAGAACCTTTGTCTGTAAAGTCACAGACCCAAACAAACCACATCCACACCTTATAATAAAAGTGTGCTAAGTTCACAAGTAGAAGAAAATATTATATACAAACTATGGGACAAGAACTAATGGCCTAGGTATTAAAGGGCAGGCAATCTTTGCAGCCATAGGCTACTGAAGTCACAACAGACAGCAACACAGGCAGCATACTAGGATACATGGGTAGCATGTTGCAGGCATCTATTTGCAAAATGTGTGCATGTGACAAATCAGGTCACAGACATTTATCTGGACAAATGATAAATTACTCCTTTAGGTCAAGTATGTACTGGAATTCCCCAGATACAAGTTCTTCGTGCATCTGTTTTGGCAGCTACAGTTCAATTACAAACAGTGATTCTACAAAAGATACTATCATGTGCAGTATTTCATAAAAATATCAAGGTCTTAGCAATAATGGAAAATAACTTATTCCATTATTATACCCAGACGGGAAAATTATGGTGTATGTGCTAGTGTGTATGATAGCTAGTTTTATTACATGTATAAGCACCTTCCTTCTTTCTGTATTTTCTTCCTCTTTGCTCAAATTCTATCCGCTTACTCCAACAGCAATGGCTGTTCTTAACACTGGGGACCATCAGCCTGGTGATCTCTCATATGCACTCTCAGGTTTGTTAAAAAAAAAAAAAATTTTTTTTTTTTTTTTTTTTACTGTTTGTCACTGCAAGAGTGCTTTCCTACACAGGAAGTCAAAGTTAGAGGAGTGAATTTGAATTCTATCTGTTAAAACACATTAAAACCTTCATGGAGGCTGTCATTCAGAAGTTAAGCAACCTTCACGTTAGCTTAATTTGTGACGCCCACAGAAATATTTAACACCCTTATATTTTACATTTTCGGCTTGGCTTAGATATACTGTGGATAGCCGACACACCCTGAACAAGTAGAACCAATGTATTGAAACAAGTCCATCTTTATAATAAAGTTACTTCCTTCTCAAGAAATTTTTGCCAACTAGAAAATTAAAAAGAGCCCATTTATCAGAATAAAATGTTTAAATATGGGAATTTAATAGATCTACTACGCAAGAATATTTCTTGTTTTATTTACTTAGAAAAAGAACTACATACATTTCTTCTGAAAAAAAAAAAAGGCAAGTGATTTTTGTCCTGCAAGGTGGTGAATAATTATACTGCATGTTTCATGAACTGCAGAAAATATTTCTCCATTAACAAGATGACTAATTGCAAGTATTCCCAACCAGTCAACCTAATAAATTTTCACTCTACCTAAAACCAAGATGGACTTGATTTAAACAAAAGTATTGATTCTATTAACAATAATGAGAAAATTCAAGTCTGTGAACATGTAAATAATATTTTGCACACTTGGGAAGTTATACCACATATAGCAACAGCTGCCTACATTTTAGTGGATGACTGAGCACATCCTGCCTGAAACAAGCCTGGAAAACACTTATAAACACTTGAAAAAAAAAAAAACAAAACAAAACCCACCACCTTATAGTACTGTGTGAAAACAGGAAGGCCACCCTTTAAAAAGTAAACCAACCACATTGCCTATATACTTGCAGCTAAATACCTAGCTGTGCATTACAAGCATTAACACAGGATCTCCCCTTTCATAGATGAGTTTTCACAGCACTTCACCAGCTCAAGCCTCAACAAGCTCAAGTGACTCGGGCCAGTACCTTCATATTCAGCAGGGTGGGGCAAGAGAGATAACCTCATTACAGACACTCTGGGGTTATAAGAATGCAAATCACCAAATTCAGCATTTTGAATAGCACCCGTAACTCAAAGCTAAAACCTGTGCTCTGCCAGACTACATGGTAAAAGCCTAACATATGCCTAATAAGAAACATTAATAAATACATCCAAAAAAACCTAAAATTTCAGGTTAGTCTTCAAAAATTGCTCATAACCAACAGCACCACAATGATCAAATGAGGAAGGGACACAACAAAAACAACTACCATTAGATGCCCATCCAGGAATACTGTGCGGAAGAAACAATACTCCTTAATGCCCAAAAAATAAAGCAGCAGAGGGACATCCAATTGACCCTCTACTTTACAAGATTAAGATCAGAATTGAACAAAAAAACAGCCATAGTCATTAGGCTGAAGTATCCCCTTCGCTATTTCTTCTGTTCATCTCTTACCAGTCAGACTTCTTCCAAACCTCAAAAATCAGCAAATTCAAAAAATGGTGCTATCTGGCTACAACAAAAAGAAGACACAGACAAGACCCGTAAATATGTCAGAACTGCAGGTTAGCACATGCACCCCAACCAGAAATTACAAATGAACCAAGAAAGGCTGGCTCACAGAACAAAAGAAAAGACGACATTGGAGGGGATTAGATGTATCTGAGGATCTGGATACCCGAGACCAGAACCAACAAATACTCCCATTTCTAATCTCTTTCCTTTTCTAGAAGATATTTATGTAACCTTAAATAGCAAGACCAGTGCCCACCTGTGGCTTTTTGAATGTAGGCTGGTCAGGTCCCTAAAAAGGTACCAGCCCCCTGCTAAATCTGCATGTGAGATTTATCCAGCTGACATGGAGCTATAGGACTAACATGGTTTTGTTCAAGACAGTCTATTAACATAAACAAGAGATACAAGTATGCCCAGGAGTTTTTTCTTTCTTCCCCAAGTACATCTGTTGGTCTAATAAAAGTTACTAGCCCTCACTAAAAACTGTCCCTTTCGTATCTGATGGAAAGCGGTCACACACTAACACTTTATTAGACATGGCCATCATGAAGGTTACCAACTGGAGTTCCAGCAACACCTGGATATCATCACAGAGAAGATTGACTGAAAACAAAGCTATTTATCATTTATCACACCTGACACAAACTTGAAACCACAGAGTTAACTCTGTAACCTGAGCCCATCCACAAAGTAGACACAAAACACCTCCTTGTAAAAAAACATCTCTACCCAGTTTTGCATAACCTGTTAAGATACAGTGTATGGAACAAAGCCTTTCCTGAACAACTCCCTGCTGTTTTATGAAAAACCATACAAAAGAAAGAAGTTCTCTAAATTAGTAAATTCTAGACTGAAGGAACATTAAGGTTGTAAAATGAAGCAGTTAAAAAAAAAATCAGTCTCAAGGTCACCTCTATGCAACCTGTTTCACACAAATTCTGTGCTTTGTGTATAAATACCAGGAAACTTCTCAGGTAAAAGTCCCAACTATTTACACATTTCAGTGTAGAGAAGGGACAGCAGTGATTCAGATGATAAAAATCCTGATAAAAATATTCAATGAACACCTTTCTGACCTGAACAGTGAAGGAAGAAAAAAAAAAAAAAAGGCACACAGATACATGCTGAAGAGCTCAAGTTACCGGACCTAGATCATCCAGACCTAGATCATTTTGACTTTGCCCTAACCACCAAAGCCCATGAGACGCTTGTTAAAAATACAGTTTTCTGCATGCTTACATTCTAGCTTAATGGATTTACTCTTTGAATGTTCAGAGTAAAAAGGAATTTGATCTATGACAGTCATTCTTGTCTTGATTCTAGCTTAATTTCTGACATTCTTCAGGGCCTTGAAAATTGTATCTAAATTCTGATTTTCTTTTTTTTTTTTTTTTCATGTGTGTTCAATACTCTTTTTCCACAGTCGGAAACAGAGTTTTGTGGATTGTGTGAAGACCTTGCACCCTAACCAGTTTCTCTTGGCTGGCAGAATAGAAGGAAACTAACTTCATATAAAACTGCCATTTTTTTCCCCTCCAAATGCTAAAATTATAGTACTGCTGTTCAGCCATTTACAGTTATACTCATCATTCTAACTCCAAAATTAAATAATTTAAAATTACTGCACACTGTCTCAGGAGCAGGGAAGCTCCTAGAGTACAAATGTTTTAAGTGCTGGAACAAAGTCATGAAGCAACAGTTCTTCCTTAAGTAGTCTCACTGATATAACAGTCTCCAGTAATATTATAAACAACAAGATTGCAAAAATAAATTTTAAAAAAACATATTTATTCATTATAAAGCTTAGTACAGTGAAGGGCACAGTCAAATTTTGTTTTTTTTAATTGCATAATAAGATGGGTAGAAAAAAATTGCTACAGAGGGCATTTAGAAACTGAACCTAGCACGTAAGTTTCACAACCTTATCACTGATTGTAGAAGGCTAAACATGGGTTAAAAATGATGCACAAGATTATTTCAATAGCATTCCACTAGCTGAGACACACATTAAAGTTGTTTAATAGGTCAGCAATGATTGCAGAATATGCAGATCTGACAACACCGAGTTCAAACTTGTGTACCCAGCTATCTAAAAATTGCAGTCTCTTATTAATTTTACTCTTTCAAGTATGCTTGCTCTGGGCCCACATCCAGTAGATGTAACAGATGGAAACTGCCAGTGAAATATGGCAAAGCTATGTAGGCCATCATGCGTGAACCAAGCTTCCTGAAAACTCTCTTCAATCAGACTGCTGGATTCAGCCAGGCGTGCAAAATACTACCTCCCTTCACATTCACACCATGACAGAGCAGCACTTTTCACAGGTAGATGAAACCTGATTTACAGCAAATTATAAATTCTGAGTTATTCATAAATATCCACTTCACTACGAGTATCTTTATAGTTTAGCCATAAACTGTATGTAACACAGTAGGACAGCAACTCTGACAGTGCTCCGAGGCCATTACCTGCTCCAAGATACCAGCCTAGTCATAGCATCTCCTATTTTCAGATACTCTGCAGTTCTTCCAAACAGTTCAAGCCAAAGGATACATCATCAGAAAATCGCTAATGATTTGCAGATAATTACCACATTACTACATGATTACATTCAACTGATTTAAGTCCTTGCTGCCACCAAATAGAGTGTTCCCTAAGCTTTATGTTCTCACCAGCTCCATAATGCTATTAACATTATTCATGTAGCTACACAAACAGGCTGCAGGAACTCATTTAGCTGAAAACTAACCTGAGGAGAGGAAAAAAGGAAAAAAAAAAAAAATTAGTTTTCAGTCAGATGAGCATCTTAACCTATCAGCCTTCCTGAATGCTGATGCTAACACAAAGGAGAAGAGGGTAACATGCAGAGACACACACGGAAGGAGTATTGCTACACTTTTAGAATGCTCAACTCTTTCTAAGGCAAGTAATAGTTCATTTTACTTTAAGGACCTTGAGAGTGATCTACTCTTCTTGTCCCTCAATAAAATCCTTGTTGGAAAAAGAATGCTTTCATAAGAACAAACCGGTATTCACATGCATTGTACTGACCAAAGGAAAGTAACTGCCTAGCTGATACAAATTATGTGGTTTGCTAAAGTAAGAGGTAAATGCAGGATTTATTTGGCATTTTCTCCAAGAAATTAATAATTGACTATACCAGGACACTTCAGGGAGCAAGGCTCTGCAGTTATTTTTTATTTGTTTTGCATTACAGCAGAAAAGCTGTAACAGTGACAATCTCAGTAATATAACCAAGCACTTTCAGAACCAGAGAGACATAAGGGAACAACCCACCTGAGAAGTTTAAATTGCTCTCATCCAGTCCTGACTCCTTTTCTACAACGATGATAGCCCTGGAAACTCGTATTTCAAACTAACGGCACCCTTCCACTACTATATTAATGAATATTACAAGTTAATATTTAATGGAAATATTCTTTTACCTGTGGACTATGTTATACTAGTTGTTTTCACAGCTAAGTTCTGGTTTAGCAAAGGTACTGCTCATGTCTGATAAGTGTATGAAATAATACTGAAGTCTTGTAAGTAAGCAGTGAACTGAGTGCAAGTGGCCCACAGACAGACCTAGATTTATCTGGGACCCCATAGGTAATGTTACACCTATCAAAAGAAACAAATAAGGAACATTTGAATATTTCCCTACCCAATGGGACTGGACATGTCTGGTTTACCAGTTCCGAGTTATTTTCAGCTCCCTCAAAGAAGGGAAAATGGTCTGTGAAGCCAAGAATTTGCGGGGAATGTAAGGCAAGGGAAACACCTGTTGTGAGGTCAGTTAAAAAACAGGACAAAAATATAAACCATGCAAGCGGTGGAAGGTGAGAGGTTGCAGCAGAGTTTCTAGGGGGAAGGCTGCCTTACAAAGGCAGGAGACTTTCTTCACTGAAGATGACTGAAGGGAAGAAAGGGGAAAGCATTCCTTACGGTTACAGCAGCTGAAGAACTTCCAGTGTTCTTCCTTCCTTCTTATAGAAATATTTGCTATAATTAGGAAGTTTCAAACACTACCTAGAATAAAAATCATTAGGTACCTTTTTATATAAAGATCTGCTAGGCAAAGACAGCAGTACTCTTCTTGGTTCAACTGTATTATGCACCAGCCAAGCTGACAGCTAAGTGTGCTGCATGATTTCTCACTGTTCCCACTGCAAGATGCATTCCTTATGATTAATGGACTTGATGATCCTTCTGGGTCCCTTCCAACTTGAGATATTCTATGATTCTATGATAATGCAACCCGTTCAAAAGCAACAAAGATTTAGTCTAACAGCTGAAAAATTAGCATATTGGATTTTTACTGACTCAGAACTAGAACACTAGTGTGCTTTTTTCACATCTAGTCCTTAGCTGTTCTAGCTCAAGGCTAGGACTTCTCTGCATAACAATGTTACTCGTATTTCACCATAGCGTATCTTCAACTGGACAGTGTCTTAAGGCCTTATGAGGAAATTTCTGAAAGACACTTCCATAAATGCAGAATGGGAAAACAACAAAACAGCGGTATGCGTTACTTTTCTTCTAGCCTTCAAAATCACTGCTGGGATAATGTGGCAAAATCCTATATCCAAAACAAGTGGAAAAATGGCTACCTTTATTTTAAGCCCCTAAGAGTTATAGCTAAATAAAATAAATTCATGACACGCAGGCCTCCTGTACTAGACAAATCTAGCAGTGTGCAGACCTAGAGAAGTCCTCTGCACTGTTTGTTAAAAATCATCAGTATAGCATATACTCAAAAAGACTGAATTTGCATAGTTACTGTGCTGTCTTAATACAACATATTTTCCAACTACCTATGCTGGTCAGATGAAGACTATGCAAGGCAGCATACATATGTGGTGTTTATAACAGATTAATTGACATTACAAAATGGAACTTGCAAGTGTGAAGGCTATTACATTGGATCAGGCATTCTTCAGTTTACAGCTGTAGCCACTTGCTCTATCTTGCAGATCACAGAGCACCTGACTAGACCGAACCTGTCTATGCTGTCTTCAGGCACAAATATTCTGATCAGGAGTTTGCTTCTTTCTTCTGCCATCTGTATTTTCCTGATCTTTCTAGGCCATTGCTCTTCTAACTGTCCTCAAAGCTGAAGATGTGGGATATGAGAAAAGGATAGCCTTCAACCATTTTTAGGCCCTCCTTTCCAAGTCACCAGAGCAACATACGAAAGAACAGATAATTGAGCAGTGGATGGTACGTCAGTATGGATAGCAAAACCTACAACTTCAAAACTAAAGACAGGAGGAATCCCTACTGCACACAGCCCCTTCTCTTTTACTCCACTTACACTCTAAGTCTGGGAGAATGAGCTGTGAATCTTTGTCAAGTCACCATAAGGCACAGAAAGGCAGAGAGATCATTCACTTGTGTAAAGTTAGCGTGCTCCCACAGCTTCTTACTGTCATAAATTCCCCCTGCAAGAGCTAGATACCCTGCTGTCCAGAAGCAAAAAGTTTTATTACACAACAGCAGTTTTGGATCTAAAATGTTATTTTTAACAAGCCACTACATGCTGCAATCTTCCCTTGGAAAAAGAGTCCTTAGTACCACAGGGAAACCAAGCCACATGGATGAGGGCACTGACATTTTACTGGTACCAGAAGTGCCTGTGAAAGGAGTGGACACTGCAGCTCACAAGTATGAGAGATATTTACACTGATCCTGGGATAACACAGTCCTCTGATGCAGAGAAAATATTGATACACATTCAACAGAACATAATATTCATTGAAGAGTTTAGAGGTAGCATTTCAGTTCTTGAAGATGCAGAGTTTTTCTTGTGCTCAGAGGCATTCAAGTAAGTGTCAAGAGGGAATGCCATTAGTTTACGGAAACAGAAGCTTTCTCGCACAGGGAAAAATGAGAGATCTCCCCCTCTGCCCATTTCCTTCACCAAGAGTCCCTTTTTATAGGGCTAGTCAACATAGTGAAGGCTTTTTAAGTAGCCCATACAAAGCCCTCCAGCTCATTTCTGCAGCGGTAGATATTTTCCCAGTTTAAAATGCATCTACAGATGTGTTTTGCCATCACAACGATGCTAAACTATTGCAGTTTTCTTAGTTTCAATCAGCATAGTCTATTAACCTGCTAAACTACAAATTTTATAGTACAGATGTAGCCCCAAATTATGTTTTGTGTTTAACAGGTGTTGGTAAAATAGTTTGATTCTCTCTCTCCCCCCTTTTTACATAACAGTTCACAATCCTTCTCTACTAGGAAAAAAATGTGTTACAGCATCAGACATCACATCTGAAGATTAAAATTAACTGACACCATGTCAGGTTTACCAGTACCATTAATATGTTTTACTCTTTTTTAATTATGAATTTTAAAACAAATTAAAAAGCAAGTTTCATAACCGAAGGAACAATGCCTGTCTTTGTTGCTACTTCAAGAGCAGATCAATGCTATTTGTAACACAAAAGTTTGGAATCTCTTCCAAAGAGGGTAACGTAGATCTCTGTCAGATGTCGGTGAGCCAAGTAATTAAGCAGCACTGATCTCTAGTCAAAATTGCACTGAAAATATATCCTATGTACAACAAAAAAAGCTCAAAATGGTCTTTTTTTTTTTTTTTTTTTTTTTTAAGTGGAGAGAATGCACTGAAGAAACCACAGTCTTTCACGAATAGCAATATTAAGGCTACGTTCAGTAGAAGGGTAAAAGATACCAACCAACAACAGAAAAGACTTCGGGTTTATTTTGGTGCTAAACTGAGCACTGTAACATGCCAGCAGCTCATTTTTTTCAGCTTTCTTCCCTAGGACTAGACTGGATTTTGAAGCACTTGACCAAACAGAAGGCAGCACCCAGAGAAGTTTTGCTGTGTGACCACGTAAGCCTATAGCTGTTTGTTAATCCATCATAAATTCACTATTGTTTATAAGCTTCAGCTTCCGTTTTTTGTATATTAAGCATTCTGAGGCGATCAGAGACACTTGGGCTGCTGCCCTTTGTGGTATGATTAGAACTTACCCTTCCCCCAATTTCCAAGAGACCACAAGTGAAGGGGAGGACCAGCAAGGAATAAAGCAGATCTCACTCTAAATCATCTATCGGATAAATGCGACACGAGCTTGAAGGGCAGAGACCTAGAACAGAAGCAACTATTACTGCCGCCTAATTTAACACACTTGCACTTGACGGTTAATTTCTCAGGAATACAAAGTTAAAACACAGAAGGTGTTTCTCATACCAAAACACTAAGAAAGCCCAACAGATGAGACATACAAGAAGGGTTCTTGTGAGCAAGTGCACGGAAAACTGTAACTGCAAACCAGCACGTTGCCAAAGCAGTGAGGAATAAGAAAGATCACAGTACTTTTATTAGTGGTGACACTCATTCGGGAAAGAGTGACAACACCAAGAAGCAGACCGATACAATTTGCTCGCCAGAGGCACAAGACATCGACACAAACTAATGGGTTACTGGGAGTGACCCGCTTTCCTACTATTTCTGCAGGTTTTTCTGCAGCCCTTCCCTTCTCACACAAAGACCCAAACAGCTGAAGTTTTCACTGAAAGAAAGGCTGAGTGAGTGACATTACCCAAATTTCTGCCCTGGCAGATGAACGTCCTCAGTTTCTTTCTCAACAAACAGCAAGAAGGATGTTTTCATTTATACACATAGTTGCTAACAGCAGCCATAATTTGGACAGAATAAGACAGGGTCCCTCAGGCCTTCCCACCCCTTTCCCCTTCAAAATATCAATGCTCTCCCTTCCTACCGTAACCCTCCCCAAAATCCACGCAAATAGAACTGGTGAAGTTTTAAAGGAGAGAACATTAAGAGCATCAGTGGGACAATACCGGGTTTGGTCAGGCAAGAAACGTATCGGGAAATAGCTGAGAACAAGCGAGTAATGCACAAATGACTCAGGATCCATTCCCATTACAATGGGGAAAACAGGCAAGTCTTTTTCCACACATGGACGGATCCACCCACCCTGGGTAAAAAAAGCAAAGGACAAATGCCAATTTTTTCACAGCAACTTCAAAAAGCCCAAAATATTTTTCATAAGAAAACTGGCATTTTAGCATATTGAGTTTGGCTAAACTAAACCTTGATTCTTTTCTGCTTTACAATATAATTCACACAAAATAAGTACAACTGTGTAAATGAGGCATTCTGAGTCATCCAAATGTCTTGCTTAAGTGTTGGGTTTGACTTTTTTGTAGTTAGAGTAGCACCTTGACACTTCAGCTTTTACTTTTACAAAAGAAATATAACATACCACCTGTGCTTTGTGGTTGTTATGAAACAAATAAAAACAAGCTTGTCATTTATATTTTCATTAAGACCATGTAATAATACAGTGCAGCCCTCTGACTTACAAGACACAAGTGTTGCAGCACATGGTGTACAGACCCCTTCACATGCCACAAATACTGCATTTCCACTGCTCAGCCTGCTGGAGGAAAATGCAGCCATCAATATTTACCCCACGGATATTCAGCATTCACTCCATCAGACTGAGGGGTCAAACTTCCACTAAAACATAACTGGTATTGACAACTGGCTCAAGAGTCGGCCACATCTTGGTTGAAGATAAATAACAAGTGCCGTAGTACTTTCACCAGCAAGTAGTTCAGCTGCAGACAAAGGCAATGCACACACAAGTGATCTTTCTAATGCACCACATCTAGCAACTGAGACAAAATAGTTTATTTTGTATTCTAGGCACATCACATTAGAAAAGGAGGCAACCTAGATGGTAAACATCCCATTCAGGAACCAGATCAAACTACTATAAAGAAGAAACTAAAGGCAGCAAGTTACCACTGCAATGCTGGTTTTGCTGAAACAAACCTGCTGCTCGTGAGATTTTGAAGCATAATTATTCACAGTTCACCTGAGTGCAGGTCGCCAGCACGATTTGTGCAGGAAGTAACCGAGTTTATCTTGCTTGGGATACTGGCAGCATATCAGGTCACTCCCATCAACTGCATCTCCCTCTCCTGCACTGAGGTTTTCAGACCTAAAAGCAGCTGCAAAGCGCTTTCTACCTTCTGTCTCTATGTAATTAGCACTATTAATCCCAGGCTATCCAAGCCCCCTGGCGTGGCTCTGATTTGGCTTTAATCTCTGCCGAGGTCTCTTCTTCCTCTCCAAAGCAAGCCATTTAAACCTTGGCAAGCCTTTCCGTTTAAAGTGATGTTCTGTTGCAGAGGTATTAGTCCCACGCTGCATTGGTGGGAAGCAGGGAGACCTGCAACGCCTAGCCTTCCTACACCCCCGAAGAAAGGAAAAGTTACTTCTTCAGAGCGCGACCGCTCGGGACGAGGCAAGGGCTCCCCTGCACCTCTTCCTCCCCTGAAGCGCAGCCGGCGGCACCCAGAGAAGCTCGCCTCTGTGTGGTCCAGCCGCCTTCTCTCACGCTTCCTCTCGCTGTCACCGCAGGAGGCGAACACGCCGCTTGTCACCCCCACCGCCAGTAACTGATTAGTCATTTGCGCCGCCCGCGGGGCGCCCCGCACCCGGCAGGGCGGCCGGCGCCTCCCCGCGCGCCCAACGGCTCGCCCTCGCGCCCCCAACGGCTCCCCCAACGGCTCCGGGCTGCCCGGCAGCGCGGAAGCCCGGCCGAGGCGGCAGCCGCTCCGGCGGGTGCCGGGCCGCGGGGGAAGGGGGGGCCCCACTCACCCCATGAGCCAGTCCATGGCTGGGTCCCGCCGCGCCGGCAAGCTCCCGCGGCCGCCGACTCCCCGCTCACTGCCCGCTCATGAGGGCCGCCGCCGCTGCGGGCGCGGGGGCCGGGCTCCTCCCTCGCTCCCTCCCCCGCCGCCCGGCTCCGGCTGGGCGGTGCGGGCGGGGCGGCCGCCAGGCTGCGCCGGGTCCCCTCCTCAGCCTGACACTCGCGCACTGGGGCGGCCGGAAGTAAACACACGGCGCTGGCGGCCGCCAGCCGCCAACCCGGAAGCGGCCCCCCGCCTTCCCCCCAGCCGCCCCCCCCGGGGCACGCTGGGAAATGTAGTTCGGGCGCGGCCGGTAACGCTCTCAAGGCCTGAGAGGCTCTGGCACGCCCGGGTGCCTCGGGGGCGCGGGGCCGCTGAAGGGTCTTCCTCCTGTCTGGGGGCTGTTGGTCCCCGGGCCGGGCCCTTCCAGCTTTAGTCGTCCGCCTCTGGGGGGACTTCACTGTCTGGGTCTGGGCCTCGGCGGTTCAGTTCTCGCTATGCCACGGGCTCCCCGAGGGGAGCTCCATGCCAGGGCCCCCGGGTAGCGCTGCGGTGATTACACCACCCTGCGCACGAGACAAAATGCGTTAATTCGTGAGGGCGATGAAAGCCTGGAGCTCCCACAGGGCCACCAGGCACTGACCCAAGCCACTCCTGCACGGAGACCGCTGTTCCTCTCAGCCCTTCGGCACCCCGAGAGAGTCCCAGAGCCTTGGACGTCGGGCACGGGCTGGCTGCCTCCCTCACCTGCCTCGTCCTTTCCGCTACTGGTTGCACCTTGTGCTCCAGAGTCTCCTCTTTGACTCAAAATCCTTCCTTTCTCAGTTCCTCTATTTGCAAAAATAACCGACCAACTACTAGCTCCACAAAACCAGAGCAATGATAGCTGCCCACACCCACAGACAGCCAAACACTGCACCTCTCCAAGATATAAACAATCCTACCTGTTTTAAAGAGGAGAAACCCTTTCCATGCAAATCACTGAGGTGCTGTGTGGGATGGGGTGGATGTCCTCTTCACCGATTTACCCCCGCCCCGAACAGCAGCACCTGCTTAGGTGGAGATGCTTACAGAGGCAGATCTGCTGGGGATGATGGCATGCTTTGGGCACGTGTATTAATTAAAACCTATTTGTGTTATGGGAGAGTGACAGTTACTTCCTTGGACGCCCTGTGGTCACCAGCTTTCTGAGGGAAGGACCATCTTTCGGAGGCTGTTCAAGCCATCATCCTCCTCCCCTGCCCTGCTTCCTCCACCCCACCGTGCCCCAAAGGGCCCTCACAGCCCTCTGGTGCTGTGGGTGTGGGGGTCCCCATGGCCCCTCATCCCACAGGCACCCACCGGTGGCCCCACTCATTCAGAGAGGATGAGTCGGCCTCCAGCCATCACACTGACTC